>NC_138508.1:64327659-65065159 GCF_964252035.2 Podarcis erhardii
ATCAATTGTTACTAAAGAGAGAAGCATTCCCCTCACACACATGGGCTTGTAAGGCGGCTTAGCCAAGGACTGGAAGAAAATTCTCCCTCCTAGCTAAATGAGGATTGGGTAAAATCAGGGGTCAGCAAGGTTTACCTCACCTGGGCCGGTTCACTCCTGTGGAGAACGCTCCATGGGCCGGGTCGCGTCTGCGCAGATGCAATTTTGGGCACCTGCACATGTGTAGATGTGATTTCTGGTGCCACGGAAGCGAGTCCCCACTCCCGCTGTGCTGGTTTGCTGAGCGGGTGGCTCAGTTTCGGGGCGGCTCGGGGGCCATTTAAACAACCCCCGTGGGCCGCAGGTTGCCGACCCCTGGGGTAAATGAAGCTCAACCTGTGCATCTGGGTCCTGCTGTCTAGCATTCATTTGGGCCCTAATTGTACCCACAAGCCTCAAGCTATGGGTCATCAAGGTTGAGCTTACTTTATTATTGTGTGATGGTGGTGGTGAGTCGCATGTAAGCATTTCTTTCCATTAAACATTTCTACAATAATCTGCTTAAGCTTCATGATTTGGAAAAGTCTCATGGATTACCACATGACATCTTCCTCTGAGCTCTGTTTTTAGCATGGAAAACCAAGGAGGCTGGCTGGCTACTGAGCACCTGATATCAGTGTGACCACAAGTTTTATTTTTAAGGAAGTTGTTCCTCTTATTATTATTATTTTAAATAATCCTCACTGATTTCTTTGAAAGTAAAGAGACTTCATAAAAGATGACAAAGAACAGTGGCCAAACAAAGAACAGGTAGCCCCCATACATTCCCAAGCTTACAGGAAAGACCAGTTAAGCATATCAGAGTTTTTTCTGGAAATGTTAGCACTCAAGGATATTGCAAAGTGCAGACCACTAAAGAGATCATTTGCAGAATGAGACAAAGGGCAGTCACAAAATGCTCCTTAGCTACAGTACCTTGAAAGTAAAATAAGCACAACAAAATCCTTGCACCTACCCATGAGAATTTCACTAAACGTCTCCTTTTCAGCATTTTTGAATGCAGTATCTTTTCCCATAAATTGATGGAAAATGGTTGTGCGGGGGTAAATGCTGGAATCTTTTTTTCAGCAGAGCACTAGCTTAAAGAGAGGACTTGAAATTTAATTTGGCTTAGTTGCATTGAAGTCAACTAAATCAGGACTAATTCAAGCATTCTCTAACTGATGCATGGATTGCACTTGATAGCGATCATAATGAGTTGGTAAATTTTAAAATGTATTTGTATATAAAACCACGAATGAACGGACATTGACGAATACTTTGAACCTTTATTTTATCCAAATAAATAACATGAGCCTCTGCACTCATTCATTATTCATGATCATATTTAATTCATTGCAGTGCATTTATAAAACATTCAAATGACTTACTACAGATGTTTCTGTTTGCTGGAGCAGAATGTCTCAGAATTTAGAAATTTGCTTAGGAATTTAGATCTGGGAACCTCTGGAACCTCTAGGTACACCTCTGTCATTCATGTGACAAATCTGCATATGTTGCTTTGTTTGGTGAAATACATGGAGAATTACATAATCCAGCTTCAAATATTCTTTACAGCAAGGATAGCTAACCTGTGGCTCCCATCTGCCCCTACTCCCATCTGCCCCATCCAACATGGCCAATGGTCAGGGGTAGTGGAAGTTGCAGTTCAACATTTGAAGGGCTATCCCTGCCTCACAGGATGCATTCAGTTTTGGAAAATGCACAACTTAGAGCCAATGCAAGCCAAAGCATGAAAGAGCTAAAGAATGTGGGCTATTATCTTAATATAACACATCGGCAGTGATGCTTTTGTTCTTTGCATTTCCTTAGATCTGCCTTGTTAAACACACATTTGCATCTAAAAGCAAACAAAGATCATGTCACTCTAGCCTTACAAGGAAGAAATTGTTGCTGAAGGATTCCTAGTGCCTTCTCAGTTTTCTAGTTGATACTGAAAGCACACTTCCTGAATGTCACGTGTCAATCAAACTGAATAATCTCAGGCTTTCCGGGAAAGTGAGTGGTTCAGAGTTTCTGGTGGGTTTTATCTAAATTATTTAATTCTTTGGCAGTTTACAGGAATTAATAAAAGCAACATAAACACTTGTTAGGCAGTGTCATCAATGTATATGGTATTTATTAAGGTGCTCATTGGCTCTATGTGAGCCCTGAGTGATTCAGGGAAGATTTGTATGCTTCTGAGTTGAATGGAACCGTTAATAAATAAGTCAGCGCAAGTCGGAACAGGGACTCCCGATTCCAGATTGCTTTATGACACTGATTGTCCTAAAACATGCAGAATGATCCGTTCTTAAACCAAAGCATTCTTAAACTAAGGTGTGCTTTCCCATAGCAGCGGGGGACTCAATTTACAAATGGAACACACTCAACAGGAAACAGAACATGTTCTGCTTCCAAGGCAAAGTTCACAAACCAAAACACCTACTTCCAGGTTTGCAGCGTTCTTAATCCAAGTTGTTCATAAACTAAACTGTTCTTAATCCAAGAACCCCTGCATTCTCTGATTTCAAATGGTCTACTCTGAGCATGACTTTCATGAATACAACCCATGTTTTCTCAGATCACTTTTAAGTGAGAATGTGTATATATCTGATAAATTTTGAGGCAGAAGTGTCAGGCTTCAAGGGACCTCATTACAGTGCCATTTATACTCTGCCCCTTGTAGAGCTGCCTATGCTCCATCCCTCTTGGCTACACCAACACCCCACCCTATCCCCACAACAAGACAACTTCCATGGGCTGCTGCTCACCGCCCTCTCTCTCAGGCATTTCAGCAGTGGGTGGGAGGCACTGCCACTTTTAAATGGAAGCCAAGCTCAGTTTTCATCTATGGTGGTTGCCTAACATGTTTAATTACCAAAAATGTACTAACCTGCCTCACAGACCTAGGTAGATAGATAAGAAGGAAGGAACAGATAGCTGTCAAACTGCTGACCCCCCCCCAAGCCTCCATATTATAACCATGGCAGAAGTATTATAACCTTCTTCAGAAGGAAAGAAGCTCCAAGCTTCCTGTGGAGTCCCAGATTAGCCGGCTCTCTCCTAATGCAAAGGATCTTGCAGAAACCCAAAGTCTAGCTTGGCAACAGCCCTTTCAGACTTTACCCTGTCCTACTTTTCTTGCAAAGTATCATCGTGGTTGTTGTTTTTTAAAGGAAACTAGATTACAGTACTGTATAAACCTCTTATAAAGATTTGCTCATGCTGCACTGATTTTTTTAATTGATAAGAAATACACTTTATTATAACACAGAACATAACTACTTTATAAATATGATCATGGGACATGCAGAAAGTATAAAACAATGTAGCTGCATAAGAACACGAATCATTCCAAAAATATAATTATAAATGAGTCTTCTAGATCACAGCTAGGATTGTCCTCAATATCACTTGATGCTCTTGCTCTTATTTTGAAGAAAAAAATACTATATTTTTTATACATACTATGCTATTCTACACTGAAATGTTTAAATGATTCTTTGATTGTCCTTGAATCTTCCCAACATACTTGCCATTCTCTGCTGCCACACCCTTTGAGAACCACTGCGGGGCATACCCAGGAATATGTCTTATTCAACTTTATGGGACTTACTTCAAAGTATGCATAGCACTGCACTGCTTTCCAGTCTTTGAAGACTGTTACTGGCATCTTAGTATTGTCCAGCTTGTTGGTATATAGGCTCTAGTCCCATATCACTGTAATCTGAGATTCCACTCCTTTTTTCATCCAACTTTATCATTGTCTAAGAATTTGAATATGTTCCATCTCATGGGAAACTTCCTTTGTATAATTACTAAATACAGCGGTGGAAGGAACATAACTGAACAGTTCAGAATCTGACACATGAAGGACATATCAGAACTAACTATTTAAGTAAAGCCAAACTTGTGAGACTTTTTGGGCCCATAGACACATGAGGAAACAAGCAAGCACACTCTGCAACCTATTCTGTTGGCTACAATGCCCTGCTTGTTTCAAGGCCAATTTCAGTGGGAGGTGGAGAGGGGACCCCATAAACATCAGGGGTGACCTCTCTCAACATATGCACACCTGCAGGCTCTTTGCTCATGCCCCCTGCATAATGGAGTTGATAGGTAGTGTTATGACACCAAACAGGACCTACCAATAGTTTGTGCTTTTGTCCCACAGTTCTGCAGTTTTATATCATGCCAGTGTGAACTAAGCCTGTGATACCAGACACGCAGAGGGATCTGTTGAAGCCAACTGGACTTATTTGCCAAGTACATTCTGAACTGGAATGCCAGGCTGCTTTCAGATCCAGGTTTAATCCAAGCGTTTCAATTTTATCTCAAGCTTTTCACAAATGTATATGGAGGTATTGTGGAAGGAAAGAAAGCATCTTCTCCTTTCATGCTGCTGCTAAGATTGTGCAGATTCTCGAGGGACTCATATTCTAAATAAAGTATAGTGGCTTCTCCCAGAATGATGTGTTTAGCTGAACCCTGTGTTAGCAGAGTCCAAGGCTTGTGGAGACAGATTCAGCGACTGCATGTTTAAATGCTTCAATCTTGGGTATCTGTGGTTTTTGGGGGTTTGTTTTTTTAAAAAAGCAAACTGAAGTCAATGAGCGTTAGAGTGTTATACAGCATGAGGCTGTGTAGTGTGAATTGTGCAGCTATGCCACCTACAGCCGCAGACAAGCATTTGTATCAGGAAAAGCAATTTTTTCCTGTCATGAAAAGCAATAACAAAGAGAAAGGCAGCCCAAAATGTGATATGTCTTTCCAGATGAGAGCTTCCCTTATTTCACTTGCAGATTTATTGCACTGAGAGATGGTATGGCTGATAGCTTTCCCCACAGCAAATGAATTGATATGTATAGTGAGATTTCCAAATACAAAGAGGCTGGAGAGAGTTGTGTACAGTATTGAGAGGATGCACACATCTCATTTTCATGCGGCTATTTAAATAGGCTTTGGCTATCAGTATTTCCAAAATACAAAGCCTAAAGGAAATGAAAGGAGTTTATTATTATTATTTATTTTATGAACTAACATATGCATGTCTAATTATTTTTAGACATATTTTGAAGCACCCAGCATAGCACTGCTACCTAAACACAATTGCACTACATTATTGTGTCCTGAATGTCATTTTATGCTTTGCCTTTATTTTCCTTATTGACGACTGTAACACTAAGGGCCCAATTCCTTTGGGCCTTAGCCCCATGCAAACTCAGTTTATTTATGTACCTAAGAATTCACACCCCACATTTAGGCCAAAATTAGACTCCAAGAGAGGTAGCAGGTATTACAATAATATAAAAATATCCTATCAAAACACCACAACACAAAAATGGAAAGCTACAGGGAAGGACCATAGCTCAGTGGAGGAACATCTGCTTTGTATGTAGAAGGTCTTGGGTTCAATCCCTGGCATCTGCAGGTAGTGCTGCAAAAGAAATCTTTGCCTGAAATCTCAGAGAGCTCCTCCCAGTCAGGGTAGACAGTCCTGAGCTAGATGGACCAATGATCTGGCCCAGTATAAAGCATCCTCTTATACAGTCATAACTTGGATCTCAAACACCTTGGCTCCCGAACAAATCGGCTCCCAAATGATCGAAACCCGGAAGTGAGTGTTCCGGTTTTCAAACTATTTTCAGAAGCTGAACGTCCAGTGTGGCTTCCATGACTTCCAATTGGCTGCAGAACACTCCTGCAGCCAATCAGAAGCCGCGCCTTGGTTTTTGAACAGTTCTGGGAGTCGAACGGACTCCCAGAATGCATTCTGTTTGAGAACCAATGTAAGACTTTATTTATTATATTTATATTTATATTCAACCTTCAAATATTTACAGTATTTATAAACTATAAATATAATTTATTTATATTATCCAGAATATAATATATAACAGAGATGGGAGCCTGGGGGTGGGGGAGATAAAACATAGCTTAGCCTAAAGCCATTGTGAAATCAAAATTTCACAGAAGGAGCCAATTAGTTCTCTTCTTGAAGGAGGACCATTGACAGGAAAATGGGATCAGCAGCACTTGCAAAGGAGTGGAGGGTGCAGAAGGCATCTAAACGGTGTCCTCCTTGTATCCTGTCAATTATTTACCACAGATAGCAGTTTTTTTAGCTAGCAACATCATCTCATGTTTTATTCTTCAAACATACTGAGCTGGAAACAAATAAGTTTCTGAATTTTAACTAAAATAACTGTTCCTTTGTAATCCAGAGATGGGTCAAAGTATACCTAGCAACAAATAGGGTTCCTTTGAAACTAGCGTTACTACCTGTTGTAATTCCAATAAGGCACTATGAGTCTTCAAAGCAGGGATGCTGAAAAATGCGTTGCCTTTTCTCCCTTAAAAAGAGAGCATGAAACGGAGGCGGCGCGAAACGGCGATGGCGGTCCTCTTCACTGTCTGAAGAGGGGCTCCGCAGGAAAGGGTCGTTCGCTGCGGCATAGCGACGACCCGTTAGAAAAAACCACGGGCAGAGGGAGCCCGTGGCCGTGGGACTCGGCGGGCGCCAGGAACTCCCCCAGAAGTGTGGAAGGGACCCCGTAAGGGGCTCCGGAGCGCGAAAGGGGGAGCGGCGCTGTGAGTTCATCGCTCTTTCTGCGGGAGGCGAAGCCGCGCAGCTGCTGCTGATGAGCGCCGACCTTTCTTCCTGTGAACATCAATTTGGCAAGTAACATACCCGTGAGTAAAGTGAACTACAATTTGGACTTAAAATATCTTTTTTCGGGTTTGAAAACGGGTGACGAGTAAAAGGAAGTCCGTCTCCCGATACTGCTTACAAGATCAAAGCAAAGGCACAGAGGAGCACTGAGGCGCTTAATGGGAGCTTTGTAAAGTGGAACTATTGTGCATTTACAGAATTTGCAGTCTTCTTATTTAAAAGACCAAGAGAGACTTTATTTCTGCCTATGGGACTTGTATTTGGGACTTTGTTTCAAGAACGCAAGTCGTCGGGCTGTCAGTCGTAACTGAGCTGTCAAACTGCGGACTATAGTAACAAGATTTTAAGCTGCTACATATATTGAGACTTTAAAACACTGTTGCAATTACCAATCTGGCTCCTAGCGGTTTTAGCCTAAAAAGTAGAGGACTCTGCGAACCTTCCTTATTGTCTTGGAATTACAAATTAAAAAAAAGAGATTATAGAAACTTTAAATGGCGGAAAAATCCTCTCCTTCCCTGAAACTTTAAGATACTCCCCCTAGAGGATTGTGGAGTTACAGAGGCCTGGGAAACATACTTTGTTTGGAATTTCTGTGGTTTAATTGTTTGTACTCTGGACTTGCTTTCTCATGGAATAAAGGAAAATTTGACCTTGAACAAGAGGCAGGTGTGGAATGAGTGGCACAGGGAAAACAAGAGCAGCCAAAGCTAAAGAAAGAGAAAAAGAGAAAGAAAAAGAAAGGAAGCCTGTGCAACTTGTCCAAACAACTTTAGCTCATCATCGCAGATCATCTGTTCCAACCGTCCTGACAGCACAGGAGGTGGAGGCTGAACAGCCTGCTGAAGAGGACATGGCAACAGGAGGATCTGACACAGTTTTGAAACAAATTTTAGAACAATTAGCAATTTTAAATCAAAAAGTGGACAATCAATCACTAAAAATAGACCAAGCAACAACTACTATTGGTGCATTATCTGAAAAGGTCTCCCAGAATACACAGGCAATTGAGAATCTACAAGGAGCTACAGCTGAAAACCATAAATTAGCTGTGGAAGCCTATCAAAAAGCGGAGCAAGCAAGCAAAAAAGTTGATGAGATTAAAGGTGAAATCAAGCCCCTGCAAAGACAGGTAGGGGAACAACAGGCCTACCTGTCGATGGTGGAATTGAGAAACAAGGAGAATAACCTTAGGTTGAGAGCTGTCCCAGAATTGGAGGAAGGTAATTTGGAGGGATTTTTGACACTTTTATTCTCCAAATTTTGGGGAATAGAAGAAGATAAAGACTTTAAAATTGTGACTGCATTTAGATTGGGCAGATCGGTGAAGAAAGACAAGTCCAGAGACTGTTTGGTTATTTTGAGATCAAGAGAAGAAAGAGACAAGATACTAGGCCTACATTTCAAAAAATCCCTAGAGATAGAAGGTAAAAAGGCTGAAATTTACAGAGACATACCCAAATTGTTATTGGATCTTAGAGCCTCATACTTAGAATTGGCAAAGCTGTTGAGAAACAACACAATCCCTTATAGGTGGGAGTTCCCGCAAGGACTATCATTCAGCTATAAAGGAAGGAAAATAAGAATCAGAACACCAGAGGACCAGCAGAAGTTTCTTTACGACAACGGGGAAGACCTCCAGAAAGGAGCAGTTGCGTCTTGGCCACCCCCACCACCAGAAACCAAACAGCCTGGAGCTGGACCATCACTGCCACCGCCGGGAACGGGTGATCTAGACACCCCATTGTAAGGCCCATAAATTGATTCAGGATGTCTCTGCAACTTCTTAGTTGGAATATAAATGGCGGAAATTCCCCAGAAAAAAGAAGGAAAGTATTTCATATATTGAAGAAAGAACAATTGGATATTATCTGCCTGCAAGAAACACATGTGACAAGGCTTCATCGGAAAGTGCTAATTAATAAAAGGTTAGGCCAAGAATTTATTTCTTCGGACAGAGTTAAGAAAAGAGGAGTAGTGATTTATGCAAAGGAGAGCCTGTCACCGAAATTCCTATTTAAAGATGAACAAGGCAGAATTTTGGCTATTGAAATTTATACACATGGAGAAAAATTTTTGATATTAGGAATCTATGCACCAAACGATGGAAAATCGGAATTCTTTAAGAAGCTGCATGAGACTTTACTGGACTATCTAGACTATAACAACATCATTATGTTGGGAGATATGAATGGGGTTGTCTCTGTAAATATGGATAAGTCGCAGAGTGCAAATATAACAAAAGAAGGCAGACTACCTAAAACTTTTTTTGAAATGACAGACAATATGGATTTGATTGATATATGGAGAGTCAAGAACCCCCTAGGAAAAGAAGGAACTTTCTTCTCTGAAGCTCATCAGTCATGGACACGAATCGACCAAATATGGATAACTAAAGGACTGGCACCTAAAACTAGAAAAGTGGAAATCTGCCCAAAAACTTGCTCCGACCATAATGCTTTGAAAATGGAATTGAGACTAAACATAACCGGATCCTTCCGATGGAAAATGAATGACACTTTATTCAGAGATCAGGAGATTGTGAAGAAGGCCCAAAAAACTTTAAAAGATTATTTTGAGATAAACTTAAACACTACGGTGGAAAAAAGAACAATCTGGGACGCAAGTAAAGCGGTGATGAGAGGGTTTCTCATACAACAAAACACTGTAAAGAAAAGACTCTGGAATGAAAAGAAGCAGAAGATATTGGAGAGAATAAGTGAGGGTGAAAGGAAATTAAGATCCAGGCCCAAGTCTAAGGAAGTGCTGAGAGAAGTGAAATTTTTCCAGGCCCAATACATGAAATTGATAAACCAAGAAGTGGAGTGGAAAATTAAACAAATGAGACAAAGATCTTTCGAGTCAGCAAACAAGTGTGGGAAACTGCTAGCATGGCAGTTGAAAAAAAGACAAAAACTAAATACAGTTACAAATCTAGAGATTGAAGGAAGAATGGTTCAGAAGCCTGAAGAAATTAGGAAATGTTTCCAGAGATATTTCAAAGATCTTTATGCACAAGGGCCGCAGAAAGAATCTGAGATAGATCAATTTATCCAAACTAACGGATTACAAAAAATTTCCCAGGAAATGAGAACAACCCTGAATGTTAAAGTTTCACAGCAGGAAATCGAGAGTGCCATACAGAACCTCCAATTAGGCAAATCTCCAGGCCCTGACGGACTTACCTCCAAATATTATAAGGTTTTGAAAGACTATTTGATACAACCCTTGATGGAGGTATGTAACCAGATCATGGAGGGTAAGAAGGCACCAGAAACGTGGAAAGAAGCCTTCATCACATTGATTCCTAAAACAGAAACTGAAAAGACTCAACTTAAGAACTACCGTCCCATCTCACTCCTAAATGTGGATTACAAAATTTTTGCAGATATTTTGGCAAATAGATTTAAAAAAGTACTGAACGAGGTGATTCACAAAGATCAAGCAGGCTTTCTCCCGGGTAGGCATTTGTTTGACAATACGAGAAACATTATTGACATTTTGGAACTCTTACAAACAAATATTAATACTAGAGCGGTTCTAATTTTTATTGATGCGGAGAAAGCCTTTGACAATATTTCTTGGATGTTCATGAAGAAAAATTTGGAAGGGATGGGAGTGGGACGGGGGTTTGAAAATGGTATAGAAGCAATATATTCAGATCAAAAAGCTAAATTGATAGTAAACAATGTGGTGACGGAGGAATTCAATATTGAAAAAGGGACACGACAAGGGTGCCCTCTATCCCCATTATTGTTTATCTCGGTCCTGGAGGTGCTTTTGAATATGATCAGAAGGGACCGGTCAGTTCGGGGCATTGAGGTTGGAGTGAAACAATACAAACTGAAAGCGTTTGCAGATGATTTGGTATTAACATTACAGGAGCCAGTTTCTAGTACAAAAAGAGTTTTGGATTTAATTTCCGATTATGGTCGGGTGGCGGGATTTAAGTTGAACAAGCAAAAGACTAAGGTCTTAGCAAAGAACCTAACGTCTACAGAAGCAGATGAGTTTTTGAAAGAGACAGGATTAAATGTGGTTAAAAAGGTAAAATACCTAGGGGTGTACCTGACTTCTAAAAACTTGAATTTGTTTAAGGACAACTATGAGAAATGTTGGTCAGAAATCAAAAGGGATTTGGAAACTTGGACAAGACTAAAACTTTCCTTGTTAGGCCGAATAGCAGCTATAAAGATGAATGTTTTGCCGAAAATGTTATTCTTGTTTCAGACCCTGCAGATTGTGGACAAAGTGGTATGTTTTGGAAAGTGGCAGAAGGATATCTCTAAGTTCGTTTGGCAGGGCAAAAAGCCCCGAATTAAGTTTAAAATACTAACAGATGCGAAAGAAAGGGGGGGATTTGCCCTGCCAGACTTGAGGTTATATTATGAATCTACAGCCTTCTGCTGGATGAAAGATTGGCTTTTGTTAGAGAACACTGATGTCCTAGATCTGGAAGGGTTTGATAACGCTTTTGGGTGGCATGCGTATTTGTGGTACGACAAGGTTAAAGTTCATAAAATGTTTAAAAATCATATTGTTAGAAGAGCAATTTTTATGGTCTGGACAAAATATAAAGACTTATTGGAGAGCAAAACACCAAGGTGGCTTTCACCGGCAGAGGCCAAGGCACGTAAGAGACTTAACATGGAGGCCTATTGGCCAAAATATTGGGAATTAATTGAAAAAGATGGTGACAATTGGAAGCTGCAGAGTTTTGAAAATGTAAAAAGCAAGGTGCGAGATTGGTTGCATTATGCTCAAATTCGGGAAGTTTTCAAAACAGATAAAAAGGTTGGGTTTCAGGTGGAAAAATCGAAATTAGAGACAGAATTGTTAGAACCTAAAGACAAATTACTATCAAGAATGTATAACTTGCTGCTTAAATGGAATACACAGGATGAGACAGTCAAATCCGCCATGATAAAGTGGGCACAGGATATTGGACATAACATTATGTTTGAGGACTGGGAAAGGTTATGGACCACCGGATTGAAATTCACGGCATGTAGTGCCCTGAAAGAAAATATTATGAAAATGATATACCGGTGGTACATGACCCCAGTCAAGCTGGCTAAGATATATCACCTGTCTGATAATAAATGCTGGAAGTGTAAAGAGGCGGAAGGGACGTTCTTTCATCTCTGGTGGACATGTCCGAAAGTGAAGGCCTTTTGGGAAATGATCTATAATGAGTTAAAAAAGGTATTTAGATATACCTTGCCTAAGAAACCGGAGGCCTTCCTTCTGGGCATTGTAGACCAGAATGTGTTAAAGAAGGATAGAACTTTTTTTATGTATGCTACAACAGCAGCAAGAATTCTCATCGCAAAGTGTTGGAAGACACAAGATTTACCCACACTGGAGGAATGGCAGACGCAGTTGATGGACTATATGGAACTGGCGGAAATGACTGGCAGAATCCGAGACTTGGGAGAAGAAAAAATGGAAGAGGACTGGAAAAAATTTAAGGACTATTTACAAAAATATTATAAGCTGTATGAATGTTAAGAAAATGCACTTTTTAGGAAATATTAGCCCCAGCAATGGTAATTAGGTGAAATGAAAATTAAGGCACAAGAAAAGAGAGGTGAAATTAAGAAAAAATTTTATTGCATTATGTTTTAATCACAATATATAAGACCATGGTTACAATAACTTTGACTTTGGTAACATGAAATTGAAAGATACAATAAGTAATGAATTGAAAGATACAATAATGAACTGAAAGATACAATAAGTAATGAAATAAGATAATAAATACCTGAAGACTTTGTATTATGAATATTGGGTTACAAATATATTGAAATGGGTAATATGACAAAATGAAAGATACAATAAGCGACGAAATAAGATAACAAAATGCTGAAGTTGGTATTATAAATAATGCAGATTCGGGAAGATGTGGGGAAGTCCAAAAGATTCTGTAAAAGAAATATGATTTATGAAACTTTTGTATTTTATTCTTTGTTCTTTATTATTCTGTAAAACTAATAAAAATATTTAAAAAAAAAAAAAAAGAGAGAGCATGATGGGGTGGGGAATGTTTAAATATTGCAAATGTCAGAATTTCCAAAAAGGCTTAATTCTTGATGTAGCCCAGTTAAGTTGGTAGGTGGCTGGAGGTGAGAGAGCTCAGTTTCTTTTTTGATGAATTTCCAAGATAGCTCATTCCTTCTAAGGCTGCAATTTAGCTTGTAGCTCCACTTGATCAATTGGTGAGACAGAGAGTTAAAAGAACACATTTATTTAAGGGTACCTTGTGTTTAATTGGCAAAATAGATGAATGGTTTAAAATAAAGATTTTTTTTTTCTGCTGCTGCTGAAAGGATAAAGCCTTTACCTGTGGATGCTGCTGCAAGAGACTTTTGAAGAGGCTGCTAGCCCTGACGGCTATACTCTGCCTCCATAAATGGAAGCAGTAATGTTTCTGAATACCAGTTGCTGGAAACTGCAGGAGGGAAACATGCAAGGTCCTGCTTGTTTCACAGGCATCTGGTTGGCCGCTATGAGAACTGGGTGCTGGACTAGATGGATCATTGGTCTGATCCAGCAGACTCTTATATTCTTATGACTTAATTCAGACATCATGCAAATAGATGGTTTGGTGCAATGTCTCCTTGATGCAGCCAGAAGAAATGCCGGGCAGACTGAACACAAGGGTACTAGTAGCTCTAAATCATGGTTTGGCCTATACAAGTCATGAGTCGTGTGAAATTTGAATTGATAAACAAAACTGAACCAGCAAAAATGTTCATTTATTAAATAATGTCATCTCACATTTAATTAAATTTCTCAAAGAAAAGCACCCATATAATTATATCTTTAAATGATTAAGGGTGCAGTCCTACATTAAAGTAAAGTTGGCTGAAAGGCATTGGCAGTGCAAGAGCTGCTCTGCCAGTGGAAATCAACATATGCTGGCAGAACAATGCTTATGTCATCATAAGACCCTCGGTATGTGAACAGGAAGTTTTGCCTATGTAGCTGCTCCGATGGTTGAGCTGGAGTTGATAGATGGCTCCATCAATGTTTCCATTTTATTTTATTTTAAGTATGTTCCCTTGTTTGCTTGTTTGTTTATTGACTGTTTTCATAGGTCTCTCAAATGATGTCAAATTAAAACCTCTATCTATATCATCTATCTATCTATCTATCTATCTATCTATCTATCTATCTATCTATCTATCATCTATCTATCTATCTATCTATCTATCATCTATCTATCTATTTAAAATGCTACTTACACCCATAGGTACCCAGCTATGGTACTGTGTAATGCCCCAAAAACTTTCTTTGTGTAAAGCCTCTCAAAGGCATAAGTTTTTTAAAATAAAAACTGGGTCCTCTGGTGTGATGTTTTACACTTTGCTTGCTTGCTTGCTTGCTTGCTTGCTTGCTTGCTTGTTAGACAAAATTATACCCTGCTTTTTATCACATCTGGGTCCCAAACTGACTTTAGCATTTCAGCCATAGCCATTTTGAAATGTGGCCCTCCGACAGTTGATTTTGAGTTAATGTAGCCTTCAGACTGAAAAGGGCTAGCCACCCCAATTTTTGACATCCAAGTCATAACACTGCATTCTCTCTTAGTCCCTCGCCTTGTAATTTGCATGGATATTATTCATATTTACTCCTTGCCTACTATGCATGGTCCACAAATGCCAGAGGGAAAGACTGTGTTTGTTTGTTTGTTTGTTTGTTTGTTTGTTTGTTTGTATTTGCAGAGGATGGAAGAGTTTTGGACTTTCCTCTTTGCTGCTAGGTAGTCGTACTGCATGGCATGAAGAATAATAGAAAATACTTCTTTCTTTCAATAAAGTCTACACAGCTAGAATTGGGTAGGGAAATCCTCATTTCTTTCATCAAAAAAGAAAAGAAAAGCTTTAGGGAGTAACAGCGCATCACTTATATATTTACTGATGTGGAGAATGCTAGAGCAAGGTCTAAGGGAACAGACCCCCGACTGGATACAACATGTCCAGTAAAATGCTGGAAGGCATAGCTCTAGCTTGGAGATGTAGCCAGACAGGTGTCAAATGTCAGAACAGCCTGAACTTTGCCAGAGAAAAAGCATCCCTTCATTTCTGTAATTTTGCTTTAGGCTTTTTGTGCTGGATATTTAGAGATTTCGAGGCATCATACTGGTACCATTCCTAAAACAAAACCAAAAGAAGTACCGTAATTAAAACATTTAGCTACTTATGTAATAAGTGTATTCTTATATTATTTGGGAATAAATACTATGCTTTACCTGACACAAATGCTAGACTTTCCCAGCATAGGTT
Source organism: Podarcis erhardii (assembly GCF_964252035.2). Lineage (NCBI taxonomy): Eukaryota > Metazoa > Chordata > Lepidosauria > Squamata > Lacertidae > Podarcis > Podarcis erhardii. Next base: position 64,342,642 of record NC_138508.1, read on the forward strand.
TGAGCTCATCTAGGGACCTCCATAAATTAAAGTGCCTTTGTTATCATTCACTCCAGCCACTGCTCCCCCCTTCCAATCTCTCTCATAGGTCTGAAGGGTTATTTTTATGCACTTGTACAGAATGATGCCACATCAACTCAGGTGAAACATGCCAGGAGGGCCCTGCTGGGAAACATAATAAATTGAGAAAGTGGTGGGAAAGTCACATTGGACACAAATCACAGTAGCTGTCTTGAGGAAAGAGATCTGTGGGAAACTTAGTGTGCCTTAGCAAGTGAAGTCCATAATTCTAGACAGCCGAATTATGGAGCTCAGAGCCAAATGCTGAGGTAGCAGATTTGTTTCTATGTCCAGCCTCCAATACTTATACAAGAAAACAGGATGGAGAAAATGGGTTGCCTGCCTGACTAAAGATATATTCTTCACCATCAAACTGTTGTCCTATATCCTCCTATGCTTAACTTAGTGTGGGCCACTGGGTTGGATGGTTTGAGTTTTAGAAGCTGACTTGGACCATCATTTGAAGTGCAAAGCCTCTTGCAATTAATGACAAAACCAAGCAAAATAATTTACTCCAGAGGTTTGACTCTCTATTAGCTTTGCATGCCACTGAGACTAATCCGTTGATGTTGTCTTTTCAAAATCATCCTAACAGCCTCCTGCCTATTGTTTTAGCTTTGCCAGCAAATCTTTCGAATGATGATGATAAGGGCCCAATTGCATGTGACATGGGAGATTAGTAATTGAATTGCCCAATGTCTTTAGCCCTCTTGTGTTGATTGCAAAAAGGGAACTCTCCATGCATTGGCACAGAAGTCCACAGGAATGGAACTTGCACGCAAGCAACTTCTCACATGCATAGATCAATATGTAAAATCCCAAACACAGGACCAGTGATATGAAACTTCTCCCCAGTCTTTGGGCTGAGCCCCTTTCTTGTAATTAATGTGTAAAGGAGGATAATTTCTTTTGCAGACATCATCCAGTGAGTCATTATAATTTGGATTGAAATTTTGAAGGTAAAGGAGAGAGGTTTAGCTCTTTTCCTGTGCTGATTTCCTGATATAATTTACCTCATTTACCTCACTATTAACCACAGAGGCAAAAATATGTAAGTCCGGGTACTGTGTCTATATTTTCCACTCACAGCTAGGGATGAGCAAATTTGTCAGTTCTGGTTTCTCTCTGTTTTCCTCTCCACCTTCAATCTTAAATTCAGTTCTCCGTGTTTGCTCATCAGTGCCACCATGCTGAACACAACTGCTGCTTGGCCACCTCCAGTCACATGTGTTAACTCTGAGCGTTGGCGGGGTGTGGTGGGGAGAAGGAGATGCCTGCAGTCTCCTTTCCCCACTGACCATATGCTCAATTAGGTTTTTAACTCCTAATTAAACTGTGTACCCCCAACTGATTTCAGAGCCCAGATCCAGGTCAGGTCAGCCCTGGATTATTTCTAGTGGGACTGGGGCCCAAATTGAATGAAGGAGTTAGTGCACCAGGGGTGGACTTTGGTATTTCCAATTTCAGCACTGTCTGTGTGAGCCCAAAATTCGGCACCCCACCTCTTGTCTTCTATTTTGTACATGTATTACTTCATATTTGTGACATTCTGCAGTGTCCCCCTTGCCTCAGGGCACAGTGTGGGGAATCGGTCATGCTGCCCTAAATCTACCTCTGCAAGCACAGCCCTAAACCACTGACGTTTGTAACTTCTAGGCTTCGGCTTGTACAGTAGAACCTCGGGTTGCGGACGGAGGCAAGTCTGCAACTTGCAGCGTTTGTAACCTGCAGTGCCGGGTCTGTCGCAATTTGGCGCTTCTGCGCATACGCAAGCGGCGAAACCCAGAAGTAACCCTTTCCGGTACTTCCAGGTTTCCCGCAGTCCACAACCTAAAAACACGTAACCCGAAGCATTTGTAACCCGGGGTACCACTGTATGCGCAGGGACCCCTGACCATTAGGTCCAGTTGTGACCGACACTGGGGTTGCGGCGCTCATCTCGCTTTATTGGCCGAGGGAGCCGATGTACAGCTTCCAGGTCATGTGGCCAGCATGACTAAGCCGCTTCTGGCGAACCAGAGCAGCGCACAGAAACGCCATTTACCTTCCTACCGGAGCAGTACCTATTTATCTACTTGCACTTTGATGTGCTTTCGAACTGCTAGGTGGGCAGGAGCAGGGACCGAGCAACAGGAGCTCACCCCGTCGCGGGGATTCAAACTGCCGACCTTCTGATCGGCAAGTCCTAGGCTCTGTGGTTTAACCCACAGCACCACCCACGTCCCTCTTTATTTAAGTATATATTAACATTAAAGGGACCTTATGTTGAAACCTCCACTACATATCAGGTCTCTATCCTGCCCACTTGTTGTCTTCTCTGTTAAGCCCTCCTAATGGCTTGCCATTTTTTGCACGCCGAAGCCTCTCTTCTTCTGTTCATGGCCCCTTGTTCTGGGCCTAGTCCTTCATTTATGTCTCTTCTTTTGACCATAAGGTTTTGCTTCCCCATTAGTATGTACTGTGCCACCTCCACCCTGATCTGATGCTTCCTTTCCATGTGGCAGCTCCTTTGCAGTTACTGTATACTTTGTCCAGTGATGATGGATGGCTATAGCCAACTGGTAACTGATTTAGTAGAGGAGACAAGAATATGGTCCAGTTCTTCTCCAGCTCAGGGAACATACCAAGCCCTACTTAGAAATGCCAGAGATTAAATCTTCTGTGTGCAACACAGATGTTCTGCTGCTGACCAATGGCCCTTCCCCATATTAAGGATATGTGGCCAAACTCACCTGCATTCAAATACACTGTTGCCTGTGTTTCTGAAAAATAATTAAGCATAATGATCAAGAAGTGGCCCATGTAAGAAAGGCAGTGTCAGGCTATTCTGATGATGGGGAAATTAAATCCATTTACCTTTCCAGAGGGAAAATGGTTATGAGAGATATTTAAGGTGGCTTAAATCATTCAGCTTTTTTCAGTAGCTGTCAACAACAAAGACATTAAGACTTCATTTGCAAGCTTTATCTTTAATGTAAAATGGCAGCAATTGACATTTAAGAATTGTCTGGTAGAATGCCTTGCATTATACAGGCGAAATCCAGGAAGTGCTAATGCTGAATGCTCAACATCTTTCATCTGTCACCACCCAACAATTAGTTCTTGTTTACAAAATAGATGGCCCACCTGATCTTACCTTCCCAGTTTCTGATTTGATCCTGGAATGTCCCACTTTTCCTTAGGACATCCCTATTTTCTTCTGAGAAATATTAGAGGGTATGGAGTTATCTGACCCCTGAACTGTCTGAAGGCAGCCCTGTATAAGGGTTTTTTAAAATAAAATAAAAATAAGTTTATTGGCATAAATGTATAATGTTTTATTTTGTTTTTAAATTTGTTGGAAGCAACCCAGTCAGATGGGCAGGGTATAAATAGTAAAATTCTTATAGTTGTTGTTGTGGAATAGGACACCCCTAAATTCATCAAGGGAAGTGGGTGGCGCTGTGGTCTAAACCACTGAGCCTAGGGCTTGCCGATCGGAAGGTCAGCAGTTCAAATCCCTGTGACGGGGTGAGCTCCCATTGCTTGGTCCCAGCTCCTGCCAACCTAGCAGTTAAAAAGCACGTCAAAATGCAAGTAGATAAATAGGTACCGCTCCGGCGGGAAGGTAAACAGCATTTCCGTGCACTGTTCTGGCTTCACCAGAAGCGGCTTAGTCATGCTGGCCAGAAAAAACTGTCTGCAGACAAACATCGGCTCCCTCGGCCAGTAAAGCGAGATGAGCGCTGCAACCCCAGAGCCGTTCACAACTGTTAGGGGTCCTTTACCTTTTTACCTAAATTCATCAGAGAAATGTTAGAGGATATTTAGGTGTTAGGGTAAGTGTTGGGAGCAGTGTACACTAGTGTACATTAGTGGTGCAGTTTTTTCCTGTAAAAAGTCACATTTTTGTACATTAAGGTCATGGCAGCAAGAACAAGTGAAGGACAGGTTATTGTTTAAATTGTAGGGAAATGTTATAAAATGAAGGAAATGGTAAATGGGTGAGTTGCAAAAGGCCCTTCTTATGGACAGCCCCCCTCCCTCCAAGTATGCCTTGTGTGTAAGATGTGTTCGTTATTCATATGAAAACTAACTGCAGCTGCTCACAGAGGACACTCCGCTGCATCAATTAATGTGCCATGATAAATATGAAATTTACATCCTTCACACCAATTTAGTTACAAAATAATTAATTTGATTCCAATGTTAAATTAAGTATGGCAAGGAGGTTTTAGATTAAAGTAAAGACAGGAGGCGAGGGGCGGCGGGGGGGGGGGGGGGGAGAGAGAGACACACACACACACAGACTTCAGCTTTGGAAAGCCTGGAGCGTATTTTGCACTGCACCTTGGAACAAACAGCTTCAACTAAAGAGTTAGTTAGCCTCTCTCTTTGATGGCTGCATTACCAAGTCAGAGTCTTCGGGGCCTCGTGAGGCTCAATGACAGAGAATATTGTAGTAGCTAGATGTAGGACACATAGAATTCAGACTTTTTGATCAAGTTGTAATAAACAGCTTTAATTAACTGGGCTTCCCAAGGGGATTAAAGAGAAATGAGGAGCTCGGTTTTTAAGAGTTGAACCTCTTGTCTCTGTTACGTGCATTCAGCCAGTTTACAAACAGGATCCTCTGAGGGCTTGCTTCAGTGGAAGCTGAGCGGACAGTGCAATTGATATATACTCTTGTTTGGATTCATATAGAAAGCTCCAGGCACCATCTGTGTTTGAGAGCAGTAATTAAACAGAAGACTTCCTTCTCCTGTTCCCTCCTTGCCTCCAGAGTACATCTGTTGAATTGCAATGGAAAGGCAGAGATGGTTGAAAACGACAGTCTCCAATATCCATACGCATTCCTTTCTTTCTTTTTATATATAAAAAAGCTATATTGGTATTCTGTTAAGAAACTGTAAATTAGTCTGAAGTATTTTTAGTAAGTTGGGTGGGGAGAAAAATGTTTACATTTCCCATACTGTTTCAGCAGGAATAGAAGCAAAATCATATGAGATTGCTCAGTCAGTAGAGCATGAGACTCTTATCTGTGGGTCCTGAGTTTGAGCCCCACATTGGGCAAAAGACTCCTGTCTTGCAAGGAGTTGGAGAGATGGTCCTTATGGTCCTTTCCAACTCTACAATTCTATGATTCTATCAAAGACATCTCTTCCTTAGACACAGAATCAAACTTTAGGCTCTTAACTGCAGAGGCATATAAAAAGCTTGATTCCACAAGCCCCCAAATTATTCTGTTTAGGAGAATATTTTTTGCCCTGCCAGCCCCTATGCCCCAAAGCACCCCACTTTGGTGCATGAGAAGAAGAGAGGGGGAGAGTTTAGCATTTTCTTTCCATCTTGTGTAGGCCCAATTTAGCAAACTCTGATATATTCATGTTTTAAGGTACAAAGATTGGAAGCAAATGGTTTATTTCAAAGCCAAAATTTTATATAAATCTTGGACCTTATATAAGCTTTCAGTTGCTACTCCTACATGAAACTATGCAAGATTTAAAGCAAACCCTTGCATCATATTTCAAGCTTTCTACTACATTTTGTTCATGCTACAGTTCCAATCGATTGGTTCAAAAAGCATTAGTAATATAGAAATCAAATCATTCTGTTTGACTTTTTTTCATTCAGGCACCACAGACAAATGTTTAATTTGCCTTTCAGCTGTACCTCTGAAAAGAAATATTTATAAAACCTATCAGTCGCCCTCAGCTTATCCCAAGCTTGAAAAGATGTTAGAGTAAAAGGTCCCATATTAACTGAATTAAATTGGGTAAACTAATCTCCAATATCTTAAATCTTCACATGGCTTTTACAGAGCCTCTATTCTCCATGGGTATTAATGCTGCTTCACAACTTCACAGAGGAAACAAAAACTTTAAATTTCATGAAAGATTTTCTGTATTGATTTCTTGAAAGTATCAAGTCTTTCATATCATGCCAAAGATTTGGATTACCTATTTATTCATTTTGTAAAAGTTGCATTGCTGTTTAAAAATATTAATAATATATTATATTCAGGAACATTATACAGTGGTACCTTGGATTACGTTACCTTTGGGTAACGTAATTTCGGGTTGCGAACATGTCAAACCCAGAAGTATATACTTCTGGGTTTTGCCGCGTGCGTGCACAGAAGCGGCGCCTCTGGATATGGACTTTTCGGGGTAAGTACGGACCCCCGGGACGATTTAAGTTCATATCCGGAGAGTCCACTGTACAGCATTTCTGCATAAGTACTGAAACTATTTCATAACCTGGAAGATATGATGATGGTGATGATGATGTCTGGGGGTTGTTTATTTATTCTTTGGCAATCACTCGTAGCCAAGTAAGATTGTCTTCCATGATTTTTTGGATATTGAGCGATAAGCCAAGCTTTCTTAAGCTTCTGCGAAGATATTTAGGATGTTTGGAAGTCATCCTCTGAGTGTGCACACACTACGTTGTAATCAGCATACTGAAGCTCTATGATGGAAGTTATGATGACCTTACTCTTTGCTTGCAGCCTACTTAGATTAAAGAGCTTTCCGTCTGTTCAATATATGATTTCTACACCAGTGGGGAGTTTCCCTTTGACAATGTATAGGATCGTGACAATGAAGATAATAGAGTTGGAGTGATAACACACCCCTGTTTAACGCCTGGTCGCACTGTGAATGGTTCACTTTGAGAGCCATTGTTATTCTTAACCTGGAAGATATGATGATAATGGTAATGATAATGATGATGCTGTCTGGGGTTGTTTATATAAGAAATACAAACAAAAATGTGTTTCATTAAAAAGAGACCAAAATTTGAAGGCTGCTTCATATCTTACATTATTATTCCATTGGAATGTAACAGCAGTCTTCATGAAATATTGAAATATATGCTAATTTTCCTTAATTGAGACATTCTGGAAAAACAGTTTAAGCATCTTTATAAAGTTAATTCAATGTATTTTAGTCATTGGATGATCAAGGGATATTCAGCAATTATTTTGAAAATGTGAGGTATCAAACACCTGCTTTTATACTTGAAAAATTGACTTAGACCTACTCTCAAAGTGCTATCTATTATCCGAAACTTGTGGGGGTTTCAACTGAATAATCCATATCTATGATATCATTTAGAAACTCTCTCACAAACTCATCTCAGATTACATAGCCCGGCTTCTGCAGAGGGTATGAAATTGAGTTAACTTCCCCAATATTCATATCCTGGCATGCCAGCCCAAATGTCTGCTGAGACATCCACTTCCATTCTACGTATCTAAAATAGTTCCCCCAATGCCCTGTTCAAAACCACTCTTTGAAATGTTTCAAACCAACTCTGAGCATAAGGAAATTTATTGTTGAAACTTGCAAGTCCCGTGCTTCACAGTAAGTGCTACTTCATTCTGTTTTCAAAATAAGACTATGATAACAGCTTAGGATCTTTCCACAGACAAGTGGCAAGTGACCTCTCACCTGGGTCCTGGCCAAGCATTTTTGTAACCTCATATTGACCCATCTCAGCCTCTGCTAGCACTTGGCCTCGACTTGGTCTTGTGGCTTTGCAAGAAACATCTGACATCACTTTCTCTTCTAGCTTTTGTATCTCCTTACCCTGGCAATGATGTGGAAACCAAGCTCACTGCTTAATGCAGTCTTTTGCTCTGTAGCAAAAGAGGGAATAAGATGATGGCTCTCCTGTTTGCTGTGTCCTTTCAGAGGTCTTCATAAGGCTGATGTAGAAAGGGAAATCCTATTTAAAGGGAACAAAAAAATTGTCCAGTAGCACCTTAAAGACCAACTAAGTTTGTTCTTGGTGTAAGTTTTCGTGTGCATGCACACTTCTTCAGATACACTGAAACAGAAGTCACCAGACCCTTATATAAAGTGGGAGGCTGGGGTGAGGTTTTTCTCAGGAGGGTAGTAGGAGATGGGTGATTGACTCAATGGGTATGGTAAACCTGTTGACGACTGTTAACGACTGCAATTAGTCCTACAGGAAAAAGCAAGGGATAGTATGCATATGATTAGCATACCTGAATCTAGAACCATGGAAAACACCACACTGAGCTGCATGAAAGTCCATCAACTCTACCTACCTGAACCTATTTAAAGGAGCCCGTCTGACCCAAAAAAAGCAATTGTACTCAGCTAGATAGGTCGTTTTAAGATTGCTTTTTCCCCAGTGCTGGGAAAAGTGCCAAATCACTACAAAGCAAAAAATCTGTTTGTTTAATCCAGGGATAACCAATGTGGTACCCTCCAGATGATGGGCAACAATTTTCATCAGCCCCTGCCAGTATGGTCAGTGGTAAGAGATTATGAATGTTATTGTTCAGGCATAGGCAAACTCGGCCCTCCAGCTGTTTCGGCACTACAACTCCCATCACCCCTAGCTAACAGAACTAGTGGTCATGGATGATCTGCGCTGGTCCTGTTTTTTCTGTCATCCATCTTCCAGTAAATCCACGAAGGTCACAGCAACTTGGGGGCCTCACAGACGGTACTTTGCCAGCCCTCCCTAAAACCTGGCATCAGTCCTGGCATTGTTAAACCTGTTTAGGTAAAAAAAAGATGCTATCTCTAGGAACACTGGCATTGCATCATTCTGTTATTCATTCTATGAGTTCTTTGAGGGTCGGACTCATAGAATCATAGAATTGCAGAGTTGAGGATCATCCTCAGTCCAACCCCCTGCAATGCAGGAATATGCAGCTGTTCCATATGGGGATCAAACCTGCAACCTTGGCCTTATCAGCACTATGCTCTAACCAACTGTGCTACCCAGAATGGATTCAATTTATAAGAAAAGCAATTCTGGTTAAACATTAGGAAGAACTTTCTGACAGTAAGAACTGTTCAGCTCTGAAGCAGTGTCATCCCTCTATTGCAGGGATTTGGACTAGATGATCCTTGGGGTCCCTTTCAACAATTCTATTCTTTTATCCTGTGATTTGATTTATTTGTGTGGGATTTTTTAATTTTATTTTTAAAAAGCACTATCTTTCAAGGTGTACCAGCCTTTGAAGGCTATCCACTAGTACACTATCAAAACAGTAAGTATAAAATGTGGTGTAGCCTGACTGGCTGTTTTCTGGGGCAATGAGCATTTCTTTTATTTGTGCTGTGATTTGTACTAAATATAATTAACTTTAACTAGGGATGGGCTTAGTTTATTTATTTCCAATTTTCAGTTCCTATCAAACAACCAATAAAGGGTAAATTCAAGTCAGATTCTTCACAGTATATTCTGTTCCCTGGAGATGATAAGCTCCTGATTATCTGACAGTTACTTCCTAGCAAAGCAATCACTTCTGCATTTTCCCCTCCAAAACAACTTTTAAAAAATTGCTTCCATTTGTTATTTAAAATACTATTTGTTTAAATAATTCCTAACACTCAGCTGCTAGCTCTGTGGCATAATTAGTGTTTAGCCCTTTGGTTAGCTTTGATTGTTATGTGCCTTTGTCCTGCAGAGAAATGTTTCTGCTGCTACTTTAGTATGCATGAACTAAAACTATGTTTCCACTTAATGAAAGAAGACGGAAAACTTTGAAGCAAATGGCTCCTATGCATTAAGCTCATTATTTATTCATCTGTTAGAGTATAATCCACTTCCCTTTATCTGAATTTTGTAAACCCCATCTCTTCAGTATGCATGAAAAGGTATGCCACCTGGAGAGTGTTGAAACACAATTAGTATATACGCACATGTAAGAAATACAGCCAAAATTAAATGTCTACAGATGCGCATTTTAATCTGGGACTGGTCAGGCACAAATGAGCATGGACAAAAAGCTCATTCAGAACTCCCGGAGCCTCGTTTGACAATTTTCCCCACTTGAAAGAAATGTGGTTGTGGAATTTCTTCTATGCACACAATAAGACATTGCCTGTGGTGACTTCTAACTACATAGTCACAGCAATCCTATGAAGTAGAATCGCAGAATCGTAGAGTTGAAAGGGACCCAAGAGTCATCTAGTCCAAATGCAGGAACTCAACTAAAGCATCCATAACAGATGGCCATCCAACCTCTGCATAAAAACCTACAGTCCCTAGGCTCGCTTCTTGGCTTGTACCTACACCTGTAGGTACAAAATAACACTGCTGCCAAAGTTCCACCAATGCTGCACTTAAACCACAACAGAGCTACTTGTGCCTATCTTCTGTAAATTAAAACTACTACTTTATCCCTCCCACCATTTTTCCTAACATGCCTTGCCTTCTTCTGTTTACTTACCAGGATGGGGCAGGAAAGGGGAAAATAATGGCCATCTCTCGTTTGTTTGGACATTCTGAGGGGTGGGGGGATGTTGTAGCCCTTGGGACTGGTAGACTTACCAAGGGCTACAAGTCCTAAGAACCATTAGTTCTTTTCTCCTAGTTTGCTGTTCAGGAGCAAGAGGCACCCCTTCTCTAATTTCGCACTGCTTCTAGCCCCACTACTACTGGATCAGTAAGTAAAGGGGGAGTTTGTTTGGTGACTGAGGGGCTAATGAGGTTGTTTTGAATGGCTTGGGAAAACAGCTTTTATTTACCTGCCCCAGGGATGAGGTGAGCATTCCTGCCTCACTGAAAACTTGGACCCAATTTGTGTGTTAGCACTCTTCACCCTCCCCCTCCCCCACCAATTAAAACAATTAAAGACAATGAGCCAGAAGAAACCCAACAACCTTAACCAACCTGAGGGTTTGGACTGGTTTACAAGCCCTCCTCCAGCAAAGTAGGGCAGCAAATTGTGAAAACAGAACACATCACACAATCTGCCAATTTCCCCCCGTTTTACTGACAAGGTTTCACTGATGATGTTAGGCTTCTCCTCCAGCCTTGCCTGTCTCAGGTATTCTAATGTTCCATTTATATTTACGTTCTGTTTTTCAGAACAAACCATGATTTACTTCAGCATTTTGGATAGTCTGAAATCTTTTATGTTGCGCTGCTTCTCCTGGTTCATAAGTAATGTGGGGCCATATTGGCTTCTCAGTTGAAACAATGCATTCAAAGCCTTCTGCAGCTTCTGTTGCCCTGTTGCCTGTGTGTACTCTTGTAGAATAGAATTATGTCTAATGAATATGGTAACAGCATGTTCTCTCCACATTTGTGGTTTGTAAGTATTTTTCTGGTACAGCTGCTCTTAATGTACCTCATAAGCCTGGTGTGAAGCAATATAAAATGGCTGGTGTTATTGCCATTACCGTTATTAACAGCTCACTTTTCTCTTCCTTTTCTCCTCCTTCAGCCTCTAATGGAAAGCAAAACTGCACATACAAAACAAACCTTGAAGCAGTTGGATTTAACAACCTGTCTAATTGCCTGGTAAGATACCGCTTGACAACAAGATTTTAAAATGAATGCAGTACAATATTGCTTCTGTATCATTTTTCAAAAATCCAGTTCCAATCTGATCTACACAAATCAAATGTCAACAGTCTCGTTCAATGATTATTTATTATCTGACCTTCTTGTACTCTCAAGATGTACCTTTGCCAGTCACATAACTGAGTCCATCTGTTTGCCTCTGCCTTCGTAGGAGGTGAGCAAACTGGAGACCCTAAACATGATTCACATCCATCCAATAGAAATAGAATGTCCCTTAACTGACTGGCAACAAAATGTTTTGGGAACTGGGACTCCAGGAAAGAAGGCACATGAGGTTCCTAACTCAAAAAGGAATAAGATTTCCTTAATGCAGACACATGCCATATAGAATACACTGCACCGTCATTTGATGGCAAAATTCACAGTAGACAAATTGCTGGAACATATGGACAGGACATATTTGCTCCTAATATATTGTGTTTAGCCTGAATGATTTCTTAGTCTTTCTGCTCCTATATACTTTGCTATTCTTACTATTTTTCCCAAAATGTAGATCTTGTGAATGTCAATATATGTTTTCCAAGTATCCTCTTTAATAGATCTATATAGTTGCTCAATATTTCATGGCAAAATGTCACATTAGCATTAAACAATGCTGAGGATACCCAATTATAAAGTTAAATATCTACCCTAAGACATGTGCAGTGGGGTGTACTGAATGCTAATCAAAAGCTATGACCTGTATCATTATGCTGGGATTATGACCTTGGAAGCCATTCTACTGAAACAGGTTGAGTCAGCCATAATACTGAGATCAGCTACCAACAGCAGATGGTACAAAGCTACTGGGAGGAATTATAATCTTCGCCTAGCCCAGCTAAAGTCAGGTGATGTACTGAAGCTGTTGGACAAGATAGACATCCTCCGATTTCATTAGGACTCAGTTACAACTAACTTTAGCTAGATCACAACCCAAATTAATACCTGCATCTGAATATGACTACCAAAAACCATTGCCTTTGGGGGAAGGACCATAGCTCAGTACATACTTTGCAACTAAGAGGTCCCAAGCCTCAGTTTTCTGTTGCTCCCCGTGAAAGGATCTCAGCTTGTGGGGTTAGAAAGCCCCATGTTTGATTCTTGGAAAGTTCCTTTCAAACAGGCTACACAGTCCAACAGTCCAGCTTGTTATAAAACAGTTTCATATGTTCATGCACTTGAAGTGGTGTAAGGTGAGAGGAAACTTTTGCCAATGGTATTTTCACTTTATTTGCATCACTAAATTTGCAAGGCTTAGGCATGCAGCCAGATGGAATTACCTTAATGCATTTCTGTCCACAATACCCAATATCTAATAAGTGTTAGCAGAAAACCTAGCATTGTGTATAAGCAAAGAAATGCTTTCACATATTGTGATATTCTGGCAACACTGATGCATTTCAGTCTTAAAGGTTTTTGTTTGAATATAAGACCCATAAAAGTGGTTTGGGATATATGCTGCTCTGTTACTATATTAGTGATGTACAACTGACTCATCCAGGGTTAGAAGAAATATTGGTAACTGTAGTACTATATAATACCAGAACTCAAAATTTAGTATCAGCATGTTTGGTTGTTGTTTTTTAGTGTATCGGGGAACTGTGCATGTGGATTTATTTTATGTATGAGAAGTATCTAGTTCAGTGAAATCTGGCATCTGTGTCCTTGAGAATGAAGTTTTAAAACCAGTATTGAGTTGATCTCTGCCCCCCCCCCAATTAACTATATAGAAACAGATGTTTCTTTTTTTAGATGCTTGAAAGTGTTACCCCTTTTCAAGGAAAGTGTTTTTGAGACTTTTTCTTTTTTACAATCACTTTTATTTTTCCACACCAATCTTGAATATTTTTACATGTAGCTTTGTGATCAAACTCCAGAGTAAAGGTAAAGGGACCCCTGACCATTAGGTCCAGTCGTGGACAACTCTGGGGTTGCGGCACTCATCTCGCTTTATTAGCCGAGGGAGCCGGTATACAGTTTCCGGGTCATGTGGCCAGCATGACTAAGCCGCTTCTGGCGAACCAGAGCAGTGCACGGAAATGCCATTTACCTTCCCGCCGGAGTGGTACCTATTTATCTACTTGCACTTTGACGTGCTTTTGAACTGCTAGGTCGGCAGGAGCAGGGACCGAGCAACAGGAGCTCACCCCGTCGTGGGAATTCGAACCGCCAACCTTCTGATCAGCAAGTCCTAGGCTCTGTGGTTTAACCCACAGTGCTACCCACGTCTTGCATCCAAATTTTTTTTCATGTGATTCTTGCACAGACATACTTACCTGGCAGGATAGATACAGTTATCACATATTTAGGTTACTATAACTAAGGACACAACTCCCAGTTGCAGCAAGGGCAGACTTTAGATTTTCTAATTTTAGCAGCACCTTGTGAGAGGTGCCTCGCTCCACCTTGTCTTCAATTCTGCTCAAGTCACTATACTATGTCATAGTTGTGATGCCTTGCAGTGCCCCCTAGGCTTGGCACCACCTCTGATTGCAGTTTCTCTCTTTCTCATCTTTCCAATCTTAAAATCAGTTCTTCACATTTCTACAGCAATTTGAAATATATGGATAATTACATATGTCAGCATTCATATGCATTTTCTTGTGTTATTTTCGCATGTGCACATGTGTGTGCACATGGCACATTTTTGTATACATTGGTTAAAGGACAGCATCACAAAATTCAAAGAAGTACGGATTTTGAAGGATAGCTGTATATAGGTGCACATATTGGTCACAGCATGCAAATTAGGTGGTTTTTCATTAAAATTTGAGCAAAAATGACTTCCCTCCCAATTCTAGCAGATACCAATAATGGAAATTTGTGATAAGATTTATAGAAAGGTTTAGAAATCCAGTCCTGAATATATTCAATATTTAGTTTTAAAAGTGTGATTCCTTTTTAAATCATTAGCTGTGTATTTTTTAATGTGTAATTATAACTATATGAGATAATCCGTCACCCCTCTTTGAAGTAAATGGAATTGTGCCTTGTTTCTGAACAAAGCCAGTACAAATACCACTGTATTGTTTTATATTTACCAAGTGTAGAATACCAGTAATTTGGAAAGAAATGTAAGTGCTATTTAGGAATAATAACATTGTTACCCACCTTGCCCTCCCTAAATGGTGCCTCTGGGCATCTTTGAAGGAGAGTGATCAGATTCCTATTATCAACCACTAACAGACACAGGAAATTGAATTAATATAGTAAATGTTGAGTAATTTAGTTAAGGACTTTCTGTTCATAGGGGCCACTGGATCACAGAGCCCTTAAATAATTTATTCCATCTTTAGCTAATCAATTCAATTGTGCATGCCTGTTGATAATAGGAGTCTTACCAACCTTTTCCAAAAACACCCAGAGGCACCATTTAGGGAGGGCAAGGTGAACACCAGTGGGAAATATTGTACACTTGCACAGTCATTTCCCTTTGTATACACTATGTGTTTCCCTTGTGTAGAAGATAATAGGAAATTATTGTGGGCGCCAGAATCATTGCATGCATTAAAGCCCCTTGTTCACAGCCAATGAGTCTTATACACAAAAGAATTTCCAATTATCTTCTACACAAGGGAAACACATACGTAATATATCCACTGGGAAATGCCTGTGCATGTACAAAATGTTTACCTCTCTCATATAAGGAAAGGAGATTTTTCCATGTGTGAGGGATTCAGCACATGCAACTAAAGGGCTTTGTGGGCCCTGTGCTTTGGCCAGTGGTTTTAGCGTCTAAACATAAAGTGCGGGGAACAAGACAAATTAAAATATATAATGGGGATTCTAATGGTTAAGGCCTATTGATGTGGACAAACCACTTGAAGGGCTCCAGCTAACCACTTGTCCTCTTGAACCTTGCTCACAGTGGTTCACAAGAGTGAGCCGGAAGGGGTCAGCTGGTTGAGTCTAGTGAGTTGGAAATGTCTTGTTGTGGGAGGGAACTGGTACCATTGGCCCTTAAAGAGGTGGCTGTGCACCCTCTCCCTGAACTCTGTAGTTTTATTTTTTTTTTTATAATAATTTTTATTGATTTTACAACATAAAGAAAAAACAAAACAAACATAATGCGACTTCCCCAAACCTCCCCTTCACTGCATCCAAATTTCAAAATTTTTAGCAATTCTTCATCCCATTTTTATATTTAATTCTCTTTAAAAAGAGTTTCTGCTTTATAAATTTCGATTTATAGCTGTAATTCTTAGTGTCCAATCCCCTGACATCTTAACATTCCGAAATTTTACAACAATTTTTAAGATAGATTTTAAATTTTTTCCAGTCCTCCTCCACTGTCTCTTTCTTCTGGTCACGGATTCTGCCGGTCATCTCTGCCAGTCCCATAAATTCAGTCACCTTGGTCTGCCATTCTTCCAGAGTAGGTAGTTCTTTAGTCTTCCAATACTTCGCCAAAAGGATTCTTGCTGCTGTTGTTGCGTACATAAAAAAGGTCCTATCTTTCTTTGGTACCAATTGGCCGACCATGCCCAAGAGAAAAGCCTCCGGTTTCTTTACAAATGTCCACTTAAGGATTTTCTTAATTTCATTATAGATCATTTCCCAGTAGGCCTTAATCTTTGGGCAGGTCCACCAAAGGTGATAAAAAGTTCCTTCACATTCATTACACTTCCAGCAATTGTTATTGGGCAAATGATATATCTTTGCAAGCTTGGCTGGGGTCATGTACCACCTATAGATCATTTTCATTATGTTCTCTTTCAGGGCACTACATGCCGTAAATTTAATACCTGTGGTCCATAACTGCTCCCAGTCAGCAAACATAATATCATGACCAATATCTTGTGCCCACTTAATCATGGCTGATTTAACCGTTTCATCTTGTGTGTTCCATTTTAGCAGCAGATTATACATTCTAGACAAATTCTTAGTATTGGGTTCTAGCAATTCTGTTTCTAACTTTGACCTCTCCTTCTGAAATCCTAGTTTTCTGTCCTGCTTAAAAGTTTCATTAATCTGGTAATAATGT
The DNA here is from genome assembly GCF_964252035.2 of Podarcis erhardii. Lineage (NCBI taxonomy): Eukaryota > Metazoa > Chordata > Lepidosauria > Squamata > Lacertidae > Podarcis > Podarcis erhardii. Next base: position 64,359,002 of record NC_138508.1, read on the forward strand.
AACCAGTCTCGGACTTTAGGTTTCAATTTCTCGAAACTCTGTAGTTTCAGCTTTTCACCATCATATTCTACAATTTCACAATATTTTGGCCAGTCTGTATCCATGTTCAATCTTTTTACCGCCTTAGCTTCCATTGGTGACAGCCACCTGGGGGTTTTACTTTCAAACAAATCTTTATATCGATTCCATACATTATACAATGCTTTCCTAATAATATGATTTTTAAAATTTCTATGTACCTTTACCTTGTCATACCATAAATATGCATGCCAACCAAAACTATTATCATAACCTTCCAGGTCCAGAATGTCTGTATTCTCAAGAAGTAGCCATGGTTTCAGCCAGCAAAAAGCTGCTGCTTCATAATAAAGTTTTAAGTCCGGCAGGGCAAAGCCCCCTCTATCCTTTGCATCAGTCAAAATCTTGAATTTAATTCTGGGTTTTTTGCCCTGCCAGATAAATTTAGATATATCTTTCTGCCACTTCTTGAAACAGTCCATCTTATCTAAAATTTGCAATGTCTGGAACAAAAACAACAATCTCGGCAATACATTCATCTTAATTACAGCAATTCGGCCTAACAAGGAAAGTCTCAATCTTGACCATATATCGAAATCTTTCTTCACTTCAGCCCAGCATTTCTCATAATTATCTTTAAATAGATTCACATTCTTAGATGTTAAGTTCACCCCCAGATATTTTACCTTTTTAGTAATTTCCAAACCCGTTTCTCTTTGAAAACTATCTTTTTCCCCCACCGTGAGATTTTTTTCCAACACCTTTGTCTTGTGTTTATTCAATTTAAAACCTGCTACCTGACCAAATATTTCAATAAGTTCCAAAACTCTTTTTGTACTAGTTTCTGGCTGTTGTAGTGTCAAAACTAGGTCATCTGCAAATGCTCTTAGCTTATAATGTTTAGTTCCGACCTGTATACCTTTAACCAGCTGGTCTCTTCTAATCATGTTAAGGAAAACCTCCAGTACCGATATAAACAATAGAGGGGAAATTGGGCATCCCTGTCGTGTCCCTTTCTCTATTGGAATTTCATCCATAACCATACCATTTACAATAAGTTTGGCCTTTTGCTCAGAATAAATTGCACTTATACCATTTTCAAAGTTCTTGCCTACCCCCATTCCTTGGATTGAACTCTGTAGTTTTAAAACATATATTAGCTAGTTCCTCTCCCTTCTTAGGCAAGATGCTCAAGATGGCGGTGGCAGGTATACTCAAGCTTTTTCAGTCCAGGTTTTGTTTCTTGTTTTCATTGGAATTCTCCAATATCTCTAACTATATGAAACCCACACTGGGACCGCACGGTGAAAGGCTAAAAATGTGCATAAATTGATAGATGAAATTTATTAAATGGTGTCTTTTCCCATTCTGTCAACCCATACTAAGTCAGAAATGAGCCCCCCACCCACCCCAAGCTAGGGATATTCTGACAAGCAAAAGTTAATCACCTGATTAAATGCTCATGAACAGGGTGAGCAGGGCTCCAGCCTGTGAGCAACATCAACCACTGCTTCTGTCTTTCCCCCCTGTTTTCAAGCCCAAACCTATTTATGAGGAATGAGCATGATGTGAAAAGTAGAAAACAACTCCAGACATGAATTGTATCTAACTTTATAACTATATTAGGGTTTGGGGGGGTTTTTTGTTTTAATTCTAAGCTTAAACAATTGAGACAGTTAAAGCATATGTAGCTGTAGTATGAAACTTGTTGAAAACTTAGTGGGACTTTTTTATTTGAGCAGAGTATTTTTCTTTTAAAGCTGTTGTAACTTTTTATTTTGTTTCATGCAAGCCAACTTCATAAGGGCACCTATCTTTGCTTTCTCTTTATTACCACCTTGATCTGACCACACTGTTCTGTTCTCATGGATGAAACAAACTCTATGAGGCAAACCTGTCCTGAAAAATATTATCTTCAAAAGGTTGAGTCATCTGTTTGATGTACCATTTTATAAACCATTAAACCATGTCCAAACTATAGGTCTTTCAGGAACATAGTAAGGAGACTGTGAAAACAAAGTCTAATAATAATGAACTTTTAACAATACAGTTGTACAATGTAGTAGAACCTATTGATTAGCAAATAGTCAACTTGAGGTTTGATGTCTGTGTATTAAAAAAAGGGGTCAGTGCTGAAAGCGGGAAGATTATTTTAGGAGATTTTAAAGTGATATATATATATATATATATATATATATATATATATATATAGTTATTATGTCTTTATCAGCTCCTCAGATTGATGCCTACAATAATATTCAAACAAAACAAATTATAGACATAATTATTAGTATGGATGGTATTAGTATGGATGGCAAACACTGCAAATAAATTCTAAGGAAAAATGCAAACACCTGGAATTTCTGGACTCCAAAAAATATTGCAAAATAGATAAATTAATAGAATCCATGGGCCCTCAACTGATTTTGGTGTAATAAGTGTTTATGGAATGGGCCGTAAATAGAATATGGTAAACACTCAAATCCCATAGCATTGCTACAGCTATGCATGTGAATTGGTTTCTGCCTTCTATTAGCTTCCTGTTTTAACTGTTTTATTTGTTATGTTATTTTAATGGGCTTGTTTATTGTACATTTGAATTATTGGTTTTTGTTTTAATGTTTTGTCGAACTGGCCTTATACTGTATTTTAATTAGGTGTGGTCGTATTTTTTTAACAGGTGTTATATCTGTAAACCACTTAGAAACCATTTTAGTAATAAGTAGTAAGAGCAGCAGCAGCACCAATAATAATAATAATAAACCTGGCTGCTTGTGTTGGTGTTGAACACCACCCAGACCTGATTGGGCTTTGCAAGGAGATGGAGATTTAATTGTGGAGAGGATGAGGAGAGATCGGATTATGAAGCCTACCTCTTTAAGTGGGATAGTGGTTCTTAAATAAAACCACAGAAAAATTAAAAGGCATTTGAATCAGTTGAATCAGTAGTGCTGCCCAAAGTGGCACACCACTACTGAATTGTCATTTTCCCGGCTGTGGCAACACTGCTTCTTTCTGGGACTGGAATGGGGCAGGGCAGCAATGAGGGAAAGGGAAGCACTGGAATTGGCAGTGGCAATAGGCACAGAATATGTACAGGAGTTGGGAGGGCAGTTCAATGGTGGTGCCATACCTCATGTACTATGACTGATTTGGATGAAACATTGTATGAAGTAAGGGATAGGCTTCTCCATCCAATTTCAGGGGAAAGTTTACCCAATATTGTGGTAGTGCCAGGAAGTGTAACTCTTTAGCTTTCCCAATAGCAATGAATAATAGCATTTTACATCTAATATGTAAAAATAAATGTATGTTTTCAGAGTTACTGCTTGAGTAGAGGATTAACTTGCCCACCATCCTTCATGGCTCTAGTTTCTTTGGCGAAGCAGACTTTAGCCATCCTTTAACAACCTTGCTGGATGTCATTCACCCTTCCCATATTTTCTTTCATTTTCAGTCCAGCCTTTTTCTAGCTGCGTAATTCTCATTTCTTGTACATTCTAGAATGTGACACTAAAATATGATAAAGTCCATGAGATTGGCTTTTATGATACAGGACGTATGATGTCAATATAATAGAAAAGGCCTCAGTCAAGTCGTACAACCAGTCATTAGTCCTTGGGTTGGCTGTGGCTTCTAGGATAGGAGTGCATTTGGTGGGCTAATGTGACAGCTGTAGCCTTTTAATAATTCTCAGCATCCCCTGCAGTCATGTAAAAGTCTGTGTATAACCTCTAGGATGATCATTTACTGCAGATCTCTCCTGCCATTTCTGTAACAGCTTGACCCACATGATCAATGATGTAGTAGCTTAAAAACAGACAGGCTCAAAGCCAGCTAAATAATAATGCTAGAGTAATAACACAGGAGAGGAAGGTTGGTTCCATCGTTCATGCCATAGCACGGCATATTCTGTCATAAAAGTGATGGGGCTATAGACCAAATTGTCTTTTTGGAAAAAAGTCAATGGAGAAATATCACTCATGGGGCTTTGGAAGAGACAGCTGATGTTTCCTCTAAATGGTGTGTCAAAGGCTATTTGTGGTACAACATGGCGCTAGACATTTGGTAGGCATTCCCTGTATTGAGCAAATCTGATGGAAAGTCAATATTTATTGGCTTAATTCAGTATGTTGCATTACTTTATTAAGATCTGCTTCATTTCTCATGCTCCAGATTTGACATTCTACCGCCAAATCAGGAGTCTAGGAGAAAACCCTCTTTCCTGAAAATAGGTACTTGTAATATCAATGTCTTCAGCTGAACTGGCCTTCCTTCCTGCACAGACTTCACAGTGGTCCACCTGCCCCATCTGCTGTTTAGAACTCTGCAGCTGAGGGATCAGGGCTGGATTGCATTGAGTGCCAAGTGCCTTATGGCGCTCTGATGGAGACCATATCACAACAACCAGTCTGTGACTGAGATATTAGAGCTGATCCAAATCTGTATTGGGGTTCCATCAGGCCATTGTGACAAAGGTTGGTATTAATGAGAGGGTAATCTTGATGTCCTATTAGCATGTAAGACATTCACTGGTTATGGTGATTTGGACCTCACATTTTGTTTTAATTTTCCTAAAAGTTTTGTTTTGATATGATATGGAAACATGGCCATAGAATATTGTTTCTGCAGCTATCTTGGAATGATTATTTCTGTTTTCTTGAAAATAAGGATTGGAACATATCTGCATTTTGCATGGCCATACAGCTGAAAGCACTATGTAGAGAGCCATTTACTTGATGGCTAAAGTGCAGATCAGTGGTGCTGGTGTTTCATAAAAGTAGTTTTTCATTTCCTTTTTCTTTCTATTTTTTGCAATCAATGCATTGTTAATTAAATGGATAGTATCAACTAAATTTTATGCAGAGTAGACACATTTAAATTAATCAACATTTCTAAGTTAGGTCTATTAATTTCAGTGGGTGTTCTCTGAGTAGCTGAATACCGCCCAGCTTTATTTTATTTTTACAATCCACTAACTAAAAGAGACAAACACCTTAGTTCAAATATATAAGAAGCATATACCACAGTTTGCAGTCAAATCAAGTTATGAAGAAACCATGAAATTCAGATCTGACATACTTTTAAAACCTAAGAGGAAGGCACACTTAGCAAACCCTCACCATGATCAACTCCTGCCCAGAAACCTATGTCCCAACTGTGGAATCCAGAATTGGCTTCCACAGTCACTTACAGACTCACTGCTAAGACCACGTACATGAAAGACAATCTTACTCAGCTATGACTGATCGCCAAAGAGAGAGATTCGGAACTGGCAAGAGGGACAGAAGCAGGTTGATAATTTTAGATTTACTGTGTTATTTTCCATCCTCAGAAATACATTTCTAAATTCTGTCCTAGTGTGGGGCAGGACAGAGGAAAGGAGACCTTAGGATCATTTAAATCACAGCCACTTCCTATACTTCTGCAATGTACCCTTTTTAGCCCAGCTCACATTGGGCTTTGATGCAGTTAAAGATTGAGGCTCTGGTGTCAAAGCTACCTCTCGGATGATGTAACTCCCATATTCATTTATGGAGGTTGCTTACATGTCCAATGGCTTCTGGTACCCTTTCCCAAGGACCATAAAGGTAAAAGGTAATGGTACCCCTGCCCGTACGGGCCAGTCGTGTCCGACTCTAGGGTTGTGCGCCCATCTCACTTAAGAGGCCGAGGGCCAGCGCTGTCCGGAGACAGTTCTGGGTCACGTGGCCAGCGTGATGAAGCTGCTCTGGTGAGCCAGCACCAGTGCAGCACACAGAAATGCCGTTTACCTTCCCGCTATAAAGCGGTACCTATTTATCTATTTGCACTTAGGGGTGCTTTCGAACTGCTAGGTGGGCAGGAGCTGGGACCGAAAGACGGGAGCTCACCCCGCCGTGGGGATTCGAACTGCTGACCATACGATCGGCAAGTCCTAGGCACTGAGGTTTTACCCACAGTGCCACCCGCGTCCCTAAGGACCTAAGGACCATAAAACTGCGCCCTAAAATCCTTTCAAAGTGCTATATTTTGTGAACACAGACTTTTGCAGACTGATTTCAAAAGAGTGGCTTGATTTGTAGGCATCTGTTGTGATCAGACTAGTACAGACTTTGATTGACTAATAATAATAATAATAATAATAATAATAATAATAATAATAATAATAAACAAGTTTCATGATTTATTTAATGCATTAAACAAATGCTAGCTACACTATGCAAACCTCCAATATTTTTATTCACATTCATGCTTCAGTCTCTGTGCAGTATTCATTATGCATTTTGAGACTACTGTGGACTACAAAATCCATGATTTAGTGTTATGGTGATCAAAGTACATCTACATGGAAATATTCAGAGCCTTCATAACATCAAAAATAGCAACTGTGGCAGCATAAATGGAAGCAGCTGAAATCTAATGGCGCTTGCAGATATTCTGCAGAAATCTATACCCCTGGAGAAGGTTTAATGGCAGAATTCCATATATTCGTAATCTTAATTAATATGCATAGTAGCTGAACTCTTCCTATGTGGTTGTAAACTGAATAATCATCCAAGCCATAATTTACTTTAGAAAACAGTGCAGAAAATATGTTGTAGCACTGTAATTAGAAACTAAGAAACTAAGCATTTAAGATTTAAGCAACATTAAAACAGATCTGATGCTTCATCTGCTGGTATAAATCAATCTTCTATAAAATATCATAACTGATTTCATGATACAATGTTATCTGCCTGCAGTGACATTTACAAGCATGCATTAAGAATGAATGCATCCCTTACTAGTATGCTTATATGTGTCAATATTTGTCAGTTTTTTTACTATTCAGTGCTTCTACAAATGTCCGCTTGGTCTTCTTTCAGTTAAAATGACCTTGGCAAATATCTGCACATGTGGTTCCTGGAGTATTTTCATTAATTGGGCAAAACAAAATCAGCTGTGTAATTGATAATGGTAAAGAAATTAACTATACATTAAACTAGAGTACCAGAAAGATTAATCTACTGATGAGGCAATTATTTGGGAATTCACATAATCAATAAGTATTTAGAAAGAATGTGAACATTTTCTATTACAAGATAAATCTATGCAAATGGTGTAGGAAATCAATAAACTATTGTCTTGTGCTGAATGAGAACTATAATTTGTCATGTTCCCACATTATTAGATCTATTGTCCAAATGTCCATCGAAACCGGCTAGTGAAAGTTTATTATACAACTTTGTCCTTAAAAAACAACAACCTACCTACATAGGGGCCTTCTGAGGAATGAGACAATTTCCGACTTCCATTTGTTTATCGTTCTTTGGTTTTGCTGTGCCTCCAAGTCTGGTTTAAACAGGAGAATTTCTCAAGCTAATTTTGGCATTGGAGCATTTACAGCAGAATACAATGCTGGATGAGTCTCCTGAACTACTGGAACTTCCTGGTCTGCAAAACATGCTATGGAAGAGCACTTCATAATGTCTGCCACCGAGCTTTAATTGATACATGGAAAGCTGTTTCAATTAAAGCTCAGTGGAAGACATTATGAGGTAACTCCTTCCATGGGCCTTTTTGTACACCCAGTAGGGCAGGCAGGTGTTGGTGAATTTTTTTTATAGAAAGGAAAACACAAACCACACATCTCACAGTGATAAGATGAACTTCACCTTGCACCCACCAAAATTCTAAACAAATTCTGAAGTTCCCTGCAAATAAAACAGAAAAACAGGAGGCAATTGGGTGGGAGAAGACGACTTTTGAGAAATTGGAGGACTAGCATAGACAGTGGCGAAATAGGTTGAACGATGGTCTGACTTGGTTTGAATAAGCCATAACGAATAGTCATAAGAATTGCTATCATCATATGTAATGCTAAATGTACCTTAGCTTGTTTTCACTGGGGTTGCAGTTTATCAAGAAATAATAAATAAAAAAAGCAGTGAAAGAAAAACAATTTGGTGTATCTTTGCAGAACTGGCTTGCGCGAACACTACAAAAATGCAGGATCAGGATTTATATAGATGACTTAGGGCCAAGCAAAGGTGAAGAAGAAACAAAGGTAGAAAAGCTCAATGGGGCTGATGTTTACTGCTACAGGAGGTCAAAACCTCTGAAGGCGAGGCATTCAAAAGCTGCTCTAAAGATCAGTCAAAATGCAGGCAGGGGAATCTGGAAAGGACAAGGCAAGAGGAAGACATAGGCATCCCGAGCAAGTAAGTGCACCTGTGAGGCTTTTTTGAATCCCATTGTGGCTCATTAAGTAAGTAACACATTGAAGCAGACAAAAAGAAGGATGTGTAGGATAACTTCCACAGTGCAACTTTCAGCATCTGAACTTCAAGAAAGCAAATACCTGGCTGATAATAAATGAAGGGATTTTCCCCCGCCCCAAAGCTGGGATCTGGATCCTAAAAAGCACTTAAGTAATTTCTGTTCATCTACAAAATTTATCCTTTGTTTAAAGTATCATTTTGTCATTCAAACAATACAATACTTTTTATACATGGAGAATTGGGCAATGAAATTAGTGAGTATTTTAGTGAAGTTAAACAAATTGTCACCTTTATCAATGTAATACAAAGACAGCCTTCAATCTTACTTCAAACTTACCTACGGATTTTTGATGACACATTCTGGAAAAAAAAATACATTTAAAAGTTTATATTAAAATAAACTTGAATGAGTCAGTGGAACATAGCTAGATGGTCTTGCCTACAATGGTGATAATGTTCTTCTGCACGCAACAGGTGCTTCATAAATTCATTTATTTATGAATAGTGTATCTATTGCAATAAAAAGGAGAAATCCTACTATTTTTCCAGAACTCCTTAATGGTGAGGAAATATGTAGATGTTTTCACCATGCTCTTAGAAGAAGAATATCAAATAGCCCCTTTTTTTCAGGAAAAAAAAAGGTTACAGCCATAATTGCTTAAAGTACTTAAATGTTTGCAGCAAGTGATAAAATAATAAAATAAATAATAATAATTCAATAAGGATGCAGCCAATAATTGTCAGTAGGGATGCAGTCCTGAAAAGTTTTTCCCACTGAGCTAACACACACAGGCACATAGCTTGAGGAACCTCAACTCTATTATTGATGGTTTGTGGCATCACAACCATTCTATTAAGTTTTTATTTTTTATTGTTTTAAAGACACTAGGGTTGACAGTGTGGAAACACATGAATTACAGGTTCCATAAAAAGTCACTGCATTTGAACTTGTTCCATGACCAGGCCTAAATTCAGTTTGGATTGAGACAATTGGAGATTGCAGAGTTTGGAGAAATTAAAGAATAAAGTGCGAGATTGGCTACATTACGCTCAGATTAAAGAGGCTTTTAAATTGGATAAAAAGTTAGGATTCCAGGTGGAAAAATCGAAATTGGAGACAGAATTGTTAGAACCTAAGAGTAAGATACTTTCAAGAATGTATAACTTGCTGCTGAGGTGGAATACACAGGATGAAACGGTTAAATCAGCTATGATAAAGTGGGCACAGGACATTGGGTATAATATCATGTTTGCTGACTGGGAAAAGTTATGGACCACCGGTATGAAATTTACGGCATGTAATGCCTTGAAAGAAAATATTATGAAAATGTTATATAGGTGGTACATGACCCCAGTCAAGCTTGCAAAAATATATCACCTGTCAGACAATAAGTGTTGGAAATGTAAGGAAACTGAAGGAACGTTCTTTCACCTCTGGTGGACTTGCCCCAAGGTTAAGGCCTTCTGGGAAATGATATATAATGAGCTGAAAAAGGTATTCAAGTATACCTTCCCTAAGAAACCAGAGGCCTTCCTTTTGGGCATTGTTGGCCAGAGGGTGTTAAAGAATGATCGAACATTTTTTATGTATGCAACAACAGCAGCAAGGATACTTGTCGCTAAACACTGGAAAACTCAAGATTGAAGAATGGAATGGCAGATGCAACTGATGGACTATATGGAGCTAGCAGAAATGACTGGCAGAATCCGAGACCTGGGAGAGGAAGCAGTGGAAGAGGATTGGAAGAAATTCAAGGACTATTTACAAAAACATTGTAAATTACACGAATATTAAGAAGGATGAGGGATTTGAAAATAATAGGGCACCATAAAGGTTGGTGAAAGGACTATGAGACGGAGTGAAGTTTATGAGAATAATAAACTTTGAATAAATATATGGTAAAATTAGATATTTAAGATCTAGATAAAAATATTCAAAGTTAGGGACAAAACATTGGAAATGTGTACAATAAGAATGGAAATAAGGAGATAAATTGCTGATCAAAGTTTTATAAATTTGGAAAGTAGGAGCGAGAGGCGTGAGGAAGTCCAAAAATGAAGAAAAGTTGGTCATTATATGATGACAAATTTTATGCTTGTTTTCTTTTTTGTTTGCTTTTTGCTTATGCTATTTTTCTCTGTTTATTGTATTAAAAAACTCTTAATAAAAAATTCTTTAAAAAAAAAAATTCAGTTTGGATTGGGGCTAAATAAGCAGTATCATCTAAGAATGCCTGCATCCCCACCCTGCAATGATCCTCTCCACCACCAGTGTTTGTAACTAGTTAGTCCAAGGTAATTGATCCAAGTCCAGCTTTTATAGGAATGGTTGTACCACTGCCATTTTCAAGGTGGCAGGGACCGCCACCTCATGCAATGAAATCTTAACCAGATTCTTGACCTAACCAGTCACACTTTCTCTGCTTGATTTAATAAGCCAAGAGGGACAGAAGTCAAGAGTGTTATGCTAAAGCAGCAATGCTGCAGCAAGCAAAGGCTCTAACAGCTCAGACAGCTGCTAGTGGCTGTAAAGCCAGACAGGATGTGTGTGACTGCTGCCATGGAAACAAAGGGGCAGTCCATCCTTATTGAGCACAGGATATGAGCTCAGTGTGTGTCATATGACCTGTACAGGATGTACATGGGTGGAGTTTGGAGTTTCTCTCTGTTTTGTTGAAGAGAGCTGACATCTTTTACTATATGACTGCTATAGACAGGAATAAAGCATGTAGTTACATTTCTGTCTGTGTCTGATTCCCCTCCCTGGGGATATGCAGGGAGGAGGAGAAGGAGGAGAAGCAGTTGGTGTGTTTTTCTCACAGCCTGAGGAAAATCGCCGGAACGGACCTCGTGCTGTTTTTCCTGCCGGGAGTCGCCGGAGGGAGGTCAAAGGAATTCAGCCGGTGCCTGAACAGATAGGCACACACCTCTGTCCGAGCCTGAATTCCAACAGTGGTAGCAAGAGCCAGATGGTTTCTACGATCCATGGGAGTCTGCATGAAAGAGTGGCAGAGCTGCTGTTTCCATTGCTCCATGGAAGCCTGAAGTAAGAGGCTATTTCTCTGCAGCCAGAAGCTCACCAGAGGAAGCTGAAAGCCAAGCTACGGAACTCAGGTATGAGATTTTCGGGCTTAAAAGTGTGAATGCAGATTGATTCATTCTCTGCTTCGAGGGAGCAACGTTTGGGAAAAACAGCTCCGAGAGAGAAGGACTCTGCATTCCAAACATTCCTGTGGTTTTCCTTTCCAAGGGAAAGAATGCAGTTGCTTAGCAACACAGGGCAGTTTCAAGATAAGGGCTGGAAGTGTTTTGACTAGGCCCTTAGAAACAAAACTCTTGAAAACGACATTCCAAGCGGCCAGTGTTATAGCTGCCAGGTGCACAGAGTGTAAACAAGCCAGCTATTGGATTTTAGAGGCTTGTGTTTGAGAGTCAGTGCAAAGACTCAAAATGGATGCTAAGAAGGGGGGAGCCCTGCCTTCTCCGCCCCTTTTGACCAGTGACAATTACGCATCTTGGTCTATTAAGATGAAGGCCTTGCTGCAGAATCAGAGACTGTTTGGGGGATTGAGAACCCCATCCCAGCAGCACCAACGCGTGCATGGGAGTCACAGGATGTGAAGGCCAGAACTGCTATAATTCTGTGCGTGTCAGATTCTCAGCTTATCCATATACAGGATTTACAGCACGCGAGAGATGTTTGGGACACGCTGAGAAGGACACATCAGAGAGATGCAGGTTCTTCAGCGTTGCTGTATTTTGAGAAGCTGACCAACCTGAGGCTTGCGCCTGATGGAGATGTTCAAGCGCACCTGACGGAAATGAAATTTCTGCGTCAACAGATGGTGGAACGCAATTTCCGTCTGCAGGAGGAAGTGTTTTGCTTCATGGTGATCAACAGCCTGAATCGGACTTACAAAACGGTTGCCAGTCAGCTGGGGTCTCTCCCAGCAGCTCAGCTAACTTCGGAGAGGGTCTTTGCCGTGGTTCTTTGTGAACATGACAGACTTGCCGCCCTGGAAGTCAAGGACAGGGGGAGACAAGAACGGAGTTCTGATACCCCCACTGCTACAGCTACTGGAGAAAATGCTGTAGCTTTGAACGTTGTCCAATGCTTCAATTGTGGACAAACTGGGCATCTTCAGCGGTACTGTAAGAAGCCATGTCAGAACAAGGGAGCCAAGGGCAGCTCCACGAAGTCTGAGGCGTCAGGCAGAGGTCATGCCAAGTCACAGACGAAGCCTGCAAAGGCTTTGATGTCGAAAGGAACCAAGCCAGATGTGGAGAACGTTTTTATCATAGACACGGGAGCGACATTTCACATGACCCATCGTAGGGATTTGTTTTCGTCGTTTAAGAAGCAAAGCTTCGTTGTACAACAAGCCAACGGTCAAGAGCTGGAAGCCACCGGAATTGGGACTGTGTATCTTAAAAGTCAGAACTTGACTATAAACAATGTTTATTTGGTTCCAGAGTTGAAGTACAATCTGCTCAGCGTTTCGCAGATTGCCAAGAAGGGACTAAAACTGTCCTATGATGATCAACACTGCGAGATCTACAAAGATGGAGAGTTGTATCTTTCTGCCAAAGAGAAAGATGGACTATATTTGTTGACTTTTGATCAAAGTGATTACATGAAATGTGATTCTTGTGATTCTAACATGATTTCTTTTGCAGGTGTAGCCAAGAAGAACACCAAGCAGGTCACCTCGAGGGTCGACAAGGCATTTCAGCGGGTGTATGCTGATGTGATTGGTCCTTTAGCACCGTCTAGAGGCAATGCAAAGTATTACCTAATATGTGTTGATTCTTTCACAGGTTTTGTCTGGATTTATCTTTTGGAGAGACCTAAAGAAGCCTTAGAAAGGTTTAAAGAGTTTTGTGACAAGGTTAAAAATATGCATGATGCTGACATAGATTGTCTTTGCTCAGATGAGAAGCCAATTTTTCTTTTACAGGATTTCCAGAGGTTCCTGAAGAAGAAAGGGATAAGACACAAAATTGCAGCTTCAGAAGAAGCTTGGAACAGATGTGTCTGTGTTAGGGTGAACAAAGAATTGCAAAAGGGAATGGAAGCGCAATTGCTTAGTTCACATCTGCCACATGAGTACTGGGCTGAGTCGCTAACGTCATTTTGTTATACGTGGTTGAGAAAGTTTTCAAAAGAGTTGGGAAGTTCTCCTTTTGAGAAACTGTTCCACAGAAAACCTTCTGTTGCCCATTTCAAGGTTTTTGGGTCTCATGTGAGAACAGAAGCTCCAGGTGGAGTAAAGAATGCCAGAGGCATTTTTGTGGGTTATGAAAAGGGTCTCTACAGAGTAATTTTGTCTGAATCTAGTAAGGTGATTCTCACAAAATTTCTAGAGAGTGCTCCTGAACAGGAGCGAGTGAGTGTTCACACATTTCCCACAGGTAATGATGATTCTGATGATGATGATGATGATGTTGATTTTGTTGAGTTCAGTAGTACTGATGACAGCGATAGTTCAGACAGCTCAGTTGTCACAGTCATTGAGAGAATATCTCACGTAATGACTAGACCCTCAGAAGAGGAGGAAGATGAACCACTGTTTACAATTGGTACTGGTTCTCCAAAGAGTCCAAAGGTTGAACCAGAAAGCAAAGAAGAGCAGCACTTCTTACGTAGGTCTGAGAGAGCAACGAAGGGTGTACCACCCAAGAGGTATTCACAAGAGTTTGCTAACCTAGCTGTTGCTATTGTAAACGACCAAGGTCAGATTGAAGCTGTGTCTGAGTCAGAGACAAAGGCACAACAGAGTGTAGTTAACCAAGGCAATGCAGATGCACTCATTCCTTGGAAGACACACAACCAGAGAGGTACATTGGTAAAACCAGTGGCGGGTAGTTCCAAGGGTGGAACTGAAACAACAGGGGAGTGTTATAAGTATAACAACTGTTTGTTTTCTTCTCTGGATGACGCTTTGCTCGCAGCACGCATTGATACTTTAGGGGGAGTATGTTATGCTAAAGCAGCAATGCTGCAGCAAGCAAAGGCTCTAACAGCTCAGACAGCTGCTAGTGGCTGTAAAGCCAGACAGGATGTGTGTGACTGCTGCCATGGAAACAAAGGGGCAGTCCATCCTTATTGAGCACAGGATATGAGCTCAGTGTGTGTCATATGACCTGTACAGGATGTACATGGGTGGAGTTTGGAGTTTCTCTCTGTTTTGTTGAAGAGAGCTGACATCTTTTACTATATGACTGCTATAGACAGGAATAAAGCATGTAGTTACATTTCTGTCTGTGTCTGATTCCCCTCCCTGGGGATATGCAGGGAGGAGGAGAAGGAGGAGAAGCAGTTGGTGTGTTTTTCTCACAGCCTGAGGAAAATCGCCGGAACGGACCTCGTGTTGTTTTTCCTGCCGGGAGTCGCCGGAGGGAGGTCAAAGGAATTCAGCCGGTGCCTGAACAGATAGGCACACACCTCTGTCCGAGCCTGAATTCCAACAAAGAGAGCACATGGTTGGCCACAAAATGACAAGCATTTTATCAGACTGTATAAACTCAAGCATTATCCCACACCATTTCACATGCTATGACATTGGACACTTCAGTCAGGACTGCAACTGCAGAATCAAGACCTCTCCAAAGTCGAGCAACTTTAATTTGGTTGTTATTTAAATATTTATAAACCACCCTTTGGTAGAAAATATAACGAAGGTGCAGAACAGAGAAACATCAAAATAGAGTAAAAACATCAATAAAATAGTAAAAAAGGAAAACTGGGTTCCAATGTACAGTTTTTAAAAGACATTTAAAAGAAAACAGGGATGACTCCTGCTGAAGTTCAGTTGGCAAAGCGTTCCCTAAATCAGTCATAGGCAAACTCTGCCCTCCAGATGTTTTGGGCCTACAACTCCCATGATCCCTAGCTAGCAGGACCAGTGGTCAGGGATGATGGGAACTGTAGTCCCAAAACATCTGGAGGGCAGAGTTTGCCTATGCCTGCCCTAACGGCTTGGTCCCTGGTGAAGGCTGACTGAATCTCAGAGACATAAGTGGCCACCCAAAATGTGCAGTCAACTGGTCACAGTCAGTCTTCAAGGGCTCCACAGTGGGAATCAGCAGCCTCTGGAGAACTTGTAGAAACTCCACCAGTTAGTTGTTTGAAGATCCAATGCAGGCTGCAACATGCACTTTCTTCACTGCTTGCAGTGCCACATGGTAGGCACGATAATGCACACTATGCAACCTCAGAGTGAGAGATGCACACTTCACCTAGTCATTTTATCTAATCATATTTTAGTGGAATTCTTCTTGCAACTTTACCTGCATCTTCTGTGCACTTGACTGCCCTAGGATTGCCTAGGATTAAGTTGACCTTGATTGATGCAATGAAATGTTTTAAAGCACTGCTTTTCAAAAATATAAATGATGGCTGTTTCTCCATCAGACAAAAATGGGGGGGGGGCACTTATTGTTTTAGAACAATTACTCTCAAGGACCTCCAGTTTCACTGTTGAAAATGTACAGTGATGTTAAATAAATGTACAATATGTTAAATAAAATTGCCTATAAAATATTGACATGCACATTAAGTGATTGCAAAATTGTATTCTGGCATGGCTCTTTTGAACAATATTTCACATCTGTACAATATATTAAAGCACTGAATTCAATTTGTCAATATAAAAGCACATGACCTCAGGCCTTCTGCAGTAACTATGCAAGTCCTGCATAGTTTGTAATTAGCAAGAATGAGGTTGTGCTCTCTTCCAGTTCTTTGAACTTCTGTCCCCTTCTTAACATCTACATTTTTTTTTTGTTCCACAGACCCTTGTTATAGGATATATGTTCCATCTGTTTTCATTGAATCATCCACTCACCTATTTTTATCTGTTTCTTTTTTAGAAAAATGTTTTATTCCACCTTCCCATGATTGCTCATATTATTTGAAAGCATATATATCCAAACAAGTATAAAGTAATAACACATAAAAGTGCAAGAATGCAATCAACCTAAAAACAAATGGGCTTGAGATAGGTCCCTGTATGTTTAGGAGGGAGAATGTGAACCCAGCTCTTGTGTAGTTGCCTCGTACAAATGAAGGCAACCACCGATAAGTCCATATCCCTTACAGGTGGTAAATGTCACTTTCTGAATAGAGAGGACCTGTAGCAGGTCCATAGAAGATTATCTGCGTCCCCGGTTTTGGGGGTGTTCATTTTTAAGTCCTGGAGGAGGAAACAATCAATATGTAAAACAGGTGCCAAAGTTACCATTACAATCCTATTAGAATCAGATGCATAACTAAACTGCTAAGCCCCAATGCAGCCCAAATAAGAAAGCTCTTACATCACTGTAAGAGACTGAGGAGAAATGCTGATGTTTCCAAAGCCTTCATATGAAGGTGAAGCTTCATGACAAGGAAGGAGCAGGCGCAGGATGGGGCTGACTGCAGTGTCAGGAGGAAAGTTGCAGCTCTGCAGCAGAGGGAGAGGGCGCTGCTTGTTTTTATTTACATTTGTAAGTCACCTCATAAAATAATTTCTACAGGTGATGTACAGAAAACCACATGTAAATCAAGGTTAAAAATGCAATAAATTACAGTTGATTCAACATTTAATCCAACACCAAGACAAAAGAATAATAAAAAATAAATGTTGGACACAGTAAACAAGAGACTTAATACACACAGAGGCACTCGGAACTAAAACCACCCCACTTGAGCTAAAACCACCCAACCAGCATTATGTGGCAGTGACTAATATTTAAATAGTATTAAAAGATATTAAAACTGGCCTGAGGTCTTTGCCCCTGGGATAGGCACTTTCCATTCAGCGGTTCATGTGAGCCAGAGGAATATTTTGTATAGGAACAGAGGGATCTGTCAATGTAGGTTTCTCTCAGTTTCTCATTTTTCCTATCTTAAATTACAGTTCCCCCCGCATACACATTTTAATGTGCATTTCTCCTAAATACACATTCTTGTGCAGTATTGCCAAATATATATATTTGAGGTTGTCCAAAATATTACCTGCGGAGCACTGAAGAGTTCTTGATAGATGGATTGATAAAGTACAGCAGCAGAGAGTTGTCATAGGTTTTTTTAACTGAAAAGTTTCATTTAAAAAACAAACAGAAACCCTATATTGATCTGCATTAAAAAGAACAGACAGAGAATAAAAACATCAAGAGCTCTACAGAAAGCATTCTGGACAACCTAACTTTGTGGAGGATGCAAAAAGAACTGGGGTGAAGCTTGAAATGTCTTTTTTAAAATATGCAAGCAATAATTTATATCATTTGCCAACCTCTTAATTGTTACAAGATAAGAAAGGCTCCCTCAGCCTGTAAAGCGAGATGAGCATCACACCCCCAGAGTCGTCTGCAACTGGACTTAACTGTCAGGGGTCCTTTACCTTTTTAAGAAAGAACAAGAAGCAAATCTCTTCTGGAGGAAAGAAACCCCTTTCAACTTCTTCCACATAATGCCCCTGGTTCTATTCAGTAGGCTTAATCCACATGGAGCTGCCCTTGTGCCTGTAAATTTTGCCCCAAAGTGGGGAAATTCTATAGACATTTTTGGATTCCCCATTATATAGTGAATGGAGAAAACAAATCCTAATTTTATACAGAGCCGTTTGGACCCATAATTACAGAAGTGGAAAAAGTACAGGGCAACTCAGAAACAATTTTTTAAAGGCACAAATGCAGACAAAGTAAATCTAGGGGCCCCTGCACACCCCTGGCTACCAGCACCCCCACTTCTTCTACAGTCTCCCGGCACCCAAAGGTAAGCTGGAAATTTCTGTTCCCCATGCAGTGCTGAGGCTTCTAGTGAGCAAGTTCATTATTCACTATTAATGAAGCTTCCTTACAACTCAAAAATAGAGTGATAGTTCAGAGGCAATAAAATACCAAGGTTGTCCCAATAAGTATTTAATACTTTTGGAAAAGAATCTGTTTGAGACCAATTGTGACAAGAAGGTCAAGGGAGGAGTAAAAAGAGCTTCTTCTGTGGTTTTTAGTGTGACATGTTTTATGGATGACCCCGCAGTCTACTCACAAGTATAGCTGAACTTCAGCTAAAGCTTTAGCATCAGTGTTCATTAAAATGGTAATAAAACTGTTTGCTCTCTTCATCCCATTTCAAAGCCCACAGCATTCTGGAGATATTTACACATGCCATATGGCCACACAAAGTATTATAAATTTCCACTGGAGAGGTTTTAGAATTCTAAGTTCTGTTCCCTTCAAAATGCCAGAGGAATCACAAATGCCTTAAATAACCCAAACATTTACCTTATCTATGTCTTTCTGTTTTATACCTCATTCTCCTTTCCTCTCCTTCATGTTTTGATTAAGATCTGTACAGTGAGTTCTCCACTAACTCTTGTGAATCACTTCCTCCAGTAGTGGAACTGTTCCTTCTCTCCCAGACTACTGTCAAGAGTCCTGGGATTTCTCACTATTTCAATGATTTTTTTAAGCTGTTGCTGCTGGCTCAAGGTTAGTTGTTTCTTAAAATGTGCCTACAACATCTCTTAGTCTTCTCTCTATGAGGCTAATCGTCCCATTGAAGAGAGGACCTCAGCATGGTAGCCAGTGTCAGCGGTTTCTTCATTGTTTAAGCCTTGGCAGGTCCTGACTCTGTCAGGCACTATTTCCCCCTCTAACTTTAACCATCTTCAGACATTCAGAAGAAAGCATGAGGGTTGAACCTGGGGCATGCACAATTCCTCCACCCCAATGTATCTGTGTGCACTGCCCTGTCCCCTCAGCTCCTGATGTCTGCAAGGAGATTCCAGTTGTTCAGCTGAATGTGTTTAGAATCCTCCTTTCACTATGAATGCAGAGAGGATTCTAATGGTCCTCATCTGAACCTGGTTAGAATCCCCCTTCCCAAGACTTCTACAATGAATGCATGAAGGTCAGAAGTGGAGCATATTGGTTTTGGGATCAAATAAGGCCACAGCTTTATTGGTTACAGATGCAACCCCCCCCCCCAATTGAAGGAGTGGTATGATCCTAGCCCCCATCTGGGCATTGGACAAGACCCACTCTTCCCAGACCCTTTTAACAGGATACCCTTACCCATGGAGGGGCAGGCAGAGACTACAACCTCCCCTCCAACCAAGACTAGGCTTACCCAATGTCTATCCACCTTATAAAGTTGTGACGATTGCTGTGAGGAAGGCAAAAACCCAAATGGTGGTGCCAATTAGCCAAGCGGCAAAAATTCCTGACCAGCCCCTGAATACTAGGCAATTCACATTGTCCATAGCAAGGTCGTAGCACCTGTGAAAAAACCCTAATCTGAGGGTGGGTGAACCAGTGCAGTGAGAGACGCCAAACGGCCTCGTAGGCCTGGTATTTAAACTTCCCCTGGATGTGGTGCCAAGGGCTGTAATTGGTCGGTTGGTCCTGTGCTCAGGGGAAGGGCCCTAACTCCTGCTGCCATTGGGCCATTTGGGGATAGGAAGATGATCCGGCCTGTGATAGGCTGGTTTACCAGGAAGGTCTGGGGCCCACCCACAAAGTCACCCGCCTGATAAGGGGCAGACTTACTCTTACATTTGTTCATTTGAATACCTGAAGAGGGCAAACCACTGCTAAAAAGGCAATGTGATGGGTCAGAATATTTGAGCAGAATAGTGTACATAAAAGAACAATTCCTCAGTAGAGCATGCCATGAAACTGAAAAAGGCCAAACAACCCGAGAAAGCATAATTCTGTATGAGTTTTAGATTGCTGCAAGAGATTTTGATTAATCTCTTATCCTAAGCCCACTACCCAAACTTCTCTTCTTTGATTTGTTTACATAGTAAATTGGATAATTAGAGGTAGAAATGAATTGAAAGTAAAGAAGGAAGGCCCTTAAGATAATTAGGGGCTCTTGACTCAATTCTGTACCATCTTGGGATATGTGAACAATATAAACAAAGGCATGGCCATTATCTTGGGTATGCAAAGCTCCATTAAACTCAGAATCCCCTTTAAACAATTACCCAGGAGTGTTTTGCAAAATTGATAAAGAATGGGCAGCAACACATATCCTGGGATTTGTGCCTTAGTAATCCTTTTGAAATAATGTCAGGTCTCACAAACGTGATAAAGAAAGCTAAAGGGACAATTTTATGTTCTTGTGGACTGGGCTCTGGATTTAAAGCACTGGCAGTGAGGTTAATCTTATGCCTACCTATTAAATAACTAAAAGTTGACACGATAACAGAGGAAAATAAATTACTTGCAGATATTGTGCTGCTTCTATTGTAGCATCTTTTGGCTGAGAAGTTATGGAATTCTGACTTTAAGAGAATATAGACCCCTCCACCCTCACCCCCACAGAGGATACGAAGCACATTGCATCAAACTGTGGCTTATCACGAGCCAACATACGTATTAGTGCTCTGCTCAAAATTACCCTTCAAAAATTACAAAAGGGGAGACAACTCTTTTGTGGAATTCTTTTGGGTGAGGCCTAGGGTTTCTGTTGTGGTTACCTTACTTTTCAGGGGGATGGTATTGTTGAACTACAACTCCGCTCGTTGGGAGTTGTAGTTCAACAACATCTGGGAGGCACCGTGTTGGCTGTCCCTGACATATGCCAGGTTGTAGATCTGCCAGAAAACTGTTGTACTCCTTCCCTAAGAGAGGCACACCAGCCCCCAGCCCCCCCCCCCGAATACTGGTGGTGGAAGCTCAATAGTTGATGTCAGACTGTGAACTTACGCAGATGCCACCTGGCACTTACTATTTTAGCTGCCGTGAAGTCCATATTTACTTATCTACATAATCTATGTCTATGTAGAGGGACAATAGCACATTGCTGTGATATGTACATCCCATTGCAGAAGGTCCCACGTCTAATCTCCCATCATCTCTAGTTATGGTAGCATGTGATGAGAAAGAGGCCCTCAGTGAAAACATCTGCCCATGCAGTACAGGGTTAGATGGACACATTGTCTGACCTGGTGTAAGGTAGTTTCCTTTATTCCCAACTGCTTTGGTTTCCCTGCTCCTCTTCATATTCTGGGTTCCAGCAATTCATATGCCAGGATTTCAAATTGCCTTGCACCGTGCTGCAATGGATTAATTGATTCTATATCCTTCAGAGCCTGCAGGAACATTTCCCCATGTGAAAGACACAATCTCTGAGCTATACTTCAGGAGTTCACATTGTAAAAGGAAGAAAGTCGATTTTAAAGTAATCACTGTCAATAGAAGTCATTTGTAATGTGTAGAAAAGAATTCTGTATACATTTCATCAGAACACTCTCATTTTTCATGGTGTATATTTAACAATGAAATATGCAGCTCTTTCTAGTGAATTTTCATAAGTTTAAGTGTTCTTTTGAGAAACAAAAATAGAGAACATGAGAACAGCAATGAAACACTTATTTTATTAACATTTCATCATTTCTTGTTAAAAAAGTAAACTCAGCCAGGTTTTCGTATTTATTAGATATGTCAAATTTAATAAAATTGATGTTTATGCTTATACAAAGTACTACTTCATATAAATAGAATCTTTTCTTCAATCACTGATGTGAAAATCTGGCTTTCTCATATGGTTTAGTTGTGTGTGGGTTTTTTGTTTTTTAAAAAAACTATAAAAATCATTGTGATTAGTTTTTCAAACAGAAAACCTTGAGTTGAAAACTAGCAATTTTTTTTTTTAGTAATATAAAGGGAATACACAATGAAAACCCTAGTAAATTGCCAGTAAATAATGAAGATCCATTAATTTCTTCTTAAGTCTGGACATGTCCTTGTGTTTTTTGGTTAATGATGTCAATTACAGTAAAATTAAGCTAATGAGAATAACTGTGGATCAATTTTAATTGGAAAAAAAAATCAATATGTGTTGGCAATAATTATGCTTTTGTCAGGCTTGATTTACCATTTGCTTTGGTACTATCCACTATTTGCTTTCCTCCATTACAGGAGCTGCTAAAAGTTAAGATGGGAGAGGAGACAGCAATGGGTGTTTCTGGATTAATAGGAGTCATGGAATAACATCATATTGGCTACAGATGTGTGCATACTTGCCATGCCTATTTTGCCAAAAAGGGAAGAAACTCAGTTATCATAGTGCTCATGCAACTGTTTGATTTACAATGGATTGATATCCATGTTTACCTTTTCCATGTGTACTGGATTTCTAGCAAACTATGGAGATGCACATATTTTCACATCCATTTTTTCTTAGAAATGTAGCTTTTTAAACAAAGGCAAGAATAAGTAAAATATAGTAATTTTATTTTTCACTGCAGTAACTAATTGAAAACACCTTTCTTTTGGCAACATTCAGGCAGCACTTATTCTCTCCAGCAAAGTCTGGTATATTTCATTTGTGTTTTTTTCTATAAAACAGAAAAAGCAATTTGGCTAACTGTTAAATTTTGTACCTTATTATCAAAAGCCATTAAAACCTGAGAGAATTGTTGTACTGCAAGGAGGGGAATAATGAATGTACAGTGTGTTTCATCAAATATTCTGCAGCTTCCTCTAAAATACAGATGTTAAAGATTTTTTTTAAATAGGCTTACCAAACTACTGCTGGCTCCAAAGTTAGTGAGCAAGTGAGGTTTCAAACAAAATTTCTGGAAACAATATGAACTCTGATAAGCTGGTGATGAAGAATGAGAGTGGGGGGTCTTAAAATGTAATTTTATTCATGCTACTCAGAGGTTGTGGTGGGGGATAAGATCAGGTCACCTTTTATTTTCCTGTCTATCTAATCAGCGCTTCCCCAAACAATGCATGAAACTCCTTCAAAAGTTGCACTATGCCAGATTTTGTGAGTCTGTTGTTTAACACACACACCCCAACCAAGTATGTAGAGAAGGGTTTATATTAAGGGGAAGTATGAATAAAAGTGGGTGCGCTGTGAGTTAAACCACAGAGCCTAGGACTTGCTGATCAGAAGGTCAGCAGTTCGAATCCCTGCAACGGGGTGAGCTCCCGTTGCTCGGTCCCTGCTCCTGCCAACCTAGCAGTTCAAAAGCACCTCAAAGTGCAAGTAGATAAATAGGTACCGCTCTGGCGGGAAGGTAAGCGGCATTTCTGTGCACTGCTCTGGTTCGCCAGAAACGGCTTAGTCATGCTGGCCACATGACCCGGAAGCTGCATGCTGGCTCCCTTGGCCACTAAAGCAAGATGAGCGCCGCAACCCCAGAGTCAGTCACGACTGGACCTAATGGTCAGGGGTCCCTTTACCTGTGAATAAAAGCAGGGGTCAGCAAATGTTTTCAGCAGGGGGCCAGTCCACTGTTCCTCAGACCTGGTGGGGGGCCGGACTATATTTGGGGGGGAGGGAATGATGCAAGAGTACCAAGAGCCCCAATGGCTGCTTACCTGTGTCTCGCGAGCGGCAGGGGCTGGTGGTGGTGGAAGGACAACAAGTGAAGTGCGAAAGGGCTCCGGAGAGGGGCTGCTTAAAATGGCGGCTGCTTGAGCGCTGCTGCTGCTGGCACCAACAAAGCCCAGCCCCCTTCCTCCTCTAGGCAGGGTGGGGAGAAGCCAGGAGGAGCTTCTCCAGGGAGGAGGCGCCACCGCCACTGCCGCCGTATGAGAAAGAGGGAAAGAACGTGCACACTGGCGATCCACACAGAAATTCCTGGACTGTCAGTGGGCCGGATCCAGAAGGCAGTTGGGCCCAATCCAGCCCACGGGCCTTAGTTTGCCTACCCATGAATAAAAGTAACAAACGAAAATGCATTCTGTTGGGGAAAACTAGTTGCAAAAATGTGTACATTAAGAGAAATGGATACTAACATGCTGGCAATTTTTCAGGAGGACTTTTACAAAATAAAAACAAATCATAAAGTGGTGCAGAAATGTAGTGAACTGTGACCTTAGCTTCCATCTCATCTTCTAGTTGGTTTTGTTTACATGCTTGCATTGAGTCATTCACTACTGGAACCAGCACAGGCAACAGAATGCTGTGATATCAGAATATCAGCTCAATAATATAACCGACTGTTTAATGGAACATTTTAGAGGACAACATAACCATCCAAAGCACACAAACTGAATAAATAACTGACCAAATGTTTCCTCATGTGGTAAATTCCGGGTATGTTCCTCTGGGGGGGAAAAAGAAGATAATGCACTTTTAGGAAAAAAATCTCATTTGAGGAGTGTTTATTTGCTAAAGGATAAACAGCACACTGTGGTTGGTTACTTGGGTGTGGAGAAAATGAGAAACATTCATCATCACCCTGATCTAAATTTGTAGGTTCAATCGTATACAGAGCCCCTCATACTATTCCATTACTTAAATGGAATAAATCAATATATCTCAGTATATCCACAATAGCGAAGTGGAAAGGGTGTGAGTGAGGAAACTAGCTGTAGCAAGATAAGCAATTAATAAGCACTTGTAAGCAAATGCATTCAAAACCATGACAAGCATAAGTTCTCGGAATCCCCCAACTATACATGAAAAATTGTCTCTATTGGAGTATTGCTATCACATTGTACTCATAGCTGTAGCTTTCTGTAGATTTCAGTATTATGCATCATTGTTGTAGTCATAGGATAGCACAATCATATGACTACTGAACAGGTAAAAGGATGGATTTGCTCTTTTTTCACTGCATGTTTTCAGGTGAAATAGAGTTTTTATGTTAGGTAAGTAGTCATAGCTCTGGATCATTTAACATGCTAATATTATGCATATTATTTTAGCATATGATAAAGCACAAGGGGAGGAAGTGAGAGAGACAAGTGGAGACATTTTTGTTCTGACAAGCTTTCCTTGTCGGATGATAATGTCTATTTTTATTGTTTTTCAATTCATTTGCTTTTATTTTTTCTGCTGTTTTTAACAGAATACATGTAGATAGTGATTAAACACTGTTGCTGCTGCTACTAATATAAGCCCAATGAGGTTTGAGGGTGCTTTGTTGTCACTGAATTCTTCCCACTTATCCAAACTTACTTCTTAGCATTTTTAGGAATAAAAGGGAGAAATCTGCTGCTATTTCTACCCTATCATTGAAACTTTGACCAAAATGTCAGGCAGAATCAATATAAAAATATTGTTGTAGTTGGATAATAGGCATTAATTTAATTAAAATGAATTAAGCCAGTCCACCAATGTACTCATCTGCAGAGGGATCTGTGTGGGCCATTCCAGTCCTGTTTTCCCTCTTGGCACATGTGGATGAGACCAGATGAGGTTTTAATGTGCAGACTTTGCACCAGCTTGTTAGAGATAATGGGAGCCCTGAGCATTATCTTACAACTTGTATCCCTTGATAGAGCATACAGACTAGTTAAATGGAGGTACAGAAACTTCCCATTATCTGTAACGGCCTCTCTTTGCAGCTGGGTGATACATACACTGTGGACGATATAATCTGTTTTAAAAATTATAGTCACATCTGTGATATTGAAAAAACACATATAGATTATCACTGATAGAAAGAGGACATAGTTTTTTTCAAAAACAACTGGAGAACATTTGTTTCTTTATGTGTGGGTGTTGAGTTTTAGACCTATTTTATAAAGCTATATAAAAGAAACAAAATGATTTTTATAATTAGTTTAGATAATTGCATTCACGAATAATTGATAATCACTCTATATCTGGAACTTGAATGAGGGCATATACTTGAAATTTGGGGTGAATAAAGAATACCATTGCCAAGTCTGTATATTTTTTATAAGCTGCCCATTTGTACTGCCCTGCTCAGTGGTGAGGAAAGTCTTAGTTTTTCACAGCATCGCTGGATTTCAGATCAAACTCAGGATTGTGGGCTTTCCCCCCACCATTTGACAGCATTATCCAGAAGACCAGTTTACCAAGTTGTTATATGCATCACTTGGCAAATGGCTGTTTGTAGTCACCCTTTGTTAATCTGAATTTATGAGCAAAAAAACCCCACCTGCGTTAATATTCTTAAGAATTTCTGCTAAAAGTCCAATATACATGAAACTCAGTCTACATTGTACCTCTTTATAATCCAAACGATAAGCAAATTGGAATTTATGAAGTTCTATCAGACACTGTGTTATCCGCATATCATGCATTGATGAATCAGCCCATTTATGCAATTCCTAGGTTGCACAGCGAGCCACTATCTCACAGAAACTACATGATAAGGAGAGTGTAATGTTATCTGGTTATTACTTCACTGCAGTAAAGCATTAGCTCTCTATTCCAGATTTGTTTGAGAAGAACAAATTGGAGGCTGTAGCTGACTGAGATCACTCACCTTCTAATTAGCAGCATATAAACAATCAAGTCCAGCACAAAACAAAATTCTTATATGCCATGCGCAATTTAGCCAAGATTACAATGATCACTGCTTGTTTTGACAGCAATACAAACAACAGTCTCCCAGTGTTGGTTTCTTAACTGTTCCTGTATCTGGATTGTATCTATCTAGTTACAGTATACTAATGATCAGTATTCTGACTGGTACATTATAACTTGTTTGTAATTGTTTTGAAGTTCGGGATGAGCAGTGAGATAGCAAAGCTTGGCAATGATACCCAACAATTCAGGTAGGTAAGAATAAAAAGAGATTGTGAGAAGCCCCAAAAGGATCTCTGGTTAAAATGGCAAATGCAGTTCAATGTAAGGAAGGACGAAGTGATGCAGCAAAAAATCCGAACTTCACATTTATGCTGTGATTGGCCAAGAAAGAAATATTCAGGCCATATTGGATAGCTTAGTGAAACCAGAGTGAAAAGCTGGAAAAGGTTCAGAAAAGGGCAACCAAAATGGTCATGGGTATGACTCAGATTTAATGAAATACAGTGGTACCTCTGGTTACGTACTTAATTCGTTCCGGAGGTCCGTTCTTAACCTCAAACTGTTCTTAACCTGAAGCACCACTTTAGCTAATGGGGCCTCCTGCTGCCGCTGCACCGCCGGAGCATGATTTCTCTTCTCATCCTGAAGCAAAGTCCTTAACCCAAGGTATTCTTTCTGGGTTAGCAGAGTCTGTAACCTGAAGCGTATGTAACCCGAGTTACCACTGTAGTAGACCTGAGTCTACTGATGACAGCCTGCCCCAAACCTCCTGATAATTGCTCCCTGCTTATGCCATGGCCTACACACTTGCACTTGGAATCTATAGCCCTATACAGGTGTTCTGCTGGTGTACAGAAACTAAATGTGAGCAAAAAGAGTTAGATAAGTGCACCCAGCCTTGCTACCCCCATCACCTTCAACTCTTGGAGGGCAAAAGTCTGAAGTGCACAGTGTATTGTAGTGGGGGCTGTTTGCAGCATTTAAGACCCACATTATAGGATTGTGGCATCTTTCCTTGTTCAAGTAGTAGCTTTCACATGCAAGCAAAGTGCCAGCATTGAGTTTATGTGTGACATGTAACCTGAAAAAAAATTAAGGGTATGTTTACTCAAAAGGTCCTGGTTGAACATTAATAGAGCCCATATAAACAGGCCCATGAACCAGGGCTTTCTCAGGGCTTTCATTTCTACACTATACATTGCACAGAGCTGTAGAGGAAATTTCAACAACTAGAGAGATTGCCTTTTGTAGAAATGGGTTTAGAATCCAAATGCAAGCAGGTGAAAATGACTCTGCAATAAAAATGCTGTTATTTATTCATTCATCAGCAATTATATTCTAAGCAATAGTGCATGGTCTTTTATATAGGTAAAGCAAATCTTAAAAACAGATGTAAGTCTGCAAAATGAAATGAAATTCATAATAAAACTACTGCTTTTTCTGTACAGCAATAAGCTCTACAGAATGCTAGGACTGCAGATATTAAGGGCAATAAAAGGGCATCGAGTGGTTCAGATGGAAAGGGTTTGGTGCTAACCGAATGCAAGGCAGAATGGATTTAGAGAACCCACATTTTTCCAGTGTGCATTGACTCAGGTAGTTGTGCAACTACTGTGTTGACCAAATGGATCCAATGTATTGTGCCATATTTTTAGCAGCTTAGTGGTTAAAATTTCTGTATCTACGTGGTGCTTAACCTCATTGGATGTTTTAATACTTTGAGGCTCTCATTAGGAAATTGGTCCAGCGAGCCATTCAAGGTGGTTAACAACAGCAAATAGGCATTGTTGCATATGGGCTTCAAAATTTGGCCTGAAAGGCAAAACCCTTAGCAACTTAAGACTGATGGTGGATACATCATTGTGTGTACTGCCCCTGCTAGCTCAACACCAAACTATTACCCTCTTGAGGGAAAGGCCCACACCACATCCTTGTTTCAGCTGCAGCAGCTTAGGCTGCAAAATAAGTCCATAATGGATGCTGTTTTGCCAACCATCCAGTGCTCAACATGGTACGCATTAAGCAATGTGATGATCCAGACACTCTTCTGTTCAGATGACAGTGAGGAGAGGAGAGCATAATCCCCCCCTTTGACCTTTCTTATGTCCTTCTTCATGACATTTAGCCACAGAGCCTCAGGTGTAATAGCTATTCAATGAGTTCTAAGTTAGCAGAGCTTTTGGTTTTGAAGCATAATATCCCAGCTACTGAAGACCCCTCCTTGGATCATGAAAAGATGAATGAATATTTCCATCACCTTATTTCTTTTTCTGTTCTTATTGTCCCATAGCCATAATAATCTAACTTTTTATACTAAGCTTCTCTTTTAATTGGACAGTTAGGGTTTATAAAGGTGCACTGCTAAAATGCACATAAATAAGATTATATAGCCAATAAAAGACTGCATCTCCTTATAAATCCTGAGCAATTGTAACTAGAAAAATCTGCAGAAAAATGTATTTCTTTTGTAAATGTAAAAGGAGATGTAGTAAGACTCACTAAACTCCATGACGTTCCCTGTCCCCATCCACAAAGCAATTTCTAAGGACAGAAAGACCATAGCTGAATGGTAGAGCATGTGCTTTCCACACAGATGATCCTTTAATGAATGCTTGGCATCTCTTGGATAAATTCCACCCTACAATTTGATGAGCCCACTTCCAGTCAATGTAGACAATACTGAGATAGATGCACTCATGATCTGAACTGGTATACAGCAGCTTCCTATGGAAATTTCAACTATGTGCTTCACTACCACTTTCAACAAAGGAAACACATTCATCAGCCCAGCACTGTATCATCGCATGGATCCACTCCATGTTGACATTTCTTTTTCCTTTTTAAAAGTCAATTGGATGAGCAAGAACGCAAAGTCATAAATTGAAGCAGGAGTTTGGAAGGTTCACAACAGACACAAATGAGTATTTTTTCACACAGTAAGGTAAAGGTAAAGGTACCCCTGCCCTTACGGGCCAGTCGTGTCCGACTCTGGGGTTGTGCGCCCATCTCGCTTAAGAGGCCGGGGGCCAGCGCTGTCACCTCCACCAGACGCAGTGATGGCTACCAGCTTGGTAGGCTTTAGAAGAGGATTAAATAAATTCATGGAGGATATTGCTGTAAATGGTGTCATGAACTGGCAGGACGATGGGGAGGAGGAAGAGGAAGAAGAGGGCCTGGGCGAGGGATGTAGTGGGGACTGGGACACACCGGAGCAAGCAGGGGAGAGGAAAGGAAGTACTCACAGGGTGACAGGGGCTGGTGAAGGGATGGGGGTCAGTGCACAGGAAACAGAGCAGCAGGGCCCATCACCAGAGCTAGAAAGGTCCCTTGTCTCCACAATCATAGAGGGCTCTGAAGTATAGGGAGCTGCATACAGGGCGCTCCAGGAGGCTGAGGCAGGTAAGGGCCCACAGCCCAGCTCCCTAGCTGGCCAGGTGGGGCTCACTAGCTCTGGGAGGAGGAGTGTGATTCTTTACCTGGAGTAGGCTTCGAACAGGTGAAGGTCACATGTCTCGTCAAGCCCGGAAGCTGCAATCAGCAGGCAAAGTACAAAAGGGAAGCAGAGCTGAGGTGCTGTGTCTGCTTACTTCCCTATGTTAATTGATCTTGACTTGAATGTTCCTGGACCTCTATGGGACTTGGCTACTTGGATTGACCCTGGACTGCATTTTCTGACATTGGACTTTGGACTTTGCCTGTGTGGATTGACTTAGGACTTAGCATACTGACTTGCTGCCAGGTATGCAAGGGGTTCGTGGCAAATGGCTAATAGCTGCAATGGGTATATTTTACCACCCTGGAGGCAGTCTGCCTCTGAATGCTTCTCAAGTACTGGGAGTCACAAGTGGAGAAGAACATTCTTGTGCTTAGGTCCTGTTCTGGGGGCTTTCCCTAGGCACCTGGTTGACCCCTCTGAGAAGAGGATGATTGCCTGATCTAGCAAGATTCTTAACTTATGCAAGTAGTCTTTAGTAGCTTTGCATATCTAATCAAAGGGCATCCCTAAGCAGTAAAAAATAAATACAGTGGTACCTCGGATTACATACACTTCAGGCTACATACGCTTCAGGTTACAGACACCACTAACCCAGAAATAGTACCTCGGGTTAAGAACTTTGCTTCAGGATGAGAACAGAAATCACGTGGTGGCAGCAGGAGGCCCCATTAGCTAAAGTGGTGCTTCAGGTTAAGAACGGACCTCCGGAATGAATTAAGTACTTAACCAGAGGTACCACTGTAAATAAAATTAATAGGTTTTACAATTTGGCTTAAAGTTGAATCATGGTCCCTATCTGAAACTCTCACTAATCAGCAAGCGCTTCCATTCTGGGTTATAGATGGATCTGATTATTTTGCATACTATTTCCCAATGGAAAGCATGTGTGTTGTGCTTTGAAGGAGGTTAGGGACCAAGTTTCTGCACTTCCATATTATCTTCTGCACTCATTTGCTTTCTTTTTGTGTGCACTCTCCCTGCTCTTTTGCTGAGAACAAAATATCGGAATCTGCAGATCACAATTATTTACTGCATCCTTAATGTACACCCTGTGTACAAACTGTGCAGGCAGATGCAACACTCATAAATTACGGTGCTTATTCAGCAACTATTGTGGTGCAGAGAGAGAGTCAATAGTAGCCCATCTAAGTGGCTGAAAAAAGAAAGAAAGCAATTGTGTGACTAAACAATCAGCAATTTTGTTAATTGATTCATATTTTAATGCTGCGTATCCCCATGACACTTTTCTAGGACTGATTAATTATAATAAGCTTTGAATTCCTTTCACTTTGGATGCTCAAGGTTATTTGCACCTGTAAAGCCAGGGTGTGTAAACAAGACCTAAATATTATGCTCTCTTGCTCTCTCTACCCCCCTTTTTAGCAAACAGTTCTTCTTAGAATTTTTTTTCCCCATGCAGATGGCAAATTGGGTAGATAATAAACTGCATATAGCTTTGATGCTAGAATCAGAATGTTGTCCGTTTGGAAAAAGTCAACTGGCACCTCTAGATAGAGCTAGGAAAGACCGGTATACAAAATTCTGAACAGCCCCTGCCAATCTGTGCAGGAAGTACTGAACTATACAGACTAATGGTCTGACTTGGTATAAGGCAAATTATTTTGTTCCTATAATACACTACTGTAAAAGGAATTCCTGCAAGAGCAACAGTGATGAGTTGAGGGAAGGGGTTATTGTTTGAGGAAGAAAATGACTTAATAACAGTAACTAGAAAAAGTTTGATAATGAACAACTATTATCTGAGGAGCATTAGAAGCTTGGAAATAGTAGAATTATCTGATGTAAATTTAGCTGTGATTCAGTTAACTAGTTTCTGTTAAGGTCAGGCCTAATCTAGCATTTAATATGAAAATATATTCAGGTAGGTAGCCATGTTGGTCTGACACAGTCGAAATAAATAAAAAAATTAAAAATTGTCCAGTAGCACCTTAGAGACCAACTACGTTTGTTCCGGCTTTAAGCTTTCATGTGCATGCACACGAAAGCTTAAACCAAGAACAAATGTAGTTGGTCTCTAAGGTGCTACTGGACAATTTTTTAATTTTTTAATGAAAATATGTCATTGGAATACATGACTGAATTCAGAAATACTTCCTGATTCCCCCCCCCCCCCTTAATCTGAGAACCTTGAAATAACTATGCAGTGAAGGAGGGGCCTTAAGACTGTTGATTTGTACAATTAAGTAGCCATACAAGCTTGCTCGTATAATCTGCTTCTTGCTGCTATTTGACATGAGAGACTGTTATAACAGGGAATCTGCTGTTTTATTTTACTGACTACTGCATCTGCTTTTAACATGCAATAAATAAGGGCAACAGAGTGAGAGGGGGACAGATTGTGGATTTTTGACAAAAATACTTGAGGAACACCCTGCTAATGAGACTGTGATAGGGCTGACCTGATGTAGGATGTCATGCTGAACTTGCAGTACCAGCAAGAAAGCAAAGAGGTGAGCATTGACAAATCGGCCCTATGAGTCCACAGCACTCTGCCTGAGTCATTGAGGGACTGGCAATCCCAATTGGACTGTTACAAGCCTGGAAAGGGAACAAGAAAGGTAGGGACACCAGCTGTTCTCTTGAAGCCATTGTGGGTCTGTCTATTCAGGCATTATTAACTCCATGCAGTCAACATACTATGGGGGGGGGGGGCATTGCACCCAGGTGTGCTGGTCTTGCCCCTGTTAATGTATCCACTGCTAGCCCTACCCCATGCTGTCCACACATCAGGAGTATATCTGCAGAGAGCAAGCCTACTGAATTCAGCAAGTTTCCCTTCAACAAAAAATGTCCCTAGTATGTGAGGAGCTTGGGAGTCAGGACCTCAAAAGCATGTGATGGTGGCGGTGGCAAAATGTGTTTATTTGTTTGCAAGATTCTGCCAGCATTAAGGGGGAAATATCATAGTGGTGAACAGAACAAAATGAGCTATTAAACAATTGCAAATTACACCATACATGCTCTCCTGCTTTCTCGGCATGCAATGTTAATTGAATAACAGGGCATATACCCTTCATTGAAAGATTGGAATCTGAAAAAGTGGACAATAGTCATGGAAAAATAGATCCTAATTTGGACTTAGACATTTAGATTACTGGCATCAGTTCTGCGTAGGAATTGGGGGGCGGGGGTTGACTTAAAACTCATTTAAAGTCAAATCTATCAAATTTTGCACTTTCCAAAAAAGATGAGAATCGAAACATAGCCATCCTTCAAAATTCACACTTACCTGAATATCACAATGCAATTCTCAACCTAAACAATGTTCCAAAAATGCATCTATTGGTGGAAAGTGTGCATAAAAATGAACACATTGTGAAAATAACTTATAGCAATGCTTTATATTTGGGTAAATTGCTGGCAACAATATGTTTATTTGGAGAAATTCACACTAAAATGCTGATGACTCTTCATGGGGGTTTTTTTTAAAAAAAATAAAAAATAAATTACAAATTGCTGCAGAAATTGGATTTAAGATTGTAAGAATGGGGAACAGAGTGTAGGCATAAACAAAGTCCCCACTTTAGATGGCAGTTCTGCATTCCACCCAGGGCTAAGGAATGGCTGGTTCCCTGACTCTCTGCTGGTACCACCTTATCTGTGCCAGTAGGAACTTATAGCTGGTCTTCCCTTGGTCACAGGACCAAACTAAATGGACCATAATAAATCAGAATACGTAATGAAATGAAAGAAAACTTACCTTGGAATGCCAGACAACAACACACAATGCTAGAAACTAGTAGCAAGTTCTTCCATATCTGATTTTTCACTTGCTAACTTTTATGATCTATGACAATAAAGTTTTGAATCATTATACTGAGAAAGTCATTACATTTCCAGTAGCAAATGCATTTCATCTCTGTATATTTATATGATTCTCAAATTGACAGTGCAATGCTACTTGCTATCTAAAACTTGATGGCTTTAAAATGATTTGAAATAATTTACGAAAATGTCTCTATTCCCAAAAATACATTAGATGTTAAAGGGAAAATCAGCCATCTGGGAATTGCTTCCTTTTAACTTCCATGTTTTGGCAGATCTTACTATGTAATTGGGATTCATCACCTTTTCCACAGCACTCCCTGTCACACAAACAAGTATCTTGTGACTCTGAGGTGTATTTGTATTTTTCTCTTCCCCACCTCCCCTTACTCTCGTACCCATAATTGCACTGACCAACATAACATTCATGAAACTCAGCATAAGAGGCAAAGTAAATACTAAGTGAAGTCTGGCTATACTGTATCTTAGAGAGACAATAGAAACTCTGAAGCTTCATTATACTGAGGGCAGATCATCTAGCCCTAGGGAGGGAGAACCAGTGGTCCTCTGGATATTGTTGGACTTTATCTCCCATCAGCTCCAACCATTGGGAATTCTGGCTGGGGCTTCCCGGAGCTGCAGTCCAAGAACATATGGAAGGCCCCTGGTTCCCTGTTCTTAGAGATGGATGAATTAGTCTATTTCTGCTCCATGCCAGTTTCTGCATGTGGTAACTCATAAGTCTCCTCTATCCTGATTGCGTATTAATCTGGTGATATTTATTTTTTTTAATACAAAGAACACCACAAACCTGTATCAAATTTTCATTTAAATATGTATTTTAAAAACCATTGTACTACAACATAATATGTAAATTATCTCAGTGTAGGTATTTCTAAACAAACTTCCCTTCCTCAGCTGCTTCATATGAGAGAGATAAAGGATTCGGCGACCTCAGATATTCCACTGTATGCAGGTACTTTCCTCAAACTTCAGCCTTTGTTTCAAAGCACTACTTTCCCCCTCTTGGTGTTCTTCCCTACTTGCTCCCATGCCATGGCCACAGCTATTGTGCAACCATCCAATGAACATATTCCCAGGGATTGAATCTGGATATCTCTATGTGTGCCAAGTGTGCTCTGTCACTTAATATTCATAGTTCACGTTTATTGTCTACAACTGTCACTCCAAACTTCTGTTAAAAGAACCAATGAAACAATTTGGCCTTCATGCAAATGTGACTTGCTGGTGTTACTCGGTGACCTGGAATACAATTCCTTGCTGTCTGTTTTTTTTCACACACATCACAATCAGCCATGCAACAACAGACCTGAATAAATGCATAATGGCGAGGAAACTTCTCAGGAGGATCCTTCATTATGCATTTACCCCGGATTTTATGTGCACTTCTTGACTTCTACTTGGTTAGCTAGCTATTTATTTCTGGCTTCAAGAGAAAGAAGACCAAACCAAGTGTCAATTTTTTAAAAAACCTCAAAAAAGCTTCTGAAGTCATTTCTTAATTAACCCATGTGCAACAAAATAGCATTTGTTGCCACTGAAATATCACATTGCACCAAAATATCATGTAGATCAGATTCATTGGGTTGAATTCAGACTTAAGTTAATTGAAGTTCCATTAAATCAGTGGGACAATTATCTTGTCCCTCCTCCCATTCTTTTAACTCCTTTTATCTATTCTTTTCTAACTCATATATTATGTGTAGTGCTTTATTTATGAAGTTGCTCTTTTTTAGCTTATTTCAAATATGAGTTAGATGGTGCCAGCAGATGCCAGAGCAAGCCTGCAGGTCAAAGGACTTAGTGAAAAGAGGATGCAAAAGGGAAAGGGCAACTAATTAGGACAAGAGGGGAACAGGCAGCCCAGGGGTGGGGCCAAACAAGGTGGGACCCTCAATCGCATGCATAAAGGCCAGAGTCTCTTGGCTGGAAGCAGGATGGTGCTGGACAAGAAAGATAAGGAAAAAGAACCAGGGAGTTGTAAGAATTAACAACTAATAACAGATAGCAAGGAGTGCTGTGTTCAAGGCAGTTCTTTACAGTGTCTTTAAACTTCCCTGATCACTTAAATGAAAGGTGGGATATAAATATAAATGAATATATTCAGACAGCCCACCTGCCTTTAATAACAAGAAGGCAATATGTACATTCATTCAATTGAATTGTTTCTCTTTGTCATTATCATCGTCATCTACTATCGCGACATTTTTTTAAAAAAAGTTTGAAATTGCTCAGTTTAGGGAGGGTGGAGTGACCTCATGCCCCCACAGAAAGAAGCCAGTCAGCCTTGTGCTCTGGGTAAGAAGTCTGAATTGGCCTACCTTGAGTGCAGTCCTGGAGAAAATAGTATACAGTGGTACCTCAGGTTAAGTACTTACGTAATTTGTTCTGGAGGTCTGTTCTTAACCTGAAACTGTTCTTAACCTGAAGCACCACTTTAGCTAATGGGGCCTCCTGCTGCTGCTGCTGTGCCGCCGCTGCATGATTTCTGTTCTCATCCTGAAGCAAAGTTCTTAACCCGAGGTAATATTTCTGGGTTAGTGGAGTCTGTAACCTGAAGCATCTGTAACCTGAAGCGTATGTAACCTGAAGCATATGTAACCCAAGGTACCACTGTACTTGTGTTGTGTGTGTTACACAGAGGGTTTACCACACTAATTATGCATTTCTGGAATCTCCACAGGTTTCATTGGAAGCTGTTACTTTATAAGGGAGAATATTATTGTCATTTTTAAAAAATACTGATTTTTTTTTTTGGCATTGCATAAATTCATATGCAAATCATATCACAATGATTTAGCCCTTGGTATGTAACCATGTTAAGATTTAGGTTATTTGCTGTAGTCAGGATTCAAAGAGCTGCTTTGGTTCATTCAAACACCAACCCAGAACTTACTTTTAACTTACTTTATTGCAGAATCAAGCCCTCACATAGGAAGCTGCTTTATCCCATTGCTCCATCTTGCTCAGTATAGTCTAGGCCATGGGTAGGCAAACTATGGCCTGGGGGCCGGATCCGGCCCAATCACCTTCTAAATCCAGCCTGCAGACAGTCCGGGAATCAGCGTGTTTTTACATGAGTAGAATGTGTCCTTTTATTTAAAATGCATCTCTGGGTTATTTGTGGGGCATAGGAATTCATTTTTTCCCTTCAAAATATAGTTCAGCCCGCCACAAGGTCTGAGGGACAGTGGACCGGCCCCCTGCTGGAAAAGTTTGCTGACCCCTGGCTTTAGGCTTACTGGTCACCAGTTCTCCAGGCTTTTCTAGCTCTATCTGGAGATACCAATGATCAAACCACACGCTACCCCTGAGCTACAGCTTTTTCTTGCACCAAAGAAGAAATGACTGCACCACAATAGATTTTCAGGCTCTACCTAGAGATGATTGAACCTGGGATCATTTGAATACAAGGTATATGTTCCACCACTGAACTCTGGCTCTTCTTATCAAAGGAGCTAAATTCAATTCTTGGAATTCCATTTATATGGTCAGGCAAACGGCAAACTGCTGGAGACTCTGAATATTCAGGAGTAAACAATACTGAGCTGAAGGAACCAGGGTTTTGACATCTTAGCCACAAATCTCACTGAGTGACCTTGGGCCAGTAATCTCACAGAACAGTCAACCTAAGGCTGTTGTGAAGATGAGTACCATATCTATTACACGAGCTCCTTTTATCAAGCAGTTTACCATGTAGCATGGGAGGAAGTTATAATTTGAGAGAAATAACAAGTCTAGTGCCCCCTTGGGCTTAGGAAACTAGTTTCATGGTTCTTTGGTTCCTGGTCTGTGTCTTCTAAGCCTGTCCCCCCCTCCCGGGTAAAATATGGGGGCCATATTTCCCTTTGTGTGCAGCCACCCTTTAAACATGCTGGCTAGTGTAATACAGGACTTTAATTAGCAATGGATATTTTCTAAGACCTTGAGTAGTAAACTAAATTTAATTCCATGGGCTCGGGGCACCAGTTACTCATAATGTATGTCCTCAAGAAAGGATTAAACCAACTATACAGTTATTAAATTGAAATGCAGGAGTAAATGCCAGGGACTCTAATTGTCTTTGCCTCTGAAAGAATGGGAGAGTTATTTCTACTGTGAATATTAATTGCCCCAGTCTTCAAATTAATTCATTTGGCACTCCTCATTACCCACCTGAATATTCTGTCACAGCACCCTCAGCTTTGTGACTATACTTGCAAGGGAGTGTCTCCTTGTTTGAACGGATCTGTGAGGGGTGGCCAGGGTCAGGTTAACATTGCCATTTCAGAAGAGATGAAATGCTGTTAGCTGAGCAAAAGGGTGCTGTTTGGCAAACTGCTCGCCCTTGAGAGTTTCCTTTCAGTGGCTTTAGGATGAAGGAAGCAAGATCTGTGAAGCACGCTTGCTCTCTTGCTTTTCCCGATGCAGGGGGGAAAATGAGAAGGAAATGAAGCAGAAAAGAAAACCTTGATCTTGCACTTCCTCAATTAAATATGAGGCAAGGTGGCCTCGTTTAATTAAATCAACAGATTTTTAAATTACCTGCGATTTTTCTTCATTCTCTGGTCCAGATAAACAGTTTGTTCCACTTTCTGCACTGTGCAATTGCATTCAGAAGAAACAATTCTTCAGAATTATCTGTTCAGGAGGATTTCTTGTCTAAAGGCTTTGTAGCCAAATGTGTGTATCTATCATCAGTCCTGTGTATGTCAATTAAAGCCAATCACTCTATCTAAATTGATTTAAAAAATGAAAAGCAACAAACTGTCTCCAGCATAAATCTGGGAAGGGTAACAGTTTGGAAATAATAATCTGCTATGTGTAACAGTTTGGATGTAATTGAGTTTGGTTTAATATCTACTTTGCTGAGATCATTTGGATTTATTGGTTACACATGTGGGTGTTCCATTGAAGGGGAATTTTTAAAAGGGTACAGTTGAGTACATCTTCAGTATTACTTCATTTTAACAACTAACATTAATTTAGCCTCTTGGGCTTGCCGATCAGAAGGTTGGCTCTTTGTATCCCCGCGACGGGGTGATCTCCTGTTGCTCTGTCCCAGCTCCTGCCAACCTAGCAGTTTGAAAGCACACTAGTGCAAGTAGATAAATAGGTACCGCTGTGGCAGGAAGGTAAATGGCATTTCCGTGCACTCTGGTTTCCCATTGTGCCAGAAACGTTTTAGTCATGGTGGCCACTTGACCTGGAAAGCTGTCTGTGGACAAATGCTGGTTCCTTTGGCCTGAAGCAAGATGAACGCCACACCCCATGGTCACCTTTGACTGGAATTAACTGCCCAGGGGTCCTTTAGCTTTTACCTTTTGTACTACATAGAATGTTCATTGTTCCTTTTTATAGTCCCGGGGGGGGGGGGGATGGAATCTTAAACTCATTGAGCCAAAAAATATTTCTTTTGTGCACTCTTAAGATTATGTGAATGCAAGAAGACCCATCTAGTCCAGCATCTTGTTCTCACATTGGCCAGCCAGATGCCTGTAGGAAGGCCACTAGCAGGACCTGAGTACAACAGTACTATTGCACTTGGGGTTCTTAGAAACTTGGGGTTTCATCTCTGTTCAACACCAATCTGTATCTTCTAAATCAGACTTACCTACATGGTATCCTCCAGATATTGTTGAACTACACCTCCCATCATTCCTAACAATGGGCTATCCTGGCTGGAGCTAATGGGAGTAGTAGTCCAACATTATTTGGAGGATGCTATGTAGGTTATTGCTGTTCAGTAGATATACATTCTTCATTGTTAAAAGAAGTAGCATTTTCAATATATTCAGCTGCTGTTTTGTTGCAATCTAAAGGATGCCTATTTATAAAACATAAGCTGTGGAGCTTGAAAATGACTTGCAGAAAATCATCACCTGAGGAAAGCAAAATGTCCAACTACTGCTTTGGTGAAATTAAATGCCGTGACTAATGCCAGCAATTACCGTCCTTTATTAATGGCTATAAAGAGCCTATTTGTTTCCATGTTGGTGCTTACTAAATTGATCTCAGTTATATTGAGTGCTGAAGTGCAGACTTATTAGCATCTCTTTTGATTTTGGAACAGAAGGGAGTAGCAGCAGAACTTTTTCTCCACGTGGAAATCAGCTAAGTGATGCCTTGACGTAACTTTGAATTTTCTGACAACAAGGAGAGGGGCTGCCTTTAGGACTTGAGGTTTGATCCCACTGACAAAAGAGTAAGAAGCTTCACATCACTGGCATAAGACCTTCTCCTTAATGCCTGATTCAGCTGAAATGACTTGAAGATTAGACTGAAGGACACTGCTCAGAAAGCATCACATTGTACCTGATAAATGTTTTATGGTCTGAGAGATGCATGAACTGATGTGAGCCTATGTGGGGAAGACAGAGCCATGCTGACAGGAAATGTAACTCAGATTTGTCTTAGATGTAGCTTTAAACTTTTTTTGGTTTAAACATGTAGGCCTTTGTTTTAAAATGCAAAAACACACAAGCTTGCTAGAAGATATCAGGAAGACAGTATATTAAAACAGAATGAATTAATATGAGTACATAACAGATTAATAGATAATTAAAATGCAGGATTGGGACACAACAGAGTGTCATTTACTCAAGCCCATGAACCAAGTACACTTACCTGTCATCTCTTTTTTAAAAAAGATAATTGAGTTGTTGAAATTCTCACTGATTATCACACTTCAAGGGAATATTTCAAGATAGAACATTGAAAGTCCAAGCATGCTGAAGAAAACCAACTGCATTCTAAAGATTACTACTAACACAATACCTGAAATGCATTGTTGAAAGGCAAAAATATTTCACATGCTTTTAGTCTAATTGAAAAATAAAAAAGGTCTTTCACGTTCTATAAGAGAAAAGACTGTTCTATTAGGAGGAGAAAATATTTGAATCAATGTATTTGCCTTGAGGGGTTTTTTATTACGAGGCTAGAGTAATCCTAACCTTTACAATTTGTCTTTGCAGCTAGCTGTCTATTAATAATTAGAATGTGTAATGCGCTAAACCAACCTTCAATCTGGTGTCGCCCAGATGTTTGGGACTGCAACTCCCATCAACCTCAGCCAGCACTGCCAGTGATCACAGATGGGAGTTGGCATCTAAAGCATCTGGAGGGCACTAGGTGGGGGAAGGTGGTACTAAAACCTAAAAGAGGTCGGTAAAAAAAGCAGCCTTCACTGTCCAGATCATAACACAAACTTGCAAATTAGAGCTCAACCTCCAACCAGAATGGTGAAATTAATTGCATGACTCATAACTCGACATTTCAGAATTTTGCACTGCAAGCAGGCAGGGAATCATCTTAAAGTCTTGCTGTACGGCACAGCTAGCCATTTTAATAAATGCAATAAGGTGACAATGATCCTGATGATGATGAAGATGACAGTGGTCATGACTGAACAAGTGCCTGAAA
Source organism: Podarcis erhardii (assembly GCF_964252035.2). Lineage (NCBI taxonomy): Eukaryota > Metazoa > Chordata > Lepidosauria > Squamata > Lacertidae > Podarcis > Podarcis erhardii. The sequence continues at coordinate 64,400,202 of NC_138508.1, forward strand.
GTATTGCACAAATTACTTCTTCCTGTTGCCCTGGCAGATCTGTCATCTGTGGATCTTCATGAGGATTGCATGATGCTCCTTCACCCAGTGATCTAAACTCTGCTCAGGCATTCATCTGCCAGCACAATTACCTTCATGAGGACAGACAACATGGATATGATTCTTGGCCTCATAACCTCTGTTGCATTACCATCCCCTAAGTTTTCCATGTGTTGTTTGCCATGGGGTGCCTATGCTCATCTAGGCTGATTTAGAAATCAGAATGATTTAGAAACCTGGAAGATTGGGATTCTCTTTCACATGGATGATAGAGGGGTGCTATAATAGTAGGGAAGACTCTCCAGTGCAGACATCCAGCCCTTCTTTCTCCTCTTGAATGGGGCTGCAATCTATATCCTACACAATCTGTCTTCACTCCATTGTTTTCAGCAGATTTGTTTTTTCTTAAATGGTGTGAAGGAAGTTCTGTTCTTTGGTGCTGAAGCAAATTCACACGATGGGGAATAAGATATGAGAGGGAGACCCTGTTCAAAATGGCTCACCTCTGCTGCTGAAATTCCAAATAGATAATGCTGAGGAAGAACTAGTTTCTCAGTTGCAGGTGCATAAAAATTAATGTGAATTTCCCCCCCAGACTACATAATTTAGGGATCAATTGCAGAGTCATACAGGTTATTGATGTCATAAATGTAAAGGGACCCCTGACCATTAGGTCCAGTCACGGATGACTCTGGGGTTGTGGCGCTCATCTTGCTTTACTGGCCAAGGGAGCCAGCGTTTGTCCGCAGATAGTTTTTCCAGGTCATGTGGCCAGCATGACTGGCGAACCAGAGCAGTGCACGGAAACGCCATTTACCTTCCCGCCAGAGTGGTACCTATTGATCTACTTGCACTTTGATGTGCTTTCGAACTGCTAGGTGGGCAAGAGCTGGGACCAAACAACAGGAGGTAACCCCGTTGCAGGGATTTGAACCGCCGACCTTCTGATTGGCAAGCCCTAGGCTCAGTGGTTTAGACCACAGCGCCATTGCCTGATTCAGAATATTAGTTTATCGAGCTTGGAATGCTTAACAGGTCACTTAATTGGTAACACATATATCTCCCTCCCCTCAAAAAAAAAAGATTCTCCAATTTAGAATATAAAAAGGATTCTATAGGCTCTGCATGCACATGGTCAGTATCCAAGCTGATGAGCCTACTTGGCATGTACATACATGCACCAAAAATTACTTGAAATATTTTTTTTTCATTGAACAGTCAATAAAACAGACAGACTTCCTTTGCTTTTAGTTTATTCTTATTTTCAAGCTCAGGACACTAATAATCACAGCTGTAACGCAGCTGTGCAAACACCCCCAAAGGCTGATTTTTGAGGCTCTGGGGAACAGAGGGGTCCCTGAGCTGTTGCCCACAGAACTTAGCTCTGCAAAGATCCTGAGCTTTGGGATCAAGGGAACTCTGTAGTCTCTTTGCTTATCTGATGGATATTGGCACAGCTCTCTGACCTAAATAAACTGAAGCTTCGGCAGCTTCCTTTGAGATCCTTTCTGAAGGCCCTCCTTCGGCAGGGACATTGCATGTGACAGGCAGCTGGACAACACAAAGGCAAACAAATACAAAACAAGAACAAGTGATGTGGGTTGATGATCTATGAGAAATCAGAGCAGCATTGCTGCTGGGGCTGTACTGCTGCCAGTGACTATACTGAAAGCTGAGGGCAAAGCTAGATTGGGAAGTTTGCAGATCTCTGTCTGAGCTGTGATAAATGATTAGTGATTAAATTTTGATAGGCAGTTGAAAATGCTAAGGCCAGGCAATATGCTGGTCCTGTGAGCTGATTGAGAAGTCTCAAAGGCTAGCTTTTGCTGAGAATTCTCAAAGATAGAAATAATTCAAAACTGAGCTGAGCTAAGTTTGTGCATTGCTAATTAGGATAACATATTTTTCCTTTTTTGAAAGCTGTCGCTTCCACAAATCAGGACTATTCCTCAAGCCAATGGCTTCTCAGGAATCTGTTGTATAGCTGCCTTTCTGGTGTAGGGTACCTCAACTACCTTTGCCTATTCTGTGGCACAAAATATTGAGACAAATAAGGAAATGTATGCAATGTGTTTGTGCAAAGCTTTAGGCCATTTTGCATTGAAGGATACCTTTCCCAAACTTTAGCTGGGGGTGAGTTTACTCCACCTAATGAATGAGGAAGCCTCCTGAGATTTCCTGAGGGGAAGGAATAAGTCCATTGGAATAGTCATTTGGCTTGGGGTTTGCTCTTCCTCGCCTCCATTTTCAGCATCTTCTCCATTTTCTGCATTCATTTTAATGCAAAGGGAAAGCATTGCAAATGGAGGCAGGACATAATTATGCATCTTTTGCAGACTGAAAGCAACAACAGCAACAAATACTGATTGTACTAACTGGGTTGACTTCTGTGCCAGACATGGGATGAATAAGAAGACACTGGCAATTTCTGCTCCCATTTCCTTTTTGTCAGAATTCTCTAACATCCCTAGGAGGAAGTGGGCTTTTACTTTTAGGTGGGCTTAAAAGCCATTTATTTTAATTTGAAGCACAGGTACTGGGAGAGTTTAGCTGATAAGAAAATATTAGAAGCTCCTCTCCAACGAGGAAGACTTTGCCATTTCTAACAGTCTTAATATGGTTACCACACGAGCACAGATCCGCAGTACTTCAGATAAATTATCTGGAACACCATTGCCAAATTTAGTCCAGAAATCTGTGGTGGACTATTTTGAATCAGCAGCTGGAACAAGGGAGGCAGAGGCCAAACAATTAATTTATGTTCAGCCCTGGTTCCTTATATGGCGAGTGTACAAGAAATAGGGCTAGAGATGCCTTTTCCCAAGTAAGGTATTTTGCTACATATTCCTCTGATGAAAGTTTAGCTAGCTTATCAGTTGATCTGGACTTGATGGAGCTGATACATATGCTTCCAGGCAACCTCAGCTTCACCCATATAACAAAACTTCAACAATGCATCACAACAATTTTGCCATAATAGACTTGGCCACAACAGACTGAAACTCCCTCACTGTGGGAACTTTTAAGCAACTAATGTCTCTTGACAAAACAAACAGTAGAAGGAATTTCTAGCAGAACTGACACATTATAAAAGGAAGTTTCTGGTCTGAATGTCCTCACTGGTACACTGCTTGTCTTCACGAAGACAGGGATTCTGACTGTAGCCCCACAGATGAGACATACTAGCAAAGTGACTGAAGTTGGTGATGCTTTAAAGGTACATCAAGATGGTGATAGGTTTGAGCTCACTAAGTTCCTATCAGATTCAGTAGGTAAAGAATTAAATGGCATCTATGAAGACTGGAAATTGAACTCAGAGAACTTCTTTTACACAAATAGACAATGCCACTGCTAAACAAATAAACATTCTAAAGATTAGATTATTGGATTATAATATATTATTAGTTGTAATCTATAGTCTTAACTGAGATTATAGGAGCAGAAACAGTGTAAGATCTTTAGTGCTGGCAATATACAGATTGAAAACAGAGAGGAATTTAGATGCAAAATGTCAAGCTGTCTTTCACAATGAAAGACAGGTGGTGGCAAAGTCTGCTACATGTGATGATTTGACAACGCATGCCATTTTGATTTGAGTGTGAATACACTTTAAATAACTAAGTTGGAGTTTACAATTCACAATTCCATCTGGAGAATTGGGGATGGTGTCACACAATTAGCAAAAGAGCAAAATGATTCAAAACGTTGGAGGAAATGTGGTTGGAACTAATTTTTAATATAGTCAGTAAAATATGTCAAACTTAATGAAATAGCTCAAAATACTCGAATTCCTTTCAAGTGCCTTGGAGGCAGCTAAACATATTTTTTTTTAAGAAATAATTTTTTAAAAGACTAATTGCTTATGCACATGGAAGTTGAAATGTGACAGTAAGAAAATGTTATCATTAAGGACTGCTTTGCTTCAAAAGTAGTGCATATTTCAGAGAAGGCAATTTATCTGATTGCCCATTGTAGCACCTTCTTCAAAAGGAAGCACTTGTGCTTAAGTTCCACTCGATCTGTAGGCAAGCGTGCCACCAGACACATATACACTGCCAGCAGCAACAAATAATGTCCTAGCTTGGCAGGTTGAAGCCTATAGGACAGTGTTTTCCAAAATGTGGCATGCATACCACAGGCAGTATGTAAAAGGGTTTCAAAGGGTACATGGCAGATTTTTTAAATTCAATTTTATCATAGGTTTTTTCTTTAAATACAGAAAATAGTATTATTAAAACTACCCCCAAATTATCTTCCACTGAGAAGGGGTACGCCAGTGACTAAACTCTCAAAAGGGGCACACGGTTATTTTAAGTTTGGGAAACACTGCTGTAGAACAAAGTATGAAGTTATGCAGAGGCACACAGAATGTAGGAGCTGGTTGAACCACAGGCCCACATTGCAGCTAATGAAGGTTGCAGTGAGACAACACAAAACAAGCCAATGCTGTAAGCGAAAGGTCGGTAGGGGAGCACATGTTTTGAATGCAAAAAGTCCCATGTTCAATACCTGGCATCTCATGGTAGGACCAGAAAGCACTTCTGTCTGGAACCCTGAAGAGCTTCTGCTAGTCTATGCCGGGAGAACTGAATAAGCTAGACCAAATATCTGACTTGGATTAGGGCAGCTTCCTATGTTCCTGTGTTCGTAAGGCAGGCAGGCAGATATGAAAGGTCCCTCCAGAAACCCTTTTTATTGGGCATTCATGATTATTTGTGCTCATAAAGGCACCAGACGCTGGCTATATGTGTTGCCACTTTCATTAATGTTTGTGCCTGCATACTGCTTTGTTTTAATTGGTCCCATAGCTTCCTGCAAAGCATTTCACATTTTTGCATGTGAAGTTTGTGACCATGTACTATGGCCATTCCCCTTGTCTGGAAAGTAGCACCGGCTGCTCTTGTTGTTTTAAACATCTATAAACCATGTGTGACTTCCCTGCCCTGTTGCCCCTGGAATTGCTGTTTTTTCACCCCCCCCCAGCACCTATGCTTTATTATATCTAAGACAGGGCATGTGTAATAGAAATAATCCCCTATTCTGTACCTGCCTCCATACACTTCCTTCCTTCTTTTCCCTTCCTTATGACTATTTTAGATTGCCTAGCCCTAGACACAAGGTATACCTGTTCTTATTGAAGTGTCTTACACATGGTTGTTGATGGCGATACATTGAGGCCATTTTCAAGTCCTAAGGCTTCAGATTTGTGCCTTTGTGCCCAAGAGGGATGTACCAATTGTGCAACATGGGCAAGGGACAGAAACCAAGAATTGGCTTTGTGGTATGTCAGCCTTCACCTACTTGGTGCCCTGAAATGTTTTAGACTTCAGTGTGTGGTCATGCTAGCTGGGATGATGAAAGTTGTAGTTCAAAACATCTGGAGGGAGCAAGTTGGCAAAGGCTGCTATATAGAATCAAAGGCACCATTTTCCTCTCCTGGATTCACAGACAAGATGACAATGCCATATTTCATTGTCAGCGTGTCATGTTGAAGTCTAAAGTGCAGTTCAAATAATTTCAGAAATATATCAGAGATCAAATACTGAGCATCACTTTTTGTTTTGCCAAGGCTTGTGCAAACACTAGAGTGCTTGAGCTCTTTTTTAAGATTGACTGGTTTAGTTTCTCTGCAAAGACAAGCAGAACACATTATATGGCCTGCCCTTCAATTTGACATCACCTTCAACACAATAAACACCTCCTTGCAACTCATAAAAGTCTGTGGCTTAGAATGGAACAATTGTTTCCGTCATAATTTCTGTGAGGATTTTGGGGCCTTTTTTATGAAGAGTAAATATAGGCTTGGCTTGTCCACATGTACTAGGGAAAATATTGCAAGTTGGACGATTAAGGGTGAAAATCCCAAAGTAATAATTGAATAATATATTCATGAGGGACAACTAAAATGTAAAGAGAAATAGACAGCTTTCTAAGTTAAGCTTTTTAGTTCAAAACAATTCATCAAGATAGATGCTGGGCAAGAAAAAAAAAGTGTGAGAGAGAAATGTCTGCCGATTATAGTTCTCGTAAAATAGAAGTGATGCAAACTAAATTTGGCTAGGCCATGCTTGGTGCGTAAAGGTGAGCTGTAGGTGAGGCATGAGCATTTGAGCAACTTTGCAAGCAATTTCAAAGGAAACACACAGGTAAGTGTTGGACTTAATGAAACGTACATTCATATTTTTTTAAATAATATTTATTGAATTTTCCAGTAAAACATACCAATACAAAACAATTACAATAAAGACAAACACAAACAAAAAACAACAAGTATAATTCCAAAAATTATTTTCTCAACCTAATTTCCCCGACTTCCTCATACCTCACCGTTTTGTATTCTAATTTCATTATCCCGTCAGCAACTCCATTCCCTTATTTCCCAATTTTTTTTAACAAATTCCATTCCTTTTCATACTCTAATATCTCTGAAAACCACCATATTTTTAAATCCACGTCAATCTAACATTCCTTAATCTTATAGTATTTATTAAGATAGTCCTTAAATTTCTTCCAATCTTCTTCCACTGTCTCTTTCTCCTGGTCTCGGATTCTGCCCGTCATCTCTGCAAGTCCCATATAATTTGTCATCTTCATCTGCCATTCTTCCAGGGTTGGTAAGTCTGATGTCTTCCAATACTTTGCAATGAGAATCCTTGCTGCTGTTGTAGCATATAAAAACAAAGTTCTATCCTTCTTTAACACCACATGACTAACCATGCCCAGGTTTGCGCAGTGGCAGTATCGTAGCCAATGAGGTTAATCCGAGGCGCGATTATTGCTAATTGAAAACTTTTCCCAATACCCCGCCATGATCGCCTTTTATTATGAAACGTACATTCAGAGCCAGCCAAGCATTAGGCAGGGTGAGGCTGCTGCTTCAGGCAACAAAAGCTCCCCAGGTGGCACACCCATTGGTGCCCCCCCTCCACCAGTGGCAGAGAAGCACTGCCACCAGCGGCATGTGAGATTTGTGGTGCACACAATGTTTCGCGTGATTTGGGGCGAGATCAGCATCAATCATGGTGCCTCTTCTCCATCACCAGAAGGTGTGGCAGGGTGTGCGGCAGGAGCAGGTGGTGGTGGGAGTAGCAGGAGCAGCAAGGCAAAGGGGCAAGTCCCATTTTGACTCAAGTGGTGAAATGGGATACTTCGCCCCTTGCTTACATGGGACTAGAATGAAACTTTGGAGCGCCACAGTATTTGGTAGGCACATTTGGGCTGGCTGTTCTGGGAGAGGGTGGAAGCAAGGAAAGCTGTGAGCATCCCAGTCTTGACAGTCTTAACATTGTGGAATACAGACTTCAGCTGTCATCGACTGCAAGTGCTATGTCATATTGATGCTTAGATTCTTATGCCTTTCCCCCCTGATAGATTAAAGTTACTTCATTTACTCTGCAAACTTCATTTCTGATTTCTTAAAAAAAAAAATACAAATATAGACACATGGATTAGAAATCTAACCCAGCAATAATTTATGCAATGAAAATTTATGCATATCTTTTTGCTTTACATAAATCCTTGCCTAGTCGATAAAAAGGATAGTTGCTATAGAAACATCTATATAGCATAAACTTTGAAGAAGTGGTATAGTTTTCTTATGAAGAAGAAAGCCTTTCCTCCTCCCAGGAGGGGAGGGGTTGTGATCGGGAGATGATTCCCACGTCATGCAGGGGGCGCTCCACCCCCTGCTTCAACTCCAGGGCTGGCGTCACGCCCCTCCCCAATTGGACACCCAATAGGGAGGCTCGACGGGGGAGTGGCTTGCTGTTCAAACGCAGCCGCGCCAGTGATCCCCACCATTGCACACACATTTTCTTCGAGTCACCCACCCTCCACTCCCTTTAGATTAGCTGTTCCTGAGACTTTGCTATGGACCTCTGGTTGGTCGCCCTGTTTAACCAGGGGGCCTGGTAGGAGTTTTTTCCAATTGGCTAAATTGGCCCGGCCTCTTGGTTTTTTTCGCCTACCTCGTAGCAACCATCACAACTTTCGTGGTATTTGGCGGTTAGGCATTGGAATGTGTTGTTGGTGTTTCGGGTGGCAAGGTGTGGTCATCGCCTTCCCCAACAATTTTGGGTATTCCACTAAAGGAATCTGGCGGTCGTGGATCCTGTCTGATGCCCGGGTGGCGGGGGACCATGGCATGACCCTCGGTGACATCAGGAAGAGAGCCTATAGTTGGATTAGCATCAACAGGCTTCCCCTACTGGTGGTTAACCCCTCCTCAGACTCACCCCTCTACGAGTGGGTGGAGTTTAATGTTCCGTGGTCCAATGCCTAAGCCAATACCTTCTCACATGCTGTAATCAATAAAGTTGTGGCCTTCACCTTACCCATTAACCTTACATTCTGTGTCCACGTGTCTTTATTCCCCAAGTGGGGATCGGGTCCTCGAAAAACAAAATAATGTTCTCGTTCTGTTTGTTCAGTATGCCTGTTTCTGAAGCAATAGGATTTCAATGACACACACCACAGACAGTCTGACCCACCATGGTCTCGATCCCAACATAATACTTTCTGTGGATATGCTAGTCAACAGCAGTTTAATTCTGGTTTAGGCTTTGTGTTCTGATCATCACTTTCTCCGCTTGGATATCTTGGAGGCTGTTTAAACAGGTTCCTCTTACTCTCTAAAAGTGCATCTATACTACTTCCTCTGAGCAGCCACACAAATTGCTCCTCTGACTGTCTGAGAGGCAATTAATAAATCTGTGAGTCTGTCAGTTGATCCATAAGAGAAGTGACTAATGCATATAGAAGCTAAACACATGGGATGGGAGAGACAAATGTGATTTATTTCCCTCTCTGTTAGACCAGATGACTAATCTACTCTTCTCTTATTTGTTATTCCCTCTATATCTTTTATCACTCTGTGCTTCCTTACAAGAAAAATCTTGGCATTTAAGTCCTTAGCAATGGAAGATTTTCAATTCTCCTTCCTCTTCTGCCACCCCTTTTGAATTTATCTGCATTAGAACTGTGTCTATTAAAATTCACCAAATCAATAAGAATGTGACTCGAGCTGTGGTATTAAAATCTATTTTATTACTATCCAAATGTGATATGATTTTATTTTCCCTGCTTTTTGTACTGATTAATTTCTTCATAAACTTAGTAAAGAAGAAGGCTCAGGAAGGCAGTCAGCATTTATTAACAAAGGTTAAGCCATTTCTATATTATTTGTAGTCTAGGCTGCAGTCCTGTGGGTGATGAAGGCAAACAATAAAATTGTTCCATGTACAATGTATTCTATTGTAGAGACACATAAATAAGTCTTGTGCCCATTTCATCCTTCCTCCACATTCATCTCTTCTTTCTGGTCTTGGTGTGCATTGAAACCCTATTTCACAACATGTGTGCATTGCACAATTCACCGAGAAGGGCAACAGTGATATCTGCATTTGATCCATATTACATTTCCAGGCTGTTGTCAGCTTGAAGACGGTTCAGCAAAATGCCGCTCAGACTAAATGGGTGGCAGCATACAAGCTTGACATGTTTGCCACTATATTCTTTTGTGTGTGTCCAGATATACAATAGCCAAGCACATCCTACGTGCAAATTAAGTCCTGCAATGTATAACATTTGTGTCACCAAATGTACTTACCCACTGCCTTCGCTGCTGTTGCAATTGCAAATTCATCAAGTTATATTGGTCTCTATAAAGTTACCTTCTAATTAGTGTCAATTGTTACCATAATTTAAATCTACACGTCAAATGGGGAAAATAATGAAGTGAAAATGGCTGGCAATTCAATGAAGTAAGCGGTGTGGCAGAAATAACGGAAAATGAAATTCACTTTTGCTGGGATGGGAATGTGCCCACTAAAACAACCAGATGCTTCTGACCTTGTAAATGATGTTACTTGAAATGGCTGAGCCAAAAAAACAGGGCTGAAATTTCTCATAGGTGAACATTTTCAGGGTGTGTGCATTTCACTCTTCCTGCTCACGATTCCTATTGACAGCAGTTCTAGCACTTTTTATCATTAAGATTCTTCTTACCATTTCCATGACTCAATCGGGGATCAAGAAACAAGCTTGATCATTGCAGTAAGGAAAGCAGCACGAATTTGGATCTTTGGATTCCTGACGATCGAGGAGCATGGGTACCCCCCACACAAAAAATTTAATTTGGAAAACATTTGGACTTTATGATGTGTATTGATATAATTTGGACTAATTGGTATGATATGTTTAATTTGGCAAATGGAAACTTAATAAAAATTATTGGGGGGGAAAAGAAAAGAAACAAGCTTGGTGACATCACAGCACCACAAAGCTATATCTGTCCCACAGAACTGCTAAAACAAGAATGGTGTTCTCTATTTCTCCATGTAGTTAGCTAGCATTGGTGAGGCAGAGGCAGGGAGACCCAGTTTCCAATGCAATACTATAGCAGAATCCCACACATTTGTATGCTACTCCCATCTTTGTACAATAATTCCTCACCTTTGTGGCTATGAACAACTAAACCACATTATTTTTTTACCCTAACAAAAGAAGTTGTTGGGTGGTTTGTTTGTTTTTTACTTCATATAAGGCTCTAAGCCTAGATTGGCTGCAGGGGGATGATTTTCAGATATGAATAAGCACCACAGGTTAATCACCACAGGTTAATCAACCGCAAGACTATACTATACAATGTTTCCACATCCAGATGCATGTGAGTAACTGCTGAATATATCAAATGATGTGCATACACTTGTGACCAGCTGTAATGTTCTTGCCATATATGGTGATAGGAGCTAATTGTCCCCCAAACTGCTTTTTTGCCATCTTTGGCAGCACAAGGCTTTTCCCCTTGAGTCAACTGGATCTATCTGTTCTACAGTCACCTTGATACAGTGTCTGTCACTTTTTATTCCCATACCCTACTTATTACATACTATTGCCTGGATTTTATATAGGCTAACCTCTAGAAAGGACTGACATCCAATAGATTCTATCATATATTTTACTTGATGGCTGCTATTATTTCCAAGATGACAGTTCTATGCTTTAAATCAACCCTTCTTATTTCCAGAATTCAGGGACAGATTCCAGTCCTTATGTGCCCAAAATGGCACCATCCACACACAAGGGAGAAATCAGCTGGCTTAGAGGAACCCCAAGGTTGCAGAAGTACACAAAAAAAGAGGTGGGAAAAAACCAAAGGGGGAACCCACCAAATTAGCTCAATGAGGACTGAGTTTCCTCAGTGACTGATTGAATGCTGACTGAGAAAAACATGGATATAAGAAATGCAATGGAGAATACTGTAGAATAATATGGCTGGCTGACTTGTACAGTGAACAGGAGAACTCCACACATTTTCTATTGATATCTCAAATAATTAAGCTACTAGTTCTTCTGGAAAGTATGATAAGCATGTTACTTCGATTATTTAATAGTAGGAGCTCATTAAACACTGTAAGCTACATGCCCAAGAAACTCATTAGTAACATTCCCTTCTAGTTCTAACTGTTACAGTTTTAGCCCCAACACCTTTTTATGTATCTGATGAAAATAGCATTAGACACTAAACCTTCATTGCTAATCAATACATAAGTGCTGATGCAAGTTGGTAATGTGTGATTTGTACAAAAACTAGTGGAAAATAAGACTGTATTCAAATCAGCATAAACTCACTTTAGTCAAATTGTGATCGATGAGATCATCTTTCCAGAACGATTTGCAGATGCAATGGAAACAAGCTGTTTTATGTAAGCGCAAACGACCATCTTTTAAAAAGATGTGGATGATGTGGGATTGTGACAGTTCCTATGGCAACCTGCTATTTGGCTGCATGCATCATCATATATATTTCAGGAACTGAATGCTGGAAAAAGAGGGAGTAGGAGGAAGAACATGTGCTTGAGTCAATAAATTCCATAGCGAAGCTGATATTAAAATGCTTGACCCTCTGAGCTGAAATCCAAACACTTGACACTAGGAACTGTAGTTATGCTCATAAAGGAACTGCTTTCTCATCTGATTCTGGGCTCTGCGTCACATCTTCATCTTCCACTGCCCAGAGCTGGTGGTTGTTCTGACCCTGATAGATCTGAGGAACTGACAGCAGCTAAGAGAATGAGTTATATTTCTTTTCTGACTATCACAGGCCTGTAAGAGCACAGAGTATAGCTTAAAGCAAGCAGCTAATTGTACTGTAGTTGCTATTTTCTATCAATGGGTTGGATTTGATTAACAGCTGCTATACATTAGGGTGGGCAACCTTTTTTTTCTGTTGAAAGCCACACTCCCTCCAGTGCAATCCATTGCCGGCGCTCTGCAAAGCAAGAATCAATGATTGAGCCCGAGACAAAAGTGTTCTTGACTAACTGATTCAGAACAAATATTACCCTGTTCCTATTTTCATCTAGCCTATTTCAGATTAGATTCCCCAGTCCTATACAAGTCTGCCCAGAAGGGACACAGCAATGCTAACCCTGCCTGGGAGATGGTGAGAGAAGCAGAGCCATTTCCCATCTGAAGCTTTGACAGTCAAGGCAGAACAGGTGCAGGTTTCTTGGAGTTTTGCTATGCTGGGATAGAGCAGCAGAGAGGGACCCAGACTGGGCCTCTCAGCTGACAATAGACCCACATAGCATAAGGTTACCATATTTTTTTCAATGAATCTGGGGAGACTTTAATTAAATAAATAAATACTCCACATTTGGGACGTTGATGCTGCAGCGATGGCGGTGGCAGAGGAGTGGCCACCACCTTGACCTCAACCAACACGTTTCCCCTTCCTCCAAAGCTTCTATCTCCTTTCTCCATGATCCTGGGTGGCCCCTGAGTTGTTAGTTCTACAGTGGCGGTGGGGAAGCAGTGCGCGGTGGGTCAGGCATGGAAGGCAGAGGAGGAGGACTGAGAGCGGCAGCAGCAGCGAGGCCTGGGCAGAGCAATGCCTCTCTTCCCATCGAAGCAACCCCAATCCCATTCCTATTTGCATGGAATCAGGAGGGGGCGGGGATCCCTCAGCTGGGAAGGGAGGCTAACTGAGAAATCCCCATCCTGCTCCTGCTTGCACGCAATTAGGAGTTGGAAGGCTGCTCCAATAGGCAGCATGAAGCCTCCCTTCCCAGCTTAGAAGCTGGGGACATGGAGGGTGGAGGCAGCGCGGAAGCTGCATCTTGAAGCCCCTGCACCACTTCCGAGTAGCTCCTAGAGCCAGCTGCTCCAGGCTGCTGAGATTTCCACTGCTGCGTTTCCTGGGGACATTAGATAAAATATGGGGACATTCAGGGGATGGAATTTGTCTGGGGACTTATTCACAAATCCAGGGACTGTCCCCAGGAAGTGGGGACGTCTGGTAACCCTAGCATAGCATCTAACAGATCCTTGGCTCTCCCAGTTCTGCCCAAAGCATCCCATTTCAGGATCCTGTAGAGACTGGCAAGAGAAGAAAGAATATCACCCTATGCCTTCTTCCCAAGCCATTAGCATCAGGGGTCAGGATTACCCCCACTGGGTTTTACAGGGTCATTGTCAAATAAGTATAAAGGGGGGGAGGAATACAACAGACCAATAGAGCTACTGTTCTGAATTTTCACAGGGACTTTTTTTTAATGCAAACTGATTTATTTTTTGTTGTTGTTTTATTTCTCTCATAAAATTTACATTCTGCTCGATTGTTGAAAACCTCAAAGTGGTATACAAAAACAAAACAGTAAGATAATTAGTAGCAACAAAACAATTCAAAAAATCAAAAGCATATTTTATTTCATAAAATTTAACTGAGGTGGAAATGTGGAAAACAATACGTAAGATTGGGGGGGGGGGGACAGAGAGATACCGAAATTGATTGATTCCCCAATCCTAACTTTGACTCCCTTCCCCATTTTTCATTGCAAATGACACATCACATAGCTATGCCATTTGTGATTTCAATAGCTCTCAGTACTTTTTTTCTGTTAAATAATTACAGCAGTGACATTCTATGGATCAAGTATAGTGGTGTACCAAAGTATTGCTAAGCACGATTTTTCAGAGAAGATCGGTGTAAGGACATTTTTGCTGTTTTGCTGGGATATAGAATCATATAATTGTAAAGCTTGAAGGGGCCATGGGGGTCATCTAGTCCAGCCCCCTGCAATGCAGGAATTTTTTGCCCAAGTTGGGGCTCAAACCCATGAGCCTGAGTTTAAGAGTCCCATGCTGATGAACAGTGCCATGGCCCTTTCAGGTACTAATGATTTTTGAAATATTTAAAGGATATTATTCAAGTTTTAAATACCTCATTTCCCCATCTAGAGTTAGATCTGAATACACCATACAGCCCAGTGACAGGCAATATTATATGTAAACCAGTGATATTAAAATCAATGGGAGTTAATGTCACTGATTTCAACATCTTGTGATTTGCTTCCATTGACAACTAATATTTCTAATGGTGCTAATTAACTTGGATAGTTCATGTTCCATCTAGGTTAGGAATACAATAAAAAATGCTTATACCAGCACAGTTCAAATTTATTTGTCAATGTATCTGTGAATGCACACGTCAATCCAAAAAAGGTGTCCTATATGTGGTCTTCATATATAGTGATTTTAGAGGTAAGCACGCATCTCTAAATTATCTTTTTTTTTATTAGTTTGCCTAAGAGTGAGGTAGGGTCAAAAGGTTGCTTAAATATCTTAAGCATAAAGAGCATTTTGCAAAGTTCCAAGTAATATTCTATAAGATAGAGAGAATTTTATCAAGGCATAATAGGATCATGCAATTTAATTTCTGATCATTTAGCAAAGTAGAATCTGTCTGATTCCAATTAACAGGCATAGGCTTGTTTGTAAAGTCTCTTAAAAATTAGCCATGCAAGTAAAATTCACTATACTGTACTTAAGTGTAGTACATATTCGGGTAGCCTTCGTTGCAGTTTGCTTTGAGATTCATGTTTGTCTTGTTCTTCTAAGATATGCACAATCTTCTTTGGTTATTAAAATGATTTACATTTTTTTCTTTTTTAAAAAAGGAAAGACCCTCTAGGAAAACTGTTGCTGGAACTAATGTGTTTCAGTTTCCAATCTCACCCTCCAGCTCAATCTGCTGCTTTGTTTTGTTTACACCTCATTGAATTCCCTTTGTCTTTCAATCCTTGCTCTGCTGATGAAGTCATCTGTCTGCATTTTCCCCCCACTGACTTTCGAAAACCAAGGCACAAAGCTGTACATCTCCCGCAAAAGTTAATAAGGCAGGCCAAATGATCCTATAGTTTAATGATGGTGAGTGTCATGGCAAATAAAAGGACATCCAGCAGAGTTCACTCAGCCCATATTGCCTCTTAAGACCGAAATCTTCCTTCAGATGCTTATGTGACTGGAAACATTGTAGAGGGTGCTCTCTAAACAGGGATGTGGCAGAGTAGTTTCCAATTTTGTCCACGTAAGGGGGAGAAAACTTATTGCAGTCCACAAGGAAGCAACATCATCAGATGGCCAGTGTTTTCCAAATGTTTTAAAAGAAAAGCTTTCTAAGAAGGTGCAAATACTGGCTAGGAATGCGCTGGAACCAATATGTTTCTAATACAGTGGTACCTCGAGTTAAACGCCTCAGGTTACAAATGCTTCAGGTTACAAACTCCGCTAACATGGAAGAGTTACCTTGAGTTGAGAACTTTGCCCCAGGATGAGAACGGAAATCGTGTGCCAGTGGCGCAGTGGCAGCAAGAGGCCCCATTAGCGAAAGCACGCCTCTAGTTAAAAACAGTTTCAGGTTAAGAACGGACCTCCAGAACGAATTAAGTTTGTAACTAGAGGTACCACTGTAATAAAAGTAGGGCTTTCCCCCCAGCTCCCCCAGTCCCTGAAATGGCTGCAAATGCTTCATTGGTTAGGGACAAAGGTTTCTCCACATCATCCCAAAATGAGAGGGATCACATGGGAAAAATAAGAAACTAGTTTGCATGCATGAATCAGCTTTAAGCCTATTGCTAATTGGATATTTATTTATATTCATAGTATTTTATTTATTCAATTTCTCTATCACCTTTCATCCAAGGATCACAGGGCAGTTTCCAATATAAAAATACATACCAAAAAGACAAACGAAAACAAATACCGATTTCCATTTGACGATGCAAGCTTAAGCTTGTCTCCTCATAATTTCTATTGAATTCAATGGAACTTACTCACAAGTAAGCGGGGTTAGGACTGCAGCCTAAGTCCCTGTTTCATGGTACACAGTCTGTCTGGAAAGAAAACAAACACTTATATCAGGTTGCTTGCTATACATTTTCTCAAAGGGAAAAATACCCCACCCTCATGGTAATCTGGTACATGGATTGGTGAACAACCGAATTCAAAACATATGTTTTTGGAGCACATAGCATCCAACCAAGAGAACCTAAATGATACAGTAGCAGCCTTCAGAAACACAAAGTTAGCTGAGAACCAAATTGGGATCTTCTATGTTGTTCTTCTGTCTGAATTGCTATCTCCATTTTCCTAAGGCTGAAGAGCAGCCTTCTTAAAAATCCTGAGAGAGAATAAATCTTAAAATAAGTACAAAAATAAAAATAAAAACTCATTCTAACTGAAATTTAATGTTAGATAAACTTTCTCCATTGACCCTTGGCTTTTCCATGACTGTTGTACCTAGTTCCAAAAATCATATGGGGGGGGGCTGATTCCATTCCTCTGCTTCATACACAGAAGGGTCTTCTCTAACCTTTCAAACCCACTAACTCCTAAGAGAGTAGAATGCTTTCTCAAGTAATCCAGTTCTCCCATCCTCTAAACCAGCACCACTGCTGAGAAAAATTGAGAGATTCAGTTGAACCCCCATAAGCCTTTGTGAGTGAACAGAACTCTGTTCATGCAACAGGGCTTTCCTGTCTCCTCCACACCCCCACCGTCCCCTGTGTATCCCTGAAAAAGTTCCTGGTGGTTGATTGTCCCTCTGAATGGTTCAGGGTAGTAAATTGTGAAGACTGCAGTGAGACAGGGAAAGAGCAAGAATTTGGAGGTGCTGTCTTGGACAAGCAGATGTGCCTCCTGTTTATATCAGGGATGGGGAACCTGGGACCTTCCAGATGTTGCTCTCATTTTCTCTGGCCATTGACTATTCTGGCTGGAAGTTCAAAAACATCTGGATGGCCACAGGTTCCCCATCCCTGCTGCATCTATTTTTTTTTAATAAATATTTATTAAGGTTTTTTTTTATAAAAGAAATGCACAAATAAAAAACAACATTAGTTATGTCATAACAAAATCTCATAACTTCTTTGGACTTCCTCACGTCTCCTACTCCCACTTACATCGTTGAAAAAAAAATTCAAGCAAATTATCATCTTATTTACAATCTTATTTCCACTCATTTAAATATAATCTAGCAATTCTCCAAAAGGTTTATGTTTTCCTTAATATCACTTATCATCAAATTCCAGTCTAATTTAGTGGTGGTCAATTATTTTATGATCAAGCATCCTTCTTAACATTCAACCAAATTACAATATTTTTGTAAATAAATCTTAAATCTCTTCCAATCTTCTTCAATCCTTTCTTCTCCCAGGTCTCGGATTCTGCCAGTCATCTCCGCCAATTGCATATAGTCCATCAGCTGCATCTGCCACTCTTCCAGTGTGGGTAGATCTTGAGTTTTCCAGTTCTTAGCGATGAGTATCCTTGCTGCCGTTGTTGCATACATAAAAAATGTTCGGTCCTTCTTTAACACCATCCCTGCTGCATCTAAAGCCTTACATAATTTAAACTTGGCACATGACTGTGCAGTAGGAAGGCAAGTAAGCATGGCCTGAACCAAGTTTCATGGTATGATTACTATTTTCATTTATTAAACTGGTGTGGGGTATAATCAAACATCATCCAGGAAGTAATCACGGTTTCCCATGAAATATTGTGGTTAAATGCATAGTTCAGCTCTATTATGTCCTTTAATGTAAGCTTTCTATATCAGTAATGATAACCAGGATATAGCTGTGCTGTAGATTGGATATCTAGCTTATGAAGTGCAGCCAAATCAAAAATAATTGTGCTTCCCTTAACAGCAAAATGTTTCTTTTGTTATTACAGTACTAAATTGCCTGCCTCCTTTTGTTAGGGGTAAAATATTTTCTCCTTTGTTTTATTCCCTAGCCTACTATAGTACTTGTCTAAACAGCTCATCTAAGTGAGACTGATGTTTCTCAAGGACTGTAAGTGATGAGAGGATCTACCCTTTGCTCTTCAGTTATCTCTTCACAGTTATTGTCACGCTTATCTGCAGTTCTCTGAGAGAAATAGTTCCATTTTGCTGGGTTGCAAACATTCATTTCTCTTATTCAGACCACAGATTTGCCTCAGGGCATGCTAGAAAAAAAATTATTTTGGATCTCATCTTGTGGTATTGCTTAACTTTGAAAGAAAACAGAATAGAACTTAACGCTTCATGAAAACTGTCCATTCCAGGTTTCAGGTGTTGTTTAGTAAGTAAATCAGTTGTGATGAGATTCAAAGCCTTGATAATATGTTAACCTTTAGGTCAAATTAGGTAACTGCAGGTATTTGTGGCTTTTAAAAAATGTGTGTCTAGAAAATTTAATTTTGGCAAAGAGACAAGTAGCCAGTAGAACTTTTCCATGTAGTGAGGGGGCTGTGGACACCTGTTGACACAGAGGCCAGCTGTGACAATCCACTATGGGGATAAAATTGTTCCTCTCCATGTTGAGTTGAATGCTTCCATTATTACAGAGCCAAGAGCAGTATCTTCCTTGATGAGGTCTGAGGATATGCACAAGGAACTTGCATCACTTTGACCCACAACATGCTCCCCTTTCTCCTGTTCATCATGACTAATTTGAGCTATCTGAATGGGGTAGGCCAGGTGAGTCCAAAAAGAGCCAGTGTGGTGTAGTGGTTAAGAGCAGTGGACTCGTAATCTGGTGAACCGGGTTCGATTCCCTGCTCCTCCACATGCAGCTGCTGGGTGACCTTGGGCTAGTCACACTTCTTTGAAGTCTCCCAGCCTCACTCACCTCACAGAGTGTTTGTTGTGGGGGAGGAAGGGAAAATGAGATTGTTAGCCGCTTTGAGACTCCTTGGGGTAGTAATAAAGTGGGATATCAAATCCAAATTCTTCTCCTTCTAATGCACCTCTCTCTCTCTCTCTCTCTCTCTCTCTCTCTCTGTGTGTGTGTGTGTGTAGACGTGTGTCTGGCACCTTAAAGGAGCCTGTAGTGTAGCTACTTTTAAAGAAGCCCTCTCTGGACCCTGAGGTACTTGACAGATACTGTCTGGTCACAAATAACTTTTGTGGGTAAGGTGCTTGAGAGGGCCATGGCAGTCCAGCTGCAGACACACATCATGACCCATTTTCATCTGGGTTCAGGGTTGGTTTGGGGGCAGAATCAGTCTTTGCCATTATGAAGTATGGGGGAGCCATGGGGGGATTGTGACCTTGTTGCTTCTGCTTGATCTCTCAGAAACTTTCAGTATCATTTACCATAATATCCTCCTTGATCATCTCTGTGAGTTGGGAATTGGTAGCAGAGTGTTGCAGTGGTTCTACTCTGACCTACGGAGTCAGGTTCGAAGAATAGAGTTGGGGGTTTATGTGTCCACAGTTGTGCTGTAGGGTGCCACAGGACATTATCTTATCCTGAAATCTGCCTAGTACAGTAGCTATATTAAGCTACTGGGAATGGCCATTAGGAGATTTGAGACACAATGCCATCAGTATGCTGACTTCCAGCTTTCTTTCTGAATCAGGAGAGCCTGTGACAGCTTTAAACCAGTGCCTGGATGCAGTGGTGGGCTGGATGAAGCCAACAAACTGAGGCTGAATACTGATAAGATGGAGACTTTGTAAGCATGGTTCCCAGGTCCAGGAGTTGGGGAGTTCATCAGTGCTGAAAAGGGTGGCACTCTTTCTGAAAGAGCAGGTGCATAGTTTGGGGATGCTTCTAGATCCATCTTTGTCATTGGGTGCTGCAGTGACCTCTGTGATAAGGAGTGTCTATTATCAGTTTAGGGTGATATACCAGCTATACTCTTTTCTGGACAGGCATAGCTTAGTCACTGTGATTTATGTGTTGGTAACCTAACAATTGGTCTACTGTAAAGCATTCTATGTGGGGCTTCCCTTGGAATTGGTCCCGAAGCTGTAGCTGGTGCAGAATGTTGTGGGCAGGATGTTGAGTGGAGCATTTGGATGAACACATGCTGCACAAATGCCCAGGTAACTGTACTGATCATCTACTGGGCCATATTCAAGCTCTTGTTAACAAAGAGAGACCTGAGCAACTCAGGAAAAGGATATCTGAAAAAACTGTCCCTGTACAGACCTGTAAGTTCACTTTCATCATCTGGGGAAATTCTACTTGTAGCACTGAACACTACAGAATATCATAGGGTGGTGACCCAAAAATGAGGATTTTCTGCTGTGATCCCTATACTACCTGTTTCCCTTTCCTCTGTCGTATGTAAAGCAGCAATCGACATTTGTAAAGGCTTATCCTTTTGCCCAGGTTTTCCCACACCCATAAGACTGAACCCTGTTTAGTTGGTTTTATATGCTTTGCATGTTTTTATACTGCTTTTATACTGGCTTGGGGCTGTATTTTTCTATTAATAATGGTGTTTGGGTTTTTAATATTGTATTCTGCTTAGAGGTTTTGGTTCATAAATGCTTCTAAAATAAATAAATAAGTTCATGAATACTCAGGTGTTGACTGCTGCATGTCATATACTTTTAAGTGCTGCTGCTGCATGTCACTTATCAAATATTGTCAAATAAGGATTGTCAACTGAAAGCCTAAGGTCATGTTATGTCAAAAAAATTGAATACTGCCTATCAGATACAGTTGAATGTTGACATGTACAGCATGTCAGTTGCCAGTTATTGTCAAAAAA
The DNA here is from genome assembly GCF_964252035.2 of Podarcis erhardii. Lineage (NCBI taxonomy): Eukaryota > Metazoa > Chordata > Lepidosauria > Squamata > Lacertidae > Podarcis > Podarcis erhardii. Next base: position 64,421,073 of record NC_138508.1, read on the forward strand.
CTGACTGTGTGTCTAATATGTCATTTTGGCTGCTAATTTGAGCCAAATACCATCCAATGTGAACACTGCTAATGCAGAGCATTTGGATGCTGATATATAGTAGATTTAATGTCAGTGACAAGAGAAGTGTGAATGATATCAAGATATGATTGAATGCTAGATGTTGGGTGGATAAATAAATAAATAAATAAATAAATAACTAAAAGCTATTTCTGAGCATGTAATTGGTTACATGTTTGTTTTTGAGTGACTGGACAATGTATTGTAGCTACATTTGATTATTGGTGGTTATTAGTGATCATAATTAGTGGCATACACTGGTCCATGGGGTCACGAAGAGTCGGACATGACTAAACAACAACAACGTGGTCGTAATGAGATGCATAACATGATGAAATTATAACATAATAAAAAATAAATTGTGGATCGTGAATGACCAAGGACTGAAAGTCTAGCCTTTGGCAGTTCAACCACCTCAATCTCTATGTAGCAGAATAGAAAGACTGCAAGCAGAATATTTGACAGCTCCACCCTTTTAACAAAGGGTATATCAAGTCTTCTGGCAGACTTTTAATGTCCAAGTCAATCACAGAGTGACTTCTTCTAAGAGGTTACTGATGAAAATAAGCAGAAATGAAATACATAGCAAAGACATTTCCTTTTATCTTGCACCATCTTCTTAGAAATAAGAAAAGGCTGGCCATTTATTGTTTGGACAGTAAGCAGTATATAAATATTATAAATGAATGAATGAATGTACAATGGCATGTGAGCAAACCCCTTCTTTATTTACTGCTTTATTTGTTGCATTTCTAATCCACTTTTTCCTCCAAGGAGCCCAAGGTGGTATACATAGCTCTCCCTCTCCTCAGACCCCTCCCTCCCATGACAAACCCTATGAGGTAGGTTAGGCTGAGAGATTATGACTGGCCCAAGGTCACTAGTGAGCATTATGGCCAAGTAGGGATTTAAGTCCTGGTCTCCCAGCGACCTAATCACTACACCACACTGGATCTTATGGTCCAATTTTATGTATGTTTACTTGGCTGTATTTCCACTATGTTCAGTCGATCATATACCCAAGTAAGTAGGCTCAGAGTTGTGTAGTGACATAAATGCTTCTATGTACACACCAGAACTTCCTCCTGTTCCCTCAAACTCCAAATGCTTGGGCACAGATGAGGTAAGGCTTTAGCCGGAAGGAATGGCAAAAGCTGTGTACAGCAAGAAGCCTTGATTTTAGGATACATGCCTACAAGGGCTGGTTTCTGATGGCCTAAGTGCCAGACTTACCTGGCACCTTCATTACATATCTTTAGGTGCCAGATGAAAATGTTTCTCTTTAACTAGGCCTTTGGCTAAGCCTTGTGGGAAAGGCTTATTGGGTTGTTTTGGTTTTTGGTTTTGATTTGTTCTTTATTTTGTGTTCTCATTTTGTATTTTTTGTTGTGAACTGCCCTGTGATCTTTGGATGAAGGGTGGTATGCAAATCAAATCAAATCAAATCAAATCAATCCAGTCAATAAACACGTTATTCTAGCTGTTGGGTTACTACTCGGAACATGAAATCTGTGGGTGCTGCTCCACATTCTGTTTTTGGGATGACATACCCATGTGGCATGCTTGTAAATGTAAATCAGACTAGCTAATTCCTGACTTGATTAAAATTGGTGTAACTACTAATTTTACAAGAGGTTAGGCAACTCCTTTTCATTAGCAATGAACCATGTAGACTGGCAGGACATACTCTGTTTGCATTACCTGTAGCAATGAATTGAGTCAGGGAGCCTAAGAGCTCGACTATGTGCTCTATTTTCAGGAACAGCAGAGATAGGATTTAATTACTATTACAAGGCTGCATACAATGGGTTTTTACAACAACCTGTACAATTTTTTTACATGTGTGTCCATCACTACTGTGTGCTTTCAATGACGATGTGTGTTATACTCAAGCCAGAGAATTTGGATTTGTTGCAGTTCTCTGCAATCTGAATGCAGCTTCCCACCCCATTTGCAGCCGTATAGTGGGGATGAAGCAGTACATAGTCACCATTTTCCCAGACTTAATTCTTGTCCCAGGCTGTTCTTTCCAAATGCTTCTTCTGCAAGTTGTAGGTCTCCTCCTCACTCTAGTATTTGAATAGTGCTGCTGTTTCACACCCACTTCACAAGTTGTGAGCTTGACTGAACAACAGTTCACTCCAACCCCAGCAGTCTCCTCAATGTTTAGATCATCAGTGTCAGTTTCCCTGTTGTGTTTGCTATTGCTCACTATTAAAGCTCTGCAGCATCCGTCCCTTTGCCTAAGCCGGAACGTTAGACATCTTGCTGTGGTTGTTCAGTTCTTTGTGGTGATTGGCACACCACTGGGCCATGGAGCATAGCCAAGGGTAGAAGTCAACCTGGTGTTTGTATATCTCGCTCTTGCTGTTTTTACTAAACAAGAACTTGTTCTGCACCTACTGTGCTACTATTCTGTTGCTGTTGACAATCTTTTCAGATTGTAAAGTCTTGGAAACTGTTCACTTTTCATTTATTCTTGTCACATTTCATTGGTTCTACACTTAGAACGAAGCATGGTCTGCAAACATCCAGCCACTCCTAAACTATCAGCCTAACACAGGAACAGACTGTCCAGTGGGCCAGTGCCATAGCAATAGTCTCTGGCAGCAGCATCACTGCCATTCACCAGGAGGGAGAAGGATGGGGCAGCGGTGAAATTGTGGCTGAAGGGCATATTCCTGAAGCCAATCCAATGGTCCCATCCCACTCACACAGCCCCCACCTCACTGTTGTATCACATCTCCCTTCAGTGAGCTGATCTAACATTCCCCACATGCCCAGAGGGGAATGTGAGAGCAGTTGAAAGTGATGCTTATCATCCTTTCCTTATGACCATCCTGGCTGAGGCTGATGCGAGCTGCAGTCCAAGGTCATCTGGAGGCCCACAGGTTCCCCACAGCTTCAATTGACATTCTTCTGAGCGGATAAATAAAAGGAATTGATGGAGAGAGACCCTAACACCACTTACCCGAATGTAATCCTCATTCAGTGTCACTTATTTCTGAGGAGTCGTGTATAGGATTGCACTACTACAGCTATCCTATTTTCTGGTCCCACATTTGTGCTGTTCCAGAAAAAGAATAAAAGTAGATAATTTAGCAAACTAATATTTAGGAAATCATCCAAATAGCTTAGTAAGTATTTAAAAAACCAATATTCTAAAATCATTAGTGGGGCACTGGGAGAATTATTACATAAGTAACATTCTGAAGAAAGAATATTGGCCTGTAAAAATTACAGAGTTAAGTGGAATTTGCCCACAGTGCTCTCAGTCTTTGAATATTTCATGTAATAAATTTGTACCTCCAGTTAGTCCTTTGTGAGTAGTACCTTGCTTAATAAGCTTCTTTGAGTTTGTATGATAACCTCTCTTCTTCTTTTTTGGCTGATTCTCATTCTCATTGTTGTAAGAGACTGGCATTAAGGGAAGAGAATGCCTACTCTACCATCGTTATTACATTTATATAGCCTTCAACCAATTAACAAGTACTCTTTTAAATCTGATTAACTGCAAGTTCCTAAACAGCTGCCATGACCCAGAACCTTATGGTGATTATTTCATGAAAGTTCCAAAGTTTGTGTGTGCATGCTCTCTGTGTGTGTTGCAATTTGCTTTTAAAAGTTTTATATTCTTCCCTCTAAACTCCCTTCCATCCTTTTTTCAAGCTTCTTCTTGAATGCCCACTGTTCCATTTAGCTTCTTAAAAGAATGGGGATTTTGCTGATAGAGTTCAGAGCTTGACCCTGAGGTCTCGTTAGACAAGGAGCGGGACCCTCTAGCAAGTCTCCACACTTCCCATTACCCTGGAAAGCCATCAGATGTGGACATCCTTGTCCCAAGACTAGCGGTCCCCACACCAGCTGGCTGGATTCTTAACTGGCCAACCCCATAACTACAGGAGCAGAAGAAGTGGTGAGCCAGGCAGACATGGCAGAACCACCACTATCAAAGTGCTTAATTAGCTGCCAGTGAGGAAGGGGAAGTTAATGGGAAATACCATCTCGGATTAGGACCTGACTGAAAGCCAGGAAGGGGTTAAGCCTCTAGCTCCCATATAAGCTCCCCATCTGAGCTGCTTCATTTCCAAATCAACAGCTCTTATCAAAGTTTTGTTTTCTTCACCTGGGTGAAATGACTGTGGCCAGGTGACCTGATTCTACTCATTCTCCTATCCAGGTGCTAACAATTGATGGCAACTTCATGGTGTCTGCTCTCTCTTCTTGAGGTCCTTTATATTCACACTGGGCTTGTACAAGAAAGCCATTCTAACACACAACACCTTCAGATAGAGGACTGCCCCTGACATCCCTTCAGTGGCCACCTCTGTATTCACAGGTAAGCACTCCTACTCAACTTCTTTGTCTGGGTGGGTAGGACAGCCCACCTTGAGTGAGTCTCAGTCTATTTCCATATGCGCCCTACCTGCCAGCATAGGCGCCGACTCCATGGGGCCTGAGGGGGCCCGAGCCCCCTCAAAAATTCGTTTGGGGGGGCTATGCCCCCCAATAATTTAAGAAAATTATTAGTTATATTATGCTTTGTAAAATCACAAAATTATGTTGGTATTTTTTATTTTCCTTGTTTGACGATAGAGCGTGTTCTCCCTGAAAATGAGAACACGTGTTGCGGTTGGGACATACAAGCCACCCTGCGGTTACCGGGCAGTTGGGGAAAGGCCGAACCCCTAAAGGGTTAATTGTGTTACCAGGGAATTTTGCGTGTTGCCAACGGGGGAGGAGGGATCAGAGGCTATAAATGCAGGTCGCCTCTCCTGGGGCGTCCTCTTGGCCTCTGCACCGGATCACCCGCCCACCCTCCCTTTAATAGGTGAGGTTTTTCTGGTTCGATTGACCTTGCTATGCCTGTCATGGGGTCGTCCGCCTTGGTGCGGGGGCCTGGTAGGAATTTACCATTTGGCTGATTGGCTGGTGCCATTTGGGTTTCGCCTACTGTGTAGCAAATAAGTCACAACTTGTAAGGTTGGCGGTTAGGCATTGGTTAAAATTGGTTGGTAGAGGGGTAAGTGCCTACCCCTCCAATGGTGGTGCGGAAAGGGAATTCCGTTAAAGGAATCCAGGGGCTTGCCATTCTTTTCGTCCTTGTCCCCGGAGTCGGACTTGGGCCATGCAAGTCCCACAGGAACATGAGGGTGAGAGGTGTGAGACTGATACCCGGCTTCATTTTCTCACCCAATACTTGTTTCCCACGCTGGCTTCCGCTGGAATCTGGAAGGCCAGCTCTGTCCCTGGGCAAGGACAGATAGTCATAACCAATGCCTAAGCAACCACTCACGTATTTGTATTTTAATAAAGTTGTGGCCAAAATCATGCCAAAAACCTTAAACAAAATTGATGTGTGAAGTGTGATTTCTTGGTGAGGGTGGCGTTGTGGGACTCAACACCCAATTACCTTTTAAAATACATTCAGTAATGAGTTAAAACAAAGCCACTCCCGATCTAGAGAGGGGGTGGGGTTGCGGGCTCTCGACCCATCAACAATCTCGCGGGGATTCCCCCTAGCTCATTAATATTCACCGCCCACGGCGGCAGCCAATCGGCTGCCGCAAAGGGCGGGCCCTCACAGGTTCACTTAAGGTTGGGGCAGCCCGGGGCTCGCCCCTTTCGTTCCCCCAGCAGCAGCGGTTTGGAGGTCTTGGGCCCCCCCAATATTTTTTATAAGTCGGTATGGGCCCCCGCCCCCCCAATATTTTTTATAAGTCAGCGCCCCTGCCTGCCAGGCTGTCTACATCCCCATAAGGAAAAAATTACCAGGGGTTTCAGGATGGGGTAGCAGCTGGTGGCTCCTGAAGTGTTACAAGAAATGCTTATTTGAAAACAGAACAAAATATTGCTAGTATATTGACATTGCAGCATGTCCTTCCACCTGGGATCATGTGGATAGGGATTTTCCACCAGGGATTGATGAGAGTTGTACAGTGGTACCTTGGGTTACATATGCTTCAGGTTACAGACTCCCCTAACCCAGAAATAGTACCTCGGGTTAAGAACTTTGCTTCAGGATGAGAACAGAAATCGCGCGGCGGCAGGAAGCCCCATTAGCTAAAGTGGTGCTTCAGGTTAAGAACAGTTTCAGGTTAAGACCAGACCTCCAGAACGAATTAAGTACGTAACCAGAGGTACCACTGTATTTCAATCTACTTGTTCTTAGGAGGGAAAAAAGAGGCAATAGGCTGCCACAGAGCCTCTTTGATACTGTATTTGGAGCCTCTGCCTGCTACCCTATCATGATGCCCAAGGTAAACTTTTCCCCTTTATGTACCCTGCTGAATTGGAGAGGGGTGGAGAGAAAGCTTCTTTTTGCATTCTTTCAAACATCAAGCCCACCTCAAGGAGTGTCGTTGTTTGATTAGGATTGCTCACCTCAAAATTGAACTGAGACCAGTCTGCCACATCTTTATAGCAGATCCCATATTTCTTGAGCAGCTGGCACTGATGCTGCAAGTGACAAGTGCTGGGCAGCATAGACCTTTGATCTTTCCTAGTAAGCTAGATTTTACATGGACAAGCTTCCAATTCTGAAGGCCTTGAGTCTACTATCTCTAAAGGATTTGGATATGATCTCAAGGGCAGTGAATGACCGAATTTCCATTAATTGCGAATGGAGAGGTGAAGATCCCCAGGATATCAGGTGTATGACCATTGCATCCAAATGTGCAAAAAGCCACAAGCAGAGCAATCCCACTTTAATGAAAAATAAAGTGTGTTTCCATCACATTTCTCTTTCTAAATGCACTTCTTTGATGTTGTTTTGCTGCCATACCCAGTAGGATTCCAGGTAAACGGAGCCCTCTTCACCTTGTTTTTCTTTTTCAAGCAATAAAGGAGTGCTAGCAAGCCAGAAAAAGTAGGGCATAAATATGAGCACCATTAAAACAAGTGATCTCCTCCTCTCACATTCCGTATTCTGAGAAGCATCGTGCTCATTTTTTTAATTAGAAATTCAAAATTTATTGCACTTTCTTAAGTGGCTTCTAAATGTTTCTGATAATACGTTGACAATAAAGAGCTCCTGTGTCCATCTACTTAATAGTGAAGATGAGTCAGCAACGCAGGAAGATGTAGCCTTGGGAGAGCAAATACTGGCTGAAAGCCTGCTGCTGCATTTTATTATTCTGATGAAGTGATGAAGTGTAAAACTTGTACAGTGTCATTTTGCCATGCATCACTTTAGGGGTTCACAAAGAGTAGCAATTTCTTAAACGTAGGCAGGGAAAGTGTTGCTTTTAGTTAATGCATCATAAAAGGTCACTGTAAGTATATATGCAGAACTGTCAAAATGATGAGTGCATAAGTCAACATGCTGAAGCTCAGTTTACATCTGTTCTTTTTCTTTTTTAAAAGATGTTTCCAGGCCATATTGTTGAAGAGATAAGTTTGAAAAGTGGTGATGTATGCTGAGAGCTTGGAAGCCACTGATTGGAGTACATAGCTGTAAAACATCTCTAGTGGGTGCAGGAAGCACTTTCAATGGCCTTCACAGTTCTTTGCACCTAGCCAAGACAGGCGGAAGCAGAGTAACTTTGCAGAAACAACAATGTGCAAACATGTTGCACATGAATTACATATCTAGGTGGCACTAATCAGCTCCCCTTGGCACAAAATGTGCATTACTTTAGCGCTGTATTCTGATTTTGTTTTGAAGCGGAATATTAAAAAAAGACCAGAACGCCAAAAGATGCAGGTGACAAAATCTAGTAGAATGAATGACATAAGATTAGCTACCATTGTGGGATCCAGAGCTCTTTGTGGAGCTAGTTCTTTACAGAATGTTGTTGTACAGACTTACATTTTCTTTTTCCCAGATGAATACCCCGCTGTTCACCGGGATTGTGATTTATTCAATCATTTTAATGAACTTAGATTTATGCCCCATGTTTTCTGGCATTGCCTTTTAACGTGTTCAATGCATAACACACATCGTGTGTGTGTGTGTGTGTGTGTGTGTGTGTGTGTGTTAGCATGTGGATAGAACTGTAATTCACCATGTCAAATATATTACTTTCATAGCAGATTTTAATTCATATTAAAGGTAAAGGACGCCTGACAGTTAAGTCCAGTTGCGAACGATTCTGGGGTTGCGGCGCTCATCTCGCTCTATAGGCCGAGGGAGCCGGCGTTTGTTCGCAGACAGTTTTTCAGGGTCATGTGGCCAGCATGACTAAGCCGCTTCTGGCAAAACCAGAGCAGTGCACAGAAACACCGTTTACCTTCCTGCTGGAGCGGTACCTATTTATCTACTTGCACTTTGTGCTTTCGAACTGCTAGGTGGGCAGGAGCTAGGACAGAACAATGGGAGCTCACCCCATTGCGGGGATTCGAACCACGACCTTCCGATCGGCAAGCCCTAGGCTCTGTGGTTTAGACCACAGCACTACCCACGTCCCTTAATTCATATTACTGAATGTCAAATAAAATGTTACAATAGGGATGATAACGTTCACATTACCTTGAGTGTGAAAGTAGCAATTGGCTGATTGTGGGTTTTTCTTCCTTATATGCTGTGGAAGACCTCTCATTTCAATACAGAATCACAGAATTGTAGAGTTGGAAGGGACCACGAGAGTCATCTAGTCCAAACCCCTGTAGTGCAGGAAGCTTTTGCCCAATGTGAGGCTCAAACCCACAAACCTGACATTAAGAGACTAATGCTCTACCGAATTTTAATCTTCTTTTGTGCTGGTGTCTTTTCTCTTGATCTCATCTGATTACATTATGGGACCATTTATTTATTCATTTATTTTCTGAAAAAATATGTGCAAGGAAGCTTTTGGATAGCATTCAAAGCAGTGCATTCATTTAGTGCCAAACCATGGAAGTCCTTATTCATTGTGTTACTTTGGCAAATCAGTTGGGGGGTCATATTATGCATTATTTTAGATTTTTTGAAGACAGAATGCTGTCTGATTTCTGTTGGGATTTCTAATGAATTATCGATGGCATGAAATGCTAAAGACACAACCCCTGGTTTCACTGAATACATTATAGTTTCAATGGAATTAAAATATGGAAAGGAATTTGGATCAAATGTGATCATAAAATATGCTAAGCCTCAGTTAAAATATTGTGTTGAGGACACACAAGGAATGCTGTGAAAGAATGCCGCCACAGCACACATTCCGTTCTGAAATGGAATAATATCTTATTCATGCTGGCGTAGATTAGATCAAAATCTAATCCTACAGGCATTTTTAAAGCAATGCAGAATTTACACAGAAAGTAAAATATAAAACACACCAGGCTTTTAAACTATGTATATAACATCCATAGTGCATTCACACAGTTAGAGAAATACTTGCACACATGCTCAGTTGATAAAAATAATAATAGTGGAGGTAATGGAGGATGGGGAAGTAGTAATTGAGGGCAGGGGACAGCAGAAGTACCGCCTACCACTATGGTTGGAAAGCATCACTATAAATAGGGGGGGAAGTGTTCGTGTATGGACAAATGCACACACAAGGGTGTGCATGACCCACATGCATGATCATGCCCCTGTATAGACCAAATGTGCCATCTATTTGTAGACGACACATTTGTAGGTTCACATAGATGTGATTCAGCTTTTATCTGACTTTGCAGGCAGTTGCAATATATTTTGAAAAACTGGGATCTAAAAATAATAAAAGAAAAACTTCTGTAAGCATTCATAGAAACTTCATGCTAGCCACAAAAGAGCTTGCGGCAACTGTGCTCAGTAGCGTGTGACTGTGGAAGTTGGTGGGGAGATGACATTGCATCTCCCCACTAGTGGTGCTCTTTCAGTGCTTTCCACATTAATCAGATTCTTCTAAAAAGCGAGCCACAAACCTCATAGCACCTAGTGACTCACACATTTGTCCCAGTTGATAGTTCATTCATTTTTTTATAAGGTAAGGTAAAGGACTCCTGGACGGTTAAGTCCATTCAAAGGTGACTATGGGGTGCAGCGCTCATCTCACTGAGGGAGTTGGCATTTGTCCACAAACAGGTTTCTGGGTCATGTGGCCAGCATAACTAAACCGCTTCTGGTGCAATGGAACACCATGACAGAAGTCAGAGTGCACAGAAACACTATTTACTTTCCCACTGCAGCAGTACCTATTTATCTACTTGCACTGGCGTGCTTTGAACTGCTAGGTTGGCAGGAGCTGGCACAGAGCAACGAGAGCTCACCTCATTACACAGATTCGAACTGCCGATCTTCTGATCAGCAAGCCCAAGGGACTCTGTGGTTTAGACCACAGCGTCATCCGCATCCCTCATTATAAGATTGATTACCCACCCTTTACCAAGGCAGGTTATACTGTAACCACCAGAAAACACAACATTAAAGCAGATGAAAACCACTGCAATTTAAAAACTCATAAAACCAGTGCTTTTTTTCTGGGGGGACGCAGGGGTACGCATACCCCTCAACATTTTGTGAATCTAAGTTTGGCCTCATTGAGGGGCAGTATTTCAATATGAGTAGGAAAATAAGGGTAGAATCATAGAATCATAGAATCAGAGTTGGAAGAGACCACAAGGGCCATCGAGTCCAACCCCCTGCCAAGCAGGAAACACCATCAGAGCACTCCTGACATATGGTTGTCAAGCCTCTGCTTAAAGACCTCCAAAGAAGGAGACTCCACCACACTCCTCGGCAGCAAATTCCACTGTCGAACAGCTCTTACTGTCAGGAAGTTCTTCCTAATGTTTAGGTGGAATCTTTTTTCTTGTAGTTTGGAACCATTGCTCCGTGTCCGCTTCTCTGGAGCAGCAGAAAACAACCTTTCTCCCTCCTCTATGTGACATCCTTTTATATATTTGAACATGGCTATCATATCACCCCTTAACCTCCTCTTCTCCAGGCTAAACATGCCCAGCTCCCTTAGCCGTTCCTCATAAGGCATCATTTCCAGGCCTTTGACCATTTTGGTTGCCCTCCTCTGGACACGTTCCAGTTTGTCAGTGTCCTTCTTGAACTGTGGTGCCCAGAACTGGACACAGTACTCCAGGTGAGGTACCCCTAAACATTTTTAAGGGGGGGAAAGCACTGCATAAAACCATTTCAAAATGGAACAGATCAATATGCAGTGCTATTTTTCTAGAAAAAGAGGTGCCAAAACTCAACATGAACACCTTTGGTCTCTTAGAATGGCAATGGCGCCCACCTGAGAGGTGGCGAAACTGAATTCCAGCTGTAAAAAAAGCCCTGGCAAAATGAATTCAACAAAGGAGGTGGGTCACAAACAGCAAAATACCTTCACTGCCAAAGGCCAAAGTAAATAGCATATGGTGAATAGTGTTCCATGAAGATGCTAGATGCACTTCTCTACAGAGGAAGTTGAACAATTTAGGGCCTTCTTCTGCATCACCCTTCCCCACACTTCTAAGGTAGACAGAACTACTAAGAAGTCGATAGGGACAGGAATAGTCTTTCATATATCTGAGGCCTAAGTCATTTAGGGCTTAATACACTAATGTGAGCACCTTGAATTGAGCCCAGAAATGAACTGCAGCCAAAGATTGCGCTATCCTTGTTTACATATATGAATGCAACTATTGTACATTTAACTTTCAGCGTTGCTTCCTAAAATTTAGTCTTCTGTATCTTTCTATAGTGTTCGGTAACTTTTTTATTTTAATTTTCAAAACAGGGCAACCAATAACCTTAATAAATCATCAGATTGTTATATAAATCATGCATGTTTAAAATTGAGCTGACTGATTTACAAATCAGGCTTCTGAATTAAAGGTTGTATTGCTGATTTATTAGTTGCTTGATGGTTTCCCTAAATCACACTACTCATTTGTTTGAGTTACTGTGCAGCATTAGTACTACCATCACACAAATTGCATGCCTTTTATAAATGATGCAACTGCCTCTTTAGCTCATGTAATGGACAACATTATTATGGGTCATAACAACATCCGTCAAGTTGACTGATCTCTGCAAATCTATGACACTCTTGTGTTTTAACCCAAAGTATGAAGGAATCTGATTTGTAGTCATGTTTGTCTAAGTCATGATATTGTCTACATGACAACCTGATTAATGATGTGCTGTGCATGCTTCCCCCCGCCCCATCCTGCAGTATACTTTAATGGAGAAAAGGTATGTAAACATTAGCATTAATCAAGATGAATGGAAGAATATTAGTGTTTTATTATAGAGCTTTTATAGTCGTCCATTCAATGCTCAGAATCAACTGAATGATGCTTTCATTTTAATAAATCGGGTTAGATTGGTGCAATGTTCTTTAGCCTACTCCTGTATTTTTCAAGGAAGGAAACTGAAGCACTTCTCTAGGAATATGAAACATGTTCCTTCAGGGCCAAGCAAATGTTGGTCCATCTTAGGCATATTAGGGTAGCCGTGAACTATTTCAGGCCACACAGACATCTTCAGGTACTCATTCTCTCATAGGAGATTATGAAACGGGGAAATTGCAAAGAAAAATGGAAATGCTTTGGAATATTAATGAGAACTTAAAAAAAATAAAGTAAACTGATGTGAAAATGTAGAGAATTGAATTTCAGATTGGAAAAATGAGAGAGAGAGAGAGAAACTAAAACTGGAATTTTCACGTACCCTTTATTTATTTATTTATTTATTTATTTATTTATTTAAGCAGTTCTATACCACCATAGATATATAAAATCAGGGTGATGTACAACAATAAAACACAAAACACCACTAAAACAGTTAGCAGAAGACCATTCCTTGGGGCTATTATAGTCCTACTGCCACCATTATTATTATTTTTTTTAAAAAAAATACCTTTGTTATCCTTTTATTGCATATGACAGCTGAGTATAGGCTTTGGACAATGGGACCAGGAGACTATTATTTTTTTGGAAATAAAACCAAAATATTATAATTTCATAAAGCTTACTTAAATTGAAGGAATAAGGGTTATTTGCAAATTGGTTTTATAACAATGCATAGCTTGATAATAGCTTAAAGATGTTGCTGTTGTTTTAAAGAAGTTACATGAGGTTATTTAGAGACTTGCTCTAGTTCTAAGCTCTGTACTAAACCATTGGACAATGAACTTTTTTATATACACCCCTGTTAAATCATAGAGAACTTTACAGAAGTATTCTTCATGGTTGGGTTTCTCTCCCCCACAGACTTCAATTCTTAGTACTCTTATCTCTGACCAGGGACTAGCTGTTTCTTCAGGTTAACCAGCAACTTCCAACATTCTGGCCTCAGTTGTCCCTCTTAATAAAATCTTCTTCTCTCCCTCTGTTTCTTCTTTCAGTGCTTTTAGCTTTAAGAGATTGCTATCCCATAAACCATTAGCTCTCCCTGCCCCCCTCTGGATGTCAGCTGTTGTCCCCGCCCCACTGTGGCTGCTGCTCTCCTCTTCAGACTATCTCAAATCTTGCTGCTTGAGATTCAGTGAATCTCTTCATATTCCCCCCACCATGTATCCAACTGTCCCCAACATTGCTCAGCCTGCCCTTTTATTCTTTCCAGTCAGAACCCTCCAACCAATCACCAGCTTTTCAGGGGAATACTGAAACCTCATTGGCCTTTAACTATGAGTCAATACATTTCAATGGAATGCTGACCAATCACAACCTGACTCATGTAAATGCTGACTCCTTTCACAAACTATCATAACTGAAGTCCCACTGTTTACATAGACATCTCCTTAGCAACAGTATCAGTTTAATTGCTTCCTGGCAGACTGCCAGGTGAAGCCCAGCACAATGTATTTCTCTGGCTTCGGTTAGGAATAAAACCTTCATGCAGTAAACTATTTGCAATCCCAACAGTGTTCATAACAGAACAACCTTTAACGTTTAAATTGCTCGTCATAAAAATAGTTTCTTCACATTAACCTTTTAAATATTTGATTATTTCTCAAATGTGGCTGCTGCTCTTGCATTTATTTAATTGTTAGAAGGTGAAGAGCCTCTGAGGTATTGCCTATTATTCAGGGAAATTATTTCCCACCTTCTGCCACAGCATCTAACCCCCCTGGCATTTTCCTGAGCACGTTGTACAAACATGTATTTACAGTAATCCATGGAATCAGCTTTAAGTTACATTGTTTTTGATCTATTGACCCAAGACCATTTATGTGTTAGCAAAAACAACTAAAGCAAGGACGGTCATGGATTCCACATTGGCATTTTAGTTAAGCAGGCTGCATTGGAAAGATGACAATGGAAATATTGAGTGACCTTTCATAGTCAAAGTCAAATACATTTTTCTGCAACAGTTGAGATCCAGAAGGTTATTGACAAGCATTCCATTTTGGATGGCTATAACCATCTATAAATTTTGCAGTTGCTACAACAAGTAGGTTCTAACATAGCTCTGATCAAAACTTTCCCCTCAGCTTGATATTCTGAGGCAGGAATGGTCAATTTGGTTCATTCATTCATATCAGAGCAGTGTACACACTGTAATACTGTTACAAGTTTATACCTGGACTCACATGTTAGCAGCCAGCACTCATATATGTTCATATACACACTGCTGAGCGGTTTAGGCTCTTTCGCTAGAATTATGGCATGTGCTTTTTATGGACATATGCTAAATCTTAACCCTATGCCCGCAAGAAGATCTCACATAAAGAAATAAAGTTTGGTTATTGCATTAAAAAAATAGAGACAGAATACATAAAAATACAGCTACAGACAGCAAAGTTACAAACCAAGCAGGTAGCAAACTACAATACACACCTTGATTAAAGAGTAAAAGATTCCCTAACTATTCTAAAAGCCCCACAGAAATGTGGGCAGAAGCGGAGAGAAGGAGGGGGGAGGAAAGTACACCTGCCGTTAAAACAAAGCAGAAGTGTGTTGAGTCCTTGGGAGCACTGGGTAAGTGCTGTCCTATTGGAGCTAGAAGAGCTAATTAACCTTTGAATCAAATGGGTTTTTAAAATCCCTTTTTGCCAAGCCATGGCAGTGTGGGGGGGGCTGTGGACTGGGTGATTTCTACAATGTCCACAATTACTTCCAGAAGAGTGAGAAATATTGTTGAACTCCAACTCCCATCAGCCCCAGCTAGCTTGGCCAATGGTCAGGACTGATAGAAGTGGTAGTTTAACATGTTGGCTACCTCTGGTCTGAGCCATGGCTGCTGTAGTATAAAACAATATGAAATAGTAAGCATACAGTGGTACCTCGGGTTAAGAACTTAATTCATTCTGGAGGTCCATTCTTAACCTCAAACTGTTCTTAACCTGAGGTACCACTTTAGCTAACGGGGCCTCCTGCTGCCACCGCGCCACCACCACACAATTTCTGTTCTCATCCTGAAGCAAAGTTCTTAACCCGAGGTAATATTTCTGGGTTAGCAGAGTCTGTAACCTGAAGCATCTGTAACCTGAAGTGTCTGTAACCCAAGGTAGTCTGTAACCCACTGTAGTATGAAACACTTGTGTGGCTGTTTGTAGGAAATCTATGTAGGCTTAAAGAAAGAAGTTGGGGCATTTCTCTATAGATGCAATTCAAAACAAAGGGGATTGGAGAGGATGTGGCCATCTGCTGGGGAAAGTTGTAAAGGGGTCCAGAAAGAGATGGGAAAGGACACCTGGATGCCTTCTCTGATGTTTGTTTGGGGGTATAAAAGGGCCAAAGAAACAGTCAGAGAAAGGGCAAGTATGGGATTCATCATGATGACCTCTTTGTACTCCTGCAAATCTTTGGGCTCCCCTTATGATGTTCCTGATTGCAGGAACACTTTGGCTACCAAGGGCAATCCTGAGAAGTACTTGCCTGGAGCTGCTTCCACAATCTATTTCAAAGGTATGGTGCCTTCCAAATGCTGTGGACTACATCTCCCCTCATCCCTAACCATTAGCAATGCTGACTGAGGCTGAGGGGTCTTGTAATCCGCAGCTTCTGTGGGGTACCATATTGGCCCCTCTGATCTACATAACCATCAAAGGTAAAGTTGGGGGTTATCCTCAGAAGCTTTCTATTGATTACATTATTCTTTGCATTTAGAATTAGAAATAGAGCCTCAAACAATATTTACTTGCTCCAAAATAATCCATATGGTGAGCCAAGGATTTGAATTTAGATCTTCATATGCAAGCCCCACTACCTGACCTTTAAATTATATTGCTTCTGACTGCTTTTGCTGTTTTCCAAACAGCAGTTTTTGTCTTGCAGAAAAATCAAAGGCTTTAGAGTGTATTTGCACATTTCTATCCTTAAAAATAGGTCTGATGTTGCAGTAATTAATCAGACAAAATCATGCTTACTGACTTGAAGGAGAACAGAAGATCACACCTGCACTTTCATGAAAGCAACATATAATTTATACTCTTTTTATATGGATTTATGGCAACACCCTCCCCCGCCCACCTGGCTTCATTGGTTTACTCATTCAAAGGGTAACTAGGTGTATTGAAAATTTCACTAGAGCTTCTTGTTTATTTAAACTGCTTCTTTAGAATTAATTATGTAATGAAATTTAGCTTTAATGAATGGCTCTTTTTGCGCAAACCAAATTGTGGGTGAGTTAAATTTCCTACAGCTGAATTATTGGCTATCATGTCTATATCAGTGGTTTTTCCATTGCCGTACAACACATCAGCTTAAAACCTAGGGTGGTTTAAATATGGGGGGTCTATATTTGGAAATGTTTCTTTCAGGTCAAAACAAAACTTGGATAAAATCACCTGCAGAGCAGGGAAGAGATCTCTCAAAATTTAATTGTATCAAGCAGTATATAATTTTTATGAAATGGATAATTAATAAACTCCCACAGGCTGCAATTCTAAGGACATTGTATTGGGAATACAAATATCATTTTTACCATCATAAACAATGGACTATTGGCTCAAGTCAGAAAGGCAGAAGTCAGGACAGAGAAATGATCTAGTATTCCTCTATTTGTCTTTTGCTTTAATTTTTGTTCATATTTTCATTAGAAAGGGAGAGATTTCTCCTTAATTTCAGGGCATGCTGGGTGACTGAGATGGCTTTGGATTCCTGGGATAAAAATGGCTGCCTGGCACAATTCCAGTATGGCTCCTTGTGGCCCTACTGATATTGGGTGGTTGAGCCAAGGCTTCAGAGGATTCAGTGGTGGTGAAGAAGGAGAAACCAGAATCCGATACCTTACTCTGACACTGAAGCTATGTCTCCAGTATTAGCTGGGTAGATCTGAACTATCCTGTGACTCCCTCGCAGGGATCATAGGATCTTGTCCTTACATTCTATTGTTGCGTTAGAATTCATTTGCATTTGCTGTTCCTACAACCACTGCTGACTTGAGACTCTTCCCCTTCCACTTGACATATGCTATTTGCACTATCCTTGAACCATGGTGTGCCCGAGTTCAGTTTATTATAGTCCTTTTGTCTATTAGAAGTCAACATCAAAGTCAGTGACAGGAGATGTGAAGGCCAGACTGGCATAAGTTATTGTTCACTCATGTCAGCAATTTTCGTTTCCCCTGAATGCCTTACCTTGACATAAAAGTCTTAAAGTTAATTATTCCTGCTGGCATAAAGTCATGTTCCAAGACAGCCCAAAGTTTTACCCATCATGTTCTACTCATTTTTAAGTAAAATACCACATTCATGAATGTTTTATTAAACTTGCCCCCTCCACGAGTTGGATCTTGTACAGAACCCAAGTAGGAAGCTGTCTGATATCAAATTAGATTATTACTACATCAAGTCAAGTATTGCCTTGGCTCTTCCAAGTATCAGCAGGAGGTCTTTTACTTCTGAACTTGATATGGCAGAATTGGGACCTGAGACCTTCCGCATTCAAAGCATTTGATAGGGTCTCTTTTCCTTAGCATTAGCAATACAATAAATGTAAGTGGTCACTAAGAATGGGGATTTGCAATTTAATTTCTAGTCTTAGCATTGCCCATAATTAAATACATATCCTATGTAAGTATGGGGGGGAAAATTCAGTTCTCTCATGGTTTTGGTGTTATTTCAACTGTCAGGCTGATTTTAATTGGTCTTGTTTTGGTCTGGTCTGTTCCTGCTATTTTGCAATGGTTTTTATATTTTCATATATACATTGACATGGTTGTTTTATTCTCTGTGTTATGTTGCATGTATTTTGTTTGAAACTGCTCTCCAATTGGAGGATAATGAATGATGGTCTCTGCATTTTTTAGATATGGGATATGACTTTAAGTGTGAGCAACACTGAGAATGGAAATTAGTCTGAAGTTATGTCAATAAATAAAGTGTAAATCAATAAACAAACAAACTTACAATAAGCAATTTGTATAGCATCATCAACACAAAAGATGTTGGTATTAGCTGGCTTGGGAGAGCCCAAAGAGTTGCAGAACTACAAAAAAAGTAAAAACAAAAACCCTACAGTAGACAGGAAAACTAAAACTATCCTATAAGATCAGAGTGTGCTCAGTGGGCAGAGAATGCTAACTGACTGCTGGATGATGAATGGAAAATGGGTGGGGGAGGGGATTGCAGTATGATTGAAGACTGGCAAGTACTGTGAACAGGAAAACTCCACATTGCAACATTTTGTTGCAACCAAATCGTCAAAATTCTTTTCCAATGTAAAAAATCTTTGAATTTTTTTGGTTGCTTTGGAATTTCAAACTATTAATATTCATCATCTGAAATTCAAAAATGTTATTGTTATTTTATTTATTTATTTATTTATTTATTTATTTACTTATTTGCATACTTAGAATCAATAGCTCCATAAAAATATATCAACTTGGTATACAATATATATGAATAAAAATGGAGTTTCCTAGAGCAGGGTATGAAACACTAAAAGCTCAGTGCCAAGTGAACGCCAACTGAATTTCAGGGGCATGGGGAACCACCAGAATTACCCCATCTGAGGATCTTGGTGGTAGACTAGATGTGTTAATTATATCGACATGTGCTACAAAGTTAGGTGGAAAGGTAGTTGTAACTGAAAAATGTAGCAGCTCTAAAAAGTCTAAATTAATCTTGTTGAATGCTGTCAAATTCTGAAAGCATCAATAGCAGAATCCTGTCAATTTTCTAAATGCTGTTGACAGTCAAAGGCTGTTGACAAGAGTGTTCAGGTGTTGTTGTCGAGTGATAACAACATTTGATTGCTGTCAAATGTTTCAAGAAACCTATGATAGCGGTGAATGGCTTCTGCATAAATGTGCTGCTGAAGTAAGATGGAGGGAACTAAGGCTGCGTACATGTTGTTTTACCAATTTAAAATGTACCTATATAGCTCTTTTCTCAGTTTGTATAAAAGTTGATGTGGAGGGGAATGCATTAAAATGCAGTATTTCCTAAGAGATGAGAGGATTGATACAGAATAGCTATTGGATGTGGCGATGGGCTGGACTCAACCTTGTCATTGGAGCACTGATGCCGACTATAGGGGGCCCTGAGGGTCTGGGAACCCACAAAAAATTGTTGTGGGTTCTCAGCACCCATACGACGGGGCCTCCGACACAACTTCTCGGGCCTCATGAAGCATTGGGGCCTCCAATGCGACTTCCAGATCCTTGTGAAGCCTTGCGGGGCCTCAGAGGTGGTATCCGAGGCCTCACAGGGCCTCACATGTGACTTCTGGGACTCCCAGGCACTGCTGCAGTGAACGTGACCTAACATGACGCCATGACATCACTTCACATCACACACATCACTGGGCACCCATGGTATGGGGCCCACTTTGGCACCCCTGCACTGGAGATTCAGGTGACCTTGGTGGCGAGGAGTGTATTTTTCCAGATCCAGCCACATTTGGACAGAAATGACTTGGCTGACTTCATGCTCTAGTAACTTCTGGACTGGATTACTGCAGCTCATGCTCTACATGGGGCTGCCTTTGAAGACAACTTGGAAACTTCAATTGGTCCAAAATGCAGTGGCCAGATTATTGGCTGGCATTCCATTGAGATCTCACATAGCCCCCATTTAAAACAGCTGCACTGGTTGCCTGTCGTTTCTGGACCCAATTCAAGGAGCTCACACTACTTTATAAAGTTCTAAATGACTTAGGCACTGAGTAACTGAATGACTGCCTTCTTCCTTACAGACCCTCATGGGCACTAAGATCTACAGAAGGGGTAATCTTGGTTCTTCACAATGCTCAGAAGAAGAAGGCATTTTTTGTGGCAGCCCCTAAATTGTGGAACTGCCTCCCTGCAGAGGTTCATCTGGCATCTTCATTATATAGTGTTTGGCAAATGCTGAAGACATACCACTTTACCCTAGCTTTTGACAGTGAAGATATATCTTTAAGACCCTCCTTATTTTTCTGGTTGTAAGTTGTTTTAAACTGTTTCTAACATTGTGTTTTAACCAGTGTTGGGAGCTGAGAGGGAAGGGTAACAACAACAACAATTTGGTCGCCTTTAATGACTTTTGTTAACAGAAGTGAGGAGGCAGTGAGACCTCAAATGGCACAAGCTTCATTTTGGAGAGAGGCTCTATCATAAAATGAGTTGTATTCATTTTTTGTAACATCATGCTAGCACTCTCAATGTACATAAGATAGGGACACACATTGTTCTGATCAGAAACATTTACTGAACAAATACGTCTTTGAATTCCATTTGTTTGTTGTGAAAATAAAATAATCACAATAATAATTTTATCTATCTATATCTGTCTACCTACCTACCTACTTACCTACCATCTATCTTTCTTTCTTTTTAAATAATATTTATTACTTTTAAAACTTACAAAAAGAAAAGAAAAGAAAAAAGAAAAAAAGAAAAAAACAACAAGAAAGGGAAAAAACAATACAATACAATATATAAACAATACAAAACACAACATTAACCTAAACAAAACAAAAACAATTTAAAAACATACATCATACCATTTCAATAGTCTACCTTTCATACCCTTGTTTCATCGACCTCCTCTCACCTCCCTTTTTGTATTCCACTTCTATTAATTGTTTCAGCAATTCCTTTCCATCTTTCTCTATTTTCTGTCACGTAAATATCTTAACTTATTTTTACCCTTATTTTCCATTAATACTATAATGCTTATTTATGCTTAACTCCTTATAACATTTCTACTAAAGCCATAAGATTTCATTCCAACATTTTTCTAACATTCAGTAATTTTACAATATTTCTATTTCTGAAAATAAACTTTAAACTTTTTCCAATCTTCTTCCACCATCTCTTCTCCCTGGTCTCGGATACTGCCAGTCATTCGTCAATTCCAAATAGTCCATCAAACTGGTGATCTTCTGTCCGAAGCTCTTAACTCTTTTCCAAGTCCCTTCTGCAGGTCTTCTTCATGTTTATACATGCACTTTACTTTGTCTTCTACTGATCTTGTTCTTATTTTCCTTCCTTTGATACTGAAGAGCAGATCTCGGGGAAGCTCCAACCTAGCAATGCTTTTATTCCTTCTCGACAGGTCAACCAAATCTCCATGGTTAAATCTAAAATCCATAAGGTATTTCAGGACATGTTTCAAAATTCCTCCAAATCCAAAGGCCCCCACAGCTCCAATCTCCTCACAACACAAGTCCAAATCCCCAAAGTCAGTAAATCCCTGCATGAAGGGATCTATCCAACTTTCCTTCTCCAGTCCAGGCAGGGCTCCGATCCTCAAAATCTGACTTTTTCTAAATTCAGTCATAAAAGGCCTCAACTTATAGTCCTCAATTTGCCTCTGTAAGGCTGGGGCTCCCACTTGTATTACTTTAGGTTCAACAACAGCAACTTTCTCCTTCGCCTTCTCGACAATTTGCCCTGTCAAAGTAGATTCCTGTATCAGATCCTGAATAATTTCTGTATTGGTGTTCACTTTTTGTCCCAAATTAGTCACTTTTTGTCCCAAGTTAGTCACTTTTTGTCCCAAGTTATCAATTTTAGTAGTCATGACATCTGTCTTCTTGTGGAGTTGTTCCAACGAGTGACTTATCTTGCATAATGCAATCACTAAAGCTTCTTCTGTCGACATTCTCAAATAGTCCAAGGTCAATCCCTGATTCTCACAGTCTCTTATCTTGCAGCTTGTTCCCCCAGCTCAGCTCTTATAACAGTTTCAAAGGCTCCCTCTAGAGGGAAACAGTTTCTATTTGTGTCAATCCTTTTAAGCACAGTTCAAACAGTAAATATAGTTTCAATTTTCAGTTACTTTTCCTCCTTTTTAAACGCAGAAGAGGACAATGGAAACAATATATTTCTCTTATTTAGCTAACTGTCAAGTTACGTTCTATTCACAGCCAATGAACTCTCCCAAAACGTCAATCTACTGGCAGCCCCTTTCCAGGTTCAGAGCAGTGGTGATTTAATTTTCAACACTCTCTCCTGCAGGCTTGCACGATCCAAAATCCCCCCCCCCTTCTCCTGCTTCCAAGGGGGGTTTAATAGTTTTAATCGATGGAAGTTTAGTCCTTTGCGGAAGACTTTCCAAGACCTTAGCTTGCAGCGTCTTTGCTTCAATCTATTTACAAAAGGGGAAGGCGGACTTTCTGTTTAAAACCTTTCCGTTTCGGTGCCAAATTAAGACATTTATAGATCCAATTTTCCGTTCTACTCACGGGTAGTTGTTTAAAATCAAATTGTCCACAGGAAAAAGTCAGCGCTCTCTGGCAGCAGCAATGCGGCTTCACTCCGTGAAAGAAGCAATCAATTCGAAGCACCGCGCCGCTCACCCCACGTCGCTCCGGATCCCCAAAACCGGGTCTCCCCGCAAGTAGGGGAGGCGCAAAAGGTGCCAGACGAATCCCAGGTTCACAGGCTTCTCCCGCCTGTGATTTTTAGTGGGTCTCCGCCTTCGCCGTGGCGGCCAGACCCTGTTTCCACGGAGTAAATTCCCCCCGATCAGAGGAATTCTGCCATTGCCAGAGGCGCTAACCCAGAAGTCCCCACCTACCATCTATCTTTCATTCATCTATCTATCTATCTATCTATCTATCTATCTATCTATCTATATTTATCTATCATCTATCGTTATCTATCATCTATCGTTTCCCTTTGATATGCAAAAGCTGTATCAGCAAGTTCGCTACTAGCACCTGATTGCCCAGCAGAGTAGCTTGGGAAGGCTTTCCCCTCCCCTAACAAATAACCAATTTCTTACATGGACCCACAAAAACTCACTAGGTATTTCCACACTGCTACTACACTTCTGCTACACTGCACTACCACTTAAATATGTGTTTTCTCTACATGTCCCATAAATGTGCTGGCTGAGTAGCACAAGGCTACATCTCATGCTGGTTCCATGTTCTACTTTGGAAGGAACCCTTAATTACAGCTGCCCAGTTCAAACTTTACAGGAAACCTAGGTTTAAAAAATGGGGATATATTCCCCAAAGCTTGGCACGTGATGGAAGGAAAGGATGAGGATGAAGTGTACAGACACACTGCTTGTTACGGGTCCCATAAACCATGGTTTATTGGGCCAAGATCATGATGCTTGAATCAAGTCAACCTGTGTTCTTCTGCATAGTAAGTTTCTATGGAACAGAAGGAATACACAGGAACATATTTGACATCAAAAATAGTGTTGGCTGCTATTCCCTCCTTCTTCTCCCCCATCAACACACTTGTATATAAATAGAGCTGTGAAATATTTAGTCACAGAACATATGGACTCTTCATCTCCATGCTGGGAGAAGCTTCCATTGATTTTTAAAAGCACAGTTAGGGGGCACTGCTGCTGTGTATCCTGTATTAAGGCCACTTCCTGCTTTGCTGTGACCTTGAACCCTCTCCCTTGGAAGGAACTGGGTCTCACACATACTGGGTGGGATACAAGTTGCTTTAATTCACATCTTCTCAGCATTCAAAGCATGCCACCAAAACAGTTCAGTGTCTTAACTTTCCTTTTTTCAGCTCTAATGCTAATTGTAGCAAGAATCTGAGCAGCTCTCATTATTGATCACTTTGGGATTTTTGTAGATAATGGGCTAATTGCTTGTTTGTTAGTCATTCTTGCAAATAATTAACAAAAGCAAAGTACAAGGTGAATGTGTCTGTAAGGGAAAGCTTGCAGGGGTGAAACAGCAAGTGTGTCATACAACTCAGAAAACTATGCTGTGAGAGGCAAGCAGGAGCCATTACAACTAGGTCACAGCTGTTATGACAAAGCAGACTCTTTGAAAAAAGTATTGCTCCTACAACTTCAAAGGTGAAGCTAATTTGTTTAGCTTGTCACATGAACACCAATGTAATGAATTACATTGGTCTTTGGGGTTGCTAGGTATTCAACCAACATAACAAGTTCGTCTAAGTCTTTGCTATATTTGCATTTCTGCCGATAGGGAATTCATTCATAATTAGTCATTTCCTGTTCTCTAAACTATCCGGATGGCAGCACTAATCTACCAAGATGGTCTGGGTTCTCCATTCACTTAAGCACAAAAATCCCCTATTTGTCTCTGACAGGGAATGTATTGTTACACACTACCTCTATCTCTGAGTGGTGTGAGATCACAGCGTTTTCCAGATAAATATTCAGGGTTTGTGTTTCCCTTAGAAATTAGGCACAGCAGAGATTGAAATTGGGGGTAGAAAAATCAATAAGCAGCCCTTAGTTTCAGCCAGTGTATCCTTCTCCAAGGCACTATCCTCCTGATTTCTTGGCTAGGCAAAGCTTTCTCCAAATTTGGAAGAAAACAGAAGTTTGAAGTTTGAGATAAGTAAGAGCAGTTGTGAGGACTTTACTTATCTTCTGTGGAACATGGTTGGGGAAAAAAGGTGACTATTTCTGTAGTCTATGAGAGTTAGCTCTCATTAGGAATAAGCAAAATGAACCAATTCAGGTCCATAATTGTTCCCAAATTCTGACACACAGCTTAATTCTACTTCGAAATTCAGATTCTGGAATGTACCTTGCAAAATTCTGCACATTCACCATATAACACAAATATAATTTTATTATTGATTTTGAACTTTGGTTTTGTTTTTAAAGAAAATGTTCCATGATGAAATAGTTTAAGTATACATTTATCTGTTATTCTGGCTTCTGCCATAGTTTTTTTGGGTGTGGGTGGAGAAAAGGCTTCCCTTAGCTGAGTTCATTGGGCTTTTCTTGAAATCTTAGAGTGAGAGAACTTTGAAAGAGCTGTCATTTTAACCTAATGTCTTTATTTGAGAAAATGAGGACTGGTGCAATAGTATTCCACCACTGGTTATTTATCATTGCAATGTTGTACTCATGCACAATTTCACAAATTTAAACATGGGGGGGGGGAATAAAACAAGCTTATTTCAAACAATTGGCAGTTTAATTTCTCCACCCCCCAGACTCACCGAAAACACAATTGTAGAATCCACCCCATCATTTTTTATCTGGGAGCCATTACAGAGCTAAAGAACTGCAAAATTTGAAGCAGTATCTGGATTAGGTCTATTACCTTCCCTAAGGCCCTTTGGGAGAAAAGGCAAGATATAAAATGATTATGATTGTTATGATAATTAAGAAATGCTTTAGGATGTAAAAATTGATCCTCCTCAATTGGGCTGTATTCCAAAATATTAGTTACATTTGAAAATGACTAGTTGTTCATGTGATTAAAATACTGCCCTGAAATACCCATGAATTACTATTTCATCAGGAATGAGCGGTGCTGTTGCAAAGACTTTCAAAGTGATTAGGTTGGTACATGCAGTAAGAAATTCACAGCCCAATCCTATATGTGTCTGCTCATAAGTATGGCCCATCAAGTTCCTCCCAGATATAGGACTGCAGCCTTAGAAATGTCACAGACCACATAGGGAGTGTCATCATGTGGAAATGGCATTGGGTTTCTTCTGTGTGGAAGCATATGCATCAGATTGTCATAGTGGAAAGCTCTCCTTTATATTGCTTAGTGGTATTTCTGCTCAAGGCAACAGAAATATGGGCCAATGAATTATCCTGCTGATGCTTTTTCACACTAAAGAACTCTCAGAGAAAATGTAAATCATTTAGTCAATCTACCATATACATGTGATTATTTTAATGGGAAAAGGTGAAATGAAATGGTACAAGGCATTGAACTTGATACAGGAAAATGGATTAAGTCAAAGGGAATCTATCCCACTCTGATTCTTCAACCACAAGGTATAATGAGGCTCAGAAGCTGCAAACTATATTTGACCTTTAAAAGGAAGCAAAGAATTAAATCAAACTAAATGTTGTTTCTGTTCAATGAATCTTTACATACTATATAATACTTTGGAGAATGAAATTTTGAAGAATGAACTTTAACTCGGCTGGCAGTTGCAATAAATGCTGGTGCATTATATTAAATAATAGACAGCATTGTTAAATCAGGCCATATCATTCTAATTGTTATAACCCAAAGGATTCACCAAGAGGTATATGGGGCCATACCTGAAACAAACATTCTTTCTATTACCGCCTTCACACAAACACACACCACTTTCAGGGTGTTTATAGCATTTAGGGTGGCATTCAATAAAGTTTTACACAGATTAGATTCACTGAAATCAAGGAACTTGACTGTTAGGTCCATTAATTTCAATAGGTCTACTCTGAGTAAACGTTAATTGAAGTGTTTTCATGTTAAAGACCATAGTGGTCTAATATGTTGACCTCTGGTTTGCATATTGATTTCTATATATTATGAGGTTAGAGAAAGGCTCTATCAAGAATGGGTCCGGAGAAGAGCAGGGCTCTATCAAGGATGCTTGCTATACTGTCTGGGCTTCTCTGTGTATACATTTGCTGGATAAAGGAGCCACAGTTCAATAGTGGTACAAATGTTTTCCATATATAAAGTGCCGTGGATTTTAACGAAAGGATCTTTGGGTCTAGGGAAAATATTTGGCTGAGACACTTCAGACACAACCGTATCACTAAAATAGACTATAATGGTACTGCACTAGATGGAGCAAGGATTTGACTGCTTAAAGCTGCATACTCAAGTATAGCCACAGACAGGGTACTAAGTGACCTGCCTCCCATTGACTTTAACAGGCCAGGCATCAAGCCACTTCGGCCTTCAAGTGGACTCTGAACAAGAATTGCATTCCAGGCCATTTCATTGCATGTTCCTCCTAATATACAAAGGTCTGTATTTAATATGCACGTTTTTGTAAGCAATTTTCTATGCTATAGTCATACTATAGTGGATTTTTATATCTTATCTTCACCAAGATGTGCATTTTAATGCACCCTTTCCCCTAAATTTATTTCCCCCTCTCCCACACATTTTGTATTACTGCAAAATTCAGAAACTGAAAATTTCAAAAGATAGCTGTGTTTTGGAAATTACATATTAGGTAGGTTCATCTTAAGATGTGAGCCAGATCAAATTTCTCCCTTATCTCTAGCTGTTGTCTTGGAATTATATCGAAACATGCTTCCCCCTATCTCTTAGAAAGTTTTTCCTGCTGTTAATCTTGCCAGTGTTCTTACTTGGATAACATTAGCACACTTCATGCATTATTCACATAAAGGGACAACACAGATACAAGGAAAAGTGGTGCTGCACATTCAGCCCCGCTGAGTCTGTGTGGCTCTTTCTAGCCAAAGACTTTTTTTTAACCACGAAGGACTCAAAATCATGCAGGTTCCCTCCATGAGTAGAAAAAGGCTTCTCACTTTTGAAGTTATCTTCTCAACACCAATAGGGCCACAATGAACTATGTGGAAAAGACTCTCTTGAGAAGTTGTGGATTCTGCTCCATTGGAGGTTTTAAAGCAGAGATTGGATAGTCATCTGTCATGGATGCTTCAGTTGAGATTCTGGCACTGGACAGGAAGACCCTCGGGCCCCTTCTAACTCCACAGTTCTGTGATTCTGTGACTACTAGGAATGGGGGAGGAATTCTATTCAATTCACATTTAAAGGCTAACCTACCAAATCAGAACATTCTGGAACATTATACAAACCAAAACACAGCCAACCTTCAAAAGTCATGCTTCTCTGAATTCTGTAATGCAGTTCTCCAGCAAAGTAATGTTTACAGAAACACATACCGTATTTTTTGCTCTATAAGACTCACTTTTTCCCTCCTAAAAAGTAAGGGGAAATGTGTGTGCGTCTTATGGAGCAAATGCAGGCTGCGCAGCTATCAAGGATGGCAGAACAGCAAGAGGGATTGTTGCGCAGCGATCCCTCTTGCTGTTCTGGCTTCTGAGATTCAGAATATT
Source organism: Podarcis erhardii (assembly GCF_964252035.2). Taxonomy (NCBI): domain Eukaryota; kingdom Metazoa; phylum Chordata; class Lepidosauria; order Squamata; family Lacertidae; genus Podarcis; species Podarcis erhardii. The sequence continues at coordinate 64,449,170 of NC_138508.1, forward strand.
TTTTTTCTTGTTTTCCTCCTCCAAAAACTAGGTGTGTCTTGTGGTATCTTGGATCAAAGTGTCAATAGAAATGCATATATTAATGAAACTGTCAAACAGAAATGCATTATATTAGGGGGAAATGCCCAGGACAAATGTGTATATTTTGGAGAAATTTGCACTAAAATGCTGGTTAATGTTAAATGAGGACTGGCTCAAAGTAAGCTTCATGGCTGAATGGAGAATTGAACCCTGGTTTCCCACGTCCAAGTTCAACACTGTAGCCACACTGACTCTTCACTAAGTAAAGCATGAAAAAGGATATTGTTTTACTGAAATGGAAATAAGTTCAAGTAAAATACAGTTATTCAGATTTGTTTTTTTAATGATGTTTACACTCTCCATGCTAATAGAAAAGAAAATGCAGTTAGTGCACAAGTGAATAAATCAACTACTTGTAAAATAAACCCAGAGATTTTGTTTCTCCTCTCCCAATTACAATTTCAGTTCAAAGTATGATAAGTATAGCAGCATGCTAACACGGATGGGTGCACCACTTTCGTAATCAGCAATGAAACCAAAATGAGATAAGATGGTTCAGGTTTAAATACTCTACCTTCTGAAATAAAAATGAAATGAAATTATGGCACAATAGTTTTCACTTTAAATAATTCTGAAGAATTGATCATATCAAGGAGATGAAGCATGTAACATTAGTCCAAGCAAACAACTGTCTCCAAAGCATTATGTAATTGCTGAAGCTTACTCACATGGCTAGTTCCATTATTTCAGTAATTTACAGAAAAGCACAGAATCAGTGGCGCTGAATTAAAGCATAGATCTATGAATCTGCATATCATCCCTCCTGATAGTCATGTTTTCATCAATTATAGAACTAAGAATTAAGCTAGAGATGCTTAAATAGATGACTGGTTTCTTCTGGACATGACATAAATCTATAGGAGTGGATCATAGTGTTTCATGCCACCCCAATCTCTGAGTAGTGCAAAATCCCAGGGGTTTAGTTTCCTCGAATTGAGGGATAGCAGAGACTGTGGTGTCTGTGTGACATATGGTTTATTTACACATATATATTAATTTCCCAAGAGGGTCACAGCCTTAGATTCAAGGAGAAATCAGGCATGGTTCTATCTCAAAGGCTTCAGCCTGCAGTCTGCATCCAGCTTCTACCTCACATACCCAACTCTCAACTCTGGCTTTTTTCTTTCTAACTACTAGCAAGTTGAGGGAGTGGGGGGCACCCCTTTGCCACCTCACAGAGACAGCTCATCTTTCTTTAAAAGATAAAGTGACTCCTGACCATTAGGTCCAGTCGTGACCGACTGGGGTTGCGGCGCTCATCTCGCTTTACTGGCCGAGGGAGTCGGCGTACAGCTTCCGAGTCATGTGTCCAGCATGACTAAGCCGCTTCTGGCGAACCAGAGCAGCACACGGAAACGCCGTTTACCTTCCCGCCAGAGCGGTACCTATTTATTTACTTGCACTTTGACATGCTTCTTTCTTTACTTCTATTCAAAATGGATCTTGGGTAGCAGTTCTCTGTTTGAGACGTTGGGGAGGTGCCCCCAATTAGAGTACACAAAAATGGACTCAGACATTTTATGAGATAACTTTGTTATTTGGAAAGGCACTTCTCCTACCACATCTCTGGGAATTGTTTCATGTTATGAACTGCAGTCCCTGAGTCTGGCCTTCACGGCACAGGTTTACAATTTGTTTCTTCTCTGAAATGATGGGCATATGGCATCCTCCTGCCCTCACAAGATCTGCATCAACTATTGCTGTCTGTTGATGGGTAGTAATTCTTCAAAATTTCACACACTATATAACCATTACAGAGCAGGGAGGGGGGGAATCGTAGCCCCTAATACAGCACTAAAACAGCTGACTCCAGTTCACCACTCTAGAAGTGCTAAATGGGGAGCAATACTTTGGATCCTCTCTTAATTTAGGTTCCTGCTTCCTATCAAGGAAAAACTGCATCTTCATGGTGAACTACATTTCATGGCATTTTATTAGCAAGGTCTCCTTGTATTCATTTTGTGTTAAATTACTCCATCTTCCGACCCCGCTCCTCCAACCACCACCTCATTTTATGTCAACGATTAATATACAGAAGGTACTCAGTCTGCTGATTTTATGCTGATATAGCAACAGCTTATGCACTATTTGTGTCTTGCTGTTTGTCACACCTCAGTAATTTTACTAAATGTTCCCGCCATTCTCTTATGTTGTAAAGAATGAGCAGGTTCCATCAATTTACAACCAAAATACTGAACAGAAAGGCGTCTCATAAAACAGCACCAAAGTGGCGCCTGTAAAGATCATGCTCAAACAACGTAACTGCCAACCAGGGCCATGAAACAGATAATGTGTTAAGCAAGATTGATTCATGAAGCCTGATTTGAAACATATATCTGAGGCATCTATTGAACAGAATAATTTGGAAGGAAATGACCAGAATGCATGCATGTGCCTAGAATGTATGCTTGCGCACAAGGTGAGCATCTGGAGGATTGAAAACAAGTGGGAGACTGCTGGGTACAAGAATGTGTTTGTTCTTCCCTCAGGCATGTAGCTGGGGGCTGCTTGTACAGAGGGATGAACTGAAGGGCAAGAACCAGAGGACAAGGGCTAAAGTGGATCATTGCTGAGCTGATCAATTTCCATCTTCTGCAAACAATGGCAGCATCCTTGCAGTTATTGACAGAAAGGTAATTATCACTAACCTCAGAACTTTGCAGTGTGTGTTCGTATTGCACCAGGTGTGAAAGGAAGTGAAAAATCACTTGGTTTGGGGTTTTTACCTTTGGTTGGATTGTTATTCAGCAGACATATCCTTCTGAACATGATTGTTGTTGTTGTTTAGTCGTTTAGTCGTGTCCGACTCTTCGTGACCCCATGGACCAGAGCAAGCCAGGCACTCCTGTCTTCCACTGATTATTGTTTGTTAATTGTTTAAGAATTTTATTGAATTAAACGGTGAGTTGGGTGGGGTGGTGAAGTGCATGCAAAGATAGTGTGATAGTTGAGAGTTTGTGTATGATAGCATGATTTCTGAATTCTTGCTTTGTGAGGATTGATAGGTAGTCTTCTGATTCTATTTTGATGTATTTATGTTTTAACTAGATTATTTGGTTTTTTATCTTTTATTTATGTACATTGTCTTGAGAGATGTTATGTAACACATAGGTTATTATTAGCCATGGCAGCAATTTCACTAAATGTGGAATATATATGTGTGTGTGTTGTGTGTTGTGTGTTATATATGTTATATATATTTGTTATATTTATATATAAAACTACTTTGCAACACAAGGTCCTCTAATGTTGGCTCCATACAGCAGCACCATCTATAATATCATGAAGTTTTAATCTAAAATTAACGTTGTGATGATCATCAATTTATTTTGTGGCATGGATTAATAAAATGTCCATCGAACCTGAGTTGTATCTAACTAAGTTCTACATAGAATAGCCCTAATAAAGTTAATGGATTGTGGTCAACAAAATCATACTCAGAGTAAACCTACTGAACCTACATTAGTCATGTCTATTAACTTCAATGTGTCTACGCTGAGTTGAACTAACATTGAATAACACCCAAAGCACCTAAGTTAATTGTGTCCATTAATTTCAGTGGGTCTACTCTAAGTATGACTAACACTGGATACAACCCCTTATATATTTTAAATGCATAATAAACATTTGCATCAGAGTTTTATTGCACTTGCTTTGCCACTTCTGAAAACACAACAAAAACAGCTTGTCATGGAAACAAATGTGTCTTCTGATCAAACCACAAATTCCACTGGCTTATGCTCATCAGCTGTTTGGGCTTCAGCAAACATATAATACCTAGGAAGTGTGGCCATTCTTTTACAGATTTCCTTTACAGTGAAATTAATGTATGCCCCAGTGTAACAGCTGTCTTTCATTTATCTGATTTTTATTAAAGCTGAAGTATGCCAGTTCTGATTAACCGACTTAAAAATATATATATTCCTTCTCACTTTTTAATTCCATTCTCTTGGAGTGGTCCCCTCTCCTGTAGTACAGCATAATGTAAAAACACCCAGAAGCTAGTACCCTTAGAACAAAGCCTCTTTGAACATCAGTCAACTCCTATGGTTTGAGATCATGCACTGAAGAAAGTCATATATGAAAGGCCAGTCTCCTATGTAATAGGTTTCCTTTGAGACACAAAACTTTAGTAAAGTCCTAGTTCATGATGAATGAAAGAGCAAAATTCCACTTTCGAACTAGATTGCCCAGAAGCCTGTTTCTCAGGATCTTTTCAGTGTGTGTCCAACTCTGAATAGACAGAAATAAGAGCCAAATATATCACCAGTGACATTCAAGTAAACCCATGTTAGAGATTAATTCATTTTGTTTAATAGCCACAGTGCTTGAAATAACATGTACCGTAACTCCCAACTATCCTCAAGCACATTCTATGCAGGAAACTGGTGGATTTTACATATAGTTTTGCCACTTAATAATTTAATTATTTGCAGCTACTCATGAAATTCTCAATCCGCCTCCCAAGTGTAGTGACACCATCCATCATCCTTTTTGTAGACACTGATTTCTGTCAATTGCCTGGACAAAATGGTTTGTGTAGAGCATGAGCACTGCTAATATTGTCCTTTTCTTGGAAATTGTGTTGTCATTTATGATTTTACAATGGTTTTTTTTTTTACAATTACTGAAATCATTTTGATTGATAAGGTACTTGTGGAATGCCCAGGTTGAAGATCAGTCATGATGAATTTCAGCAGTGACATAGAGGAAAAACAGGACACCTTGGTAGGTAAAACATTTATCCTTTCTTAACAATGGTAGATCAAGACTTTAATCTTGGAAAATAGTGAGTAGGAAGAGTTAGCTTGCTTTGTATGAATTTACTGTATAAAATATTCTGCAGAATCATTAAGTCCAATGAAAGTAAGCCCAATGCAAAGTCAAATACAGAATGCCCAGCTTATTTACAACTGTTTGCCTGCATTGCCCTGTGGTGCATAAATACTTTTCCTTGTAGACTTTTTCCACCCTCAGTAGAGGTCCCCCCCCCCCGGTGTATACTGGATGAGGCCAGAGAAATGTTGCATGTATCCCCACGTGGGGGAGGCTGAGGGGGCCATCACCCTCAGGGGGGACACATTGTGGTGCCCTGCCCCATTGTGAGCGTTTGTGTCCTTATCTTCACCCTCCAGCTGGGGGGCAGCTGAGAAGGATGCAACAGGCATGCGCCCTGGTCCCTGCAAGTCCAGTGCAGCTTTTGCCAGCGGTGCTATGCTTGCAGGGGCCAGAGCATGCAACTGCTTGTGGCAATATATAATTTCCCATTGGACTCCAGTGTATAGTCTTAAGATTGCAAAATTGTGGCATTTTGAAATGAGCTTTGAAAGGTTTTAAAACTCAAAACGACTGGTGCTTCAGGACATGAATCATCCTGCGATCCCTAAGGAGGATTTTGTAGCATCTTTAATATGTAAATGATCCATCCAATCTATGCTTGATGCTCTGTGTGTGGCACTCTGTAACAATTACACTGTAAATGCAAGGGCTGGGCAGCTACAGCCCAGATCTGGTTTAGAGCCTGATTGGGCAACCTCAGATTAGGTCTGATCTGAGCCCCAAACCAAATTGGGGACTTGCAGAGCCCTAATCGTCTAGTTTAGGGCTTCCAGCCCAAATTAAACACGCAGTTGGTATCAAGGAAAGAGGGGGACAAGGGGATGCAGGCAAAGACTCTCCCCCTGTGTGTTCAATCAAGGTTCTAAGCTCTAACTAAACATGCAGTTGGCAGGGGGAGGACAGGTAAGAGTCTCTGCCTGTATCTCCTCCTTTCCTCCCCCACCATCAATGACAGGTTTAATTAGGGTTCAAAACATATGCTTGCCACCCCCATTTTGTTAGCCTCAGATCGTTCTGTGTGGACCCAGCGTGACCCAAGGTGATCTGGGGCTGCCTTAATATGCTTCTAGCAAATCCCAATTGGGCTTGATTCAGTTGGGATCTGGGATTTGTTGATGCACAGCCATAGCAAATAGCTACGGGAGGAAAAATAAAACGAGCAAACTAGGCAACATGACTGCTGCTAATCAGCACTTAGCTGAGTACAGCAGTATGTAGAAATTTGATCTGGGTTGGGGGGCAGATATCCAGGAATTTCTTCTGCCAGAGTTGGCAACCCTACCTAGCTGGAAAAGGATTTTCAGGATTGTGATGTTTGCTTCACATTGAGGTGAGTCTTACAAACCTGCCTTGGTTTGTCATCCAAGCTGCGCTCTGATAATACTCTTCAGGTGTTCAAAATGATCCTTTCATATTGTGAAGTATAGTAGAAAGCTATCATATACAACAGAGTTATGATTCAGCAAAATAATTATTTATTCTTTTCATATCAAACTCTGAATATTGATACTGCAGATTTTTGGGCCTGCAGGCAGCTTATGACCCTACATGGAATCTCATTTACATTTAAGTCTTGTTCTTTAATATAACTTCACTTTTTATATAATGAGTAGCTGAAAAAGAAAACTACATTTCTTCCTATGCTTCACCATGTCTTTTTAGACGCCTTTTCTCTGCCTTATTCATCATAGAATCTAGCAGCATATTTCCCAAGTTTTGAAACCCCTCAAAGGGATGAATAATTGTCAGATGCTTCTCATTATCCATATATTCAACATTTCCAAACTTTCCCAAGACAATTTCATTGTGTAGCACTTGAAGTAAGCTGAAGTTAAAAGTATGCCATGTCAATGATTTCATAATACTACTTGACAATATGAGATAATGTGCACTTTATGTGCTTATATTCTTCACACAAAATACCTCTGACATTTCATTCCTGAATGTGTTTGGATGAGCAATACATGCAAGAAACTGAAAGTAAGTGAAGGGTACTGTTAAGACTGGCAAAATATATACACACACCACAACCCAGAGATAGCTCAGTCGGTAGAGCATGAGGCTCTTAATTTCAGGGTTCTGGGTTTGAGCCCCACATTAGGCAAAAAGATTCAGGAGGAGGTTGGACTAGATGACCCTTGTGGTCCTTTCCAACTGTGATTCTAAAGTGACTGTGGATGGCATTTATCATCTTCTTCTAAAGCACCATGGTGTTTCTTCTCTCTGCTCTCCTCCCAGCAGTCATTCCTCCGCTGGCCATTGCTATGGACACACAACCTGTCTGTCTGTCTCTAGGCTCTGTGGTCATCTGCAAGGGATTCCCACAGGATGGGGCTGATGTTGCCAGCCTTCCTGTCATGTTTGCGGACATCTTTGTATCACAGTCGGTCTGCCAATGGGCCTGGTGCCTGAAACCAGCTCCCTGTAGAATCTTCCATTCTGGGGACACAACCAAGCCAGTGTAGATGTCACTGAGACAGGAGTGTGAACATGTGGACTTGAGAGAGCACATCTTTGTTTGGAATTCTGTTCTGCCACATGATATCCAAAATCCTCCTGATGCAGCCCATGTGGAAGACGTTGAGGCCGTCACTCTTGACGGTTGTAAGTTGCCCGCAACTCACTTCCATAAAGCAGTGTGCTCAGCGTGCAAGCCTGGTAGACCATCTTGGTACATGCACACATTCACCACAAGTAGAGCCAGTGTGGTGTAGTGGTTAAGAGCAGTAGTCACGTAATCTGGGGAACCGGGTTCGCGTCTCCGCTCCTCCACATGCAGCTGCTGGGTGACCTTGGGCCAGTCACACTTCTTTGAAGTCTCTCAGCCCCACTCACCCCATAGAGTGTTTGTTGTGGGGGAGGAAGGGAAAGGAGAATGTTAGCCACTTTGAGACTCCTTAAAGGGAGTGAAAGGCGGGATATCAAATCCAAACTCTTCTAGGATGTGGTTCGTGACTGTAGCCACCACTGAGTGTCATGGAAAAATTAATTAGGAAACTAGTATAGAAAGTATGATGGTGAAAGCAAAAAATAGATGTCGCAGCAGCAGACAGCTAAACCACACATTGCTGATGGCAATCAAAATAACACATGTGGATTGAGACTATTCAGCATTTATAGTGTTTTTTATTCCAAGCCTGCCAGTAGTCACATCAATGAAGGCAACCACATCATCGGTGCAGACATTCTTTCCCTGCTTGCACTAACAGAAATGTTATCTATAGAATATCTTGCATTTTGTACCAAATGTAGCATATGGTACCATACAAAGTTATTTAAATACTGTGAGATGAAGTGTCAGTTAAGAGAGACTGACGGGTGAATACATCTGTCAATGTCAGTGTTTCTCCAGAACTCAAAGACTTAAACAAACTTTTTAAAATGCATTTTAAAATAACTGCAGGCTTAATTTTCTTGTTTGTGCTGTTCCTTAAAAAAAACAAACCAGGCTTATGAAATCTTGGGTTGGTTTTTTGTATTTTTTTTACAAATATCTACAGGTGTTCTTGTTTGCTTTTGGGTGATCTCTTCGGTGATTTAATTTTAACCATTTACTGTTTACAACATCATAGGTGTTTCCATGGTAACAAGTTATGGTGCTATTAACATATAAATGGAACATCCCAGATGTATCAGGGCATATACAGATCAAATTAATAAGTACATTTTTATTCCCACCTTTCTTCCACAGTTGAACTCAAGACAAGCATAGTTGACATTCCCAGGAGATCTCCCATCTCAGCCCAGACCAGACACAGGTCTGCTTAGCTTCAGCATTATGTGTCCTCAGACTGGGATCATGAACTGTGACCGTGAGTAGGCATTTTTCTTTGAAAAGGGAATCAAGACACAATTGCTCTCATTAGTGAATATTTGAGGGTTTTTAAAAAATATATTAATTTTATCATTTAAAATCAGTATAAGTACTCACTATTTGAGCCACCTTTAGTTATGTAGGCTTGCATTTAGGAATTTGTGTTGTGGGGATAATGACCGCTCCCCACTTAAAATGGGGGGCGCCTTTTGCATGGACGCGTGCAGCCCTGGATCTGGAGTGGCCCCATCAGCATAGGCTTTGCCTTCCCTCAGGTGGGATACCTGGAGGTCCCCGCCTACCCCAGTGAGTTGTCCAATCCCACCTGGGGGAAGCGTTGCCAGGGAAACCAGGCCAGGTAAGGGGAGGGATTACCTGCCCACACAATAGAGGGTGGATCTTAATTGGTAATCTTCACTTGGCTCCAGAGCTTCTCCCACCCTACCCACCCTCAGTTAATGTCTTCTTTTGCAGGTTAACTTTTCTTCATAGGTTTTGCAGGTTAACCTGTCTCCACAGGTATGCGGGCGCTGCTACGATAAGGTCGCTGTTAAAGGGCCGGAAAGGAATTTCCCTGCATTGGCAGGTTTCGCCTTTCCCGTAGCAAAACGTCACAACTTTGGCGGTATCAGGCCTTGGGCGGAATCCTTTAGTCCATCTTCCTCTTTGCGGTGGCGATACCAGGGTTCCCCGTTAAAGGGGTTTTTGAAGGGAGGCTTTGGCCGTACGCCGAAAGGTCGTCATTGCTCTCCCCTGCGGCGGCGTAACGGGGGCGGCTATCTCTGCTTGAACATATGTTCTCCAGAGCCGGCCCACCCACCCCCACACACACTGGATAACCCTGATGCTCCCTAGGTCCCCGGCTGGGGACTAGGGAGGGAGAACGCCCAATGCCTGAGCCAAGGTCTACCCACATTTGAAATTTAATAAAGTTGTGGCCAATTTAATCCCATAGCACGTTGTCTAGAGTCGTTATTCCACATGACGGGGGGGGACCACTCGGGATCTGGGGACTCCGCCTGTCCACGCAAATTTATAGATGTTTCATGGTGTTTAACTGAATTTTGTATGTACTATTAATTGGAAGTTCTCAATTATATATATTAATCTGTATTTGGTCCATGTCATTCGCATAAGCTTACTTGAAAATCTACCATCCTGTTTCTGCTGGGAAGGATCACATATAAATATGTATTTTATGCAAACATTTATGCAGAATTTCTCCCTCAAGCTATGTATTTCTAAACAGAGAGGCAGAACTATGTTACAATGAATAGATGTGTACTGACCCTCACATTAGTCCAAGAGGTACAGATCAGATCAGTTCAGTTCCACTAACCCAGAAATAGTACCTCGGGTTAAGAACTTTGCTTCAGGATGAGAACAGAAATTGCGTCATGGCGGCGTGGCAGCAGCGGGAGGCCCCATTAGCTAAAGTGGTGCTTCAGGTTAAGAACGGACCACCAGAATGAATTAAGTTCTTAACCCGAGGTACCACTGTAGTCACCTTTGACTTTGACTGGACTTAACCATCCAGGGGTACCGTACCCTTAAATAGATAGTGCTTTTCACCTTCATAACTTTTTTTTGAGTCTGTGAAGCTTATAAAGTATGTTTTCCTTTTTATGCTTTCCTTTTGTTTCAGCTTTAGTAGCAGAGAAAAAGGTTTCTATCTGCAAACAGGCTGTTAGCAATTTAAGCCTTATGCTTTGGAAGTGCAAGATGCTTGACTTAAATTAAACTGCACTGACAGCATACAATTTCAATTCAAAGCGATGCCCAAACATTGGGACCAAGTTGACCTGTAGAGCTGTTTGGCAGATTTTTCTTTATAGCATAGGTTTTCTCTTGGAGTGTCCTCTGTGAAGTAGACATCCTATTTTTGAGAACTGTGAGGGCTGTGATTGTTAGTGCAAACCTTAGGGATGTATCAGGTGAAATAAAATCTGTATGTAATTATGGTCATGATATTGCTTGATACATATCTAAGGGGTAATCAGATGTTATGATTATGGACACAGAAGGAAGTAGCATGGTAGAATAAAGCAGATGGTTGCAGGCACTGCACTCTTAATATCACTTTACCATTTGTGACCAGGAAACTGTGGCCAGTAATTGGAAGAGAGACAAAAATGCCTCGCACCTGGCAGCCACCTGACTGCAGCATTTGTACTAGTTGCAGTTATTGGACACTTTTCAAGCATAGCCTAGTAATGTGGTTCTTTGGATCCAACCCATTATTTGTATATTTAGATGTACAATTGGTTTTATCTTTTCCAAAAACATTTATCCGTTTTTCCTTTCTTTCTTTGGGAAAAATAAAATGATGTCGGGGAAAAATACAAAATGGAATCAAAAACAATGAAATGGTGAACATTTTGAAGAAAGAAAGGAATCCATTTGTCTTCTAATACCATTCTTTGTAATAATAATAATATGAGACATCATTTAGTCATTTATAGAAATAGAATGATGGTTTTTTTAAAGTGAAAAGTTTGAACTGATTTATGAGCCTTTAAATAGAAGTGTGAGTAGGAGGACAAGCTACGGGGTAAGGAGAAAGAGAGGAATATGAAATAATCCTCTTTTAAATCAAGCACACATTTTGAGTGGAACTTTGCCTGAGCTGTGAACTCAGCTGGGCACACTTAGCTGAAAAGTATTAAAAAGCGTATTGTTTCTTGCTCATGTGAAACATCTGTTACCCTGGTTGTATATGCTTAATCACTGGTGTCCATGGAATTAGAAACCTACCCTTACAATTCCATTTTTTAGGGTTTCCCACAGCTTTCTGTGGCTATTAGGGGTGTGCATTTGGTTGATACAAGTCCCAAACTGAAGGAGGTTGCTTCAGAGGCATTCAGGATCTTCCCAAAGCTTTTGGATTAATTTTGCAAAAAAGAGATATATTGTTGCACACCACCTCAAGTGCTTAACCAGTGTTCGGGTTCCTTGAAATGAAGGAGAACAGAGAGTGTGATATTTATGATATAGTTTAATTACACATATATACAACCTGTGCCTATGTTCACAGACTAGAATCAGAGTTGGAAGGGACCCCAAGGGTCATCTAGTCCAACCCCCTGCAACGCAGGAATCTCAGCTAAAGCACTGTGTGTGCGTGCATGCACATAGTGGCCAACCAATTGCTTTTGGGAAGTCTGCAAGCAGCACTGGGGGGAGCAGCACTCCTCGCACCTGCAATTCCTGGCAACTGGTATTCAGAGGCATACTGCTTCTGACATTGCAGGTGGAACACAGCCAATGGAGGAAGAATATAGCCAGGACTTTGTCCTCCCTTCACTTGAAAAGGTTTTCTTGCACGTGATGAAACTCACTCGGGATTAGGAGGCCATTCCCTCAGGGGCCGCTTTAATGCTCATGATCCGTGTTCAGTTTGTAGCATCTTCATTCAAGCATTTCAGATATAGCAGGGCTAGGAAACACCTGTGACTGGACTCTTGGCAGAAAGCTGTTGCCAATGTGATGTAATAGTACTGTACCGGATGGGCCAAAGGGCTGACACAGCATAAGCCATCTTCAGAGGTTCATATACTGCAGCAGCAACTCCCTGATTGTGTGTGTGCACCTTTCCCTTCTCTATGCCCTAAAGAATGGAAGGAAGGAAGCAGCATGCAATTATGTGACATTTAAGAGGAGAGCAGAAAGAAGCTGAAATTTCTGAGTGGGTTTCCCTCAATTCTGTCTCCTTCCCTTGCCTTTCTTGACACTATGTAGGATTGTCTAACAATCTAAGGAATTGACAGCAGGAGATGAGAGAACTAAAGTGTATCTATTAATAAGAATGTGGAGGTGTGGCTGACTCAGATCTCTCTACTGCAGAGAGATGTGCATACACACACACACACACACACACACACACACATACACAGAGCAGCTGAGGATCCCAAATCTATGACAACAAACCAGTGATTTTACCTTTTCTCCCCCCCCCCCAAGCTATCATGCTAGTCTGCATATTGTCTCTCTCATAATCTGACTTGGTGTATCACATATGTATGGTAATTTGCCAGTCCCATATTCCTCTTCACTGTATGTGTGTGCGCACACATCCCCCCCCCCCCAATCAGGCAGATCTTGGGAAAGGCTGACATGCTTACCAATACAAAGTGCAGAACTGAAGGCTCAAGCCAATGCATATTTATTTGGAAGTATCTCCACCTGCATTCAGTGAGGCTTACCCCAGGTGACTGCACCAGCCTCAGAACACTATTCACATAATCTATGAGGAAGCCAATATAGCAGCACCAGATAATATTCGTATCTCGTCTGCCTTAACTGAAACAATAATCTTTGTATCATAACGTCAACTCCTCCTGCGTGCTTTTATCTCATGGGCCACATATGCAGCATCCTACATCATAGGTCCATGGAGTTGGAAGGGACGTCAAAAGTCCCCCACCTATGCTGGAAATCTACTGCCAAAGGTCCCTATTATGCAGCATTCTGTTTTCACAGCAACCAACCAGTTGCCTATGGAGCAGAGTGCAAACTCCAAGAAAGGAGAGGCCACTATTTTCCACGGCCATCTGCTCCAGCATTCTAGCATGGGAAGCTGTTGCCAGTATTCAGTCAAAACACCCTCTCTCAAAATTTAAACCCGTTGAAACAACAGAGAAAAGTTTGGTCCCTCAGTGTGACAGCCCTTTAAATACAGTGGTACCTCGGGTTACATACGCTTCAGGTTACAGACTCCACTAACCCAGAAATAGTACCTCGGGTTAAGAACTTTGCTTCAGGATGAGAACTTTAAGCGTGCTCCGGTAGTGCGGTGGCAGCGGGAGGCCCCATTAGCTAAAGTGGTGCTTCAGGTTAAGAACAGACCTCCGGAATGAATTAAGTACAGTGGTAGCTCAGGTTAAGTACTTAATTTGTTCTGGAGGTCCGTTCTTAACCTGAAACTGTTCTTAACCTGAAGCACCACTTTAGCTAATGGGGCCTTCTGCTGCTGTCGCGCTGCTGGAGCCCAATTTCTGTTCTTATCCTGAAGCAAAGTTCTTAACCTGAAGCACTATTTCTGGGTTAGCGGAGTGTGTAACCTGAAACGTATGTAACCTGAAGAGTATGTAACCCGAGGTGCCACTGTACTTAACCCGAGGTACCACTGTAAATGGAAATATCATCTCATGATTACCTCTTCTCTAGGCTAAACATACCAACCCCTTAAGCCTTTCCTCATAGGACTTGGCCTCCAGGCCACACATCATCTTCACTACCCCTCTGTGCAGATGCTCCATTTTGTCTATATCCCTCTTAAATGATGGTGCAGTTTAGTTTGCAGTCTGATAAAACACATAAAAAACATTTAGTTACTCCTACCAAGCCAACTATCACCAGATAAGTGACCATTCATAAAACACCTTTGCTACAAAATATGGATTCATTTATCAATGGGCAAACCCATGCTCTGCAGCATGCAGCATGTGTACCTGTATAGTAGAATGGGGGGAGCAATCCAGAATGATACACGGAATGTTGCCTCCTTTTCTCTGTCTTCTCTAGCACCTCCGACATCATGTGATCAGCAAATTCAACCTTGATGATCCTATACTTCCAGAACACATGCGTTTGGTTGCATGTATCAGACAAATTCCACAGGAGCTCCCTCTAAGCAAAATCTTCAGGAAGACAAGATGAAAGCTGGCCATATCTGCACGTAATTGTATAGAAGCATATTGGTTGGAAAGTATCTATTTCTATAGCAAATCAAAATGTTTATGGTATCCTCTATTTATAATTCATAAAGTGGAGAAAAAAAGGCTCTCAGCATCAAATATTTATGATGAACTGTTCAACCAGAACTACATACAAGTCTCTTTTGCATATTGTATTTCCAGCACAGTTGTAACACTGATATTATAGCCATTTCACTCCAAATCCTAATAATAGTGTGATGTACTTCTTCATCAAAACCATGAACACAAAAGCAGGCTTTTAATAAGATTTAAACTACACATGGTGCTACACATAAAGTTTTCCCCCTTGCTTTTTTGTTTTGTGAAGTGTAGCCAGAATAACTAAAAACTAAAGTGGAAGACAGGCGTGATTTTATTTTGAAGTCTTTACACTTCTACCTTTTATATTTACCCCTATAGAGTAAATTTCAACTGAGGGAGCTGGACTTATTGGGGAAAATAGAAAAGGGAGAAAGGGCTAAGACAGTCCATCACTTTCTCCACACACCAGTTTTCTGCTTTCCCCTTTTTCTTTTCTTTTTTTGCAACACCAGTAACTCTGCTATGTAGAAAGGAAAGATATCCCAGACCAGCTACACATGACCGAGCATTTCATGGGGCTAAGTGCTTGAAACCATAGATACTAGTACAGCCAACACACACCAGAGCACCAGACCATGTTGTTTCCATTGGAATAATGGAAAAGTGAATTGATTTTTTAAAAAACATATCTGTTACATACCAATACTGGGGCTCTATTTGAATCACATAACCCATTTAACTTATATCAGTTGAGTTTCATTTCTGGCTCTATATCTTTCTGCTTTGCTTTTCTTCTGAGTCGTGGTGCTTTCCCAAGTAATCTCCCTCAGTCAAATAGTCAAAAAGCACTCCTAAATCAGGAAAGATGTTTTGAGCACAATCTTATATTTGATTTCTGCTTCCTGAGGGGGTGCAGGTTTTGACAGAAGCCCCATTACTCCAGTGGAACTTGAAATACCCTGTTCCACCAGGAATATATTTCACACTGGTGTGTATGTCCTGAAAGGCCTTCCCACTTGTTATCTAGGGACTAGGGCTAAAGCCCTTTCCCTAGTAGACTGGCTATAGAGATACAGGGAGTGTTGTGTGTGAGAGAGTATGTTCCTCTCTTTGAGAGTTCATTTTCTCCCTCTAAGGGAGTGGAATATGGGCATCAGGGCTGGCACCCAGCCCTGGCAGAGTTTCAAAGGACACTGGAGTCACACCTGCCTTTTGAGGCTGTATTTGCTGTTTATGTGGTTTTTGTTTCCCCTCCCCAGCAGAAAACATATCAGGTGCAGCTGCCATACATCTGGCAGAGCAAAGGTGTTTCTCTCCATCCACTCCTAATTCTGCATACCAGTTATTACTCTAAGAGAAAGATGCACTTTCAGCAAAATCTTAAAAATAAAATACAGTAGAATATGTGGTACTGCTAAATTTCCCAAGAATCAATGTTGTTGTTGTTTAGTTGTTTAGTCATGTCCAACTCTTCGTGACCCCATGGACCAGAGCACGCCAGGCACTCCTGTCTTCCACTACCTCCCGCAGTTTGGTCAGACTCATGTTTGTAGCTTCGAGAACAGTGTCCAACCATCTCATCCTCTGTCGTCCCCTTCTTCTTGTGCCCTCCATCTTTCCCAACATCAGGGTCTTTTCCAGGGAGTCTTCTCTTCTCATGAGGTGGCCAAAGTATTGGAGCCTCAGCTTCAGGATCTGTCCTTCCAATGAGCACTCAGGGCTGATTTCCTTAAGAATGGATAGGTTTGATCTTCTTGCAGTCCATGGGACTCTCAAGAGTCTCCTCCAGCACTACAGTTCAAAAGCATCAATTCTTCGGCGATCAGCCTTCTTGATGGTCCAGCTCTCACTTCCATACATCACTACTGGGAAAACCATGGTTTTTACTATACGGACCTTTGTTGGCAAGGTGATGTCTCTGCTTTTTAAGATGCTGTCTAGGTTTGCCATCGCCTTTCTCCCAAGGAGCAGGCGTCTTTTAATTTCGTGACTGTTGTCACCATCTGCAGTGATCATGGAGCCCAAGAAAGTAAAATCTCTCACTGCCTCCATTTCTTCCCCTTCTATTTGCCAGGAGGTGATGGGCCCAGTGCACATGATCTTCGTTTTTTTGATGTTGAGCTTCAGACCATATTTTGCGCTCCCCTCTTTCACCCTCATTAAAAGGTTCTTTAATTCCTCCTCACTTTCTGCCATCAAGGTTGTGTCATCTGCATATCTGAGGCTGTTGATATTTCTTCCGGCAATCTTAGTTCTGGCTTGGGATTCATCCAGCCCAGCCTTTCGCATGATGAATTCTGCATATAAGTTAAATAAGCAGGGAGACAATATACAGCCTTGCCGTACTCCTTTCCCAATTTTGAACCAATCAGTTGTTCCATATCCAGTTCTAACTGTAGCTTCTTGTCCCACATAGAGATTTCTCAGGAGACAGATGAGGTGATCAGGCACTCCCATTTCTTTAAGAACTTGCCATAGTTTGCTGTGGTCGACACAGTCAAAGGCTTTTGCATAGTCAATGAAGCAGAAGTAGATGTCTTTCTGGAACTCTCTAGCTTTCTCCATAATCCAGCACATGTTTGCAATTTGGTCTCTGGTTCCTCTGCCCCTTCGAAATCCAGCTTGCAGTTCTGGGAGTTCTTGGTCCACATACTGCTTAAGCCTGCCTTGTAGAATTTTAAGCATAACCTTGCTAGCATGTGAAATGAGTGCAATTGTGCAGTAGTTGGAGCATTCTTTGGCACTTCCCTTCTTTGGGATTGGGATGTAGACTGATCTTCTCCAATCCTCTGGCCACTGCTGAGTTTTCCAAATTTGCTGGCATATTGAGTGTAGCACTTTAACAGCATCATCTTTTAAAATTTTAAATAGTTCAGCTGGAATACCATCACTTCCACTGGCCTTGTTATTAGCAGTGCTTTCTAAGGCCCATTTGACTTCACTCTCCAGGATGTCTGACTCAAGGTCAGCAACCACACTACCTGGGGTATACGAGACATCCATTTCTTTCTGGTATAGTTCCTCTGTGTATTCTTGCCACCTCTTCTTGATGTCTTCTGCTTCTGTTAGGTCCTTTCCACTTTTGTCTTTTATTATGGAAATCTTTGTACGAAATGTTCCTTTCATATCTCCAATTTTCTTGAACAGATCTCTGGTTTTTCCCATTCTATTGTTTTCCTTTATTTCTTTGCATTGCTCATTTAAGAAGGCCTTCTTGTCTCTCCTTGCTATTTTTTGGAAATCTGAATTCAATTTCAAGAATCAATAGTTTACATTAAACTGTGATTTGCATGTACAAAAAAGTTTTTGTAAAATAATTCATATTCCACTGAGTCATTCATCCTTCCAGTTGTAGAGGGTGGATATGTTGAATTTAGCTGTGATCTTAAAGTGCTCCATCACCACAAACCAATAAAATAGGAGCAGCACAATGCTTTGAAGAATGTGGAATAAGGGAATATGTTCCAGGACTAAAATTGCTTGTACTTGAGTCTCATTAAAGTTGATGGAACATAAGAATACAGCTAAATGCTTAACTGTATTGCTGAAGTACATTGGAACATTGATTGCTATATATTTAGTTAGTGATTTTTTTCTCACCTTTTCTTTAAAAAAATCAAGTCAGTTGAACTTAGAAAGCTGTTACACACACACACACACACACACACACACACACGGGTGAAAAAGGAGAGTGCAAAATATGGTCTGAAGCTCAACATAAAAAAACGAAAATCATAGCCACTTGGCCCATCACCTCCTGGCAAATAGAAGGGGAAGAATTGGAGGCAGTGAGAGATTTTACTTTCTTGGGCTCCATGATCACTGCAGATGGCGACAGCAGTCACGAAATTAAAAGACGCCTGCTTCTTGGGAGAAAAGCTTTGACAAACCTAGACAGCATCTTAAAAAGCAGACATCGCCTTGCCAACAAAGGTCCGTATAGTAAAAGCTATGGTTTTCCCAGAAGTGATGTATGGAAGTGAGAGCTGGACCATCAAGAAGGCTGATCGCCAAAGAATTGATGCTTTTGAACTATGGTGCTGGAGGAGACTCCTGAAAGTCCCATGGACTGCAAGAAGATCAAACCTATCCATTCTGAAGGAAATCAGCCCTGAGTGCTCACTGGAAGGACAGATCATGCAGCTGAGGCTCCAATACTTTGGCCACCTCATGAGAAGAGAAGACTCCCTGGAAAAGACCCTGATGTTGGGAAAGATGGAGGGCACAAGGAGAAGGGGACGACAGAGGACGACATGGTTGGACAGTGTTCTCAAAGCTACCAGCATGAGTTTGACCAAACTGTGCTCTGGTCCATGGGGTCACGAAGAGTCAGACACGACTGAATGACTAAACAACAACAACAACAAATATATATACACACACACACACACACACACACACACACACACACACCCAAGATTCTAAAATCTAAATAAATTAAAATGTTCCCACTCATGCAGTGGAATCTCCCCTTCCCCCAAATAAGAAAATCTGTTGTAGGGCTTCCCCCAATCCTCTGGAACAGATTTTGTGGGGGCATACAGAGGAGGGAAAGTTCAGTTTAACAAGGAGAAGCTATTCTGTGAACAAAATAACTTCATTGGATTCAACCCCCAAACAAAAGTTTGAACATCAGTCAAAATCTTTCTAGAAGACAAACATCTGTCCTTCCCTCTTGAAGACCAAAACTTGAGAGTCTAGCACTGGAGGTCATTCTTCTTGTCCTAAATGAAATTATGAGGCTGAGGTTTTATACAGGGAGAAACATTCCAAAAGATAGGTTGAACTGAGAGACATTCCTGATCCAAACCAAGTTACCATAAATATATTTCTATCGCAGATGTATTACTTCACTCTTCCACTAGCCACAGGTTCAGAAGCACCATCTTGCACCTAAGATTGAGGGGGCGCAGCACGCATCTCAAATGTGTGACATCATGCACATGGCGTATGTGATGTCATGCATGCGATGTGTGGCGCTTGCACAATATTGCATCATTGGGAGGAGGCAGAGCGCGGAGCCCAGCACAGTGTAGCTTCCTCTCTCATGCTAAGGAGGAGCCAGCCACTAAATCTTGCCGCACTTGGCTCCACGCTCAGCCTCCTCAAGACTGAGGGGGCCAAAGACACCTCTGCTCCTAGGAATTTGTGTGCTTGCACAAGCTAAGGATTCCCAGATCAAATGCTAATTTTATATGCCTTTATGTCAGGGGCACTTTATTGCACTGTGTTCTTAAGACGCGAACCTTGCTTCTCTTAAAACTATACTTCCAAAAGTGGTAATGGAATCTTTTTGAGTAAGATAGTTCTGTAAGATATAAATTATGCTTTTTCACGAGAAAACTCCTTTGGGATGAATGAGATGTACTCATGTGTAAGTGTGTGCAGCCAGCTAAATCAGAGTTTATTGGTAAGCGTCAGCAATTATGAGGCCCTAATTCCTGTATTAGTCAATAAGTCTCCTGCGGGGCAATCTAATTAGCTCAAACTGCTATGATGAAATCATAGAACACATACTGTAACTTGACTTCTTTATGAACAAAAATACCAAAAGAAGGAAATCACTATGTAATATTTTACATTAAAATCATCTAGTGTTCGTTTGCTTGCACTATAAATTTTAGCATAAGCATACAACCTTGACTTTATTAATATACTTTAAGCATTTAAAATGTAGGCATAGTACCTCTTGGAAGCTGCTTTCTGGTGGCTTCCAATTTTTCCCAGAATGTACTGGAATGATATATCCTAGGTATTCTGGGGAGACAAGAGACAGCCACCTAGGGGACTTTCACTGCCACTGTCAGAATGTACAGTAGTTACAGGAAGGTAGCCGTGTTGGTCTGCCGTAGTTGAAACAAAATAAAGAAATTCCTTCCAGTAGCACCTTAGAGACCAACTAAGTTTGTTATTAGCTTTTGTGTGCATGCACACTTCTTCAGATAAGTAGTATCTGAAGAAGTGTGCATGCACATGAAAGCTCATACCAATAACAAACTTAGTTGGTCTCTAAGGTGCTACTGGAAGGAATTTTTTTATTTTGTTTCGACTGTCAGAATGGTTGGCAAAATAAAAGAAGAGTAACATGCACTGACTTAATGCCTGAAACTCCCAGCCCCCAAAACATTTTTGCAACTGCTGCCCCTGAGAAAACAAACAAAACACCAAACTTTGCCTCTAATTTTCTATCTGCAAGTGGTGTAGCATTTATTAAATAGTTGCATCACTATTATTCAATTACAGTTTGTTATCTGCCTCGCTCCTATTCCCTCCCCTCACTTTGGTAATTTAAAACAGGCCCATTCCGCATGCAATCCATCCAAGCAGTGGCATCTTTTAACTAGTCCTGTGGTTCGCTAGATGGACTAAAGCATGAAATAGCAAGGACTGGGCCTCTGAGGACCTTAGAAGCAGGGAGTGTTGTTTGTTTGGTGTACATAACAAAATGCTGTGTGTGTGTGTGTGTGTGTGTGTGTGTGTGCGAGAGAGAGAGAGTGAGAGAGAGACAGAGAGACTGCAATCATTTGCGCTCAGTTCAACAGGACATATTCCCAGATAAATGTGTGCAGGACTGTAGCCCCAGACACACAACAAACATCACAGCAACCAGAGCTTCTGGCATGGAAAGAGGCAGCCCAGAGCTTTCCTGTTTCTTTTCCCTCCCAAATCCCAATTGTCAGGACTTGTTAAATTGCTGCATCTTTTCTTAGAGAACAAATATCAGCCCTGATAAGATGATGTTTAAAGCTGCTCACTGACACATCCCCTGTCATACAACAATCCTGCTTTTGTCCCAGTTTGACTTCTTCCTTGACCAATTAAATCCAGCAGGATTCATAGCCTCTCATCAATCCTTCCCAGAGACGATTTTTCACAAGCTATCCTAACTCCCCTAAAACAACAATTTAATGGGCCCAACATCCCTCAAGATGTTGCTGATTTATTGAAGACCAGATATTTTACCAAGGTCAATTTTTCCAAGACAGATGAAAAGCACCAGGGAAACTGCTCATGTTTCAGCTCTTGGTGAAGCAACAGCAACAGTTAACCCACAGCATTAAGCCAACCCACCAGCAGCTCCACTGGTTTCCAAGCAACTGAAAATGACTCATCTTTGTCCCCATAACACCAAGTCTGAGCCTCCAAGCCCAAGCACTCAAGGAAACATAGCTGCAAGCAAAAACAACCAACAATACTAATCAGAAATAGGATGAGGCCTGCTCCTTTCCCTACACTCCTTTGCCAACAAACCCTTTCTTCTGCCAACATTCCTCAGGTGAAAATAGAGACATTCTATTCAGGTGAAAATAGAGATAATATCACTTTTTAAGCATTTCCTCCTGATGAAGTACAAAAGTTATTAGAGGAAACACACAAAACTGCATTATTTTTAGCATAGAAAACCCAAAATATAACTGTGCATATGTACACACACACACAAAATATTAACAATAAATACAACATTATAAATATTATAAAATAAATAAATAAATACAACATGGGTGAAAAGTCTTACTTGCAAAAAAAAGAACAACAATAGTAAGCAATTGCTCTTCAGTGCTATTGCTTCCAATTTCAACTGGAGTTTTTAAACAACAAAACTGCCTATGGAACTCTTGGAGAACACTGATGCTACTACTGAAGGTTATAACATTAGCACAGACAATCCCCATTTCAACTTAAGTTTGTTGAGGTTTGTTCTATTCTTGCCATCAAGCCTCTGTATATAGCAAGGTAATCACTTTCTTTTGGTTCAAAATTTGCCAGGATTGGCACAAATTCAAATGGCAAAGCTTACCTGTCCACTCCACACACCCAAACATGGAGCTTCAGAGAGAAGGGGAAGTTTCTTGCATTGCATTCTGACACCACATCTCACCTGTTAAGAGTCCAGCGGCTTATTTGGGGTCTCTGTCAGAGGTATCTAGGTGGAAGTCTCTGTCAAGAAGCCAAGCATGGGGCAGATGGGTCGTAGAGCTTCCAGTGGGGGCCTTAGGATGGCCACCTCAGTAGAGGGAGAGACCATATTCCTTGGCACAATGCTGAAGCTTCTTCAGCCCTCTGGCAGGAGGCTGAAATAGATATACACCCAAAATTCCACCTGCACCTGTAAACAATAAAATTGTTGCCATTTTTAGACCACATTGTTGTTTGCTTGAATTTGTTCATAACACCTTAACTATAGCCACTGCAGTGTGGTGCTATGAATTGGACCACAATTAGTTACTACCTCCAAGACTCTCACTAGTGTCTCACATCCTCATGACACTCAATTCCTACAAACCTGACATAGAAAGGTTGTAATGGTTCCAGTTTCTTTTTCTCGAACTTGCCATTCCAAGCAAATTATTTTCAATAAATTGTTGACAGTTAATCAAAAAATATCTTACTGTTTCTAAACTGAAACCTCGGGATTTATTATTTATTCACTTATTTAAAGCATTTTTACTCCACTCTTTGATATGTCCTTTGATATGTTTCTTTTTTGTTCCAGTTCTGTTAGTGCACACTAGCTGAGTTCTCTATTAGAGGGTGCATACTTACACAAACTTATGCACATACATAGTGTGTGCCTGTTTACTATGATTATGTGTGGACAAACTTTAAAATGCACCCAGGAAAGTTAGAGTCTAAAGGAAACTGGAATAAACCCAACCTTGGGGTCGGGGAGCTTCTTATTGTAAAATGGAAGATAATTTATATGTTAATTGCAGCAAGAGAGTTTTGATAATTTTGCTTCTAACAGACAACTCCAGAATAATGAAGCGCTAATGAAAACATTTGAAATTCTTCTAAAATAAAAGGCTGGAGAATTAAGTTTAACTAAAGAGACTGGAGGAAAGAATGAAGAAAAAGGAATTACCCATGTAGAAAGAGCAGCATTGCAATCATTAGAATATTAAGCAGGAGTCAGACTCTATACATTGTTTCTTCTTCTTATATTGTTGTCATTGAACTTACATCTACGAGGCTTTATTTTGTATTTAAGACATGACATACAGCGTCAATATTCATTTTAAGAAAACAATGGGGCATGAATGCAGGAATATAATGGATTCGAAGATGTTAATTAAAGCAAGTTCACAGAGGAAATGTTTGCTATCCCTTCCATTGCCCACTAGCCCCCTTCCCCCCGCTTGCATTGTTCAGAAGGTCCCTTGACTACCCTAGGCTTGCCAAACGTCCAGAAAATACATGCCATGAAATCGGATGCCTAAAATGGCGTCCTGGGGGGGGGATTTTTTTAATTTTAATGGATGTCCAGAATTTCCCATACGTATTTTCCGCTGAGCAGCAGAAGGAATGTCCCTCCTTACATGGAAGACCCAAAGCGTACAGCAGCCCCAACTGAGGAGGAGGGGGGCACAGAGGATGACAGCCGTCCAGAGAGAAAAATGACTCAGTTATCCTGCCCCTGCCTTCCTCCCCACCTCAGGAGCAGCTGCATTACCTTCTCGAAGCTGCTGCCTTGAGGAGGACAATTGCTCCCCTTTCCAGGACACAGAGCAGGAGGCAAGGAGCCCAACTCAAAGGGAACAAGGTGCAGGTCCAAAAGAACTTACCTCCTCACTCCTACCCTCCTAAAGCGGGGGGGCGGGGACCTCAACAAGGAATCTCCCTTTCTTTCCCAGCTAGAAGAAGAAGAAGAAGAATTGGCTCTTGTAGACACTGTGGGAGGGGTTTGATTTTTGGGGGTGTGGTGTGGAGGGGAGGCTAAAGTACCACCCTTTCCCCCCCGGGGGGGGGTAAGAAAAAAAGAAAAATAACTAAATAAAGTTGAAAGACATGTTGAAAGATTTGGTTACATGTGGTTACATGTGGCTGTCAAAGGAGGAGAGGAAACAAGCCCTCTGTGAATTTATGTATGTTAACTTACCTTAGGATGCACACCAAGGAGAGCTCTGCGAATGACAGCAAATGCTTCTATGGGTTGCGGGATAAGTTACATTTGAATTTAATTAGCCTATAGAGGAGCTGCAACAAGAATAATGAGAAATATTATTTCAGCAAAGCAAGACATCAGTTGGAAAGCCTACATGCACTATAATGTACAAAATTGACTGTGATATTCAAGCTTTGGGCAAGCTGTCAAAATGGCTGCTGTGCCTCAGTGAAAGATGAAGAGGCCCACTAATCGAGCACAGCACCTGTTTATTATTATTTCTAGGTTTCCTTTCCCTTTCTTTTCTTTCTCTCTTTTCTTTTTTGTTTGAAAAATCAAACCTAACCGTGCAGCTATACACAATAGGAAAGCACAGTATGATAAAAGTAACAGCAGGAGTCCTGTGAACAGATTCACACATTTACATTGTCAGGGCCTGGTCTTTTCATTCTAGAACAAGCCAAGTGCCTTCAATCAAAGCAGACATAGTAGAGAGCTGGAAGCCCTGGCTTATACATCTTGCTGGATTGAGAGATATTTCTTGTGTTTGATAATCTAGTAGCCAACTTTAAGACAGGGTTCTATGGAATGTTTCCATCATCAAGTTGTTTTGTGGTGGAAGAGGCTTCAAGATGAAATTATTATTCCTCTTATTTACATGGTCACATTCCTCTTGACCTTCTCCAAAGGGTAATTCTGAAGCAGCTCAAAGGATCATAGTAAATGGCAGCTGGCTACTTGGGTCTAGTACTGCAAAGGCAATTTACCAAGCTGTTGGGCTTGTCGTATTTGCCAATTCCTTTGTCGTCTATTTTTAGCAAAATAATTCACTAGCTTTGAAATGTATAGACTGCACATGTGTAGACAGGTTATTAAAATGAATGCCTTTCTCAACGTAATTGTTTTTCTAGGCATTGGAACAACCTTATGTTGTTTCACCTGCATTTATTCCACTATTTCTTTCAACTCTTGTGGGTAAGTTGTGACAACCAGAACAGCTCAGTAGTACTAGCAGAGTAGAGCACATATTTTGCATGAAAAAAGTCCACACCGCTCACTTCAATACTAGGCATCTCCTGATACAACAGCTTCAGGTATCAAGTATGAGAAAGACCTTGGCATGAGTCCTTGGGGAGCAAGAATAACATGTAGTCCAGTTCTGAGGCCATCTGCACTATCCTTCTACAATTAAAAGCAGATCAAGTAGGATAAAGCAAAAAAAGGGTAATAATAATAATAATAATTTATTATTTATACCCCGCCCATCTGGCTAGGCCTCCCCAGCCACTCTGGGCGGCTTCCATAAAAACCAAAAATACAGTAAAATATCACACGTTAAAAACTTCCCTAAACAGGGCTGCCTTAAGATGTCTTCTGAATGTCAGGTAGTTGTTTATCGCTTTGACATCTGCTGGAAGGGCGTTCCACAGGGCGGGCGCCACTACCGAGAAGGCCCTCTGCCTGGTTCACTGTAGCTTTGCTTCTCGCAATGAGGGATCCGCCAGAAGGCCCTCGGCGCTGGACCTCAGCGTCCGGGCAGAATGATGGGGGTGGAGACGCTCCTTCAGGTATACTGGGCCGAGGCCGCTTAGGGCTTTAAAGGTCAGCACCAACACTTTGAATTGTGCTCGGAAACCTACAGTCATACCTTGGGTTACAGACACTTCAGGTTGTGCAATTTTTGGTTGCACACCGCACTGAACCCAGAAGTACCGGAACGGGTTACTTCCGGGTTTCAGCACTTGCGCATGCGCAGAAGCACTGAGTCACAACCCGCACGTGCACAGACGCGGTGCTGCGGGTTGCAAACATTCTTCCCTCACTGATCATGTTTGCAATCCAAGCGTCCACTGCATTCCATAAAAGCCGAGCATCATATCATTTCCTAATGTAAAAGTAGGCTGCCCATTTTACAGACACACAAACACAGTTTAGACTTTGATTACTTGAAGGACTGCCTTAAATAAGGTTTCCACTTATTTGTCTAGCTCTCTGCAGCCTCCCTGACTACTTGTGCTTCCTGAAAAGCCCCATGGGAGGAATTAGAGATTTCCCCTTGGACAGACAGACTGAAGAACACTAGTGAAATTATTTACAGAATGAAAGGAAGGACACACTCATACAAACACCTCTTGACCACCTCAAAACTAAAAAGCATCAAAAACATTGAAGCTAGCAATTTCATTAATATTTTCACTCCTCTTTCATAACATTTGAACAAAATTCATCTTCTCATTAACTGATGAAGGCTAGTAAAACAAAGAAGACAAGATAAATTTTCAGCACACACTAATAATACCTGCTAAAAATCACAGGTTGCTCTTTGAGCTAGGCAATATCCAAACAGCTACATTCTGCAAGAATGCGTACAGGATACAGGATCCTTTCTAGGTACAGGATATGAAACTGGGTTTGAGGTGGTACTGTTCACATAAATAGACCACTGGCATGAGCAGTTATTTGTGCAAGCAAACTGGCTGCTGCTTGTGGGAACCAGTAGACGGCACAGCAGTGGGTGGCAGCAGGTACAGAATCTGGCCTGGTGAGTAAGTGCTGGTCTACAGGATTGGATGATCTACATCTCTTAATTCATCTCTACCATTTCATCTTGCAGCTGAAGAGTGTGAGTCATATTGTCGCTTAGCCTCTGTTGCCATGGCAAAGTACAGTTGAACAGACATGGGGAAACAATTGCACAGGTTTTTCTGTTAATGTATTGTCAGCTCATTTATTTTTATTTTCTGCTATTTTGGCTTCCTGTGTGTTATAACCATTTAAAGTTAAAAGCATAAAAAACACTAAAAATATAACCCTGAAAATATCAAGATAAAGTATCACAAAATCCCAACCAACCCCACCCCATGTTAAACCTTGCCATTGAAAGACAGCAGAAAGACTGTGTGGTTGTTGTTTTATTTTTAAGTGCAAGGTGGGAGGGTGGAAAGTTCTCTTGTTGATGAAACAAGATACCTGCTTTGGATGCTGCAGGTAAGAGACAGATAAGCAGCTGCATGTGTGATTATGTGTAGCTGTTTACGGTGCTTCTGGTGTAACAAAGCAGGAAACTCACATATATTTGTTATAAGGTTTCCATACATGGGAAAGATGACTGCACAAACCACTTCTCAGGACAAGATGCAAGAAATGTGAGTGCATGTGTCAGTTGTCTGTAACTGCTTTAGTCATTTCTCCATCGGAGTGCTCATATGAATGGCTCTCACATGGTGATGGGAACAGTGGGCTGTTGCTCAAAACTCCTATGCCTCTCCACTGGCAATACATTTTCCATGTATGACACAAGGTTCTATACTTGAACCAGTATATACATGTGGAGTTCCTTCATGTTAGGAAAGTCTTAGACATGTGTATGTGGGTGTGGCGGAGGTTGAACCCTCTCAAAACCAGGGCATGTGTCTTTCTGGCCATGCTCCTATGCAAGTTGTGTGACCCACGCAAGATCATGGAACCAAAAAGGTGTGTTTTTTCCGGGGCTGTGCTCTTGCATGAGAGCACAAAACCCCCAAAGCATGTATTTTGGGATGCCATACAAGATTGCGGGCCTGAAAAAAGCACTTTTAGGGGGCACGATCACAGTGCAAAATCATGTGAGATTATGGCGCCCAAAATGGCTGCCGTGCTCTTGCGCAGAAGAACAGGATTTCCCAGTTCTACTGGGACACTTGCATGGATATGCATCAAGTATCATGTATTAATACTGGCTTTAAGCAGACTAGATGCTATGCTTTATCTTCAAACCGGCCTTTTTTGTGAAAATTTAAATTCAATTCAGGCATGCATCTAACAAATCAAACATGCTAATGTTGGTGGGTGTTGGTGGGTGATCTTAAATCTCAATAAAAATTATTTATATAAAACAAACATGCTAATTTATCTGTGTACCAGGGTAACTCTTGGAAAGTTTATCTTCTTTCAGTACAGTACAATAGTGACTGGAGGAGCCAAACCAGCTGAACAGCTCTCTGTATGTTTCAAGGCCATGTACTGTCAATCCTATGCATATGTGATACTAGTGCTTCTAGTGCAGCTGCTTCTCATTTTTAAAATACACATTGACAGACAATTAGGTTTCAAACCAATATTGGCAGTAAGTCCCTGGTCATATTTTCACCACAGGAAAGTCCTCTCCTTTTCAGTAAAAGAATGAACTGGAGATCTGGATTCAGATTCAAAACCCAGTTCTCTAATTGGTCATCTATGCTATAATGTCTAAACCAGGTGGTGTGCTCCAGATATTGCTGGACTACAACTCCCATTGTCCCTGATCATTACCCATGCAGTCTGAGACTGTTGGGAGTTGTAATTTATCACCTGGAGGTCTTGGCTGCCACAGTCTATACAAAAGTTAGAAACATATATGGCACCTGAAAACACTCACTTGCTTTATAGCTCTAGAAAGTTTCTGAATGTTTTTAAGAAGCTTATACAACTTTGCTTCTATTCCCATCAGACGCTGAACAGACACCAGGAATGAAATTTGAAATAAATCCTTTCCTGCTTCAGCATTTTGGACAACCAACATGAACGTGTTTGTTTGCTCAAAAGCTGGACGTGAGATCAGAAAGCCTTCTGATGGTTTGGTCCAAGCAAATTACCAGATGTGGAGGATGGTCCTTCCATCTGCTCTGAAACTGAATTTGAAGTGATGGGCTAAATAGTGCAATTTATAGCCAATACTATAACTGTCTTACCAGTGGGATTTTCTGGTTGAATCTGACTGGCTGGCAGTAACCAAAATTGGCAATATTTTCCTATGAATAACAACACTGCTTTGTGTACCTTCTGTCTTCAAATGAACGATCTTTCAAAACAAGAGAAAGAAACACTTAACTCTAAAGGTTGTGTTGGCAGATGTCCTGTTTTTTACTTAGTCACTTTAAGGCAGACAACCCAAGCTTCAAAGTGTTCTGCTGGCACAGACCCCAGAGGACCGGAGGCTTCATTTGTACCCCTCCTACTCATTTGCTATTCAGTCATAACCCCATTTGGTGGATGAAAGCAGATGGCATTCTAAAACTGTACATCTAATTTAAGGTTGTCAAGTTAGCATTTTTTAAAAAGATTTGCACAAAGCTGATCAGATAGAATAAAAGCACTTAAGACAACAGAAGGAAGAATCCGGGAGAGACTATTGGGAGTTAAGAACAGAAGAAAGGCAAGGGAGCATGAGAGTCTGCAGAGACCCAGATTTTTAAAAAAAATCTAGCAGAGAAACAGTAGAGATCTGAAGTAACTGAAATGCTGATTATAAAGAAAAGATACAACATTAAACTCTCTTCTCAAACCAGTTAATCTAGAGTGCTTGCATCTGAGCTGATTGAGTTCCAGTAAGTCAACAGGGTCAAGTCAGTTTAAGTCAAAGCATCTCTGTTTCAGTGCTAAGTGGATCACTATCAAGGAATACAGAAAGTCTAGGTAATACACAGAGATAAAGTATGAGTAGAAATTAAGTATAAGACTGTGAATCAAAAAAATGAACTTTACAACAGGTTTTTTGTTTTAAAAAATCCCAATAGGTCTCTGTCACTCCAAATGATAACATAGGGTTCAGGTCAGGTTACTGCAGTATTTGAAGTATATTAAGGCTGATTCACACATGTACATATATCAGTTGGCATCTCATCATTCAGCGACTTCAACAACAGATGAATTAATTTCCCTTGGCTTCATCCAGAATGAGCTTGGCAAATGCTATTTGTTAAATACTAAAGGGAAAATAGCTCCCATTCTGACCCTCATTGTGATCACAGTGATATGACTTGAATGACACCTCTACATGTTACAAAGTCCATAGCCTTTTTCAGGTATCCAGTAGCAAACACTTGAAGGAATTTGGAGAGCATGGCAACTATTCTCACCTGCTAGATGCCGATGCAAGCACTGGCTGGGGCCCTTGGCTGATGAGAGACTGGCACACACTGCTCTCTCCAAGGGGACTAGAATCTGATCAATTCCAATTCCAATTCCCATTAGGAAATCCTATGTATGTTCATACACCAATATGTGCATAAGGACCCCTTCAGACTGCCATTAATATCTAACTACTCAGGTAACAATGCAGATGACCATTTAAGTGTTGAGAAGGTAGAAATGTATGTTGGAAATGTAAAGAGAATGAAGGTACCTTTTTGCATATGTGGTGGTCTTGTAGAAGAGCAAAAGACTTCTGGGAAATAATTTACAATGAGTTAAATGTTTATTAAAAAACAACAACCCAGAAGCCTTCTTGCTTGGAATAGTGGGGGAGGAGAAACCGAAGAACTTAGAGAGACTGTTTATGTATACTACCAAGGCCGCCAGAAAGGTATTTGCCCAAAAATGGAAAGAAGGCGGCACACCGATGAAGGAAGAATGGATAATCAGCATAATAGACTATGCCGAAATGGCAAAGCTTACCGTGAGAATCAGGCAACAAGACAAGAAGAAATTCTTACAAGATTGGATAAAATTTATAGAATATATTAAAGAAGACTGTAAATATATTAAAATGTTAGCAGGGTTGTTATAACATTTATGATGTGTTAAATATGGACAATGTACTTATAATTAAGATTTGAAAATTACAGAGGAAAGATAATGATATGCAAGATGATGAATGACTGAATTTGGAAGCCAGGGCGAGGGGGAGGAAGTCAAACAAGATGAATTTGGTATATAATTGAATGTAAAAGTGTTGTTTTAAAAATTTCTTGGAAAATAAAAATAATTTTTTTGAAAGTGCTGAGAGGGTGGAACAGCTGGTATATTTCTGGAAATGTATTCTAGTAGTGAACAACTGAAAACAATTTCTGTTTAACTCTAAATGTTCATGTATTGATTTTGCTGAAGCAATGGGACAATACTTCACATTAGGATTAAACTTTATAAAACATCATCAAAACAGTTTAATGTTGTGTGAAACATCAAATAATATATTCTTTAGCACTTTTACAGCCTTACAAGTAAATATTTGTATATCTCTGCACGGTTTTGCAGAAATGTAATATAACATTAAAATTACAAAATCTCCTGTTAATTTACCCCATTCCCCCATTTCTAGGCTTGTATAGTATTTCCATGTTGTGTTGTGTGAGAAAAATTTCCAGTGCTATATAACAAGGGCACGTACTTTTTGCACATCACAAATACAAACAACACTTCATAGGATTGCTTCAGAATAAGCCATTTCTCTCTTCAATGTATATGTAACTTTGATGGGATTTATTCATCAAAGTTTCAATGAAGCCAGTTTCATATTCATGGGGTGCAGGACACACACTGCTTTTCAAGAGGTATCTGAGAATTTTATCTAGCACTATAGATATTACCTTCAACTTAAAACAAATGTATTCTAAATGTAGGCATGTGGGGTTATTTAATCCAATATCTTCTCAAGAGATATAATCTCATTTGACTAACGGGCTTTATAAAGTTAAGAATAAATGTGTTTAGACTTAGTTATCAGACTTCTTCAGTGTTTTGTATCAAAAGTGATTTAAATTCTAGATTGGCAAAGGAATTACAGGGTACCCTTGGGCAATTCATTGTTTTCACTGTCACTTGTGTTAGGGGAGATTTCACATAATTCTTCCTCTTTTCCCTAAACACTTCAACTCTTTCATTCAGTCATCTGCTTCCTCCACACCTTCAGGTCTCAGGTTCCTAGTTCTCCATCCAAACCATTGACTATTCTATCACTGTTTTTGGAGAGTTGCCTTTGTTCCACCAGATCTCCAAGTGATGGTTTAGACCCTTTTCATGCTTACACTATGGAATGTCCTGCCAAAATGTTAGGCAGACACTTTGGTGTATTGTTTTTGGTGCCTACTAAACACTTTTTTTAGGCAAACAGGTAATTTCGACATGTATTTTAACATGGTATTTTATTTTGTATATTTTTAAGTGGCTGATTTTACTCATATTTTGAAGAGAAACTCAACCTCTTTTTAACATCCGGTTTTATCAGTATTTTGGTGCATATTTCATGTTTTATGCAAACCATAAAGGTTTTGATGATTTATTTATCTATTTCATAATATGTATCCATGGTTTGATTGTAAAAAACCAACCAACAAACCTCAGTTTACAAAATGATAAAACAACAATATCAAGACAATTTTGCAACCATACTTTAAAACATACAAAAGTTAAAATACTAAAACAGATTATCATGATCTCAACTTTCTAACATCTGCTTAAATATCATATGAATCCTGTTAAATAAACAACAAAAAAGAACCCGTAGCTTTTGAAAATGTAAAGATAAACAAGAATGCAAAATAAGAAAAAACTTGACCTTTTTAGGGGGGCACTCAGCCAAATGTTGTTGAGGAAAAACACCCACACAAGCAATAACAAAGTAAGTTTCAACCAACTCAGAAGCCACTCACCATTTCTTCTCCTGGTCCTGTAACTGTAAATGATTGAGCAACAAAACTGGTAACATAGAAAGTTACTCACATACACTTCAACCATTGCTCTCTGTTGTTATTTTTTTAAAAAACTGCTCAAACTGGCAACCATTCCTTTCTCTTGGCTAGTTACAAAGAATGTGCTTTAGAATGTGGATGGGGCCTCTAAACTGTTGGTTAGTCTCCTAACCACAGATGGAATTAAAGCCTTCATAATGGGCTTGCCTTGTTAGGCAAGCCTGATCAATCACATAGTGTGTTTGCTTAGAAACACCTGAGAGGGACCTCTTTGCCATAGTTATACTTTCAGATTAGGATTGGCTGAGGACTGCAGAAACCTGATTGGCAGAAATGTTTGCAGAGTTTCTCTGAGTTGAAACAGAAGTCTAAAATGTGTGTGGGACAATAAAGAGTGTGTGGCTTTGAGATTTTGAATGAAAAGTTTCTCAAAAATTCTTGACAGGGCTAGGCCCCAATAGCACTATGAAGTAGCCTCCACTGTTTGAGCAAATTATAGATTGAGTTTTGAGCTACTTCTCTCATCCTGAGGGAAGAAGGACAACATGTGTCTTTTGAAAGTCATAATGAAAGCTCATAATGTAGCTAGCTAATTCAGTAACTTCACCTTAGTTAATTCTTCAGGTTCGTTTCAAATGAGGCCTGAGATCAGCATGCTTTAGAATTAGACAGGCTAGGACTGGATTGTGGGACTGATTGCTGAGGTTAGTGATCACTGACTAATTCAGTGCAATATGCTGTTGTTGCTCTTAGTTAATATTCTTAAATATACACTCCAAACTGAAGCGGCCATTCCACACAGTGTACTTATATTATTGGATTATGTGGAAATAGAGTGGGCCCTCATCTTGATGAACACTAAAAATTTAAAACAAGAGCTCTTTTAATAATTAACTTGAGTGCTCATGCATCAGGAGCAATGAAAAAGTAGGAGAGGGGTTAGCAAAATTCAGTGGTAACTGCTTCTAGTCCATTAAGAAAGGAGCCAAATCAGTCCTCCATAATGCTTAATCTTGTTAAACTGCAGCAGCTAATGGAAGGCTTTTTATTAAAAGCCATATGTCTGTGGAATCTTAAGTGTAGGAGAGGATATGACAACAACACTCACATGGTGACATTTTCCTTAATATTCTCTAGGAGTCAAGAAAACCTTTCTTCTGACATTTCTTTGATAATAATGAACAATGGAGTTCTGAGTAGATGTATATCGATTCCTACCATGGATGTTAAAAAGTGCACCTCAGTCACATACATGTTTACACAGATGTAAGCCTCATGTGATCAACAACCCTTAAAACAGTGTTCATAGGATTGCAAACTCTTTCTTTCTTGTAGACACTTAAATCATCACTACAGTATAGCAGTATGTTGCCCAATAGCAAAAGAACTAAAACAAAATAAGTCTCATTTGTAGCACCTGAAGCAATGAGGCAATGGAACACAGATGCTATGTCTCTGAGGTATCGTACTGCAGCTCACAATCTGCCAAGTTAATAAAAACAGTCTTTGGATATCTCTAGCCAACAGGGTCAGTGCCAGGTTTGAGAGGGCACTGAGGCCAGAAGTATTGCCAGGAGGACACACAAAAAGTGGGGGTTGAGGAGGGTCATTTGGGAATCATTTGAGAAATGTTAGTAAGTATGGATACCTCACCCCCGCCACACTTGCTGCAAAAAGTGGAAGGACCGTAGCTCAGTAGTAGAGCACCTGCTTTTCATGCAAAAAATCCCAGGTTCAATTCTCAACATCTTTAGGTAAGGCTAACTCTCTCTGAAATCCTGGAAAGCTGCAGGCAGCCATTGTAGATAATACTGAGCTAGATAGATCAATCAATGGTCTAACTCAATAGAAGGCAGCTTCCTAAAATCCCACTTAGCCCCTTCAAAAGATTGGGTAATCTTGCACTGCAGGTCTGCCAATTTGCAGATGAAGCTGTCACCAGAACAACAGCTGAGAAGTAAGGGTGACATAGTCATTTAAAGGCCCATCTCTCCCCCCCCTTCCCCTAATTGGTCCAGTGGCACAGCCAGTGCTCTTGACTACAATGGTACCTTGGTTTACGAACTTCATCCGTTTCTGAAGTCCGTTCTTAAACCAAAGCGTGCTTTCCCATAGAAAGTAATGCAAAATGGATTAATCCGTTCCAGACTTTTAAAAACAACCTCTAAATCAGCAATTTAACATGAATTTTATTATCTAACAAGACCATTGAAATGAAAGCAATAATCAATGTACTGTACTATAAAATAAGTAAAACAGTATTGTAGATGATAAAAATAAAAATTAAAAAAAAAATCTTACCTGCACAGATGATAGTCGTTGTTTAGATGGGGGGGCTTTTATCCATTTCCGCAGTCACACAATCAATCAATCAATCAGTATCTGAACTGGGATCCACATAGATCCCCCCCCCCCGCTGATGCGGGAAATGCTCCCTAGAGCGTGTGCCTCCCGCAGCAGCATGGGGGGGGGGAGTTGCACGCCCACCAACCAGATGGTGGGCGGGTGCACAGCTTCCCTCCCTTGCGGCTGTGGGAAACGGTGTGACGACCCCCTTCTCTGCTGCCAGACAACGGAAATGTAGTGTTCCTAGTTCTTTTGTTGCTGAAGGATCTATTGCGATTTTCATTTTGGGGGCCAGACATATATTCTATTATTTGCATAATCGTCTCTATCCCTAATGAACTTTTTCCTTTTGTAAAATTTTAACTTCCTATTAAACTCAAGGTTCTTTATCTCTTCATCATATGTTGCTTTATCGCTCCCTTTCTTTAGGTCTTTTTGGATTTTATCTATCTCTGAGTCTGTTCTATCAACTTCAGATTTTGATTTTGCAATGATTAACTGCATTAGGTCAATCACACACCTGTTCAATATGCCCGTCCATTTCGTTATAAAATCCTCCTCTCCTTTATAAAGGCTTGGCTGTTTAATAACCCTTAAACCCCTAGGGATCATGTTCGACCTTATGCATTCTGATAGGGTTGAGGCATGCGAATATGCCATATTCTTTTCTGATTCAAATCATATAACTCCTCTATATAGTTAACCATATCACTTCCTCCTTCCACCTCTGAAGGACAACGGAAGTGTGGAACTCAAAATGGAAGTGCACCCCCAAACAGAGTACGTTCATATACCAAAAAAAATACGCAACCCGGAACACTAATTTTTGGGTTTGAAGTGTTCGTAATCCAAAAAGTTCTTTAAGTAGGCAGTTCGTAACCCCAGGTACCACTGTACGCCCTGGCTTGGCATGGGCAAAGACCTGCCCTCAGCTCATTCAGTCATGAGGAGAGTATTTCAGAGAAGAAACTCCTAGTGAATTTATCCTATAATATTATGAAGGGTACTTGCAAGTGCTATTTATTATTATTGTTCCTTAAATACAGAGAAACAAAATCATTTTATCTGGCATATGAATTAGATGGGCATTGCTAGTAGCCTTCATTATTTCAATCTATGCTAAACGTTTTCTCATTTTTCTCTGCCAACAACAGTTGTAAGAAGTACAGTAAAGGGAAGTGCACTCTATCTTTCTCATCTATCTCAGATTTTGGTAGAAAATTTGTTTTGTTTCCCCTGCCAATAATAAAAATGTTGAGGTGGTATTTTTCCCCCTTTCCTATTGTCCAAACACACACAAAATGAAACATTTCAGTGACTCTAATTCAGATGGCTTGTGAAACACAGCAATCTCTTGTGCCACATAAAGGATTTGCATAAAAATGAAAAACAGGCTGGAAAAATACCTTCAGTCCTGTTAGCATGTTGGTTATGTTCCTGCAGGGAAATCACTCAGTACACTTGGCTGATTCTTTTGTTTTACCTGGGTATGAAAGAAGTATGAGTGGTTCAGGTGTGAGTGGAGAATCCAGAGTATGGGATAAGCAGACCTTTACACAGGGGAAACTTACAGAGAGCACATTAATGCTGGATGGATATAATCTTCCCTTCAAACCACACTTTGATTTCCTTTTGCAGTTAAAGCGAAGCACCTTGTAAGAATTTTCCTTTTTTATGATTTGTATGGAGCAGGGAGATGACTGCTTGAATGTTTTGCTTATTGATCAGGCACAGAAAGACATCCAGCATGTATGTTTAATATTGTTTGAACTCGGGAGTATATAATATTTGTGAGGAGCTTAATCTTTTCAGCTTCTATGAATGAACAGAATATGAATTCTGCTATGAAATTGCGTTGCCAGTACTTGGTGGTAGAAAGAGGACATGTGGAGGGGAAAGTGATAGCCTTTGAAGAACACACGACTTTTGAAGTAGAGATAAAATGACCTAGTGAGGGAGGAAAAGGTTGAAACCAAAAAGAACGAGTGGGTGTTATAATGGGAAGAGAGCCATCTCAGTGAAGACTTTATCTGGAACACAGCTATCTGATTAACAAAGTGAATTTTAGGAAGGCAAGATGTAATATTTGAAGAAGAAACTCTTTGTGTCTTTAGGCATCTAGTTTACTCCACAGTTTTTGCTCTCCCTATGAGCAAAATGTGCTTGTTGCCTCTATGTCATACCACAGATTGGTCTACTTGGTTTCTGAAGGAGCTCTGGTACCATGTTGTGGGTTCTTTGGATGACGCTTTTTGGCAGAAATCCTAGGTGGGGAGTCCAGGGCTATACAATATATTGGATCTTCATCTCTGGGGCAACTTCTGTGACCCTGGCTATACCAACATCCTAGGCCCAATATCAGTAGTTCTAAACGGGTGCGTGCCATGGGATGTAGTTTCAGGGCATGCAGAAAAGAAAACACATGGATTTCCATAGTCTTCTCAGCTGATTCCCCAAACCTGGAGCTGACAGAAACCCCTCTTATTTCCTTTCCATTGTTCCCAATGATAGAGAAATAGGAAAAATCACTGAAAACCAGAAAAGGGACATAGGAGCCCAGCAGGACAATGGGTAAGACAATTTGACCACTTCTGATTTCCCACCACCACCTTAGGATTGCTCAGTTGTAGTATTATATTTGAACAATTAGAAAAGAGAAATCTGAACACAGAAAGAAGCAGACATTTTCTATTATTTTGTTCCTACAAGTGAGAGCACTTGGCAGCACACATTTAAAAGGGCGGTTAAACAAGTTCCCTGGAGACTTCTTGGGAAATGTTAATTTAATATGAGGTAAATTAGATACCTAAAGACATAAGTTTTTTCTTCAGACATAATGTTAATTCAAACCTAAAATGTCACAAAAGGCTGTCCTACTTGATAATGGTCTATATCCTGGTGACTAAGGTAGATGACGTTAGTTAAATCCACAGTAATCCTGTCTGTGATTCTATTTATTACTTCCTTCTTTCAGAGAGAAATTTGATTCACTGCACATTTAAAGGCAAACACAGTGAATTCACACTTCCAAAATATTAAGTGAACTTGAATACGGTCATCCTTCAAAATTTGCAAATTTCTGAATTTTACAATGCCAAGTAATGTGTACAAAAATGCATAGACTAGGCTAAAGTGTACATATCTTAGGAGGAATTTGCAATGAAATGCTGATAGATTTTCGCGAGGACTTTAAAAATACCGCAAATTACTGTGGAAATGTAGAAAACTGGAAACTAGGGGGGAAATTTGAAACTGAGCAAAAACAAAATTTATAAATTTATACATCCCTACTTGACACATATTATATAACTGAATGTTTTATATATTCCAAATAGAGGAGCTTACTGTGGGCAATGAGTTTTCTCCTCAAACTCTCTCATGTAGTTATCCCTAATAATTAAACTCAGTACTTCTAGAAAGGGGAAAAAATGCACCCACAGCTTCAGTAAGTGTTCTCTGAGGTTCAGAAGAGTTTTTAAATCCCGCAGCTAGGAAGTGTTAACTTTTGAGCCTTACACTTTACACTTCTGCAGTGGAGAAACAGAGAGACACCAGAAGCTTCAGGCGAAATTGTTTTGGATGCTAGCTCATCAGGAAGCTTCTGTTCTGAAATTCTCCACAGGGCTGACAAGAGACCTCACACAACCAAATACAATAAATCAATAAGCTTTTAGAGCTTGTTTTAAATGGAAACTATTAACGGTTGAGAAAAACATATGGGTGGAAGTAAAAGGGGGGGAAAGCAGGGAGCAAAAAATTAACAAATCAAGACACACAAATGCATGCAATAAACCAAAGCAAATAAAAACATTTGACCTTATTTTTGGCAAAACATCAAATGATGGAGAAGGGGATCAAATGACAGGAAGAACAGAGAGGAACATATTGCATAAAATATAAGGGGGAAGTAGGTCACACACAAAAACCATAATTTTAAAAATCCATGAATGTTATCAGCATTATATGCATACATTCTGTATATTCTTGTGTAAACACTCATATTTGCTTTATAAAATAAGGGAGAAAACTGCTAGCACTGTTGCCATGGTTACCACACTTAGAAATAACAGAATGGCGTCAGTGTACGTTATTTTATACCTTACAACATTTGAAGTGCATGCTATGGACTATTTTTAATACTTTGTTTTCTCAGATGCAGTACAGCTTGTGTTCCAGACAAACAGGAAAATCACAGGATTTGTGTTATCATTGGCTGCTTGAATGTAATCTGGAATGCTGGCTTTTCCAAAAGTATGCTGCCTGTTAGAAAATGTCATATAAAAACAATGCTGAATAATTACCAAGCCACTAAATAAAGCAAAATCCATTTGAAAATGACAGGGTTTTGTTTTATTTTGTTTTGTTATTTAACTTAAGATTTCTCGTGTAATAGCAATTTATAGAGTGATCCTACATATGTTTAGTCAGTAACAAGTTACACTGAGTTCAGTGGGACTTGCTCCCAGGTCTATGTGTCTATGATTGCAATGTTAGTGTTCTTGTTCAATGCAGATTCTTCAAGATTACCAGTCAGCAAATGAAATTATTTCCCCAGCATAACCTGCCAACATACTTACAGAAATTTCATGCCCAAAAGTTCCTTTCCATGTATAACACCCTGAAATCTGTGGAAGAAAGGTAAAAACCAACATGAAAAATGAAACAATATGGACAAACAAGTTACTAGATCTATCCCATCATATGATAATTGCTTTTCACTGTGATGTGGGATACACTCTTCTTCTTCAGCAGTTTTTGTGAAGCAGTGAAAAAATGGTCCACTCTTGTTTTTCTATACCCTAGTTCCAATACCAGATCCACTCCCCAATGACTGTTACCTAAAAACATCAGGAAATCCTAGGCATGCATCTTCCATGTCACATTTAGTTTGGCCCTTCTGTTAAATGTTGACCTGTTTGCAATTCATTATATCCTATGGTTTGTCAGTGACTTGTTCAGCTCTACTTGGTTATATTGGCCTATGTTCCTTATCCATCCACCCATAGATGCATAGGTACTTTCATACACGATTTCCCTTACCTTCTTTGGAAATGAATAATGAATTGATAAAACAACCTATAAGTGCTTCATATATAGAGATGATCTACACAAGAACACTACACAAACATTGGAGGTCAATTTTTTTACAATGCCGTATATTTGATTACAAACTTAAATTATTATTTCCTCAAATAATCTCAAAACAAAGCAAAACTATTGCAAAGAAAAGCAGACTGGATGCAACTTAAATATGAATGCTTGAGTCTTGTAATTAATACATGTGGGCGTTTCAGGCTAGCTAAGAGATTCCGACAGAATAAAATGTGAACAGATGAAACCTTCCCACCATTTTGTGTTTTGTTTTAGTGTTATAAAATGGCTTCTTTTGCTTTTAGAGGCTGTAAGGTACAGGAGGGGCAAGAGTTCACACAAAGGTACGTAGGGAGGAGTTATGCACAGGAGGTTTAAAAGTTTAAAATGGGATATGTTGCACAGAAGGGTGAAAAGTTCATTGTGGAAACCTGGCAATTAAAGTGAAATAAAATTTTAACCAAGACTCTCCTCTCACTCTAATTGGCTAAAAAATCAGAAGAGGGGGTGAAAAAATGTATATAATTCAAGATGCATGACAGGAAAAGGACTGAAACACAGTAAAAGAGCTGGAATGGCACATAGCAGGGAGGAGTAAGGCTGCAAAGGGACCCAGAAGTGGACCTGAAAATAGATAATATTAGCTTGTTTAGAGCAACTGGAAATACAACTAGATGAATATGTCTCTACTTATTTATTTTTATGGGTATCTACTCAAACTGCAAAATTGGTTTATTTTCCCTAAAATATATTTTTCTCAAAAAATTGTTTCACCTGTTACCTTTCTAAAATTCTAAGTAAAAGCACAGTGTGTTTGGGGGAAAGTTAGTCAAGGGTCTTTTTAATCACCTTTGTGCCTATGTGCCACACTCCTCTGCCCAAATTCCAAAAAATTAAATGGCTTTTTAATGAAAGCAACCAGGGGGACTGGAAGGTATTGAGCTGGAGGAGCAAGAAGGAGAAGGTTGGTTTGATAGCTTGCTTGGCTCTGTTTTTTACTCAATAAAATTTAGCTTGTTTGTTTTTTAAAAGCATGTGGTTCTGCCTTAGAGGCATGCTGTTGCCAACAGGCATGTTAAAGTAGTGTTCTCTTTCATAATACATTTGTATTGTTTCACTGTCCCATTTTTTGTGGATTGTTTTACTGTACACCACTTTTGCAAGTTCTGTATAAATGCCTAAAACAAAAGAAAATGGAAACCTTTCTTCTGCTTCTTCCTCTGTCCATTAGAAAAAGACAGAAACGCCCTCTGTTAGGCTGTAATCCTATATACACTTAGCTGGGCGTAAGTTCAGTTGAACTCAGTGATGCTTACTTCTGAATAAGAAAGAAAAGGATTGTACATTACACACTCCTGGACAGAAGTGGTTTACCAAATTCGAATTTTAAAACAACACATTGTAATTTTCCCCCAAAATAAAAAATGTTACCCTACTCAGAACTATATTTTGCAAAGCTGCTTCACCCACAAACCCTTCCACTACATCACACATGTTTTTTCTCTCATACTCAACCTACAAAGAGCATTCATTTTGCACAATTGGTTTTGTCAAGGACCTAACAGGGGGTGAGGTGGGGATGATAAGGATCCAAACTGCGAACAAACTGGACTGCTGCATATGTGCCAAATATAAAATGAATGGTCAATCAAGGATTAATCAATATTTTTTCCTACTGATAAAAAAATGGATGTGTCTAAACCGTGGCTTGTACCTCTAATTTCACTGCATAGAAATATCGGGACATTAACAATGGAGGCATTACAGGGGACTCGACAGAATCAGAGTTCTCTGGATAGAAAAGAATGTGTAAACTCAATGTTAGCTTTGCCCTGAATGTTGTCCAAAAGCATTGCAGGAGACATGCATTGAATGACCCACATACCCTTCATTTTCCTGCACTGCGGCTTTATGCATGCCTATTACATACTGAATTCTGTCTCATGTGTATAAATAACAAAAACACCTTCCAGCTTAGAAAGAGCCCATCCTGCTGACCTACTTGCTATAAAGGAGAGTTTGGTGCGCTGTATCCATGCATTTGAAATATGTCAGTTGAGGTAGGCATCAGATCTTCTCTCTGTGAGAAGAAGACCACTGGATTAGTGTGCCTTTCTTCCCACAGTATATTCTATTCTTTCTAGGAAACGATGTGTTGATTTAAGCATCCACAGTGATTATTGCATTGTTCCTGCTGATGAAACAGGACTGATAAATTATTTGGAATCAAGTGGATGAAGGCACAATACTGGATATGCTTAGCATGACACAGAACAGAGAAAGTCTTTCCCTCGAGCTAAAAGTTATGTCACGGCAAAATTTCTAAGACAGCATCATTATGGTTTTACTTTACGGTAACACACATCAAAGCTTACAAACTCGTTTTAGAATGCATCTGAAGTCTGAACTAAGAAAAGAGTTGGTTCATTAGCCTGAAATGTAACATAATGAAATGTAAATGCTGCCCTGTGCCCATGCTGCACTGTAAAATGTGGTTAATAGACACCACTCAAAAACAGCACATCTGTGTGTCACAATTGATGCCATGGAGAGATGTTGTGCAACTTGGTCTATAATAGGGCAGTGATGTTTTCATGGAAAACAATGAGATTTGCAGCTTTCCTTGGTGATAATGTTTTTTAAATGCCATTTTGGGAAGCCAGCCTCAAAACAAACCTCATATTAGAATGAATAATTGCATTGGAATAGTAAATAATTTATCAGAGGGATGCAAAACTGCCCAGGAAAGTATTGATTAACAATTAATTGTGACGTGGCAGCCTTTATTGTTAGCTATGTCTAGGGTTGGCATATGTCAATTCTTCATCCATATGGCGCATTGGAATTGAATATCTATGTCTGATCTCCAGGTCTGGATGCTCAAAATCTGCAAATGGCTGGAAAAGAGAGCAGATTACTAATTCTTTCGCCACTTAGCTCTCTTCTGTTGAGTGCTGGTTCAGCCCCAGAGACGCTCATGCTTAGAAGCCTGGGAGAGTAGAGACAGTTGAGGGAAAAGGGAAGTTAATTGGTTAAACCATTGTATTAACTTTCCCATCCTACTCCCTTCTCCTGTCACTTGGCTTCCTGGGACTTGTGTACATGCTAGCTTAGCTTTGTAATTGGAAAGAAAAAAAGGCTCATGTCAACATGAGCCCCAAGAGTCCAGTGAGAACAGAGCAGAGTGGGAAATAGTGGTCAAACCCCAGCTAGGATGAGCTGCAAGTTATAAAAAAATACAAAAAAAGTCTGTTAGATCAAACCAAAATTCATCTCAGCCAGAGACTGTTGGCATCATTGGATAGCCAGCAGACTCTGAAAAGCTTACATGCAAGTTGTGAAAGCAAGACATCCTCAGTTCTTTCAGCCT
Source organism: Podarcis erhardii (assembly GCF_964252035.2). Lineage (NCBI taxonomy): Eukaryota > Metazoa > Chordata > Lepidosauria > Squamata > Lacertidae > Podarcis > Podarcis erhardii. The sequence goes on from NC_138508.1 coordinate 64,492,758, forward strand.
AGCATCTGGGACACATATTTTGCCATCTTTTGACTTGGAGGGTCTCATTTAGTTATCCTGGCTAAGTGCTGTTGATATGGCTATACTTTGTACATTTTTTTAAAAAAAGCATAAAAATAGGTTTTTATGAAAGTCAGGGGGCAGAGTCTGTTTTGGGGTAGCACCTATGGTAGCAACTATTTCTCCAGTACCTGTTTTGACTGTAGCTGATTTAGCTTTCTGTAACCAGGAAGTAATTTTTCCGACCATGATAATAAGCAAGGACAAAGAGTTTCTTTCAGTCCATAGACAAAATCTGCACTTCAAAATCAGTACTTCGAGATGATTGCTTGTAATGGCCAGATGTGGTCTGATGCATCAAACAAACAAAAAAGAAACAGTCAAACAAATAAAGCAAGCAAGCATCCTTAACACCAAGAAGGTGCACTTTTTTGTTCAAAGAGGTTATTTTAGGCACTTGTCCTACCTCACCCCTGCACAGCCAACCTTAACTGCACAACTTGTAAATATAGTTATAATATCTTGAAAACCACTGGTCTTTATATATGTACACAAGGGTTACAACTTTTTGACATCCTCATGTTCCTGTAGCTTAGATGAACTTTTGCCTAAAAACAAAGGATTGACCTTTTGAAAAAAGGTCACCCCAGAATCAATAAATCATTTTTTGTATATGAAACTATATAATGTATTATGTAAATATACATAATAATTATAATTATGTATTATAATACAGGAGAAATAGAGCTTGCAAATTTTCTAAAACTAGTAAAGTGTTTTGTACATTGTACATCACTTCTTATTGCTTAGAATAAATCAAGTTTGCCATTTGTCTTTGTTTCTGCTGCAAGCACTATAAAGTTCCCACACCACTTTGATTGCACGTTCTGTGCACTGATTACTTCTTGGTATCTGGAGGATGGATGGCTCCTGCTTCCAGTGATTCTCCAATACCCGCAATGCTTATATGGAAGCTTTCAAAATTTTTGAAAAGTTCTTGAAGTCATTTTCATTGTGTAGTAACGTTGCCTATACGGTGATTCCAACTTTTCATTCTGGGGTGACCTTTTTTCACAACTGAGAAGAATTAGTCTCCTTTATGATGCAGGAAATGGTTGGGGGGGTCAAAAGTTATAACCCTAATGTAAATATTGATAGTGGGAGTGGGCTCCAGGAAAACTCAAGGCTCATTGAGTTTCTATCCAATGATGAAAGAGTAAGTGAACATGGATGGGGAACCTGTGGTCCTCCAGATGTTGACAGAGTCCCTAGCCAGATCCAGTCACCTCTGTCAATGATAACGGATGATGGGAGTTGTAATTGAATAACATCTGGAGGGCCAAATGTTAGCCACCTTTCATTTATATAGTGTGAATTTGATGAGTATCTTTGTTATCATTAAGTCATGATGAAGATAGAAAACCAAATTGCACCTGGCATTTTTAAAGACACATATTCATTTTCAGAATTTTTAATAGCACCATTTGACATCTTCCAGAGAAATCCAGATGAGAAACTTGTGGGATGTGTGTGTGTATGTGCATGTTCATCCTTTTGAAATTGCAGACTGCAATGAAACAACAGTGTCTCTCTGTGTGAATGAGGGTTGCTTTTATTGCAAGCCCTTATTGTTCTGACTCCAACATTTCTGAGGAGCCTCATGACATCAACAATCAACAAAATGGTGGGGGGAGGTATTTAAGAAGTCATAGTACTAAGTCCTTTCTGTTCAGAAACTATCCAACAGAATACAGAGACAGCATCTATTTTAGAAAAAACCTAAGTGTCCTCAAAGGTATATTGTTTTCAAAGCACTGCTCAGGAGGGGAGAAAGAATGCAAACTTCACTTCAAACAATAATTTTTTTTTAAAAAAAAATTCTCTGTCCGGAAACTTTCTAAACTCCAGCTGACTGTTTAAATGGAGGAAATAATTTGATTTATTAATCCAAAGAGAGCAATGAGCAAGCACGCTGGAGTGCATTATGCAAGGAGCAGTGGGGTTCAGCAGTGTTAAACGACCAAAGGCATTCTGGTGTTGCAGAAGGTGAAACATTTTCTTTCTGGGATTAAGAAGTGTGAAAAGCTGCCAGCAAAAATGAGACGTGGTGTAAGCAGTCTGGTTCAAATTTCCCCCATGCATGTTTTGATCTAGAAGAGATAGTACAAGTGGTGTTAACACTCATGGTTAGGCCCCTGACAGCCATGACTGAACATGCTGCTGCTGGTGGTTTGCTATTCCTGCCTTTGTCAGTTTGCCTGATCAACATGGTTGCAACAGATGGATATGTTCATTGCAAAAAGGACTGTATTCCAACAGAGACAAATTCCAGAACAGAAGCTGTGCTGCTTTGCAGTCATAGAGACAAGAACCGCTGTGAAGCCTGTGAGACTAATTGGTTAAACCGTAGCATGGATCCACCTGCCACGCACATGTATGAATACACAGCAGTTGGAACAGAGCCGCACTGCTGAAGCTAGTAATGGAAGTATATAATGCTACTTTATTTGAATAATGATACACTGGTACCAAGCGAAGCCACTACTACCATTTTCTTTTACCCTGGAAGTTTCAGTTCATGATGGGGACGTGTTGCAGTTGCTAAGTGATGAGCAAAATGTTCTTTGCGTCTACTCAGCATTTTTCATCACCTATACAAGCATTCAATCCTAGTATGGAAAAAAGATTCCAGTTTCCTGGAATGTATCCAAATGAAGACCTGAACAGGGATGATTTCACACTGTCATTTAGTCTGAGTCAGTGGCGGAGCGTCATGCTCCAGCACTGGGGGACAGATAGCAGGCGGGGGCGGGGCTGGCGCGTGTCCTAGGGGTAGGGCGGGTATCCCATGGGTGGGGGGCAGCCACGATGGCACCCTGAGGATTGTACTGTCGGGGGCGGGGCATTCCCTCCGCACTCCTCTTCCTCTGCCAGTGGTCTGAGTCCTTCTTTGGGGGGCTCAAAGGTGCCAGGGGAAAACATCATTCTTCTCCCAGGCCTTTGCCTAATTAAACAATCTATGGCCTTTTAAACTGTGGAGAGGGGTTATTATTTTGTTTGCTAATATGTTATGTATTTTTGTATTGCAAACCACCCTGTGATCCTCAGATGAAGGGCGGTATAGAAATTTAAATAATAGTAATAGTAATAGTAATAGTAATAGTAATAATAATAATTTAACAACAACAATAATAGTTGATCCAAGCATCCTTCCAGACCCTGACAGATATACAGACTCCCACTCTTATTTCAAAGCTATTTTGTCTTTGTATCAGAAAGGCACCTGTCCAACTTGGTTGCCAATAAATAAATATTGCTACAAACATTTCTGAGATCATGGGCTTTCCAGCAAGTGGCTCTTGTCCAGGTTTGTTAATTGTCTTACTTTAAATGTTGTGAGGATATTATGCCCTTTTAAAATGTGGGGTTTTTTGTGGGGAGGGGTTATTGGGTTGTTTTTATTCTGATTATGTATTTTGTGGTTTTCTATTTTGGTTTTATTCTGTGAACCGCCCTGAAACCTCTAAGTATAGGGCGGTATAATAATAATAATAGGCTAACATATAAAAGGCCAAAATATGGCTGAGCTATAACACTACTACCAGAGCAGAAGAGATGGCCCCCAACACCATGTAGAGAGATCTGTGGTGGCCAACATAATATGGTGCTGCTTGCCCAAAGTAGGTGCCACTGCAGCATACCTGGATGGGGATGGGGAGGGGAGGGGCAGGATAGAGGCAAGGTTGGGTGGCACAGGTGGAGTCAATGTGGCACTCCTGCTGGTGCATCAGTGCAGCCCCCCCATCACCCATCCTCACCCCAGCTGCTTCCAAGTAAACCAATGCTGGTATCATAAAAGCACCTCTACAGCTCTGCACTACTACAGCAGCCAATAGTGACAGAGATCATATTGTTACAGGTTGACCACAAACTTGACATGAGCCAACAGTGTGATGCGGCAGCTAAAAAAGCCAATGCAATTCTGGGCTGCATCAATAGGAGTATAGCATCTAGATCAAGGGAAGTAATAGTGCCACTGTATTCTGCTCTGGTCAGACCTCACCTGGAGTACTGTGTCCAGTTCTGGGCACCACAGTTCAAGAAGGACACTGACAAACTGGAACGTGTCCAGAGAAGGGCAAGCAAAATGGTCAAAGGCCTGGAAACGATGCCTTATAAAGAACGGCTAAGGGAGCTGGGCATGTTTAGCCTGGAGAAGAGGAGGTTAAGGGGTGATATGATAGCCATGTTCAAATATATAAAAGGATGTCACATAGAGGAGGGAGATAGGTTGTTTTCTGCTGCTCCAGAGAAGCGGACACGGAGCAATGGTTCCAAACTACAAGAAAAAAGATTCCACCTAAACATTAGGAAGAACTTCCTGACAGTAAGAGCTGTTTTGACAGTGGAATTTGCTGCCAAGGAGTGTGGTGGAGTCTCCTTCTTTGGAGGTCTTTAAGCAGAGGCTTGACAACCATATGTCAGGAGTGCTCTGATGGTGTTTCCTGCTTGGCAGGGGGTTGGACTCGATGGCCCTTGTGGTCTCTTCCAACTCTATGATTCTATGAGGTTTGTGGGTGCTAAATGTCTGGGTTCAGTAAACCTTAGCCTTTAATTAGAGCTTGTGTGTTAGAACCAGCAAAGAGACAGACTCATGTGTGCTGAAGATAGTTCCATGTATACATCTGGTTCCATGTGTGCACCAGATGCTTCTAACCCAGGCTTCCTCAACCTCGGCTCTCCAGATGTTTTGAGACTACAATTCCCATCATCCCTGACCACTGGTCCTGCTAGCTAGGGATCATGGGAGTTGTAGGCCAAAAGCAGCTGGAAGACCAAGGTGGAGGAAGCCTGTTCTAACCCTTTATTTAGCATGTGTGAAAGACTAATTCAGTTAGGCAAACTGTCCAAGTTGTGTGTTAGATGTTTCTTAATCCTAGGAAATCAACATGAGTAAAAAGGTTAATGGAGTCGGCCCAGTTTCCTCTGAGGTGATGGCCTGGGAATGTGGAGCCAGCACAGAAAGGCATCTCAGGGTGGGCTTCAAAATAAAGCTGATCAAGCAGCAGGGTAGGGGAAAATAAATGAGAGTCATCTCCTCCAGGTCAGCATGTAAACTATCCTTCAATTGCGGGGAGGGACTGATTAGAGAAACCTAGAAGAGGGACTAGATGAACAATATTTATTTCTGGTACAAGAACAGACCAGAGCTAATTAACAAGTCTAGACACAGGAAATTTCTGAAGATGTCCAACAGTGAGAGGGGCTTTATATACTGAAATTTACCAATAATTTGGGTAATTAAGTCCTCATTTTTTTGCATCAAGTTGACATGGCAACATATTTCCTTGTGAATACATGAAGACCCAGAGTTTCAGGTCCAGATAACAGCAACTTACTCTCTGTCAGCCTAACCTGTCTCACAATTTGAAAGTATTTTTTAAATTTTTTTTAGTACATTGGAGGAAGTGGGAGATACAAATGGTACAACCACAACAAAGAAGATAATAGTCGATTGCCTTGAGAAAGATATAAGTAGAATTATTTCTAATGTCAAGAGAATCTCTGGAGTAGATTATCATAATTGTAGGACCCATTGGCAGTTTCCTGTGTGGTTTTGTAAAAGAAATAGAAAGGCTGTGTGATTCAGAAGGCCACATCTGCCCTTAAAAAGCATTTCAAAAATTTGAAAAACTAATTCTCATTGACCTAGATGGAGCCAAAGTAAGGGTTTGTCATTGATAAGTCTTCAATGGGCATGGCAATTGTTCCACAATGCAACGTCAACACAGAGTACACTACAATAACGGAATGAAACTATTCTAAAAGTATCTCAAGAGCTGCGCAGCTGTTTGAAACTACTTCTGTATTCCACATCCTGCTATTCCACTGTCAGCAGGCAAGGGTGTTTCTGAGCTCTGAGCCTTAACAGAGTTGCTGTTAAAAGAGCAAGCAGGAGTGCAAGAGTTTCTCCAAGGCATTGAGCAATCAAAAGTCAAGCTTAAATAATTAAAAGTGCAGTTCTATCTAACGCTACATCATGAAACAGCAAGCCCCCAAATCCTGGATTTTGCCTTTGCTGTAAGAGTAGACATAAAACATAAAATGTTTTCTTCATTCCTGTGTTGCGTTATGTTTACTTGCAACAAATAAGTCTAGACTATGTTGGGAATGGGTGTGGGTGTGCTAACCCATAAATCAATAAAACAAAGCACAAGATCATTGTAATAAGTCTTAGCAATACTGCAGTTTGCCTCCCCACCATTCATGCCTCCGGCTTTCAGGTACAAAAGTCTTAGCTGTGCCAATATATATTAAGTATATCTAGCTTGTCTACTTGTTAATGATTCTGTAATTGCTCCAACACAGTATCCCTGTTCAGGCATTATTCCTAAATGGGCTATATTTACTTCTTTTGTTTGTTTGTTTGTCTGTCTGTTTGACTTCTATATCACCCTTCATCATAAGATTCCAGCCTCCCCCCCCCCAAAACCACCTGTGTGTCTTCACACCCACAACCTTCCCATGTTAAGCAGGACTGTCTGAAGGTGGAGTCTAAGCACACCTGGGTTAGGGGTCTCAGTAACATGAATGGTTGTCAGTGTGTTCATCTACTGTATTATCCAAAATGCATTGTAGGAAAATTGGGGGAGGGAGGCACGACAATATATACTTCTAAAAAAAGTATTTGCATATCCCTAGTTGTATCAATAACTTGACTGGGAGCATGTGCATTGGTTTTTGTCCCTCCCTCCCCAAATTTTCCATGCAGTGCCACATTCTGTTGCCAGGAGATATGGTTGTTGTTTGCCATTTTCTTGTCTCTCCACTATTCCACTATGTTTTCCATGGAGGCAAAAGTGTGTGTTTTTCCATTTTGAAAAGACATACAAATTTCAGAGGATGAATCTGTTCAGTGATGTCCTGGAGCAAGAACCATGTTGAACCATCTTCCTTTCTACCTCAATAGCAATTTCCATAATTCAGGAAAACTGGAAAGGCCTTGCTATTAATCCCATGATCTATTTTTAATTGGAAGTACTGCAGTTGTGTGTGTGTGTGTGTGTGTGTGTGTGTGTGTGTGTGGTGAGGGGAAATAGGACTCTTGGTGTTGAAGCTGAAATGTATTTATGCCAATTTCATTTATTCATATTTACCTTTGGATCAGGGTGCCCAAAGAAGGCCATATCAGTATGCTGCAGATGTATTGACTCTGCGTATCAGCCCTTGGCTTTTGTCACGCACTAACATTATATTCAATAGGAAATTATTTCAGGCTACCATCATTTGTCTACAGTACTTTGAAGAAAAAGGGTTTTCTCTACACACTAGAAGCAGAAAGGGGAATTCTTTTCTATGGTTTTATAATTACCTATCAAGCTAGTTTTTCCACTACAGATAATGCATTTGTGACAAGAGATAGGATTTTAAACATTTGGACACGGCCCCCCCCAACTCTTCAACATTAAGTTTACAGAACAGCTTCCAATACAATAAACAAAGCAACAGTAAGTTAACATTTCCAACAACAAACGGCGGCAGCCTAGTGAGTTAAAATTCCGGTTAAAAGCACAGCCAGTGTTTTGAATGAATTACAGTTTCCAAAGAGTCTTCAAGAAAAGCTCGGGGTACAATACTTGTCATCCAAATGGGTATTAGCATCAGTAAAATGACTAGGCTATCACTTTTTCAGTATTGTTGCAGCTGGCAAGCCAACTTCAACTAATGAAAAGTGCTTCACGAACAGGAGCCACTTGGGCTTGCAACAATAAGACTGGATCACATACCCACGCTGTGGACCTGGTCCTCAGTCCCATCTAGGCAAAGTTGAACACCACGTCCCTGAGCAGAGGTGGCATCTATCAATAGTACCTCCCTCTTGTTTTGATTTGGCTTTAGTTCATTGGCCTTTATCTGCATGACAGTTGATAGAGAGAGGAGCCTGATGGAGCTGGCTACCCAGCAGTTCTGCTAGAGTAGCTGGTCCCCCCCCCCCCTCTCTCTCTCACACACACACACACCTCCTAATAGAATTGCTAGTGAAAGAAAACAGGTGAGGGAGAAGAAAAGCCTGCTGGAGCTGGAATTTATAGTTTAAACTCTTATCTCTGACAAAGAAAAATCAACCGACATTCAGTAAAACTAGCTCATATAGAAGCCGTTCCTGACCTGATTTGATTTTTTAAAAAGATTTTTCAGCCTTTCTGAATAGGTATGAATTTCCAGAACAAAGGAGTGACCACTCAGAGGTGTCTAGTTTGCTTAGCCTCTTGGTGCACTTCAAATGGGAAAGAGATCCTAAGTAAAGGAACCCCAGATGATCTAAAACACTGTGGTGGGTGGCTGGCAGCAGAGTAATGAAACCACCAGTTTAATACTGTATTTGGCTTTTGTTTGCTAGAATAAGGTGACTAGTAGTATGCAGCAGTAATGTTTCAAAATTTGCAGAGATACAGCATTTAATTTTGAACCTGTTGATGATAAAGGCCCTATTACACCTTCAAGTTCAAGTTGTTATTTTAGGTTTACTGGGCATAGGTGTATTTAGCTATATTATATTCTCTTCATCTTCATCTTCTCCTTCCTTAAAAGCATTCTGAAGAATTAACATTCTTACTTTACTGTTTCTTGGGGACTATGCTTAGAACTTAAACACACATTTCCTTAATGTAAAATAAAAGTGAAAAGATACAAAATGAGAGTGTTTCATTATGTTTCATTCTGCTTTTTTCCCTCTCTTGCCACTGGAGAATCTCATTACATATCCAGCAAAGGAAAAGCAAATGAGCCATGAAAGACCCCTGTAGCTTCCTTCACTGTTGAGAATAGTGCCAGACATTAACAAAAATGTTAATATTAGGTACAGCCTTTAATTCAATCAGTCATTGGCTTGCTAATAGCATATTATGAAGACAATCTCCTAAATAAGTGGAAGGGATGCCCATGAAGCTTTCCTCCCATATTGCAAAATAAATGAAAGGAAGGGTCATTTTCGACTTGCTGTTTTAAATCATCTCTCTTTGCCTGGGCCACAGAGAACAAAATAATGAAGTTTAAATGGAAGACCTTGGAGATCAGTAACATTATGCCACCTGTAAGAAGTTACATCCATGATAGTTGCCCCCATGCTCCCAAAAGGAAGACATGTGGTAATAAATGTGGTAAAGACTTGTAGCTTTATTAACTGTAACATCCAAGGATCTGCAGCAAACAGGGCTGAATAACTCAATCCAAGCAGGCAGCTTATCTGGGGAAGAAAGATGGAAGCTTCTTACCAACACCCCTGGTTCTGAGCACCTGATCAATAAGTTAAGTTGTCCATGCCCTTCCTTAATTCCTCACTCAAAGTCAAGCTGAGTGAGCACTGTAATAAGTGTGTGTTAATCTGTGTTTACAGTGGTACCTCGGGTTACAGACGCTTCAGGTTACAGACTCTGCTAACCCAGAAATATTACCTCGGGTTAATAACTTTGCTTCAGGATGAGAACAGAAATCGTGCTCCGGCGGTGCAGCGGCAGCAGCAGGAGGCTCCATTAGCTAAAGTGGTGCTTCAGGTTAAGAACAGTTTCAGATTAAGAATGGACCTCTGGGACAAATTAAGTACTTAACCCGAGGTACCACTGTATTTCTATTTCTTTCTAGATTATGGCATTAATAATAAGGATAGCATTAATATGACAGGACCCTCCATGATGAACTTTGCTGACCCTTGTACAAGCCTGATTCCAGCCTTGCCTCCTGTAAAGTATTCATCCTGACCTATCTATATATGACCTAAAGGTTAACACAAGCAAATTTAGTTTCCAAGTACAGGGAGCCATCCACACAATGGTAAGGTGATTTGAAAGCAGACAGCAGACAAGAAATGGCCAAGTTCAGTTAAGGCAGGCATGGCCAAACTTGGCCCTCCAGCTGTTTTGGGAATACAACTCCCGTCATCCCTAGCTAACAGGCCCAGTAGTCATGCATGATGGGAACTGTGGTCCCAAAACAGCTGGAGGGCTAAGTTTGGCTATTCCTGAGTTAAGGGCTCACTATCAAAGTTTCTCACCCTTTTGTTAAGCAAACAGGATGGCCAGTTTTCAGTCCTTTTCTCACTAGGATGGGCAAGGTGAGAAATGAGCAGGAATTCGAGGGGGGAGGAATTGCTCATCTCAAAGCTCCTCCCTTCTCTACTAGGAGACATTAGCTAAGAATATTATTAAAACCCCAGACTTTCTAGTAGTTAGCTAGCTATCCTAACTCCAATAAGGAATTCTCTTTCTCACCGCTTTAAAGGAACAGCACACTTCTGTTTCACTTTAAGGACAGGTATATTATTGCGTGTCAAGACCCTGAGGCCTCCCCCTTATGCCGAATAATAACACGTGGACACCATATTTTAGGTTAATGGGCAAAATTTAGGCCACAACTTTCTTGGTTACAGAATGTGAGCGGTTTTGGCTTAGGCATTGGAATTGAACCAACTATATCTGACTCCTGTCTGCCTGCAGGACAGGCTCCCCCCAGGTTCACCAGAAGGTCGTGCCATGACCCTAACCTCCACCCGGGCTTCGGACAGGAACCACAACCCCCCGGATTCCTTTAATGGAATACCCTTTAGAATGGAGGGGCAGGTGATGGCCACACCTTCCCTTGCCCAAACCAGGTTTTACCAATGCCTAACTGCCACTCGAGCCAAAGGCCACGGCCGAGGACTCCCTGATGACGTGGGGCTTCACCCAGCCCCTGCTGTGTGCGGAGGCCACATGGCCTGACTGCAACACCACCCCACTCAGAAGTGGAGTGGCATTCTCTTCAAGTTCTTGCTCTTAGTGTGGGTTTATATCCCAATTTTGTTTCTGTAAAAAATAATTTCTAGATCTTATTGTATTTACATTAAGGGTAAAATGTTTACTATTCTATCTGCCTGCTTTATAGAGAAGCATTTTGAATTTATTTTTGCTGCTGCAGCTCTTTAGAACTTAAAAACCACATAAAACCATCAATTATATAACACGTTACTTTTTGAACAGAAAGGTTAATTAATTTATTTTGTGGGGGGAGCGTGTAATTGACTGAGCAAAGTGAGGCTTCAGTTTGAGGCAAATGTTCAGCTTCTGGTGTTGATGTTTTTGGATGTGTCCTTTCGCTACTACTCCTAGTTATAAAATTTGGTATGTATGTTCGGGATCTTAATCTACAGTTCAGGTTCAAAAAACTGTCTCTTCATCTACCCCAAGCCTGTGGGCCTAATTAGCTTCCCCATTCAGTGTAATAACATTCCCATAATCCTTTTATCCTATTCTTTATTTGAATGTTAGAAAAGAATTGCTTCCCTTTGTGGCATATCTTTAATTAAAAAAAAACCCCTTTCTACTATAAGATTGCTTATTTAATCAGTTTCTAAAACTGGACTTTAAAACCATTTTCACAAATAACTAGGAAATGAATTTTGTTATAACCAATACACCTTAAAACTATGTCAAATCTGTTTTAAACTGGAAATCCAATACATCTGATACTGGTGCAGCATACATGAATACCCTGAGTGGCCTCTTATATGAGGCTTCATAAAAGCCTCATACCCATCATGAATGAATCCTCAGTTCTCAAGGGCAGGGTGGGTGAAAAGCAACAAGGAAGCAGTGACTTATGTGACACTTTGCAAGTTTTGCATGGCCTTGAAGTGCTAACACAGGTTGACTGGCCTCTGCAAAGCAGTAGAGAGGTCCAGTGTATGGCAGGATGCTTCCTAGAGCCCCCTTGAACAAAGATGGAACCTGGAGATGGGACCCCCATCAGTCCCAGCCAGCATGAGCAATAGTCAGGGTACTGTAGTCCAACAATAGCTGGAGGCCACAGGCTCCCCATCCTGGCACCGGACGCTGCTCTATATTCTGATACCTTACCCCCCTGCCAACTCTGCAGGTGAATGACCCCAGGTAGAACCCTAAAGCCTTGAATAACTTCTAGGCTGGGCAAAATTCAGCGACAACTTTATAGCTGACAGGTAAATCAGTCTACTGGCTAGAATGGGTTGCATAGTTTCCATGTGCACACAAACTGCATCCCTGGGCCACCTTAGCCAGAGGCCTTATATTTTTCTAGAATAAGGCATACTGAATTAAAGAGATTTGCTCTTTATAAGAAGCAGCACATTCTCTGCCTTATTCATATGAATGAAATGGTGCATTTGCACATGAATTTCATAGTCTTTAAAGATGCTAAAGTGCTTTGCCACTCTCATGACCATTTTACACCTGCAGCACAATCAATCTGCATATTTTTTTCTAAATCAAGCCAATTGGTCTGAATGTCTTTGCGGCAGATCTTTTTCCTTGACAGTTCAGTAATAATAGTATATCATTTAGAAGAGAAACTTTTCCTTTTTAAATGGACTCAGCTGTACCAGTACGATAGCTATATCGTACTTTTGAATCATAATAAAAGATGTAATTCCCAGTGGCATTTAGTGTCAAGTCTACTTCTACCAACAGCTAGAATCCTGTCCCAATTTGTTTAGTTAATCATGCAGTCACTTGAAGTAGTGCATCAAATCTCTTGCTTTCCCATTTGTTTCCTTTTACATTTATTTAGTTTCATGAGATCTAAGAATGAGAATCATGTAATTAAAGGCTTGTGCTGATAGCCTACCAGCTGCAACATTCTTCAACAACATTTACATTCAAATATAGGTCCTACATTTAAATTTTCTTTCTTTCTTTTAAAAAATATTTTTAGATCCCCCCCCCCCCAGATATCTTGAGATTGCATCAAAGGGTAGCCTCTGTTGTTATGGTCACAATGTTGACATATTAGTTGAAAAGAGCATCTGTTCCGTTTATCTAGCACCTTGCATATTATTTATGGAATCAATTAAAACAGATCAGTGGCAGTCTGAAGCAGTTTGGCAAGGTAGAATATTAAACTTGCTGAATTTAGTAGTTCACACACGCAGTAACATTTCTTATTCTGTCATCATTTAGTTAGTCAGCATGTAATGACTTAAAGCTGAATATGAAGAATTTATCCATTGAAAAGTATTGTGACTGAGGTAACTGTGGCTGCTAGTACGGAAGTTCTGTTTGTGATGAATAACCAGAGATGGCTTATTGGCACATGTAAGACATCATGATGCTACAGTCAATAGCCCTATCCATGCAGTCAAAAGCCGAGTTCCACTCCTCTGTCAACACAGCGAACAAGGCCCTACATATGACTAATGAGTGACTAGGACTAATGACAAATGAATATGAATAGGTGCCTTTAAATTTTTACCTAAAGATGCTTTGAATGTGTCCAGTTATTGTAGACTTGTTATCTACTGCCATATTTTGAAGACTGCATTGTATCACTGCTTTACTTTTGGGTCAAGATAGAAGCAAAGCAGATGTTGAGCAGTTCTGCCTTCTTTCCGTCATCCAACAGCATTCCTCACAGAGGACCTATTACTTGCTTGTTCTTCTTGTTTTGAACATAGCCAAAGAAACCTTTTAAATTGTTTTTAACCTGTCTTGCAAGCCTGAGCTCATTCTGAGCTTTAGCCAGCCTGCTCTTCACCCTGCAACTGTTGGCTTAGTCAGCAGAGCATCTTAATCTCAGGTTTGTGGATGTGAAACCCACACTGGGCAAAAGATCCCTGCATTTCAGGAAGCTGGACTAGATGGCCCTCGTGGTCTCTTCTACTCCATGATTCTATGATTCTTTCTTGATTTCTCCTCTCTTCTATTTCATATACATTCCCTTCTTACATCTCAGTTCATCTGTAAACTCGTTATTCAGCCACATCAGTTTCTTTAGGTGCCTCTCACTTTTCTTTCTTGTTGGAATTGTCTGCCTTTGTGCCTTCAATATTTCACCTTTCAGAAACTCCCATCCATCTTCAACTCCCTTGTCTCTGAGTATTTCTTAGAGTCCAGAGTGCATGTCTGACTACACTCAGCTTTCCCTTGTCTGGGTATACTGAAACCCAAGAGGACATGATCACTTGCTCTCAACGTTCCCCATACTTTCACTTCATCAGTCAGTTCCTCCTGATAGATGTGGGGAGGCTAATATTCTTGCATTCTGGGTACAAGCAGCAGTAGTGAAAGCATTTGGGAACAGACTGGGAGTGTGATCCTTTTCCGCAGCCACCAACAGCAGGAACAGCTGCCACCTCCAACTGGTTCCTGCTTCAGGCAGCTGAATGAATGAAATTGTTCAGCCATTTTGTTTGTTTTCAGCTATACAATGTTTAGTTTCTGTTTATACTGTATGCTGCTTTGCAAAGAAAGAAAGAAAGAAAGAAAGAAAGAAAGAAAGAAAGAAATTATAGGAAACAGAGCAAAACTATACAGTCTTTCTGATTGGCTAATGAATTAGGAACAGTTTATATAAGTGACACTTGGAAGCAACATAAAAAGAAGTATTTGCTTGATCAGGCCAATGGGCCATTTAGTCCAGCAGTTTGTTCTCACGGGGAAACTTAAAAGCAGGATTCAAGGAAAATAGCACTCTCCCCTCCTGAGGTATCTAGCCAGGGGCATATGAAGTGGGGGGCAGAGGGGGTGGGTTTCCCCGGGTGCCACTCTGGGGGAGGGTGACAAGATGGCCCCTGCCTCCCCCCAGCTGTAGAGTGGCCGAGGGCGCGCGCAGTCCATACGGGCTGCTATTCTTGTGCGCCATCCATATGGGCATCTGTACAGGCTGCCTCTCGCACGACAACTGTACAGGATGCCGCACATGCACACTCAGTATGGGCTGTCCCACCCCAGGTGCCGGAGAGGATTCCCCTGCCACTGTTTCTAGCAACTGGAATTCAGAAGCATTGCTGCCTCTAATAGCCAGGATGGAAAGTATGGCAGGGGACTTAGATTCCAGGGACCAAAGAAGCTGAGCTGAAAGCAATGGGGTTGGAAGCTGCACCATCTATAGACTAGGATGAGCTGAAAGAAATTTCTTTATTGCTAAGACTTGGCTAAAGCATGGAAATGGTTTAGACAAGGATTGTATGAATGTCTTTCCCTCTGCTATTTTCCAGAGCCCATTTTCCAGAAACAATTTCAAATCCCCCACCCACCCCAAAAATTAATTTAAAAAAACTTCCATCTGGATATAAGGTTTCAAATCCTTCAGCAAAATTGAAATTTATTATTGGCGGGGCATTGGTCTGGTGTTTTGATCTTCAGTCATTACCATGTCTGATTTTTAGCGAGGTAGCTAGGATTAATATCAGAATTACAGATTATAGATGGCTGCTTCAGTGAAAGCAGTCAGGAAATAAAGATGTTCATTAGGTGGCACTAATAAGAACCACAGGAGTGGTTATGCTTCCTAGAGTTCTTGGCTCCTTTCCTTCTCCCAGCGAAGGCTACTGCCTGTACCACATAAAAGGAGTTTCCCTCTTGGATCTATTTTTTCATATTTGCCATGGAATGCCACATCATAATGATTACATAATTAAATAATTAATCATGTTCTCATAAGAAAAGGACTCCACTATTATTGAACTCACTAATATAATGATTGTCTACAGATCTTACCTATAATATTTGGCTTGGAGTATTATCTTGGTATTTTAATTATTATTCTTCAACTATAATATTGCTCATATTTAATATTAGCATTTTATTATGTTTCACCATCACAGAGTCATTTTTTATACCAATGTTATTCCCTGGTGGATACTGTCCATTTAACTAAATCTCTGGCAGAAATTGCAGCTTCAATTTCATGATGAGATGACATTTATTTAAGTATCATTTGCTTCAGTACAAGAGGTTTTATCCAAAGATGACCAGAGTTTTATAATAGCTAGGAATTAAATATGAGAAAAAAGCAATTACAGCAAACTGATTTAAATGCTTCATCCATTAGTTTGTTAAAGTAAGTAAATTGTGCATCATCCTTCTGAGTGAAGTGAAACAGCACCAGCTGATTAATCAACAAGTGTGTGTGTGAATATCATATAGAAAACATTACTCCTTAACGCCAAAATGTCCTCTTCATGAGAATTATTATTACATTCTAACTGCCTCACTTAGAACTTGAGCATATAAAAATTCACAAAGCAGTTTTGAAAGCAAAAATGGACAGAAGGTTACACGTTTTTTCTGATAAAATATGTGTGCATTTGTATGTCTTTGCTTTTTTATATCTGGTATTCACAACATGTGATCAACAAATATTTCCCACCATCCATGTATGGTGACACAAATGAAGTTCCTGTTTTTGCCTCCCTGACAATTTATGAATTACCGTATTTTTTGTCCCATAGGACGCTCCGTCCCATAGGACGCACCTAGTTTTTTGGGGGGGAAATAAAGGGAAATTTTTTTCCCTTTATTTCCCCCCAAAAAACCAGATCGGGGAAACCGAACCAGGTCGAGGAAAAGCGGGATGGCGGTGCTGCGCCTCCTTACTGCCCCCGAGCTTGTGGGGCTGGCCAATGTCTATCCGGCGCGCGGGACACTCTGCTTCAGGGCGCCCCTCGCGCGGTGGCAGGCTGCTATCTGCAGCGTGGGGAGCTCTGTGGGGAACTCCCGCAGTGCTCCAACACGCTGCGGATGTCTGCCCGGCATGAGGGGCGCTCTGCTTCAGGGCGCCCCTCACGCCAGGTGGCAGGCTGCTATCTGCAGCGTAGGGAGCCCTGCGGGAACTCCCACAGGGCTGCCTAGGCTGCGGGTATGTTCCCGAAGCGCCGGGCGCTCTGCTTTCAGCGCGCCCGGCGCTCCGGGAAGCAGACTGCTATCCGCAGCCTAGACAGCCCTGCGGGAACTCCCGCAGGGCTGCCTAGGCTGCGAATGTGTTCCCGAAGCACCAGGCACTCTGCTTTCAGCGCGCCCGGCGCTCCGGGAATCAGGCTGTGGATGTCTTCCTGAAGCCTGGAGAGCGAGAGGGGTTGATGCGCACCGACCCCTCTCGCTCTCCAAGCTTCAGCGAAAGCCTGCATTCGTCCCATAGGACGCACCCAAATTTTCCCTTCATTTTTGGAGGGGAAAAAGTGCATCCTATAGGGCGAAAAATACGGTACTTAATTTAGGTAATCACTGATAAACACATGGTCTTGGTTACCTTTAAAGATTATCAATATCTAATTAGTGTATAGATGTGCCACATTGAAAAAGGGAAAGTAATGAATAGATTGAGAGGTGCAAACTGACCCTGAGATGCCTCAGTAGTCTTAAGTCCAAGCAGACAGGTTCCATTTTATCAGCATGGTGAGTAGATTTCTCCCATGTTGTGCCTCTTTAGTGTGGCAGTGACCTAGTCACCAACGCAGTGGCTGAGAGGTCCTTGGTACTGGTGAAGGATGCTCTGAGTCTAAACACCATCACTGAATCAAACACCTCCCAAGCCCAAGCTGGTAGAGGCCGCCAGAATGCAGATGCCCAGGACCCCTGAGCTTGGACCAGAAACTGTAGCTCAGAGAGCATTCAGCTGAGACGCTTTCCTCCAAATAAGTTGCTTGTTCTCTGTCTATGGTCCTGAAATACATGATGCTATTCTTCTGCATCTTCAAGGAAACTAACTTTTATTAACTACTGCCTTAAGTAAAAGGGGTCACAATACAAAGAAAACTAAAGCTGCATCAAAATCTGCATGTACTGCAATCCCATCTCCATAACCACTGGCCATGCTGGCTGGGGATGATGGGAACTGGAGTACAGCATCTGGAGGGCCATAGGTTTCTTATCCTTGATATATGGTGATATATATCCTTGATATATGGTACAAAGGTCAGTCCTCTATTTGAAGGTATAATCTGATTTAAAGATAGGGACTCATGAAAAAGAAGAAGAGCACGATACATTAAGTCACTCATCACCAGCTACCAGCATCCAGTCAGAAGACTTAGCAGGTTCACAGGTCACCTGATGTCTTCCCCTCCATGGTAAGACACACTGTATTTCTATTTAAATTATAAGAGTTTTTTCTTAAAATGCCCTTATCTGTAAATTGCCACATGAACATTTATCTCCTCTTTTTTTCTCTCCACTTCTTATTTTTGGCAATATACAACTGGATATCCTGGTATACAGCTCTATATTTACTACTACATATTAGTTTCATACTCCCCTATGAAGTAATTTGTGCTGAGAGGAAATGACTCCCTGTAAGTTTCTTGGCTAAGTAGAAATCTGAACTAAAGTTCCTCACACCTAAATACAAGGCACCCTGCTGGTTTCATGGATGAGTTCCTTCCCAATAAACATTTTTAAAGCCAGTATGTGGGATGTTAATAGTCTGCATGAAAACAATAATCTGTAATATTCAAAAGGTAATATTACTAATCAAGGTGAATGATTCTTCACTGCAAAACATTTATTCTGTTGTTACCATGTAACATTTGTACAGTTAAATGTAACACACACAACTATGAAAAACAGTTTTCAAGGGATATATATCTAAAGAAAGATAACAAAAAGCACCACATCTTCTGGGGTTCTGTAGGGAAACAAATGATATTCTCAACCAAGAAGGTAGGGATACTCTGAGCTCCAGAATAAATGAATGCTGGCTAGCTTTGTAAAGCTTTTCTCTTTGGAATGCAGAGATAAAATCCTGGCCAGGATTCCAAAGAGATGGTTTTGGTTTTTTTATATAAAGGCCAGTTTTGTTGGAAAATAATTCATTTAAAAAATGATTGGCCAACCTGCAGGTTCTCTTGTCTACAGGTAGATTGTATTTACAGTTGTGTCAAGGGAGAGAATATTTCTCACAGGTGGTCATAATTGGTGGTCTGTCACAATAGTTCTGCTGCCTATAAAATCATTGACACAGTTTGTATTACAGATCCAACATTTTTAAACACAGAAAGAGATTGTTTGTGTAAGTAGGGAATTCATACTACTGGTGTACACATTAAAAACCAAACTGGATCCATATAGAGGATTAAAAATGACTAATAATAATAATAATAATAATTTATTATTTGTACCCCGCCCATCTGGCTGGGTTTCCCCAGCCACTCTGGGCGGCTTCCATAAAAACCAGAAATACACTAAAATATCACAGATTAAAAACTTCCCTGAACAGGGCTGCCTTCAGATGTCTTCTGAATGTCAGGTAGTTATTTATCGCTTTGACATCTGATGGGAGGGCGTTCCACAAGGCGGGTGCCACTACCGAGAAGGCCCTCTGCCTGGTTCCCTCTAGCTTTGCTTCTCGTAATGAGGGAACCGCCAGAAGGCCCTCGGCGCTGGACCTCAGCGTCCGGGCAGAACGATGGGGGTGGAGACGCTCCTTCAGGTATACTGGGCCGAGGCCGTTTAGGGCTTTAAAGGTCAACACCAGCACTTTGAATTGTGCTCGGAAACGTACTGGGAGCCAATGTAGGTCTTTCAAGACCGGTGTTATGTGGTCTCGGCGGCTGCCCCCAGTCACCAGTCTAGCTGCCGCATTCTGGATTAGTTGTAGTTTCCGAGTCACCTTCAAAGGTAGCCCCACGTAGAGCGCATTGCAGTAGTCCAAGCGGGAGATAACTAAAGCATGCACCACTCTGGCGAGACAGTCCGCGGGCAGGTAGGGTCTCAGCCTGCGTACCAGGTGGAGTTGGTAGACAGCTGCCCTGGATACAGAATTGACCTGCACCTCCATGGACAGCTGTGAGTCCAAAATGACTCCCAGGCTGCGCACCTGGTCCTTCAGGGGCACAGTTACCCCATTCAGGACCAGGGAGTCCTCCACACCAGCCTGCCCCCTGTCCCCCAAAAACATTACTTCTGTCTTGTCAGGATTCAACCTCAATCCATTAGCCGCCATCCATCCTCCAACCGCCTCCAGGCACTCACACAGGACCTTCACCGCCTTCACTGGTTCTGATTTGAAAGAGAGGTAGAGTTGGGTATCATCTGCATATTGATGGACACCCAGTCCAAACCCCCTGATGATCTCTCCCAGCGGCTTCATATAGATGTTAAAAAGCATGGGGGAGAGGACGGAACCCTGAGGCACCCCACAAGTGAGGGCCCAGGGGTCTGAACACTCATCCCCCACCACCACTTTCTGAACACGGCCCAGGAGGAAGGAGCGAAACCACTGTATAACAGTGCCCCCAGCTCCCAGCCCCTCTAGACGGTCCAGAAGGATGTTATGGTCGATTGTATCAAAGGCCGCTGAGAGATCCAGTAGAACTAGGAAACAGCTCTCACCTTTGTCCCTAGCTCGCCGGAGATCATCAACCAGCGCGACCAAGGCAGTTTCAGTCCCATGATGAGGCCTGAATCCCGATTGGAAGGGATCCAAATGGTCCGCATCCTCCAGGCGTGCCTGGAGTTGTTCAGCAACCACGCGCTCAATCACCTTGCCCAAGAATGGAAGATTTGAGACTGGGCGATAGTTGGCCATACTGGCCGGGTCTAAAGATGGTTTTTTAAGAAGCGGTTTGATGACCGCCTCTTTCAGCGGATCTGGGAATGCTCCCTCACAGAGTGAAGCATTCACCACCCCGCAGAGCCCATCGCCCAGCCCTTCCCGGCTTGCTTTTATTAGCCAGGATGGGCAAGGATCCAGGAGACAGGTGGTTGGTTTCACGCGTCCAAGCAGCCTGTCCACATCCTCGGGGGTAATGGATTGAAATCAATTCCATGCAACTTGACCAGACAGAGCACTAGCACTCTCCCGTCCCAGCCCTGCTCCCACGGTGGTGTCTAGCTCCTTCTGAATATGAGTGATTTTATCTGCAAAAACTTTGCAAAATCGTTGCAGGAGATCTTGGGGTCTTTACAAAGCCCCGGTGGTAAAGGTGGTTCTGTTAAATTACGAACCACCTGAAAAAGTCTCCTGCTACTATTTTCTGCAGATGCAATAGAGGCGGTGAAGAAAGTCTTCTTCGCCGTCGCTATCGCCACTTGGTAGGCTCGACGTTGAGCTCTAACCTGTGTCCGGTCAGATTCGGAGTGAGTTTTTTGCCACCGACGCTCTAGCCGTCTCAGCGATTGTTTCATCGCCCTCAGCTCCGAAGAAAACCACGGAGCTGTCCGGGCTCCATGCAATCGGAGAGGGCGCTTCGGAGCCAGACAGTCGATAGCCCTGGTTAACTCTGCATTCCAGCAGGCCACCAGGGAATCAGCTGAAAGGCCATCAACATGGGATAAGGCATCCCCTACCACTCTCTGGAAACCATTTGGATCCATTAAGTGGCGGGGGCGGACCATCCGAATTGGTCCCACCTCCCTGCAGAGGGGAAGGGTCGCGGAGAAGTCCAGTTGCACCAGGAAGTGATCTGACCATGGCACTTCTTTTGTTTCACTTTTACTTAGTGTCAGATCACCCACGTCACTAGAGGTGAACACCAGGTCTAAGGCATGTCCATGACTATGAGTTGGGCCAAACTTATTCAGGGACAGCCCCATGGAGGCCATGCTTTCCACGAAGTCCCGAGCAGCCCCTTGTAAGGTCGTGTCGGCATGGATGTTAAAATCCCCTAGGACAACCAAACTAGGTGTCTCCAGGAGAAAATCCGCCACGACCTGAAGCAGCTCAGACAGGGAATCCTTGGTGCAGCGGGGAGGTCGGTACACCAAAAGGAATCCTGTACTGCCCCTATTGCCCAACTTCCAGAACATGCACTCAGAAAACTGGATCTTCCCAGTAGGATGCCTGGTGCAAGCTAGTGACTTCCTAAAAATCACTGCAACCCCCCCTCCCCGCCCACATGACCTGGGTTGCTGTGCGTAAGAGAAACCTGGTGGGCAAGCAGCGGCAAGGACAGGCCCATCTGCTTCCTCCAACCAGGTCTCTGTCACACATGCCAGGTCAAGTCCTCCATCCACAATCAGGTCGTGGATGGCAGTGGTTTTATTCATCATTGACCTGGCATTACACAGCAACACCTTCAGGTCATGTAGGTTTCCCCTGTTGATTCCAGTATCCATCCGGTCAAGGCCAGACCCGGAGGCAGGGATAGTCTTCAAACAACGACTAAACCTGCCTCCTCGGTAATGACATGGTCTGGTCTTAGCGTAACTCCGCCTCCTGCCCATGGTCACCGAGATCGGATGTCCCAGTGCTTCCCCCCCCCTGTGGAACTTGTCCCAGCCATCGTGACTACACAAATTAGTGCAATTTTTATATTTTGTGTGAATCCATTATCTGTGTTTTACTTGAAAATGTGTATTTTAGAGATATGTGCATTTACTAAATGGCATTAGTGTAGTGTTACTAAATGGCATTAGTGTAGTGGGGGATCCTTTGTAGCAGAGAAATAATTATTTACATCCAAAATAAAAAGGGAAATCATAACTAGGGGGAAGAATTCCCTGACTTTGTCCTATATGCCTCCTGAGAAGGTAAACCAGTCATGTGAGAATGGTTATTAGCAACATTACTTGATTGTGAGGCTGTTGCTGTCTTTATAATGACCTTCTAATGATGATAATGTCAGGGAACTAAAGAGAAGAAGGTGAGATATTCAATTATAGCTGCAATCAATCTAAGCCAAGCTGTTGCTGATAATTAAAAAAAAAAAAAGCCCAACATGATTGTGCCGGGCCATTTGGTTACACTTCAAAAGTTAAATAATGACTTTATGGTATTAACTTGACACTGAGAAATAGATTTAAAGTTGAAGATAGGACTACTTAAAGCTCTCAGAGTCAGTTCTCATGTTGTGATTAGATGCTTATTTCCACTTTCAGTTATGAGGTGCAGCCCTGCATTCCTTGCAAGATAAAACAACATATTTGGGGGCACTGTCAGATTCCACACTGCTATGAAGAAGTCGGGAGCTGTGAGCAGTATTTTGCATCTTGTTGCAAAGAATCTTGAATATTGCTTGCCAATACTTGGGAGTAGGCAGGAGGGTATATAAGAAGGCCCCACCCATATCCTCCCTTCTTCTGTTGGAAGCTGGCCCTCCCTCCAAGTTTACAGTATGAAATAACGCAGTATGGGGCCAAGTCATAATTTTTAAAATCTGCAATCAGCCTATAGAGGGGATCTTCCCCCCTACTCCATACTGTAGGGTGGGGCTGGAGAAGTCAGATTGATTAGAAAGAGAAGAGGCTGGTACTACAATGGTACCTCAGGTTACATACGCTTCAGGTTACAGACTCTGCTAACCCAGAAATAGTGCTTCAGGTTAAGAACTTTGCTTCAGGATGAGAACAGAAATCGTGCTCTAGCAGTGCAGCGGCAGCAGGAGGCCTCATTAGCTAAAGTGGTGCTTCAGGTTAAGAACAGTTTCAGGTTAAGTACGGACCTCCAGAATTAATTAAGTACTTAACCCGAGGTACCATTGTAATGGTGAGTACTCTGAGGAACTGTTCAGATGAATTGTGATTCCAGAGACTAGCACACAGGGCTGTGGGACTAGTGGTGCATGGAATAGATTATTTGTGACTAATCCATGTCACCCTCTGAGTTATAAGTCTCTGAGAGAGCGTGGTGCAGAAATGTATCCTTACTTACCTGAAAGGGTATGGCATGAGAAGAAAATTGGAGTTATGCCCACCTTTGCTCCCTGCAGCATGGGCTTACCCAATAATGTCAAGTCTAGGAGCCTAGTTGTTACAATACA
The DNA here is from genome assembly GCF_964252035.2 of Podarcis erhardii. Classification (NCBI taxonomy): domain Eukaryota; kingdom Metazoa; phylum Chordata; class Lepidosauria; order Squamata; family Lacertidae; genus Podarcis; species Podarcis erhardii. The sequence goes on from NC_138508.1 coordinate 64,516,243, forward strand.
TTTCCCACATGTAGGAAATTCTCCTCTGTAGATTGTCAGATCTGGTAGCCAATGTTCTAAGCATTCTTGGAAAACAGTTAAACGAAATTCCCCTGGGTTTTTTAAGACATCTTGGAAAAGCCATACTAATTATGATATAAAACAGCAGTGGGCATCACCTATCACTGTTATTCAGGGCATCCATTTGAACATATGGGTTAAATTATTAGGAAAACATTGTGTATATACGCAATGAATAAATACAAGTAACAGGCCTCGCTTAATATTTCAGCTGCAGAATCAATGTATTCACACACACAGAAAACGGCAATTCCAAGGTGACCTCTTATATAGTTGAGTGGTATTTGACATTTGTGTGTTACTGTTGGCTAAATTCTATTATTGACATTGAACTCTTGAGATCTTTGCTCTTAAATTGGTCAACAAATGATTGCTTTTAATGCACACTCCCCCCTTCAAAGTGACATGTTTCTGGTGCTACTATTTCACATTACCAGCTATGAAAATCAATTTATCTGATGCATGGTTGCCACTGATGTATCCCATTTACTAAAATAACTGCTTTGGCTAGGAGCAAACTCTGTACCATTGTACTACGTTCAGACATGTTTGATCACAGTTCACTTCCCAGACTGCCATGAGTCAAGGAGACTGAAGGTGTGTGTACTTCAGCTGAGGTACATAACTTCAGTAATCACTATGTGAGGACAACTGATCCTTCTATCATCAGTATATTGTTTGAATGCTAAACATGCACATCTCTTTTTAAAGAGGATCTTGTTCTAATGAACAATGTACATTAGTAATAGATCCAAGCTCTGTTGTCCTGTCAAACATGGCCATGAAGTAGAAAGATAATGGGCACAGCACACATGTAGGCAAAATATCCACAAAAATGCAACATTCAAAGCTGGAACTCTTAAGCAATATATATATATATATATAGCTTTCATGTGTTTCAACAATATGTGTGGTGGGGCAGATTCTTCCCATTCGGCACATAGATGCGAAAATATAGCACATAGACCCCAGCAGTTATTCAATGTCAATCTCATGTGATAAGCAAACTCTCGTATGGATCCTTTATATAAAAACTTAACATTAATTTGTTTTTAAATGATATTTTCTTGAAGGTAAGGGTTTTAAGGTTTGATCTTTAGTTCTTTGCATTTCTGAGCTACCGGTACAGTGATTCTTAGCTCATACATTTCGGAGCAGTCCAGGTAAAGAAACCAATGGAACCATTGAAGAGTAAATTGAGGATTGCTTGCACAGAAGAGTAAACATGATTAATGCTACAAAACCTCCCATCTGTGATGTCCCCTTCTCCCATCTGTGAGATTAGTTGAACTCAGAAAATGCTCTGTATATTAAAACAATTCCCCCTTCTGCCTCTTTTAAATGTAGCTCTTGTTTGATATTGGACAATTTTTTACTTCAGTTGCAATGAAACTCTACTTTGGGTGTAAAGGAATAAGTTCCTTTACAATGTGTGGATTTATTCCTTCAAGAAAGACAATGCTTTGAGAAAGTTTATTTTTGTCACTTGCAAGGTTGCTCCAGCTTTTAGGAACATCTGTAGTCAATGGGTTGTATCCAATGCTGTGAGCAGTGCTCCACACACACAACTTGACTTTCATTTCCTCTCCTTTCCCTGCACTACCACCACCCCAAATCAAAATCTTTCCAAAATATGCATACAGACCAACACATATTTTGGTTCATCACTATCTTGAATATATATCTTTCTTCACTGGACACGGATGGGGCTCAATAAAATGACTATTCCTCTGAGGAAGGAAAATCACCCAGTTTTGAAAAATAATTGCTGTGAGCAGAAAATCTCTGAAAGCAGCAACAACTATAGAAGAATAGAACCAGACACAGTACATGATACAAGAGATAAGCAACTAATTATTGGAATGTGCAATGGGTTCCCAGCAGTGAAAAAGTTATTCAGCCAGTATAACAGAAGCTTATGCTTATCTGCACCCAAGGAAAGAATCTTTTCATATGCTATTATGTTTAATCAACCAAAGAGGTGAGATCTTGGTGACAATCTCCTTGTGAAACTAGTTATACTGAAGGCTAATTCAAAGACTTAAGTTGTCAGGATTGGTTCAATGAAGTGTTACTTTCCCCTCAAATTGGTACTTCTAAAAAACAACCCACATTGCATTAAATGCCCCTTTTAAGTTCTTGTAAAATGACAGATAAGCTTTAAAGAGATTTAACTTACATATACACAAGTTGCTCCAGCATTACTAAATACAGTGGTACCTTGGGTTACATACGCTTCAGGTTACAGACTCGACTAACCCAGAAATATTACCTCGGGTTAAGAACCAAGAATCCGCCCCCCACAAGTCACAAGTCAGAAATGCCGTTTAAATGACTTAAGCTGAGGATTTAAGACTGTGTGGAGATAATTTTCTAACCAAAGCATGTTTTAAGGAGATTGTGGAAAGCATAAGAGCTTTGGAATGATGCAGCAAAAAATAGCGTCGCCATTTTGACAAGTTCTGTCGAAAGACTTATGTCTGGGAGGAGGAACAGATTTGTTTTTATATTGTGGGTGATCCTCCTCAGAGGGACTAAAGAAGGCGACAGATTTGTGAGACTAATGATGGAAAGAGTGCTTTTATTTATGAAAGTGATGATATATGGAAACCATCTCGACATGATGATTGGACAAACGGAAAAATTCACACAGGATTATAACTGGTGTGTTTACCTGCTTAAGGAGATTATCAGAAGAGATCATAAAAAAAAGAAAAAATACGAACAAGATGAGATGTGGGAACAGCAAGATAGGACTGGATAGAATTATGAACATTATTTGGACAGATTTGTGGATATTAACGCAGCAGCAAGAAGATGATTGGAATCCCCTTCGGAACTTGAAATATGGGTCCCCCCAACAAAAAATTTAAAATTCGGCTTTGTAATTCGGAATTTATGTGATGTGATTTGATTTGATTGGTCGGTTAATAATAATTATTATTATTTAAATAACTTTGCTTCAGGATGAAAACAGAAATCGCACGGCAGCGGGAGGCCCCATCAGCTAAAGTGGTGATCCAGGTTAAGAACAGTTTCAGGTTAAGAGCGGACCTCCAGAACAAATTAAGTTCTTAACCCAAGGTACCACTGTACAATGACTGACTAAATTTTATTTTAGAATTTAAGTACTTATATTTGAAGAACTTGTGTATTTCTATCTAAGTTACTCCAATATATGTATTCTGTCCAGTTCTTTTAGCTTTTGCTTTTCCTTTCTTTTAGTTTATCTGTGTCCTTAGGTCAAAACATTGATAATTCTTCAAATCTGGAACTGAATATATTTCTGTTGAATGCTTACAAGAGGAACATTATTGTCTGTTTCCAAGATAGAAAACAATATCTGCCCATGTCTTTCCCATTATCTCCCTCTTCCATTTGTTATCTTCTGAAAAGAATGTACTCACTCAATAGCATTAGGGTTTCTCTTGCCGACAGATCGAAAAGCCAGTATTTTCATGTTATAGACCAGCCACCCCGAACCTGGTGCCTTCCAGATGTTTTGGACTATAACTCCTGACATCTCTGCCAATTAAACATACTGTCTGGGGCTGGTGAGAGTTGTAGTCCAAAACATCTCGAAGGCAAAAGTTGGAGGTTGTTATAGATCATAAGTTATATAAAGAAAATCCTGAAATAGTTTCTGATTCAGGCTTAAATCATTTCAAGAATTCCTTGTGTTCCTTCTATGTCTATAGCTATCTTTCATTTACATTGAGTCTGCTGAAGATGCTTTGGGTTAAAATGACAAAGCATTGTAGTACCTAAAAGACTAACAAATTTATTAGGATGGTATAAATTTTAGATTAGGAACGTAGGAAGCTGCCTTATTGTATTGTTTATAGACTGTCTGGCAGAAGCTCACCAGGATTTTAGACAGATATCTCTCCTATTCCTCCTACCTGGGGATGCTAGGGATCAAATTTAGAACCTTCTGCTTTGCAACAAAGATATTCTACCACTGAACTACAGCCTTTCTTTTAAACACAAACATGGAGAACCACTCAGATAACTACATAACGCATAGGATGAGCCTGGTGTGATTTTTTTCATTGTGATGCTGCCTGATTTTATTTATACATATTTCAGATGTGTGCCAATGGCTTGAACAAAATCAGTAGAGAGGAACCAATACGCAATAATGTCTAATGCTTGGCCACAATCCTTCACACACTCTATCCCTGTGAATGTAAACCCTGTGTACATCAGATCATATTCTACAAGGAAATATTATTTTCTCACAGGAAAATGTTGGGTACAAAGCAGGTGGTGATGAATGACCAAAGATTGCAAAGTGTTGGTAAATAAGTTGTCCTGACAAAATTAGAGACTTTTATCATGCCATGTGTTTTCAAGTTTCATTTGATTACTCTCAGAGATCACTCCACATTTTCCCATGAGTGCTGGGTGGATCTACAGTTTTCTTTCACAGTTGGTGGACAAGTGTTATTAATGAATGAAAGGAACTGAGACCATCAAGACACAGGTGACTAGCTGAACCAAACCATGACCCTTCTAACGCAATGTTCTATTTTCAACAGCTACTAGTCAGATGGTTCTAGAAACTGACAAGCAAGACAGGAAGGAAATAGCCATTCAATGGCAGTGGTGTAGCGTGGGGGGTGCAGGGGGGCTGGCCACACTGGGCGCAACATCTGGGGGTTAGGGTTAGGGGGTGCAAATCCACGGGTTAGGGGGCGCAAATTACTTGCCTTGCCCCGGGTGCTGACAACCCACGCTACGCCACTGTTCAATGGTACCTGTTCCCAGCATGCTTCTGAATTTGTTTCTAGTCTGAATTCACCCTGATTTGTCATTTACTGTTGTAACAATTGCTTTCTCAAAATTTATCTTCTGTACCATTAACACGAATAAAAACAATATGTTTAAAAAAGAAATCTGTAGATAATTTTCTTTCTTGGTGATAAACCTTTGATGTCATGTTCCTGGTGAGCCTTGAGCAGTAACTGGATCTGTGCAAACAAAAGTCCTACAGCTGGTGCTGTTGGGTTGGAACATGTTGAAAAGGAGAGACGGGAACCAAAGACTGATGTTTCTGGGTGACAAAAGCATCTGTCCCTGACCATTCCAAGTCTGACTGAAAACAGAGTGGGAGCTAAAGAAGGCCTTGTTCTCCAAGCATCTCTGTTCCAGTTTGGAGCTGGAACCATTTGCCCATGATAGATGACTGAAGATCACTACAAACCGTTCTCTCTTGTGAATGTATTGCATCTGCTTTCTTCCCCAAGGCCCTGTTCTCTTTCCACTGTGTGCTTTACTAGTTCTGTTAAACAGAAGCTTCTCACAGAGAACAGATTAAGGAGACTTTTTGTTCATCCATCAGGATGAGAGAGAGAGGGAGAAGGGGAAATAATGTCCTAATGTTAGACAGATGTCTCAGTAGATAAGCTCTGGGACAAATTTGAAGCCAATATTTGAGAGTACTTGTGCTTAATGCAGCAAGTATTCACAAAAATACACTGTAATAGGCATATGTTATGTACAAATATATTACTTGCTCAGGAGAGCTGATTACCGGTATTTCTTTTGTTCTTTAGGTTTCTAGCACATTCTTCAAGTACATTATCAAAGCACTTTGTAGTAATGTACTTAAAACACATTAAAACAGTTAAGCTATGAAAGCAGCATGAAAATTTCAAAATTGTTGAATTAAACAAGGTGAACAAAAGTTAAAACAATGCATCACCTTTTTCTAATGCTATAGAATACCTCAGAATAAAAGTCCCAGTTATCCTACTGGCATCTTCTTCCTACCCTAATAGAAGGTTTGAGTCCACAAGCCATGGTTAGAATGCCTCCATAGCCAAATACAGTTTTTGAGATAGGCATTTTACCCTTTTATGAGAAGTCTGCACCAAACACATGCTTCAGTCCATGCACCTCTTCAGCACTTTGGAGAAGAGTCTATTGTTCCTGCCTACTTTTTAGAGCTCTGTCAAGCTCTACAACAGACTATTCCCCCAAATCTAACTAACACGGAACATAGGACACTGCATTTTACAGAGTCAGATCATTGGTCCATCTATTGTCTACATGGACAGGAAGCAGCTCTCCATGGTTTCAGGCAAGAAGTCCAGCCCTACCTAGACATGCTGCAGATTGAGCCTAGGATACTCTACCACTGAGCTGCAGCCCTTTCTGCTACCAATGGACTAAGTCAGGCGAGTCTCCTACAAGCTAAGGAAGTCACATGATTCTCCTATAGAAAAGCTGACATTTGATTACATTGAGGCAAATTTAGAAAAATCTTCAGAAAGCCACCCATAGTGCATATAATTCCTCTCAGAATGAAGATGAGATAACTGACAGTCTTCAGAATCCAAGATTGTACACTTATTATATAATAGGAAATAATTCAATAGGATAGGAAAAGGATATACAAGGTGTTTCTGTAGCTCAGTAGACTATATGACTGGGTCACATGGGATTCCTATATTCTGAAAGAAAAAGGAACTTAACCTTTCACTCAGGTAACTTAGTGCATGCATCACCAATGAGGTAACATATTGCAATGCATCACCTATGCATCAACATAGGAATGACCATCTCAGTGCTCTAAAAACACAATGCAACAGATAGGCACTTCACTAAGTAGTCATGTTGTGTATTTCTGCCCTATATGTCTTTGATTCTTTCACTGGAAAAAGGAGACTACTTGCTGTTACAACAAGGAGGTTGAGTCTTTCCTATTTCCTTCTACAGAGATGCCAAGTGGAAACCTTTAAGAACTCAAAAGCAACAGATTTTAAGAGTATTATAGTCTGGAAGGTCTAAGCACACAATTCAACTAAATTTGAAATAAGTATTCCCCATGAAGAGGTACCTTGGTAATAATAAAACAGCAGGAACACTGACCACTTCAGTAAATCTACTGGCTATTTGTCCTTTAGTGAAAAGTTCAAGTTTAGCTTGAAGCAGCTGCTTGAGCTCCCAACAGAAGAAGCAATATGTATCAGCATCTATTCAGCAAATCCCTTTCTTTAATAACAACTAATGGATAGTGCTTTCCCCCCTCCGCCCTAGGAAGTGATTAATGCAAAATATTGGGGCTGTCATTTTCGGGTCAATTGGAATGGGAATCACAACCAGTAAGTTATAATTAATTGTACTATGCACTGACTCAGCTAGTTTGTCCTAATGATTTTTTTTAAAATTAAGCATTTCACAAAAGGGAGGCAGGAACATTTCCAGTGAGTAGATTTAGAGGCATAACATATGTGTTACACAGCAGATTAAAATAATGTTTGCCAGGTGTGGTATACAGAAAATGGAGAGAGAGCATGTCAGGAGCTGAAAGATCCACAGTTGTTTTCACCCTGTTCACATGAGTAGTTACCCAAGTGAGGGCATAAAGGTTGTAGGCGGCATGGGAACTCACTATGTTGTATGGGAAGTTTCACTATGCCATTCAAGATGGCCAGGGAATTGCAAAACATGGGATGTGGGGTGCCAATAATAGGATGAGGGGAAGAAGTGGCACTTCTCTCAGAAATTGGGCTCTGGGGTGGTGGTGCAAAGTATGTGAGGTGCATAAGTGTCATGCTCAACAGGAGACTTGCTTTCTTGATGGCATATGGCCCAAGATAGTGTGTGTGTGTTTCTAGAAGACAAAAAAAGGTCTCAGGACTAGATGAGGTGGACTGGCATTGACACAAATGGCTGTCAGGTTTCATGATCATTGTGGCCTTGGTCCTACAAATGCAGTCCTGACACAGTGCAGCACTGGTAAAATATATAGATATCACCAGCCATTCTGGATGCCACTGTGGTGACTAAACTTCACACAATACATGATCTTGCAGTGTTGGGCACTTAGACATTACTTCCAGTTGTATGGGTCATCTGCATATTCCATGTAAAAACCTTCCAGTTTTTTCTGATTCTACCCCAGGCTCCCTGTGTCATGGTAAAAAATGAACCACCATGATAAAATGCAGTTCCTAAAATATATCAATAAAATACTAATGATAATCAGGCAGTTGGCTAATATTGGCGAGTTGCTTTTATTTTTCATATATACCACAAAAATAGAGAAATTGTTTAAACTGATATGTTTTCCTGTGTTTTCCCCAGAACTCTTTGGATTCAGTTAAATATATTTTCTTCCACTTCACACATTTTTAAGACTATAATTTATAGAATGAAATATGTTCAAAATGCCAGAATGCTGAGGGCAACCTTAGTATGGTTAACTTTCTTTGTAGGGGAGCACATTGGAATCTTAAGTTACAATCTACTTATTGAAAACATTGAGAAAGAATGACAGGAAAATAGAAGCCAGCACAGGCCATGCAAGGTTCAGGTCCAAAAAGCTTAAAGTTTATCAGACAGCTGGTGCCAAGCCTTTGGTTCCTACTTCCAAGGCAGCCAGTTTGAAACTGCCAATTTTTTCTCTCAAGCAGGATTTTTTTTTTGTTATAGGTCCAAATACTTTGGGGTGGGGAGAGACACTATTCCAGCTACGTAGCTTTTTCCAGCCTTTCGGCAAGATTATCTATGTATTTTATTTGTGTACATTATATGAACTTTTAAATTTTAATATGATTGTGTACACATTGTTTACACATACTGCACACATTGGCAGTGTTCTTAGACATCCTCTGATTAATCTAATGAATCCCAGAGCCCCGGGGCTAAATGCTGTATCCAAAATAGGAAACATTCATTAAAGAACATACATTGTATTCTGTGAGGTGTTCAAAAACAATGATCAATTGCCCTACTGCTGTCTATTACTAGACTTACTCTGGATTTCATGAAATAATAGTTGGGGGGTGAATATATCAATCTGGGCAGAGTGGCAACACATAAGAGACTTCAGATATTGGATCTCAGGAGGCCATAGAATGGGATCCATATTTTATCTGGGATAAGGAACAGAGATGTTAAGAACAGCTGGATTTAGACAGTATTTTGGATTGATATTTTGAGTCTCAACTGGTAAATGACAGAAGCAGTCTAACATATCAAATGAGATTTTAGCACACTCTGAAAGGAGGGTAGAGGGAATATTCAGTCATGCAGGGTGGGATCTTTTGCCATGAGTAAAATTGAAACAGGATTCTATCAATGCTTTCAATCTGTGTGGCAAATGCATTGGGACAAAGGCAGCTGGTTGAGATACCCCAAAAGGTTTTAGAGAATTGAGCCACATGGAATTAAAGAGATTTCAAAATGGATGAACACAAGTCCTGTCAGAGCCTTCCTAAGCCCTAAAAACAGTTCAGCATTTGGGTAGGATTGAGACTGTGGGGTTTGCTTTTATTCTTTCATAGAGAAGAAAGTGTTGCCTATGATGCTTGCTCCTCCTCCTTCAGTCCTCCGATATATATTTTCCTATAACACGTTACGATTTCTCTGTCCTTGAGAGAAGTTCAGACCTGACAAAGTGGGTGCTCAAGGAGTCAAGCAAGTGGACAGAGATGAGCTGTCCATAAACCACCTAAGTAACAGGACCGGGGAGAAAAACCAGATGGAAACCTTGAATTACACAGTCCCTGCCAGTAGTGAGTGGTGGGGCGGCAGCAGTTACTGGTTCACTATGACTTACTGCAACTGAGAGTGGGAAGAGCAATGTTGACACAGTGAAAATACAATGGATTGGCTCCACTGGTGCATTTGCAGCATACTGACCACCTCACCCATCTCCCTTCCCATAAGTCACAACAACGCTAGTGATGGGAGTTCAGATAAACAACAATGTCTCACTCCCCCAAACCATGACTGATTCCTGCTTAATTGGCATCTGAAGTACACCATATATATTTTTAATTTGTTCAGAAATGAACTAGAGTTAGGGGTGAACAATGAGATAGCCAATTTGTATAGGGTGGTTAAAAAAAGAAAAGATTGCAAAGAGCTCCAAAAGGATCATTCCAAGCAAGGTGGGTAGGCGATAAAATGGCAAGGGCAACTCACTATAAGCAAGTGCAGAGTGAGGCATGTCTAAATTTCACATCTACACTCGTGAGTGACTGTCTTGTGGCAGTGACTGACTGGGAACGACACGTTGGAGTACAGCAGATAACTTGATGAAAATGTCAAGCCAAAATATGGCAGCTGTGAAAAGAATGAATTCCATATTAGGGATCTTCAGAAAGCGGATTCAAAATGCTAACTGCCACAGTATACAAATCTATGGTGTGATCACACCTGGAACTGTGTATACAGTTCTGGTTGCCTCATCTCTAAAAGGGTGCTGTAGAGTTGGAAAAGATGCAGAGAAAGGCAACCAAACTGATCCAGGAAAGAGTGCAGCATTTGGGGCTTTTTAGTTTAAGTTAAAATGTGAGTGAATGAGGACCTGATAGAGGTGTATAAAATGTGTATAAAATTGTGTGAATATGGGTATGATCTCTCATAAGTGGGGAGATGGTCGTTGCACTCAAGTCCGGCTTTTGAGCTTTCCATAGGCAACTGGTAAGCAGCTGTGAGAAAAGAATGCTGGACTAGAATGGACCTCAGTCTGATCCAGGAGGACTGTTTCTTGTATTCTGTGTCTGCAGTGTAGAATGACAGCAGGTTCGTCCTACAGCAAGTTGTCATGGTGGTGTAGAGGGTAATAACTGTGGTTCTACTTCTAGAGACCTTGGGACCTTACACAGCCATATAAGAGCCGCTTCATTCCCTTTAGGGTGAGTTCAGTGATAATAACCCAGATACAATGCGCACACAGTGAGCAGACCTACATATATGTATGCCCAGCCTTCCATATAAGGCATGTGATGGGCAAATGCATCTGTGCATATGATGTCCTGGTTTCTCTCATCCTTCCATTCTCTTCTTGAAGGCACAAAGAGCTTAGCAAGCGTATGTGTATATGCCATCAATTTCTTCAGGTTACTCATTTCCCATAAAGTCTAACCTTTGACACATATTTTATTCAGTGTTAAGTACAGACCCTCCTAGTGTCCCAATTTTCAGATTTAGAGAGGCCATCCAGGTTTCTGATTTGATCCTGGAATCTCCCGCTTTTCCTTAGGATGTCCCTATTTTCACTGGAGAAATATTGGAGGGTATGGAGTTATCCAACCCCCAAGCCATCTGAAGGCAATCGTGTGTGTGTGTGTGTGTGTGTGTGTGTGTGTGATGTTTTATTATGTTTTTTATATATGTTGGAAGCTGCCCAGAGTGACTGGGGCAACCCAGTAAGACGTGTGGGGTATAAATAGTAAAATTATCATTATGGAATGGGACGTCCTTATTTACATCGGAGAAATGTTGGAGGGTATGTAAGCAGTTCAAAAGATTTCACTTGAAAACAGAAAGAAACTAAACCAGCTTCTCCACCTTCTTAAGCAATAACATATTAAAACACGCATACACACGTGCTAAACAGAAGCAGTTCATAAACAAATCCTGCTTAGCCATGTACAAAGAGTCAGATTTTGCAGTTGTAAACAATATAGGCATGACTGCATTTTACCACATTTGTTTGTAAAAAAAGGGGGTGTCTTTCAGTAGATGCTGAGGGTTTTCACTGCCAGCTAGCATAGAAAAAGGAATGGGCATGAAATCTTAATCTCCCAAATGTTTCATTTGGTAGCCTAATCCCCTTTCAGATGTCAAATGACCTGAGATAAGCAATGTCCAGCCACACACAAAAACTGATTCCAAGTGGATGATTAGTTAGAATTATCCCCTTCTATTTCTGAATGAACCTTTGAAATTAGATACATCCTTTGAATAAATATGATAATGAGGGGCTCCTTGCTTGAGATTGCCAGAGACAAAGGAAAGTTCCTCTAAAAGCACACAGACATGTGAAAAATGAACTCGTTCCCACAGTTTGCTAAGGAGATATTAAATGAAAGAACTGTTTGTAGATTATTTCTAGTACATAGAACAGAATTCGTTTGTCTTATTTTTTTAAAGGGGCTTTTATTGAAAAAGAATACACTGAAATTAAGATCTTAAAAACACTACTGAGGTGCCTTACAAAAGCACCAAATGATTGAAGGCTGACTGCCTTCTTTCTGTATTCATGATTGTATTATGTCTTCTTATAATTAAATGTGTAGCTGATTAATGCTTTGCTGGGTTATCATAAACTGTGGAAAACATTGAATTAAAAAGTGCATGCAATTATATGGATGAACTGGTAGCATTTGTTACATTTTGATGGCACACCCATACCAGGACAAACAGCTAAAGCTATTGAACTTTTATGGAGGGTAGGGGAATCAACCTGAATGACAAAGCTAGCACCTTGATGACTTTACAGGTATTTTCATAATAGAGCATATTATGAAAATGATTTTGTGCCGCCCACAGTGTATCTTTAAGCCTTAGTAGCACATTGGGGAATTCTTTCCTTATAATAGGAGTGGGAATAAAAGAAGTCCAGAATGTCACAAGATTTATCAAGGCTATTTCTGTCAGGAATAGTTTTTCATGCAAGTGTTATGATTTGGCATTTGTGGTGGTCATTCTGAGGCTGCTGAAAAGCAAGGAAATTGCCATCCATTAAAGTATTTATTTTTCAGGAGCATTAGGAGCCATTTTCAAATTTTATGAGTTCTTGCCATTTAAAAAATATATAAAAAAATATAATGTGGACAATGTTTTGCTTTTACTGTATCATTAAAAGTGATTTCCCCCCTCCCACCCCGGCAAGATCATTTTCATTCAACTTGCAACAACATTGTGAGCTATGTCATTTCATCCATTCATTTAATCAATGTTACACTTTTTTTCTGGGGGGACACAGGGGTACACATACCCCTAAACATTTTGTGAATCTTTGTACTTTTGTCCATTTACTGTATTTATTTTTCCTGATTTGAACTATAAAATGGTGATTTTCTTGAGTCAAAATGAGAGTACCCCTAAACATTTTTTAAGGAAAAAAGCACTGATTACACTTAATGCTTCAAACAGTCTTAAGTGAAAACACACACACACACACACACACATATCACACATATTTAAAATAAACAATGAATATGAGAAACTGCAATACAGTACAATGCAATATTAAATAAAACCACAATACATATATTAGAGAGAGCCTCCCTCTTATAAAGGCACATCCTGACTCACAAGCTACTACACATCATACTCAAATTCTGACTTGCATCTACACAAATCATAGGGAAGAATTCAATATAGCACTCAGGAGATAATTTTCCAGACATAGCAAGAATGTGGCAGTCAGAAGCAGTGTCTGGGCGGAAACCACTTGAATGTCTGGGAAAATCCGGACGCATGGCAAGATTTTGTTGAATTCACCTTTTGAAAAATGGCAATCCTAGCATAAAGTGCAATCATTTCAGCTTGTTGGACAAAATATCTCTCCCCTCTCCTGTTCCAACACACTGATCCAGGGCCTCCTCCAAACGCTCTCCCCCAAGCCAATGGGGGCAGCATGGAAAGTACATAGGAAAAGGAGAGGAGGGAAATCTGTATTGCACCAGGGGAAGACCTTGCACTGCCTTCTGCTAGAAGAACTCATTAGCTGAATCTGGCCCTTAGAATATCTACTATTCAATATCGCTCACCCCACTCTACTCCCACACCTCCCACACCTTGACTAAGGCACACAAACACACCGTCCGTCCAATCACTCCAATATTTCTCACTCAATCACGAACCACTATCACCAGCAATTCATTTCAGTCAATGAAAATGCACTGCAAAAAACTAGGAGACAATGAGAGCATTCACTGTCATTTCAGTATGAATAACAACACAGCACAATACAATTGCCACACAAGTGAACTGTTCCCAGTAGCAAACCGGCTCTCAGCCAGGCTACTGGCTCTCAGCCGAGAGTCTCATCCAAGGATGGATGGAACAGCACACATACCCCTTCCTGGTACTCCTTCTTCTCAATAAGGAGCACCCTCAGACAATTCAAGCCATACAAGCGGCATCTGCACAGAACCCTACCCTTGAAGTAGACACTCATCACAATCCCAACACCCCTTGCCTCATCAATGCTGGTTTTGTAGTTCTCTGGCCACAAGCAACATCTGGGTCCACTTACCGGTACTTCCTCCACAGTTCTTCCCCAACTAGATGGCTTGCAGGACCTGCAGGGCTAAGAGAGAGTGAGGAGGACAGATGCTTTCATCTCCCACACCCCTTCCTCCTCACCACCTGTCTAGAAGTGTCTCTGTGAGGGAAGCAAACCCCTGCATACGAGACGTTGAGGTAAACAGATATAGTATTGGTACTGCAGTAGGAGACAGTTACCGGTATGTTACCAGGTCCACAGGATCCAAACATGATGGGGTGAGTTGTGACCCCAACCTGGGCAATGAATGTAAGGGTTGTGGAGTATAGGCCAAGAATGCTTGATGTGATCAGGAACTATGGGTGAAAGTCTGTTTGTTTCCATATATATATATGCTAACACTTTAATACATTTTTTCACGTAAAACTGTAGAATCATGTGGCAACTAATGGAAGGAATAGAATAGCATATGACTTTGAAACAAAAGCACCGTAGTGGGTTTGTAGGTGTTTTGACAATTATATCTTCCCATGTATATAGCATGCCTTATAGCATACATTTATTGACCATTTTCTTAGATAGATCCATATTCACTCAACAGTTTAATGATGCAGAGTGTCAGAAATCTAGCAATGTGGTACTGCTTGTTTTGTTTGTTTTATTATGAAAAGATACTGTTAACTAACCGTGCAATCCAGTGCATGACTACTCAGAGGCAAACCCTAATGAGTTTACTGGGACACACTCTTAGGTAAATGAGTATGGGATTGTAGCCTGAGTCTGAATTTCACTTGTTTTGAAGCTTTATTAAGTAAGTTTTTTTAAGCAATCTGTATTTGAGCAGCTGATATTTCCTAGTAACAAACAACTAGGAAGGATTTTTTTTTTAAAAAAAAATCTTAATCTCAATAAATGTACCCTCCAAGCCCCCAGCATGCTAATGCGTTTTCAACATGCAAAACAGATTTTTATATAGGGATCACTGCATGGAGATCCCCTGCCTTCCAAGGCACATGGAATAAATCATAAAAATATGCTAACATGCCAAATCAAAGTAAATATCTCGAAGCAAGAGCTCTTTGTTCTGAAAGCTAGAGGAAGATATGTTTTTCTTCTTCAAAAAACGGTGAATAATAATTTTGAGATGTAGGTCACATTCCTGTTCCACTACAATTGGCCCTGGCAGTAGAAGATACTGAGATGCAGCTACGGGGAACACAAGTACCTATTCTAGAACTGATGTAAATAATATATAACTTCTAGTTATTATGTAAAGCACATTTTTATAAAAAATTAAAATATCGTTTTTATGTGAAGGCTTTGCAAGCTTAGGAGTTAAAATGTAGCATCCTTCTTCATGAATATAAAATAGATTAAAAGTGTAAAGTAAGATTTACTGTGCAGTCTAAACTGCAGATACATCAAGCTGGGAAAGGTGGCATATCGGTAGGGGCAGAGAAGGGGGCCTGAACAGGGCCTACACTAGTTAAGTCCCAACCTCCCAGAGTAAACATCTACATCTACTGGCAGGCTGGAGATAGCATAAATGCCAAAAAGGGGTGTGCCAGGGGTGGGGAAGGTGCAGGATGTGGTAAATCTGGGCTACACCACATTCAAACCCTACTCAGTTCAAGATCCCATATCAACAAGGCAGAAATTACACTAGTCAATTGGATTATATATGTCAAAAAGCTCCATAGAATTCAATGGAATAAGTTTGATTGTGGAAGCACACCTTCTGGTCACACCAACACCAGCCTGAAAGTGATCTCTGGAAGCAGCTTAAACACTAAAGAACCAGAGTGCACCATCACCAGGTTATAAACTGCAGGATCCAACATCCGTTCAAATGCTGCCTCTTGTGGCATGTTGCAACATGAGCTCCTCATACTTTGCATCCTGGAGGGGATTCGGAGCACCATGGGGAATGGTACTTTGCACAGAGGGGAGCACCCTGAACAAATGTCAGGTGGCAATGAAGCCTTGACCTGGACCAATCAAGTCATGATGTACCCAGATGATGTATGAACATGATGTATCCAGAACCACTGCCCTTTGGTTCTCCAAGACTACTGTCTACACCCAATAGGGCACTCCTCCCCCAGTTAAGTGTGTACACCTTTTCAGCTGAAGAAGTCAATGCCCCTCCTTCATGAAAGTTCATGTTTGCCTAGATCTTTTCCTTTCATCCTTTTGGGTACCCATGTAGATGCTCACGAAAGATACCTTCTCACCCTAATGTTAGACAAATAAATTATCCTGGACAACTAGCTAGTCCTTGCATTATCCATCGTAAATATTATTGCTTGCGTAGGGTTGCTCCAGAATGGTTAATGCCAAGAAGGATTCAGTTCCTGCTGCTATTACAGCTAATACGACGCTATGCTGTCTCTCGTGTTTGTGCCGACGGTAGCATGCTTTTCAAGACCCATATTCCTTAATCCTGTTCAAGAGATACAAGTACTATTCATGAATATGAATAAAAATATGTGGTGTTTCTCCAGGTTGAGAATAAATTCTTTATCTTGCTCCTCATTATTTGACAATACTTTTGAGCTAAGGCCGTAACCTGCGCCATAGCCACCAATCTCATAACTTTACAACCTATTCCCAACATATTTCTCTTCTCATCCCCCCATTATTATTTTATTAGTATTCTCAACCTGAGGCGCTGCTGTATCCATCAATTTATTCTGCTCACTCAACATCACTATAACAGGTCCATCTGTAACTACTGCAGTGACCCAAAATATTTTTCCACCTCTGATTTTATATGAATAACTGCTGTGAGTAGATGTATTGATCTTCTTCAGATGCCAATGGACTTCTGATAGATAATTTTGGAGAACAACTTATGTTTCTTTGTACACTACTTCAGTGCCAATAATATACATCGAGCTAACCTAAACTAAATGGATTCCATGCTAGATCAGCATAGCATACATTTATCTAGGACAAGTGTTGCCTACTTGAACCAGAATTGCAGGAACAAATCCCTCCACTTTTGCAAAAAGCTCCTTCATGTGTAACTATCCCTCAGAGCAGTGAATTTTGACATCCAGCCATGCATAATGATTTCATTTCTGTGTTAGGTATATCACTGGCTACATTCCCTAATACATGCTGAGTTTCTCTATCATTTCTTTTTAAAGAAGCTTTAGTAGATGTAAGTTGAAAAAATTATACTGAAGCCTGCTTAGTGTGAGCAGATTCCTGCCAGGGCTTTTCAGATATTCATATGACTGGAATATCTTCCCCCTTTCCCCTTTAAACCCAATCCAGATTTCTACTGCTACCATTGCTGTGTTTCTTCCATCTCCAATAAGACATAAAATTCTGCTTCAAAAAATTTAAGGAGTATTTGATGTACTACCAACTATGCATGTAGGAAAGATCTGGGAGTGCTTCACCACTTTGACAGCTCCATTTTGGGACTGTGAAGGTGGTTAAATGCCAGAGCCGGTCAGCTACATTTTGGCACCTTAGGCGAAACACAAAATATGCTCTCCATGCAACCTGACAATGACATTTTCCATGTGTCTACAGCACCAAGCACTCACCAGCAATAACGACAGTATGTTTGCAATTGTAATAAAGAAAGAGGAATATTTACACATTTGTACAGTAACAAGCACTTGCCAGCTCCCATGGCCAATTAGACAGGGATGACATGACACTGAAGAGCCAGTGTGGTGTAGTGGTTAGAGTGATGGACTAGGGCCTGAAAGACAAGAGATCCCCACTTGGTTATGAAAGTCACTGGGTGACCTTGGGCCTGTCTCTCTCGAATGAATGAATGAGCAAGGAAATGGTCAGGCAAGGAAGGAGAAGCTGGCAAGCCTATTTGCCAAGGCTGCCTGGGTGGCCTTGGCAAATACATAGGCTATGAGAGCAGCAAGCCTAGTCGCTGAGGCCACACAGAGAGGGGCAGCACCTGGAGAAGGAGCAAGAGGGGGGAAAGCCACTGCCCGGCCACTGCCTTACACAGCAATTACAGCACCGCCACCATGTAAAGCAGAGGCAGGGCAGCAGCTTCCTCTTCCCTGGCGCTGCCCCTCTCAGGTGCACCCTGCTTCATTAGTGGGCTGACACTGTTAGATGTTTCACACAATTGCAGGCTAAATAAATTCTTATAATTTTCAGGAGTGAATGACTTCCAGTTTCATCAGTACATTAGTCCAGTGTTTCCCAACCTTTTTTGGGCAAAGGCACACTTGTTTCATGAAAAAAATCTCGAGGCACACCACCATTAGAAAATGTTTAAAAAATTAACTCTGTGCCTATATTGACTATATATAAAGTAACTCTCTTTAATAGGAATCAAATAAACACAAAGAAAGTATTTTATAATTATTTTATTATGAAATAGTAAGTAAACAGAAATATGAAAAATTATAAAATACTTTATTCAGTGCGCCTTTTGTCCCTCTCCTCGAAATGCTCCAACTCAATGTTCCTCCGCGGGCTGGCCATTGGAGAGCCGTGTCGCCCACACCGCAGCCCAATACAATATGAACCCTCCCCTCGCAAGCGGCAACCCCTCCACACTCCCCACCTTAAGCCTCCACACGTGCCCTGCCCAAAGAGATGCCCGCCCGCGCGCGAGGGGATCCTTTACCTCAGCATCCCGCCAAAAAAAAAAAAAAAAAAGAGGGCAGGAGACTGCGGTCCCTCAGAGGCTGGGCGTTAGGAAGAAGCAGCCGCCTTCATCCAAGCAGGAGCAGCAGCAGCTGTAGCTGTAGTAGCGCCAAGCAGTGCCGGGGACTCCGTGCCAAGCAGTGCCGGGGACTCCGTGCCCATGAGGGGAGAGAGGGGAGAGAGAGGAGAGGCAGCAGGTCGCCCTCTTAAGTCACGCGCGCGCAGGCACTACCACGCATCCCTCGTGCCCTCTCGCAGAGCCCCTGCTCAGCACCTCCCGCCTTGGGGACGCCCGTCATGAGCCGCTGAGAGGCCGCCAAGCCTCCAGGCTGCTCCCATTCAGCCTTAGGCGCGCGCCCGCCTTGGGAAAAGCGGTGCTGGGAGGCGGAGAGAGAGAGAGAGGACGCCGCTGGCCGCGTCCCACCCTCAGTCAGTCGGCTCGGAGCTACTGAGAAGAGGGAGGTGGGGACGACGGCGCGTCTGTTCCGCTCGGGGCCAGCGCGCCCCCGCCCCCCTCTCCAGAATCCCCAACTAAATACGATGCGCTAAGCGAGGGGGGAGAACCCACCCACAAAGAGGACGCCTTTCTGCAGGGCGCCTAAGGCCTCTCGCCGCCCGACTCGCCCGCCTCCCTCCCACGGCACACCAGGCAACTAGTGTGCCGCGGAACAGCGGTTGGGAAACACTGCATTAGTCAGTTTCAATGGATTCTTTGTTTTGTTTTGTTTGCCTTTTGGGGTGAAGTCAAACTGTAATAATAATAATAATAATAATAATAATAATAATAATAATAATAATACCCTGTCGATCCGGCTGGGTTTCCCCAGACACTCTGGGCGGCTTCCAACAGATTAAAAACAGAAGAAAATATTGATATCCCTAAACAGGGAAAGTTGTGGTGCCTGCTGTTGCTGTAGAGACTGATACAGGAGAGTTACAATTGGAGCAAGTGAAGGAATCTGGTTGGGCTGCAGCAGAGGCACTATGGCATTTCTTCTCCCTGTGCTCCTCTCAGTGGTCATTCCTCCTCTGGTCACTGCTATGGATCTATGATCAGAGATGGTTTTAGGGTAGCATGGCCAGTTTGGGTGCACTGGCCCCTGAGTTGTACAATGCCATAGAATAGAGGGTAAGAGGAGGAGGTGCTGAATTTTAGCATCACACAGAGTGCCACTGAAATCCGAGAGTCCAAAGTCCACCAATGCTATGATATGTAGAAGATCTGGGATTTAGGACACAGCAGAGAATTCTGAAATAGTTGAGGACAGTTATCTCTTTTCTGTATATGTAATCAAATCTGAAGTGGGAAACCAAAGATACGTGCAAGGAGCTAAAGGAGCCAAATAATCTCATTTCAATAATTCTTAGTTTTAAAATAAAGTCTGTATCCAGGTTATGTAAGGAAATTTGCTTGAACTTCAATATATTAAAAGAAAGGACAAGCATATAAATGATGAGGGAAAATTTCCCTAGTCAAATGTGCCGCATGATAGAAGGAAGGAAACTAAAGGACATGCAGAGAGTAAAGAACGATGGAGAGGCAAAGAGAGGAAAATGTGGTTTCCATTGGGGAGTGGCCATCACTCAGGGACATGGCATCTTCTTTCCATGCAGAAAGTTTCAGGTACAACCCCCACTATCTCCAGGTGGGGCTAGGAAATCCTGTCTGAAACCTGAGAGCGCTGTTGCCAATCAGTGTAGAAAATATTGGGCTAGATTGTCCAATGGGTCTGACTCAATATAAGGCAGCTTGCTATGTTCCTAAAGCTTTTCTCAAAGAAAGGCAGCTTTTGTCTGGTCTAAAAGGAGATTTGTTGCTGAGGCAAGTGCTCTATTTCCTAGGAAGGAGCAGAGGCCAAAGATTGCTAAAGATCCATGCCATTATTGATGATCACCTCATTTCCAGATGAGTAGTTAAGTCAAAACATGATATAGTTCTATGAAAGCTGGGTAGACTATCTATAGATACTCTTCAGTTGTGCTCCAGAAAGCTTAATCTGTCACTCTTACAAAAGTTTATATTTTAGTCCAAAGAAATCAGCAGTTTCCTACTAAACGTCAATGCATCACCAAGGATTTACAGCAATCATTTATAAGCAGATGGCACACATAAATTTCTTGACTGCAGCCAATAGATTCCACTCGGTTCTGGTCTTCTTTTTCTTAACACTCTTGGTGCTGTTTTCAGTGGTTGGATAGGAGATGCCATTGTCAGAATTGTGACTTGTTTCAGCTGACGCTGGCAGCTCAGGAATGCTTTAAGAATAGCCCCCAGCTATCCTCAGCCAAGGCCGGGCCACTGTCAATATTCTGTCAGTCTTGATTATGCCAGGGGGGAGGGGACCTTTTTCCAGAAATGATAAAATTAAATTGCTCATTGAAGAAGAAGAAAACAGAACTTTTAGAATTTACTGTCCCCTTAAACTTACCTTACCTTTTCAGCTATCTCTAGTGAACAAATTAGCCTATTTTTGTTTTACATGTACATCCGTATCTTGGTTTTCAAACAGCTTACTTCTCGAACGTTTTGGCTCCTGAAAGCCACAAACACGGAAGTGAGTGTTCAGGTTTGCAAACTATTTTTGGAAGCCAAACATCCAACGGAGCTTCCATGGCTTCTGAACATGTTGGAATTCCGTTTGACTTCCAAGGTACGACTGTACTCACTCTTTTTGTGAATTTTTTAAAACAAGCCTGAACAATTTCCATTTTTATTGTACTCTTTTTGAAACATTTTTGTTAATTTTATATACATTGCATTTTTGTACTATTTCTCCCACCAATTTTTATTTGCTTCATAAAATTTATACACCACTTGACTGTAAAAAAAAAAAACACAACAACTTACAAAGCAGTTTACAAAAGATCGAATGATAAGATCAAGACAACTTTACAACTCTACTTTAAAACTTGTAAAAGTTAAAATAATAAAACAGATTAAGATTACCTCAATTTTCTAAGCATCTGGGCAGGCTTGTCTAAACAGGAGTTTTTGGCAGGCGCCATTTTGTATGCTTTTCTAAAATCAAAACTGCATCACAAAATTCAGAGAAGTGTGTAATCCGATTGATAATGACATTCTGATACACACATTAATGTAGGACTGATGAATTAAGTTGGTTTGCTATAAAACGCATAATTTAACCAATTTCTCCTCCATCCTTAGCTTTCTCTCTTAATGAGTCTCACACCAACCTTATGTTTGGAAGATAGCTCTGGTTGGTTTTTGCATGCAGATGCTTATACTCTGCAGCTGTGTGCAAGAATCAAGGTCAATCAAGGTGAATGGATAATAAAGGAACAAAAGTGTATCTTCTTTTTCCTTCTCTCTCTCTCTCTCTCTCTCTCTCTCTCTCTCTCTCTCACACACACACACACACACACACACACACACACAACGAGCAAGAGAATCTGCCTGATGGATCTAGGCATTTATCTAAGATCAGCCTGTTCCTCCAACATGACCAAATTTGCCTCATCTGATGAAGGAAGAAGCCTCATGAGACTTACTCCTGAGGTGAGGAGTTGAAAGGTAGAGTGACAAGGCCTGCTCAGGCCATCAGCTTGGAGAGAAAAGTCACAATAATTCTTCTAGGTTGCAGTATTTCCCAGGGGATGAAGAAGGGAACATATACAATGCAGATAACATTTTGTCAAAGTAATGCTGAAGTACATTTTGCTTCTGGGAAATCCTGATTAACATCCATTCCACAAATGAGGTCAGTGCTTGGAGTTAATAAGTATGGATTATGAACTCAGATTCAATGTTAAATAATTCCAGCAAATAAACATATATTTAAATAAGCTAATCTCTTTTTTCCCTTCTTTTTAATTTTAATTATAGAATTAGGGTTTCCAATTTACATTATTGCAAGACACTGAGTGCATATAAAAATATTTATAGCTGACTTGACATAGGAATGTAGTTCCACCCTTGTCTATCTCTAGAGCCACAAACCAATTACAGGAAGAAAAATATGGAAAGAAAAAAATCCCATGCTAGAAAGATTAAACAAAAATCTTTATCAGAAGAGCAATGAAAAGAATAACAATCTACTTGCGGAGGAAATAGGCTCCACTTCCAAGTCAGGAAAAGATGCCTATTGAGAAAATAAATAAGGGAAATCAAATACCTCCAGATGTATCTGAAGAACTGTTTTGTCTTCACAGATAATTAAGCTTGTATGTGTGTGTGTGTTTGTTGTATTGAAATAATAATGAATCCATGACTAATGACAATGATAACGTCGATGCTCAGAAATTGTGAACCCCTTCTCTGGTGGAAGAATATGCATATATTCACGGCATGAAAAAAAGACTAATGAAGCAGTAAAAAGACAGGAGAAACATAATCGCAAAGGAATTAATGGATAATATTTGA
The DNA here is from genome assembly GCF_964252035.2 of Podarcis erhardii. NCBI lineage: Eukaryota > Metazoa > Chordata > Lepidosauria > Squamata > Lacertidae > Podarcis > Podarcis erhardii. Next base: position 64,539,300 of record NC_138508.1, read on the forward strand.
TAGCAATAAAACTGAAATGCTTGGCAGGGGTTGGGGTAGAAACAGTGGACAAGGTTAAGCAGTTTCAGTTGAACTTCAAGTGTCACATTGCTTAAAGCATCAACCTATTATGCAACTTGCAATGTGGAGTTGCAATTGTAAGCACTAAAAGAGGTTCACGTTTGATCTCTGGCGTTTTCAGTGAAAAGGTGAGAGGGATTTTGCTCTACCTGAAACAATGGAGAACCATGGCCAATCAGATCTGGCAATACAGGACAAGATGGATAAATTGTCTGATTGGTATAAGGAATGCTTATGTTCCTCATTTTCTCTCTAAATTAGCCAATTGAGTATTTTGTGTTAATGCTGACTGAGTGTGTTGTTGTTTTTCTTCTTGTTTTAGCTGACTGATTATTAGGAGTGGAGGAGAATGCTGTTTCGAATGTATTTATACATGGGTTTTTATGATCTAAGAAGTAAAGTGAGGTATGGAGCCAGAGGCGTAGGAAGGTCAGGTGGTACCTGGTGTGGAAAATTTATTGTCACCCCACCCCCACATTGATTTTTATTTTATTTTTGCCTGCAAAAATGGTTTCACATTATTTCATATTTTCTTACAAAGGAATGTGGATTCTGGGCCTCTGATAACAAGTAGGCGACTAAGGACAGATACTTAAATCTACAGGATGGATTGTGTTTTGGCTTGTGTTATTTTATTTATATTTATTGTTTATTTATTTAATATAATTTATTTTTTAAAACCTGCAAAGTGGTTTACCAAAACAAAAACAAAAAAAGACCACAGCAGTAAAATCAAGAAAAATTAATAATCCTACCTTAAAACTTACAAAAGCTAAAATATTCAAATTAAAATTACTTCAACTTCCTAAGCATCTAGGTATGCTTGCCTAAAGAGGAATGCTTTTAGCAGGTGCCCAAAAAGAGTCTAGCAAAGGCCCATGCTTTGTTGCAGTAGGTGGGGAGTTCCAAAGTGCAGGTGCTGTCATATTAAACAATGCAGCACAGATATTACGTGAAACCTGTAGTAGTGCTTGAAACTACTGAAGGGGGGGGGAGTTATTTATTGTGATTTCATCATGCTCTGTATTATCTGAAAAAGAAAACATTTATTTAAAAAGCAGAACTGCACAGCAGCAATCTAGTCTCATCATGATCAGTGGGACTTATTCTCAAGCCGACGGTGCATAAGATGGGCTGCAATCCTATGCACCCCTTGCATCTAACTTGTACCTAAAACTCTGCACAAGCCTGCACCAGAGAATTGTTGGAAGGGACCCCTGAGGGTCATCTAGCCAAACCCCTGGGGCAATGCAGGAATCTCAACTAGACCATCCTTGACAGATGGCCATCCATCTTCTGTTTCCCCCCTCAGCCAGGACACCACACAACAATGGAGACTGGAGGTGGGGAAAAGATAAATTTTGACAACTAGACCATCCCTGACCAATGGCCATCCACTTCTGTTTTTCCCCTCAGCCAGAACACACAATGGATAAAGACACAACAACGGAGACTGGAGGTGGGGGAGGGAAGCCCAGAGGAGGGTAGGGCAGTAGGGCGGTTCATAAAAAACTTTTTTTTTAAAAAAAAATGCCTGCTCCAAAGGTTTTATCTTACTTAACTAGGGATTATGTAGCTAGATCTGAAATTTCATGCATATCAGTTAATATCTTCACCCTGCTCCACTGAATTGAAATTTCAGCCTTCACGACATAGGAAAACGGCCAAGTAACAGTAAGCAGCTATTTTCGTGGAGGAGGAGCTATTTTCGTGGAGGAGGAGCTTGTAGGGCAGCGGCTGAAGAAGGAGCAAAAAGGGTTTTCTCCTGTGTGTGTTTCTTGTGGCTGATTAGCTGCTCTCCCTGTGCAAAGGTCAGAGGGAGCAGGGTTTCTGTTGAGGTAGGTGATTAGCTGTGGGAGGAGCTTATCAGAGCTCGTAGGGCAGCGGCTGAAGAAGGAGCAAAAAGGGTTTTCTCCTGTGTGTGTTTCTTGTGGCTGTTTAGCTGCTCTCCCTGTGCAAAGGTCAGAGGGGGCAGGGTTTCTGTTGAGGTAGGTGATTAGCTGTGGGAGGAGCTTATCAGAGCTTGTAGGGCAGCGGCTGAAGAAGGAGCAAAAAGGGTTTTCTCCTGTGTGTGTTTCTTGTGGCTGATTAGCTGCTCTCCCTGTGCAAAGGTCAGAGGGGGCAGGGTTTCTGTTGAGGTAGGTGATTAGCTGTGGGAGGAGCTTATCAGAGCTTGTAGGGCAGCCTATCGGCGCGCGCAATTTGATCTATCTTTAGATTTAGGGGAGCTAGTCTCAAACGTTTGTTGGGGGAGACCTAGGGTTTTTTTGGGGGGGGAGTTACTTGTCCTGTCTGCACGCTTCTTATGGTGGAGGACCACTGTAGCCAGCCCCAACGACATGTTCTCAAGATGGAGAGTGAGGGAACAGCTGCAGTCGCCTGCGGTTCCTGCACAATGTTTGCCATCTTGCCAAAGGTTGCAGGCAGCTTTACCTGCAGCAATTGCATGTTGATTGCCCTCTTAAAAGACAAAGTCCAGCAACTGGAGGAACGTGTGTCTACGCTCCAAAGAATTAGAGAGCTGGAGCTCTTCTTGGAAGCAACAGAGCACACCGTCTCCACCAAGGAGGAGACAGGGGACTCCCCTGAGAAGGAGGCTAGTTCACCAACACAGGAGCCAAATATATGGAGAAACGTGACTCAAAGAAGTAGGAGGCCCAGGGTTCGCTCTGATTGTTTAGAAATACACAATCGCTTTGAGGTCCTTTCCCCTAGAATGGAAGACGAAGAGCAGACTCCATTTGAGGATCTCTCCCTCGTTACAGTCGATCAGGTATATGAAGACGAGCAGCAAAGTCAGTCCTCAGGGAATGTGCAGGCGACCTTGGAACGGACAGATCACGGAAGAACCCCGACCAAACCTAAGAGGAGGCGTGTAGTGGTGATAGGGGATTCCCTACTGAGGGGAACAGAAGCAGTGATCTGTGGGCCTGACAAGATGTCTCGGGAAGTGTGCTGTCTCCCCGGGGCTAAGATCCAAGATGTAACTGAACGACTGCAAGGAATCATAAAACCCACTGACAAATACCCCTTCCTCTTGGTTCATGTGGGAACCAATGACACTGCAAACAATAGCCTCCAGAAGATCAAAAGAGACTATGAGGGTCTGGGCAGGAAATTGAAGCAATTAAATGCACAAATTGTCATCTCATCTGTCCTCCCAGTTGAACGACGTGGCCCAGGGAGAGAGAGAAAAATAGTGGAAGTGAACAGCTGGCTTCGCAAATGGTGTAAACAGGAACGGTTTGGATTCTTAGATCACGGACTGCAGTTTCTTGAAGATGGACTTCTGGCAAGAGATGGGCTGCACCTCACAACAGTTGGGAGGAATGTTTTTGCCAAAAATCTCAGAAACCTCATCAGGAGGGCTTTAAACTGACTAATGTGGGGGAGGAAGACAGTGCTCCTGAAGGTAGGAGTCTATCAATTGAGGAAGATGATCATCCAAATGTCATAGACCAAATGGAGCAAACAGCACGCAGACCCAGTGGTGGGAGGAAAAAATCCTTAAATAAGAGACACGGGGGAATGATTAATGGACTTCAATGTCTGTACACTAATGCGCAAAGCATGGGTAATAAACAAGATGAGCTTGAGCTCTTGGTACAGCAAACTAAATATGACATAATAGGCATCACTGAAACCTGGTGGGATAAGTCCCACGACTGGAATGTAATAATGGAGGGTTACAATCTATTTCAGAGAAACAGACCAGACAAGAAAGGAGGAGGAGTGGCGTTATATGTCAGGGATGTGTATACCTGTGAAGAGATCCAAGATTTAGAACCTCAAAGCCAAAGTGAGAGCATTTGGGTCAAAATTAAGGGAGAAAAGAATAACAGGGACCTCATTGTGGGAGTTTACTATAGATCCCCAAGCCAAACGGAGGACATAGATGATGCCTTCCTGGAACAGATGGCCAAGCATGCAAAAGGAAGGGAGATAGTAGTAATGGGGGACTTCAATTACCCGGATATTTGCTGGATGTCAAACTCAGCCAAGAGCATAAGGTCAAACAGATTCCTCACTGGCCTTGCAGACAACTTCATTGTCCAGAAATTGGGAGAAGCAACAAGAGGAACAGCCATTTTAGATCTGGTCCTAACCAATGTTGATGACCTGGTTAGTGGGGTAGAAGTGGAAGGATCATTAGGCACGAGTGATCATGCTCTTCTGAAGTTTACTATACCGTGGAAAGGAGCAGCCAAGCATACTAGGACTCAATTTCTTGACTTTAGGAAAGCCGACTTTATAAAACTTAGGGAAGTGCTGGGTGAGATCCCATGGACAGTAATATTAAAAGGAAAGGGAGTTCATGATGGCTGGGAGTTTGTTAAGAGGGAGATAGTAAAAGCACAACTTCAGGCAATACCAATGAGACGGAAACATGGAGCAAAACATGGAGCAAAACATTAAGCAAACAGTCTGTGAGCACCTAGAAAGGAATGCTGTGATCACCAATAGTCAGCATGGATTTCTGAAAAATAAGTCATGTCAGACTAACCTGATCTCGTTTTTTCACAGAATTACAAGCCTGGTAGATGAAGGGAACGCAGTGGATGTAGCCTACCTTGATTTCAGCAAGGCATTTGACAAGGTGCCCCATGATATTCTTGTAAAGAAGCTGGTAAAATGCGGTCTTGACTATGCTACCACTTAGTGGATTTGTAACTGGCTGACTGACCGAACCCAAAGGGTGCTCATCAATGGTTCCTCTTCATCCTGGAGAAGAGTGACTAGTGGGGTGCCACAGGGTTCTGTCTTGGGCCCGGTCTTATTCAACATCTTTATCAACGACTTGGATGATGGACTCAAGGGCATCCTGATCAAATTTGCAGATGACACCAAACTGGGAGGGGTGGCTAACACCCCAGAGTACAGGATCACGCTTCAAAACGACCTTGACAGATTAGAGAACTGGGCCAAAACAAACAAGATGAATTTTAATAGGGAGAAATGTAAAGTATTGCACTTGGGCAAAAAAAATGAGAGGCACAAATACAAGATGGGTGACACCTGGCTTGAGAGCAGTACATGTGAAAAGGATCTAGGAGTCTTGGTTGACCACAAACTTGACATGAGCCAACAGTGTGACGCGGCAGCTAAAAAAGCCAATGCAATTCTGGGCTGCATCAATAGGAGTATTGCATCTAGATCAAGGGAAGTAATAGTGCCACTGTATTCTGCTCTGGTCAGACCTCACCTGGAGTACTGTGTCCAGTTCTGGGCACCACAGTTCAAGAAGGACACTGACAAACTGGAACGTGTCCAGAGGAGGGCAACCAATATGGTCAAAGGCCTGGAAACGATGCCTTATGAAGAACGGCTAAGGGAGCTGGGCATGTTTAGCCTGGAGAAGAGGAGGTTAAGGGGTGATATGATAGCCATGCTCAAATATATAAAAGGATGTCACATAGAGGAGGGAGAAAGGTTGTTTTCTGCTGCTCCAGAGAAGCGGACACGGAGCAATGGTTCCAAACTACAAGAAAAAAGATTCCACCTAAACATTAGGAAGAACTTCCTGACAGTAAGAGCTGTTCGACAGTGGAATTTGCTGCCAAGGAGTGTGGTGGAGTCTCCTTCTTTGGAGGTCTTTAAGCAGAGGCTTGACAACCATCTGTCAGGAGTGCTCTGATGGTGTTTCCTGCTTGGCAGGGGGTTGGACTCGATGGCCCTTGTGGTCTCTTCCAACTCTATGATTCTATGATTCTATGATTCTATGATCAAGATATTAACTGATATGCATGAAATTTCATATACAGTGGTACCTCGGGTTAAGAACTTAATTCGTTCCGGAGGTCCATTCTTAACCTGAAACTGTTCTTAACCTGAAGCACCACTTTAGCTAATGGTTACTTAATGGGGCCTCCTGCTGCTGCCACGCCGCTGCTGCATGATTTCTGTTCTCATCCTTAACCTGAGGTAATATTTCTGGGTTATTGGAGTCTGTAACCTGAAGGGTATGTAACCCGAGGTACCACTGTATAGCTAGTGTAGTAAGATAAGACCTTTGGAGCAGGCATTTTTTTAAAAAAAGTTTTTTATGAACCACCCTAGTAGAGCTGTAATTGTTCCTTGATAATTTGTCACACACCCCCTAATTTGGCACCTGGGGCAGACCGCCCCCCCCTTTCCTACGCCCCTGTATGGAGCTCGCTTACAAGCGGTTAGCCAATCATCTTAACCATATCCTCCAGCTCTAAAACTGTTAAAGAGGTTGGTATATTTGTTAAATAAATACAAATAAACAAACAAAAACTGAAAGACATCCAACCAAACAGGAGCAGATGGTGCCCGGAATACCTCCTGCATGATCACAAACAAATCACTACATGCTACTAAGAGTTGCTACTACTATTTATTGTTATGATTTATTTCATTTATGAATCATTTCTAATCAACCAGCCTGGACCCATTTATAATATAAGAACATAGATAAACACTTACATGTACTGTATTAAAACAGTTTCAAGCAACAATTGCATGTATAAAAACTTTAAACCCCCCCCCCCGCCCAAAAAACCTAGTTTTAGAAAACAGCGGTACATACATAAAATCAGTTCAATCAGGCAGGCAGGCTTGGATCCAGTACCTGATAGTCACACCTAGAGTGTGAGTAGCCTCGCTTTAAAGATGTGCTGCAGGGATGTACCCACACATAACACACAATTGTAGGAGCTGCAGGTTGGGTGATTGTGCAGTTATTTTAAATATCAAAAGATATGTGCATTGCATTTGTTTTAACTGATAGGAACAAATGTTCATTAAGATCTTCATTTAGGCTTATATGCTGCTTCAGCATCCATAGCGACCTGCTTGTCACTAGCTGATTTAAATAACTCAAAGTACCGATGAGGGTTTTTTTCTACAGCTTTGCAGGTATTTCCTTATTAACATTTAGCTAGATGGAACACAAAGGTGTGCTATTTTTATCCAGATTTACCATTTCAGCTATGAAATAAGTCTACAGCTGTCTGGTACTTAGGATTACAATAATGTGCAGTTCTGAGTACAGCCCTTTCGTGAAAATGGATCTGCATCAAATGTTGTTTTGTTGCAGTTTTTTAGCTTTAAAAGGAGACCTTTTGGAGGGGGGGGGGGGTAATTTCCAAAACAAACAATTCACTTTTTTTTTAGTCCTGCATACTAACATGGATTCCCCTAACTACCACTGCTGCAATGGCAGCATGAGAAAACCATACGTATTTATGTAGCTCAATAACGCCACCTTGAGTGCCTGGGATTTTTCACCCTAGCTGAAAAAGAAACATCCAGGGCCTTGACCCCACCTACTTCCCACACAAAGGCCATCTTATCAGAATTTGCTCTCTCTTTTTATTTATCTATTTAACTTTTTAACCACCTCTATATACCACCTTTTGGGGACACGGGTGGCGCTGTGGGTTAAACCACAGAGTCTAGGACTTGCTGATCAGAAGGTCAGTGGTTTGAATCCCCGCAACGGGGTGAGCTCCCGTTGCTCGGTCCCTGCTACTGCCAACCTAGCAGTTCGAAAGCACGAAGTGCAAGTAGATAAATAGGTACTGCTCCGGCGGAAAGGTAAACGGCGTTTCTGTGCACTGCTCTGGTTCGCCAGAAGCGGCTTAGTCATGCTGGCCACATGACCCAGAAGTTGTATATAAAGCCAATAAAGCGAGATGAGCGCCGCAACCCCAGAGTCAGCCATGACAGGACCTAATGGTCCCTTTACCTTTATATACCACCTTTATTCCTAAAGAAATCCAGAGTGCCACCAGCCTAAAAAATATAATCAATAATGAAAACATTGAAAAATTATGATGCTTAAAAAAGAAAAAGCAAGTACAGAAAATCAGAATAACAGAGCAGTTGAATCCCAATTTATGGTCCAAATGCCTGGGTGAATAATTATGTTTTTTAACTGGAACCTGACTAATAAGCACGTTGGAGACAATCACATTTCTATTGGGAAGGAGTGCCACAACTTGTGTTCTGCCACCAAGAAGGCCCTGTCTTGGACAAACACCCTGTGACCATTGGGATGAGAAGCAGAGCTTCCTCTCTTTCAGAAAAGAAAGGATGTATTCAGGGAAGTTTTTAACGTGTGATATTTTACTGTATTTTTGCTTTCTATGGAAGCCACCCAGAGTGGCTGGGGAGGCCCAGCCAGATGGGCGGGGTATAAATAATAAATTATTATTATTATTATTATTATTATTATTATTATTATTATAGTATTCAACTTTTAATTTTGCAGTACATGATGTATTAATTACCAGTTAAGACACTGCTGGGCTTTGGGATAATTCTGCCATGTTATGAACTTTCAAGTAGAATCAGAGTCCTAATTTTCTATAGTACAGGGTGAGCAAAAAGTATCTTTATGCCATGCAACTCGTAGCCATGGGTAGTGGATAAATTGAGCTTCAGGTCATGAAGAAATAAAGTTTTGAGTTCTTTCGTTAGAAACAATTGCTAAAGTGGATAGCGTATCTTGATGGAAGCTACCCTCCTGCAACCTTTCCTGCTGTTTGAAGTTAATGTGGTTATATCTCTGAGGGTAAAATAACTACATGGTGCTTATGTTACCCTGACAATGCAGCTTTCATCTCTGCTATGCGGAGGTCACCAGAAATGACATTTTGGTTCATCAAATGAATACTCTCTGCTCTGTAGGGCAGTGAAGTCTAGAGCAAACAGACCTCTGTGTGATATGCAATGCAATGCATAGCAATTTCAATTAGTTTCATATAGATTTACAGTTAATTGCCATTCCTGAAATGGTTGAAAAATTTAGATAACTGTATAACCCCCACCTGGGAAATATTTAATTACAATTCTGATTGCCTTGAATATAAAAAAGTAAATATATTCAAGTTACATATCACAGAAGATACAATGGGTGTGGCTTCTTTTGGAGCTTCCCTTGGCCCCCTCCCTGTTGTCCTTCCACTGGCAGATGATGACTTTCTTATTCCAACAGGTTTTTGGCAACTGACTGTTTATAAGGAACGGGCTGATGCTGTGATGTTTTTATTGTAATTGATCTGTATGTTTAAATATATTATATAAATTCATATTCGTGTGTGGGTATGTGTTAATAATAGTTTTTTTTCTATGTGCTTAGCTGTTTCTATTTTAACTGTAAGCTGCTCTGAATCTCCATCAGGAGAAAATGCAGGCTGCTGATGATGATTAACATGAACAACAAATGTATTTTTGACTCTAAACAATGGTGATTGCTTAACTCTTGGAAAATGATTCACTGCTAGACCTTTCCATCAAAAAGCTAGAACTTTCCATCGAAACCAAAATATTCCCCCTGACACACAAATCTCTATGCACCACATCTTGAGCTCTTCAGAAACCAGAAGCTCCCAGGTGCTTCAGAAAATCTCCTTATCTCTCATTGTGTTAACCATATCCATATCACCCTAATGTGCAACACTGCTTACTTCCGCTTTGGCGTGCCATGGCAGAGGCTGTTGATTACATCTGAGCCGTTTCACATGCGATATTTTGAGGATGAGATGGGAGTAATCATCCTTCCAATCCCCCCAGGGCTGGGGGAGCAGCTTCACCTGCATATTGCCCAACACCTGCCACCAATATGAGGGGGCAGGGGGCACTGGGTGGAAAGCACCGTGCATCTCTTTGGCAACTCTCTAAAGTCGCCAGCATTAGCGAACAAACTCCTGTTTTTTAAGATAATTTGGACTTAATTAATGGGCATGGTCTGAGTGAGGGGAGATAAACTACTCTGCCAACTGATCAGCCACTGAGGAGCCAAAGGATTCAAGTGGAAGAGAGGCTATCTTTATTATGGACTGGTATGTCAGAATGGAAAGGGGGGGTGAGCCTCCTTTATTTCTTTTTGATATATTGCATATTTGCTATTTTGCTTGGCAAACGCCCCTGGAAATTCTGAATACCAATTTATCATGTACGCAAGTGAGACTGGACTGTATTGTAATATTGATATAATATTGATTTAATTATTAACTGTGTGGAAAAAGATTTGTGAATTTGCAACGAATTTGGATGGACTGTCAAGAGCAGAAGATGGGAATTGAGGCTTCTAACCAAGATACAGGCTTATCTTTTCTGGTATGAGATGAAACGGAAAGGTTTGGACATATACCTGGAATAATTGGCAGAAAGCCAGATTTCCTCCATTTTGGGACGTGTCACATGGGATAATTACAGGCATGATGAAGAATCGCAAGCAAAATATACAGATGAAAATAATCACCCACACAGAAACATATTGTTTTGATATAACTTGTTTGCTGAATGAACTCAGAGGCTGTGAAAACGAATGAAGGATTAACATGAAGGATTTATGGGAATCACCTGGACTAATTAAGAAAGCAGCACAAATGTGAGATGATGGCGTCCCTCCGACCTTGGAGCATGGGAAGTCAAACAAAGATTTAGGATTTGGCTTAATATTTGGACGATTTGATTATTTTATAATTTGGAATGTTTTTATTGTGGCCTTTATTGGATTGTTAATTTGGAAAATTTAATAAATATTATTTTTTAAAAAAATAAAATGTGCAACACTGCTCCATATTGTATGTGAGTTATCATGGGTGACGTAGCGAGTCAAACCACCCCTAAGTCTGCCTTTGCAAATAAAGGCATAACACAAATAAAATGCCTTTCTTCAAGATTTAATCAGTAATCTTGCTCGTTGTCTTTCTGGCATGAGTATTGTGAGTAAATGTCTAAGAAGCTGTTGGAAATTGAAAAACATTTCACAATCATTATCTGCATGAAGAGAAATGCAGGAAAATGCCAGGATAAATCTAAGATAGTCCTCTTTATTCATATTGCTATCTTTAAAACAATACTGGGCTGCAATTCAATACTCTTTTACCTGAGAATAGGCTTCACAGTCATGAGTGGGATTACATCTGAGTAAATGAGCATAAGACTGTGCTTACCATTATGCTTCATTGGCTTATATATCACTGATCCACATATAGTTCATATTTCCTGGGAAAGCACATGGGCATAATATTTTTAATGTCCTACATCATGCATCTCCAACCTGCAGCCCTCCAGATGTTTTGGCCTACAACTCCCATGATCCCTAGTTAACAGGACCAGTGGTCAGGGATGATGGGAATTGTAGTCCAAAACGTCAGGAGGGCCGAAGGTTGGGGATGCCTGTCCTACATCAACATAAAAAATTAATTTCTTTATAAGAGATTTTCCTAATCTAGACAAGAACAGCCTTCAGCTACTGCACTAGAAGCCACCCAGAGTGGCTGTGGTAACCCAGTGAGGTGGGCAGCATATAAATGATTAGTTGTAGTTGTATTAGTATTACCATATCTGATATAAGGATTTTGCTTCATCTTTTAATATTAGGAAGAGGGATTTTGTGCCTGTGGTACTTGTGCAACCCCATACTTTCCCCACATGTTAATCACAGCTGATTTAGAGTGAGACCTCCTAAAAAATATTAAGTTGCTAAGAAAAACAAGTTTGGATGTTGTTCTGATAAAAAAAACCCATGGAATTGTATTCAACAATGCTGCTCAGCTACAAAGGAAATCTATTAGTGGAATGGGGAAACAAATTTTCAACAATCCCCCATCTTCCTCAAGAGCCCATGCACCCCTAAATCTGTCCCAGACAGTTTCAGACCCTTCAAAGCAGATTTATGGGGATAAAACATTTGGGAATGCTTGGGAGAAAACAATGGCTATTTATCTTAGGAGGCAAAGAAAATGGAGGCATTCTAACCCTCAAACATTAATATTAGTGCTGTTTCAGGGCAAAATCTTAGTGGGTGAAGATCAGTAAATTGTAGGAGAAGTGTAATATCTTCAATCTGTGATACCGAACGGAGGAAGACATTTGTTTCCTGGAAAGGATACATTTAAAGGTTAAAGACTAACACACAGAAAACAAGTAAAATGCCATTTTATTGTATGGAACAGTAACCAGCTTTGTGCCTGATCAAAATCTGGGGCGGGGGTGGGGGGGAGAAAGAATTGATTTCTATCACAATGCTAAGAAATTTCATTACATCTTCATATGAGTCAATTTGAAAGCTGATTTCATTTTGGCTGCTGCTCTCATTTTTCATTCATCTTTTGTTAGCATCTTAACAACTGCCATACTGATCTGCCTGCATCATGTTTTAGCTTGCTGTCATGACCACAATGAATTTTGCAATATACTCTAATTTCCAAATTAGCATGATGTAGCCTAAGACCAGTTCCACGGTAGTTTACACCTAAGTCTGCAGAAAGACCGGCCCTAATATGCTGCCAGGGCTCCCTGCCAACTGAAATGACATACAGTGGTACGTCAGGTTACAGACGCTTCAAGTAACAGACGCTTCAGGTTACAGACTCCGCTTACCCAGAAATAGTACTTCGGGTTAATAACTTTGCTTCAGGATGAGAACAGAAATTGTGCAGTGGTGACGCGACGGCAGTGGGAGACCCCTTTAGCTAAAGTGGTACCTCAGGTTAAGAACAGTTTCAGGTTAAAAACGGACCTCCAGAACGAATTAAGTTCTTAACCCGAGGTACCACTGTATCTTATGTTCAAGTTACAAACATAGGTCTAATGCATGGAAAAGACAGAATGACTGTGTCTCTGGGCTCTGCCCTGGATGTGCTCTGCTGGTTCCATTACCCTAAAATTAGTGCTTGCAAAGGTGTTCCTTGTGAATAGCTGCTCAGACATCCAAGGTCCATCCTGTCAAGACACACCTGATTTGTGTATTCTAATCCTGTCACCTAGGAGCAAAGTAAGCCCTTTGCATACATCCCCCATTTTTTTCTGGGACACTTGGAAAGTGTTGGTGCTGAACTTTAAAGCCCTAAACGGCCTCAGCCCAGTATACAGTGGTACCTCGGGTTACAGACGCTTCGGGTTACGCATTTTCAGGTTACGGACCGTGGGAAACCCGAAAGTACCAGAAAGGGTTACTTCTGGGTTTCGCTGCTCGTGCATGCGCAGAAGCACTAAATCACATGCGCGTGCGCAGATGCAGCACTGCAGGTTACGAACGTGCCTCCATCATGGATTATGTCTGCAACCCGAGATTTCACTGTACCTGAAGGAGTGTCTCCACCCCCATCATTCAGCACCAAGGGCCTTCTGGCGGTTCCCTCACTGTGAGAAGTGAGGTTACAGGGAAGCAGGCAGAGGGCCTTCTCAGTAGTGGCACCTGCCCTGTGGAATGCCCTCCCATCAGATGTCAAGGAAATAAACAACTATCTGGCTTTTAGAAGACATCTGAAGGTAGCCCTGTTTAGGGAAGTTTTTAATGACTGATGTTTTATCGCTTTATTATTATTATTATTATTATCATTAATTCTATTGGGAGCTGTCCAGGGTGGCTCGGGAAACCCAGCCAGATGGGTGGGGTATAAATTCATTATTATTATTATTATTATCATGATCATATTCATTATGAATGGATTGAACCTGAGACCTACTACTAAGCTACAACTGTCCTTAAAGGCATCAAGGGACAGGGCCAACAATATTCATAACACTGAGCTGAAGCTAGGATGTTCAGGTTTGCTTTATTCTTCATGCACTAGCCTCACAAGTATAAAGGGTTTGGAACTGCACTAAGTTAAGACTAAGTGGAAGTATTCTAACTGTAATAGGCAGAAGTGGAGGTGAACATACAGAAACAAACTTGATGATAGTTGGGCAGGCTTCTTCAAGCTGGTGAGCCAATAAGGAAACTCTCAAACTTGGCATTTGTGGCTAGAAAACAGTAGGTACAACTGACTCTGTTGAAAGAACAGAATAATTGAAGAAAGAAGTGCTATTTTTAAATAGCACTTCTCACAGCAGAACTGCACTTTAGCCTTACCATGACTTAGAAGACAACTGCTGCCTCAACAACAAAATCCATACTTAAAATTATGTTCGGGAGCTCCAAAAAGTCTTGTTCTGAACTCACTGTTGTGGTTTTCTAGTGTATAACAAAACTCAGTCACATAAATCCACTCTCAAAGGGGAAAGAAGATAAAAGCACGCGTCCGATTCCCTCTTCTACAGTGATCCAGCTGACAGGCTCCTGTGCTGTATCAATCAAAAGCAATTGAAAAGCACATATGTTTTATTGGGGAGGGAGGCTTCCAGTTGCTGTTACCAGGGTGCTACATTGCCAGGATGATAGCATGGTGCAACAGCAGCATTGTGCTCTACACAAATGCTTTAAATACCAGTGATTATGTTTCTGTAGAGAAACATACACTACTTATTGTATACATTGGAATATACTGTGACCGTGAGGTTCTGAAGCTGAACAGACTCAAATGAGAGATAATAGAAGAAGAAAACCACAGGATAACTTAAATTGCTGCCTGGAGAGGTGAATGTGGTTGCAAATATAAGATATTGAACTTCTTATGCCTGCAGTGCAGGGATGAGAAGGAAAGAAACCAACACAGAGGAAAGGAAGCTGGGAGGAAACAGGTCTTAGCTTTATTGCAAACCACATTTTAAAAAAATCTCAAAAAGGTGCCAATCAAATATCCAGGCAAGGAACCCCTTTCCCAAACCAAACTGCCTGACTGCAAAAGAATGGCATGTAATGCACTCTCAACCATCTAATAGGCAGGTCCAATGAAGGAAAACATTGAGGACTGACCAACAGCCTGAGGGCTACATGCCAGTGCTTTCCTAAGGTATGGATTGCCACCCAATTTTAACAAAGGAAGCTAAAGAAGGAAGAAGCACTAAGGAGTCATATGCAGATGGAAGTAACTAGGCAGTAGGCTGTACACAAGTGCTGTGTATCAAGCGTGAGGAGTGACAACTGAAGTAGCCAGAGCAAATGGAAATCAAAACGTTGCAGTAATGCTAGGTGGATAAATAATGGGTGGTTTAAAGTGTCGGGGGCCACCTTAAAAAAATAACTTACTGGAAAGATCTCCCCCGCACATACAAAAAGGGGAAGAAATAAAATGACTGAGACTCCATTTTCAAATCTAATTTTACAACCATACAGTTAATTATTGCTGCCGCCGTCTTTGAACAGTAAGATCTATTTGAAATGTGTGATGTGTCCCTTGTGTGTTTTGTTTTCTGAGCCAATATACTTTGGACAACAGAAAGTACCACTGGCATTAAAGCAAGAAAATAAGATTGCCAAGGCATGCTATTTTCCACTGTGTGTTGGAAAGAATGCCAAATGTAATTTCTATGGCTTCCTTCGGTCATGTTTAAAAAATCATTCTTAATAAACAGTGCTCACCCACACCCAGATAGTCACTCTGGATAAATGCTGAAGGACTTTTGTTCTGCTTATTGAGATGGAAGTTATGGCAAGCTGGGTTTTTTAAGATCCTAAAGACCTTTAAGATGTGGCTGATGGACATAAAAGACTGGAGATGCAGCTATTGTGGTATGTGAACACTCAAACAACCCCCCACCATCTCTGGTGGTTCTATGGGTGAGATTCACCAAACCAACCATATCAGTGGAAGCCCCGCACAAGGACTTCTGCTTGTACAATGACGCTTCTCTGCCTCCCACCCGGGTAGCCCCTGACATTGGCTCTGCATGGGTTGGGGGGAAAACCCTGAACAGCACACAAACAGAATGTTCATCATAGAACCACATTGAATTCCAACCTGTGTCTACTGTTAGGATATTTCCGTTCCACCTTAAAAGGGAGCAGGCTTTGTGAGTCACAGGGTCTGCGTATTTCCTGTTCACAGGAAGTTTATGTTTTGTATATGCTTTCGTTTTCTCTCTGTGCCTGAGACATAGAAGCAGGCAGTCATGTTTTCACTTTGTTCTGACCAACGCTGAATAAAGTTATAAATAATGCTCTCCTGACTGCATCTTTCGCTGTACGAACTCTGCTGATAGAGCGTGCACGAGCTCTGGAATGTGGAAAGCTATTTCCGAGGCTTCGTGTCGCTAATTGACTGATACTGTATCTATGGGAGATCGATGCACCGTCTGGAGGCGACGTGGAACCATGATGGCCTTTGTCTCCCTGGCAGTATCCCAACATCTACAACCTAAGACTACATGAAAAATTCTTAAAGAACATTGGGGAATATGTAGTGATGACCACCTGCTTGCACAATGGAAATTTGCTTGTATAATTGCATTTCCAGTTTCTCTTTGTCCTGCTTCTAGCCCCCACATGACCCTAAAATCTGTTCTAGCAGATCCTCTAAGCCTGTAGAACAGATTTTGCGGGCACTATGGGAATTGAATCCATTTTGGTTCTCTTTCTTAGCATTGGGACTAGTGGGAACTTGGGTTGGAAGGGAATGTTAGGATGTATAATCAGAATATTATGACAATAGGAGAGGATCGATTCAACATGTAACATTTGGAGGAATGCTATACTGTATTCTCAGCCTCTTCCATTGGATCTATGATGATGATGATGATGATGATGATGACGATGATTCCTCCAACAGATGTTTAATGCTACCACCACAGCTACTCTCACTACTACTGCAATAAAATAACTTGTAGCAGGTGGAATGGATTGCTTTTGTTTTTAAATATTTGCGACAACTTTTTGCAAGCAGACATGCTGATATAGGCAAACAGAGATCTCCCATCTATCACTTGTCATTGCATCATAGGACGGAAATTGTTAAGCAGCAAATTGGGAAGAGCACATGCTGGCTTCTGAAATCAAATTAAAGGATTACAGGCTTGGCTTCTAATGCTGACAGGTAGCAAAACTTATTTGAAGAGGTATGCATTTTATTGCCAATTTGGAAACAATGGTATTCACTGTGCTTAATGAAACTGTCTAAATAATGTGGCACCATATAAATTTGCTGTATAAAATCAAAGGCGAACCATCATTCACCACCTAGCACAATATAAAGTATGATGCTGAGAAAGTTGTAACAATAGTCTGAAGCAACCAACCCTAAAAAACCGGCACTTTTTAGAATGACTTGCTATTAAAGTATCAAAGTAAATAATTACTTGCCCAACTTCATATTCTTGCAGGAGCACATACTAATTATTATGTGAAAACTGTGGCCTTAAAAAGAAGATATTTAGCAAACCAAATTTAATGGTAAGTGTGCTATTCTTGTTCTAAAATGCTGTTGATGAAATTAAAATGACAATTGCCAAATTCATCTACTCCCTTAAGTATGGAACAAAATTCAAGAATTGTTATTCCAATAGCTAATTAAATGAAAGCATACACCATTGCCTCTGGTCCAACATTAGTAAAATGTTAGGATTACTATAGATCTGTATAAAATGAAGCATCACTGATTGCTTGTCCCTCATCTTCATCGTGTTAGGGTTAGTTGTGTATCCTACTTTGCAGCAGAGAACTCTATATTTCAAGGGTGGGTAACCTGTGACCCTCCAGATGAGATGATCCTGGACCTTAGCTTCCATCTGGCCATGCTGATTCGGGCGGATGTGAGTTGAAGTCCAACAACATCTGAAGGGCCACAAGTTCCCACCCCTACTCTATTTGAAGGGCTATCGGAGGCCAGAATCCTCTGTTTGAAGGACTGGCTTTTCCAAAGCTGGCTTAAGTATGACTGACCATATGAAGGGAGAAGTTGTCTTGAAGTTGTCCATGAATAATGAGCACCTGGAGATCAGACACAGCAGTCACACAGGTCAAATTGTTATGGTCTTCTATACTATGATGAACTGTATTATATTTCTATGTGTAGTAATTATTTCTAAATTTTATCCTATAGATAAAATTAGCATGTGTAAATTTTATGCAAATCTCTGTCCTCTTTTGTTCTCCTTTGTTATTTTCTCTTTATTTGGTGATGCAAACGTGGCATGTTCAGAGGTAGATAACTTGTCTCTGTGATAGATCAGTCCACAAGCTGTCTTTGTTCTGATAATGTTTTGTGTATTTATAGACTTTCAGAAAAATCATTATGATGAAGCAAGCCCACATCATAAATGTAGGGGTGGAACTGCATGGCAGGTCATATAAATTAATGATACTGCTCTATCAACTTTGCATGAGAGCTTAAGAAAAAAGATGTCAAATGTACCATTGCTTCCCAATGTTCCATTTTTGTGTCTTAATTGTTTTTTAAATTGTATTTTGTAGCTTGGATATTAAGTCAAAGGGGATGCCTTCTATTGAAAGACTAATGCTGCCAGCAGTTAGTCTGATGCAGGGAGGTTTTGACTCCTTGGGGGGAAAGCACATTGTTGTGGCCAAGTACTGCATTTTCTTAGGATTATATTGTTACATTTAGAAGAAAAGCCAACTAACACCAACCAGACTGTAACTAGGTCATGCCAAAATCAGTCAACTAGAAAAACAAAAGGTATAAGCTAGGTAAATGTAAACACTTGTAAGCCCCACTGATTACAAAGGAAGAATCAAGAAGACCCTACATCTCTTCCATTGAAATTAATTTTATTCAACTGTGCTTAAGTGCATAAAGAACTGCCCTGTATTCCAGTCCATTTCAGAGCCAAATTCAGAGAGTTGATCTCTCTCTCTTTAAAACCCTACAGTGCTTAAGATCTGAGTATCAGTTCATATATTAATGCCTGTTCTTGCTTATGTGTCCAGGTCATTTGCAGAGATGTGGAAGATGGTGACTGGGAAAGAGGTCCTTTTCCGTGGTGGCGCTCACTGGCAGCTCTCTCTCTCTCTCTCTCTCTCTCTCTCTCTCTCTCTCAGCCAGTACGCATACCCCTAAACATTTTGCGAATCTAAGTTTGGCCTCACTGAGGGGCAGTATTTCAATATGAGTAGGAAAATGAGAGAACCCCTAAACATTTTTAATTTTTTTTAGAAAAAAGCACTGCTCGCAGCCATCTACTTTTCTTGTTCTCCCTGGTTTTATTTTGTTTGGTTTGTTCTGCTATGTTGCATTTGTTTACTGCATGGGTTTTTATTGTTGCTTGCATTTCATTGTGAACAGCCTTGGAAACTATTTGACTGAAGGTGGCACATGAAAGCATACTACATGCATACAAATACAGTTCCTTGCGCCAACTTGATATCTGCTATGAATTCACTAAGTCTTTTAACCTCTATCTGAACCAAGAATTCTGTAAGAATTCATATGGATACTGTAACGTGTTATGCAAATGCTAAGCACGATCATTGCCCTCCTCCTAAACCTTGGTAATTATGGCTGAAAGGCTTAAGACACCACCAACACCCTGCTGCTGACACACCAATTAAGAGTAATGCTCTGAGCTGCTGTTACAAAACAGAGTGAATGTCAAAGGCTGTCCACTACATAGAACTTAAGTGGATGGGCTAGCAGATGGTCTCTGCACAGCTACGGCCTAAAGGAAGAAGCAGCTAATCCAACAACCAACGTGCAGAAAATCCCAAGTACTTTCAGGCCATGGTCAAAGGAAAGCAAAATCCATTAGTGAGAAAGCAATAAACCATAAACAGCAATGGAGTTTGTTCCAATCAATATTCTGAACTATATTGAGTATGGCTACATGTGGTTCTATCAGTAGGTAGTTTTACAGTCTTCTGGTGTTTTTGCAATACAATTTAGTACAGTGGATTGAGTAACGGGTGATAGTAGTTTGTGTTAGAATTCTTGCTCCATGATTACAGTCATGGGATTTTTATCTATCACATGGCAATATATGTTTTGACTCCACAAAGTGCCAAGTGACAGAGATAGGATGTTTGTGTTATTGTGTTCCGTGAAGTGGGACTATTGTCCTTTGTGCTTTTTCTCTTTGCTGTCTGATGCTGGGGGGGGGGATGTTGCAGTGTTCTGTGTGTGTTTATATGTAAATAAAGTACATTAGCCAAAATGCTGAGTTGCTGGGGTTCTGTTATGCAAACTGTGAAGACTCTGTGGATCCCTAAGTGTGCCGATGTCTGGCATCAGTCGCTGTGATGTTTGGGCTGAAGAAAGCTTTTGAAGCTCCCAACGATCGACCAGGAGGGAGAGAACATGCCAGTCAGGCATGTGTCTCTGCCAGGGTCCTACTCGAGTGTAGGACAAGCTTCTGACAGTTTGATGCCTGAGAGGGATATATTGGAGTGGCAGGATGGATGGCGTGTTTGTGTGTATTGTTGAAAGTGTGTGAAGTATTGGAAGGAAGGGAGCTAGATGAGCTAGTGGGTTCTGTGTGATAGGTGTCTGCGTATAATTAATTATTTGAGTTGGAAGTAGATACAAGGCAGAATAATAGAATCACAGAATTGCAGGGTCACCTAGTCCAACCCCTGCAATGCAGGAATCTCAACTAGATCATACATGACAAATGGCCATCCAAGCTCTGGTTAAAAAGCTCCAAGGAAGGAGAGTACATCACTTCTCGTGGAAGTCTGTTTCACTGTTGAGAAGCTATTAATGGTCAGAAAGTTTACCCTAAAGAATTGAGTGTGATGTGTATGTGTGAGTGGGGTGAGTGCTGCATAATGTGAGTTAGGATTTGTCTTGGCAAGAGGGAAAGAATAGAGCACTTATTCTGTTGGTTATAGGTAAGAAATGGTATGATGAACATGGGGAGGGGTATGGTTGGAGAACAGTGGGGATGAGATGGCTGTGGTCTATCTAATCCTGCCTACACCTTACAGGTGACCAGGCTGCTAAGTGATTTCCCTGACTCTTGAGGGTTTCGCAGTGTGTGCTGTTATGCTTTTGTTTTTTTGAATATTTTATTGTTTCATCTGAAACTGTAGTATTTTAGTTTCATTCTAAACTCTTAGAGACTTTTCTAGTATTAAGTGAAACAGCAACTTATTTCTGGTCATCCACAAGTATTCTAGGCCAGAACACTTCCCATTCATTAGCTAAACTGGCCAAATATTCAGCATGTTTGGGGTGAAGCTGCTCCACTGCTCCTATCTCTCACCTTAAGAGATTCCCACAAAGAGGGAGGTATCTGTCAGGGAACTGCCATCGGAAAGGCAGGTGGTGGAGAGGCTCTCAGAAGCTAGGAGAGACTCAGCAGCGGGGGAAGGCACCAGTAGGGGCAGTGTGGGAGATCAGAGAGAGAGTGAGGCGCCAGACTGGCTCAAGGAATCTTCCAGCGAAAACAGTGGAGAAGTTTCAGGACCTCCTATAGGTACACCCACTCCTCGCTGGAAACTGTCGCACCGAGAGTCCAGACGACGTGTTTCCGTTAAGGAGATTCTATGCTGGAGTCGTTTCCGTAAACGCCCACTGTCGGATTCTGCCAGCGATTAAGGGAGTCATGCTTAAGGGGCTCCGCTGTACACAGAGTCTTGAGAAACATGCCCAAGATCTGAGGGACTGAACTTTTACGCACAAGTAGCTCATAATCCCATCACAGCAATCCGACAGTCTCTGTAAGCGCTTGTGCAAAAGGCATCATGAGCAACCCAACCGGAGCCGGAGACGCAGGAGGAGCTGGAGCGGGTCCAAGCCTGGAAGAAAGGTACAGGGTGTTGGAACTCCAGCTAGCGCTGCAAACGGCGAGGCTCGAAGAGAGGCGGGCTCAGGATGCAGACAAGGGCAAAACCACCCCACTTGCCAGGAAGGTGCCAGGGTTGGTGCAAAAGTTTGGGGGTGATCCCAGAAATTATCAAGCCCTCAATCTGCAGTTTGATGACTTCCCAGATGAGGAATCGAGGGTGGTGTTTGTCATTGGGCACCTGGAAGGTGGGGCCAAGGACTGGGTGAGGCCCCTGATGGCAGGGAACAGCGACGTTTTAAAGGACAAGAGGAAATTTTTTCGCGCCATGGACCTGATGTTTTCCAGTGAGATCGAGCAGGGGGTGGTGCGCAGACAACTGATGGCGTGTAAACAGGGGAATCGCTCTGTCCGAGAGTACTGGACTGAGTTTACCATGTTGATCCATAAACTGGGGTGGGACCTGTCTGCAGACCCAATTCAAATGCTTTTCGAAGAAGCGTTATCCTCGGCGGTGAAGGATGAACTTTCCCGCACGCCCAGGGCGGAGTCTATGGACCAATTGACTAAATCAGCGCTTGCCATCGGAGCGCGCCAAGAGGCAAGAGCCTTGGAAAAGCGGGAAGGGAAAGGGGAACGTTGGAGTGAGTTCCGCATTCCAGAGATACCAGGGCAGCAGTTACCGCCAGTAGAACCGATGGAGATTGGAACGGCGCGTGCGCGCGCAGTTTCAAACGCCAACGAAGGGCGGAAGAAAGAGGGAAAGAGCGCCAAGAAGTGTTTCCTCTGCCAACAGCCAGGTCACTTTGCCAGAGTCTGCCCTCAGAGGAAGGGATGGCAAGGAATGGCGGGAGCTGTTGGGGAGGAAGAGGAGGGGGTTAAGGAGCAAGTAAAAGCCAACGCCTGGTTGCCAGCATCGGGGCACAGCAACCAGGCCAAAGAGCAGTGAATGTGCCCAAGCCTGAACCCCCAAGACCAGCGCTTGTCGTGGAGGTGGTGCTAGAGCTACCAAATGGACATCCGCTAAAGATAAAGGTGCTATTGGACTCAGGCAGCTCCTGCAATTTTATGAGTAAGGAGTTTGCAGCGGAACACCAGATACAGACTGTTCCTTTAAGTAACCCTCTGCAGGTGACAACAATTGATGGGAGGGAGCTGTTGGGGGGAGAAGTTAACCTCCAGACTGTTCCCATGATAATGAGGGTGGCAAGACACACGGAGGTCATAGCGTTTAATGTGGCTACCCTGGGAGGAGCACCCATCATATTGGGAATGAGCTGGCTAGCGCTGCATGACCCTCTAGTGGGATGGCACCAGAGAGTAGTCTCATTTGGGTCAGCGTATTGCCTGGCACACTGCAAGGGAGGGGAAGCACAGGTAGAAGCCCAGGCCACGCTAGCAGGGATGGAAGTAACAGATAAAGGGGAGGTACCACGACAATATGCCGACTTGGTTAACGTCTTCAGCGAAAGAGAAGCAGATAAACTGCCCCCGCACAGACCCTTTGACTGTCAAATTAACTTACTCCCAGGAGCACAACTGCCAGTGGGCAAGCTGTATGCAATGTCAGACAGGGAGATGCAGGAGTTAAGGGAGTTCATTGACAAAAACCTCAAGCGAGGTTTCATCAGAGAGTCACGAGCGGTGGGGGGCAGCCCAGTGTTCTTTGTGGACAAAAAAAACACGGATAAACCCAGATTGGTCGTGGACTTCAGGGCCCTAAATGCAGTGTCAGAACCCGTGACTTTCCCCATGCCCAGAATCGATGACATTTTGACCCGGGTGAGGAAAGGAAAAATTTTTACCAAGCTGGACCTAAGGGGGGCGTATAACCTAATACGTATGAGAAAGGGAGACGAGTGGAAAACCACTATGTTCACCCCTTTGGGGGCCTTTGAGTACCTCGTTATGCCCTTCGGACTACAGGCGGGCTCAGCCTGTTTTCAATCATTCATGAATCACGTCCTGGGACCATTGCTTTACAAGAACTGTGTAGCGTTCTTAGATGACGTCTTGGTGTACTCAGAGAATGAGGAGCAGCATGTAAGAGAGGTACTGAGTAGACTGCAAGCAAACCAGCTGTGGGTGAAACTGGAGAAGTGTCAGTAGCTCATAATCCCATCACAGTATCAAATGACCTTTTTTTTAAAAAAAAAAGTCTATCAATAGATTGTACATAGTGCTAATATATCCATACCTGTATTCTGCTCCCTCTTCCTTTCCTGAATTCCTAGATGGTATGCTATTACAAAGAATACGCCAACAACTAGACTAGATTGTAACTTCCCTCCTTTCCCAGGGCAAAATCTTATATTTATCATGTCTGAGACAATGATAAGCAAGACAATGTAAAGCATTACGGATCACGATACCTGTTTCATTGACTCTTACTGATAAAACACTGAAAGCGGGAGAAACAGTGATAAGAGATGAAGATATAAGATGAAATAGAACTATTTTATGCCCCTTGAAGCAGAGTTCTTTTCAGAATCAAGATGACGCATTTCCTAGGGCTCCACCAAATGCCCAAAGGGAAGGGAAATGTATGTTCATCATTGAAAAGTAATGATTAATGGTGATTATGGTGATTAAGGCTGAATAATAGGTCCTGGATATTTTTGGGATTCTCATCCCACTCCCAGCTCTTCAGCAGATGACAAATGTAGCACACAGCTGCAATGCTATTTAGATGCCTTCCATTTGCAGAATTAGGAGCTAATGTTAAGCAGCTGTAAACTTCCATAGATTTATGGGTGCTCGACATCTCTATAAAAAATTATAAAAAATCAGGTATTTTAGATCCTTGAATGATAATTTAGTACCCAGAGGCTTTGTATATCTGCATCTGTTTCTGTCTCCTTCCCACTCTCTGCATTTTAAAATACATTGTTATTTCAAAACTCCAAAGATGAATTAGAAAACAGATGAATGACTAATGATGAATGAGTCTATCTCTTCTTTTTGTCAAAATCAGGTGAAATGGTGGAAGTACTAAATCAGTGTCTGGCCATGGTAATGGACAAGATGACAACCAATGAGCTGAAGTTTGATTCAGACAAGAGAAAGGTACTGTGGGAAGGTGACATGTCTTCACCATAAAGTGGTGGTCATTCAGTGCTACATGTGGCTGTAGTCCCACTGAAGGAACAGAATCACAGCTTGAAGACACTTCTTGGTCCACCTTTGTTGCTACAGCCACAAACTACTTCTGTAGCATAAAGTGCCTTTTACTGGCCAGGGTGGGGCACCAGTTGCGATCCTACCTGAACAAAGTTAGCCTAACAGGTATTGATGTTCTGGTGACCTTCAGGTTAGACTACTGTTGGGATCTGTCTATGAAGGATGTTTAGAAGCTGCACCCACAAATGTTTCAGCTGCTTTCTTATTAGCTGTAACTGGGTTTTATGATCACACTGCCAAAAGTGGCCAGCATGATGGAGTGGGAGCGTTGAGCTCCTCCACAACAACATAAGCATCCCTGCCACTTACTGTTTTAGTGCAGGATCTGGGCAGGATGGCAGCAAGAACTGGGCTACACAGGCACCCCAGCAGAGCCAATTGGGTGTAAGCACAGCCAGTATACTTGAACAACTCCATCCTCACTGCGCCCTGTGGCATCCCACCCAGGAAAATGGCAATGATATTGCTGTCAGAAAGATGCTTCCCACTCCTACATATCACACTTGTGTTTGATCAACTGCCCTGCTTCCCAGTCTGTTATGATGCTCAGTTCTAAGTGGTTTTGACCTTCAAAGCCTTTCATAGCTTTGGAACACAGTATTTGAAAGGTCACTTCTATTTAATCCTGCTGATTCTTTTTATGCGTTTTTTTAATTTTGTGACTTTTAGCTTTCCCCCCATTTATATATGAATGGTTTTAGCCCTTTTTCAAAAAAAAAAAAGAAATTTCCCTGGG
The DNA here is from genome assembly GCF_964252035.2 of Podarcis erhardii. Lineage (NCBI taxonomy): Eukaryota > Metazoa > Chordata > Lepidosauria > Squamata > Lacertidae > Podarcis > Podarcis erhardii. Next base: position 64,564,594 of record NC_138508.1, read on the forward strand.
AATATGACTGCAAATACTGCAATTACAAAATAATATAATACATTTATTTCCATAGTCAGCATATTTTACAGATGGACACCAAAAAGTATGTCAATATCAGAGAAGCAAAAAAGTAGCCAAACTAAAGATTGCTAATAATGCTTAATCAGCTCAGTCATGCTGACTGAGTGGGGAACGGAGCTGAAATAGATTTCAGTCCCAGTTGAATTTCACAGCATATGGATTGAACTTTAAACTGGACTTAAACTGGGGAGGTGTTGCATATAAGCTTGGCACATGCACCACGCCCCTGACCTTCCCACATTGTGAAGGAAGGTCTGCAGGGAACCTGATAATACTTTTTGCTGAGTGCTTAAAAGCTTCTCCATGATTGGAAACATTCTGAAACAATATGAGAACAAAAATATTGCCATATTTCCAAATTCACACTTCTCTGAATTTTGCAGTGCAGTTCTTAAGCCAAGTAATGCATACCAGAATGCATATGCTAGGGTAAAGTGTGCACAAAAATGCTTATGTTAGTGGAAATAGCATATGAAAAAATTGTATACTAAAAAATGCTTTATAAGACTGCATGCAGATAAATGTATATTAGGAAATTGGAACTAAAATGCTGATGAATTTTCATGAGGGCTTTAAAAAAAATCGCAAACTGATGTGGAAATGTGGCTAACTGAACTTAAGATTGGAAAAATGAGAAACTCTGACCCCATTTTTGCTATACACTTAAAAAACACCTGAAGCAAGCTGCCTCAGGGCAGCAACCTCAAATGGGGAGTTCACCCTGAGAGGGCGGGTGAGAAGCTGCCACACAAAGCAACAAGATGAGCAGCAGCACCATCTCCCACCACACCATCATGCTTCCCCCTCACAGGCAGAGCTGCCACTTCCTGCCCCTTGGCACTCACTGCTGCCTGGTGTTTCCTTCACCTAAACCCAGTGGCTGCAGCACCTAAACCACCCAGTGGTTGCAGTACACTCCTCTACTCACCAACAGGCCATTATTTTCCTCCTGCTCGTCTTCTTCAAGGCAGCCCGGGGCCATGTAGAGGAGTGTGCTGCCATTATCCATGAGCATGCTGCTGGAGTTGAATAGGAGGAAGCGGCAAGCATCCAGCCCTATTTTAGGTGATACTTCTTCTGCCACCACCAGCTCAAATGGTTCAGGATCAGAAGGCAGATATCAGGCAAACATATAGAGATCTAGGGTGTGAGTATACATAATACTTAACACCTATTAGCAGGGGTCAGCATCCTTTTTCAGCTGTGGGCCAGTTAACCATCCCTCAGATCATGTGGTGGGCTGGACTATATTTTTTTCAGGGGGGGGGATGAACGAATTCCTATGCCCCGCAAATAACCCAGAGATGCATTTTAAATAAAAGGACACATTCTGCTCATGTAAAAACACCGATTCCTGGACCCTCCGCAGGCTGGATTGAGAAGGCAATTGGGCCGCATCCGGCCCCCGGGCCTTAGGTTGCCTAGCCCTGCCTATTAGTCAACAAAAGGGAAATTATGCAGAAGTGAAATAACCTGTCTTTCCTAGGACTAAAACTGGTCATAAACCCCATGCAATGTTTATGAAGCTTTATAACCACTTGCTCAAACCTCATCATTAGGGCTTTTCTCCAGAGCCCTGCAGTCAGTGTTTGTGTAGTGGTGAGCCGACCATGCTCAGTAAACTACAAGCCTCAAGACAATCTGTGAGGGCTTAGTTTTGGCAGCTAATGCAGCTATATAAAGCAAACTGGAAAAATGTCTGCAACCCTGTAGGAGAAATGGAGAGTAAACTACTTGGCAGTGCTAAGGGACAATACATACTTCCAGAGAGAGACAGAGAGAGAATTAGAATTACAAAAGCTGTATTTTATTTGTTATATTAAAAATATTCTATTTGTTATGGCCAAATAAAAACCTGTCATATAGGAACACTGAAGTGATTGTAAGTTTAGAACACCCATTTTCATTTTCAATCCCGCTTTGAGAGGTAATGATCTTAAAAATTTATAGGTAAGATTAAACATTTGATATTGCTGCAAACATTTTATTTCCAACTTTGTAGAGCTCCTGGGAATCCTCTGTGTTATTCTTCCACAATATGAAGTAAAGCACATTTCCTCATGCACACTTGGGAAAGATTTTTGGGTATGATGAAGTTTACAGATTATATCTGTTGCAGATATGATGACTTTATTGTGGAATCAATTGAGGTAACAATGAATCCTGCATAACATGCATAGATCTTGCAAGAATGTCAAGTGCAATGTTCCACTTGGATACATATATTGGATGAAAAGCAAGCCCAAGTAATAAATACAGCTTAAAGCTTAACATTATGGTTATAATAAAACTTCAGAGCCTTGCACTAAACAAATATTACTTAAGGAAAGGCTCACACACAGAAGGTTTATTTGCAAGGTTTCCCCCCCTGTAGCATTTACTGTGTAGTTCATTTGAAAAATATTCATGACATTCAAAAATATAAGGTCACTTCCATTAAGAAACTTTTGTTTTGTTTTGTTTCTGGCTTGTATTGGACTGGCTCATATTATATCCCAAAATGGGGGATTTCCAATTCAATCCAAATTTTTAATGAATTTATCAGTATCTCCAATGATCTCAATAGGGATAGTTACGGGCTACAGCCCCAAATTGACTAGAATCTGTGAAAACATTAGTCCCCAAAGGCTGAATGTCGTATGTTTCTTCTGCTCACCACTCACTAGCCAGTTGGGAGTTGGCTAGGTGTATGGATAAGCGTAGAAGTATTCTGTTGCCAGTATTTTTATCTCAGGGCATCATTTGGGACTGATTGCTAGGATATGATAATCTTCATAATCATATTTCACTAACTGAGTTCTAAGGGACATTCCGCCCCCCAGCAAACACGGTGTAAATTATGTTGGCTCTCTGCCTGAAACTATGGACTGGTATGGGAATTGATTGCTTGTTGCCTTTCCATGAATGGGAAAGGCATGAATGGTGATTTTTAGTAGAAGAGTGGTCAGATGGGATCAGTCAAGCAGCCCCTTCTGCACTCATTGTAATTGAAGCGCAAAAAATCTCATGTCTAATTAAATGCAATTACTAAAATACCCAGAGACTAAAACTAAGTACATATACGTCTCATTTTAACTAAAACCTATACATGTAAAAATCCAATATTGTTGTCTATATACTTGCAATATTCCCTAACATGAAATTCTGCACGTCTACTCAAAAGTAAGCCACAATGAGTTCCAAGGTTTTAGTCCCTGTTAGCATGTATAAGATTTTAGCCTAAAAGTTTCTCAACAGGAAACCAGTCTGATAGCCCATTTCACTGCAAAACCCTAATCATGAGGATTAAGAGTGATTTGCCTTACTACAGAGACATACAAAGATGGTACAATTCTGTAATGTAGCTCTGAAGTGTCACCTTATCACTTTTTAAACCATTAACAACCTAAAATTCTGTTTTATCTTATATGGTGCACATGCCTTATCTGGGAGAGAGAGAAAACACCCTTTGATAAAATGTATTTTTTAGCAATAAATACATTGTACCATCCTGAACAAATACATATTAATCTTAACACGTTTCCCCTACTATTAATTCATACTGATTTTTAAAAGATTATCTTAAGTGTTGCAAAATTCATTATCACCTCAATTCATAAACTGCTAGCAAGAAGTTCCTCTTTTGAATACAGTATTTGTTTCACTTTACATTTTCATTCTTTGCATTTTTCTTTAAATATGCAGCAAGGCGGAATAGATTTAAATTATGGAATAATAATTCACATAAACTTGTGCATGAGCCATAATTCAACCTTTGCCATTTTTATTATGTAGTTAGTATGCCAAAGTAATATTTATGATCTGATTTCTGCACCTAAGTAAGCTCTTGAATTCTCTGACAAAAGCAGATATATGTTCATATTCACTGTGGCTTCTAATCCACAGACCTCCACAGCAACAGGCTGCAAGTGCATTGATGCACACACAAACATCCAGGAGTGGTCAGCCTAGTGGGGCAGGGGAATGGAGTCACCCTCCTGCTAGTGGCATCAGTGCCACTTACCAGAATAGGTGAGAAGCAAGATGGCGGCTGCGCAGGAACACTGATGGGAGCACCAGATTGGCTCTGCCAATGAGCCCTTCCAACCTGCCCTTGCTGCTGCCCAACCTTCTCTCCCATCACAGTTGCTGTTGAGATGGCAGCATTGCACCACTGCATCACCACTCCAGCAAACATCTCTTAATTATTATTTTTATTTACTCTCATTCCATACTACTGAGGTTTCTAAGTGCTACGTTCATGGGGTGGTGAGTGTTGGCTTTCACCAGGGGTAGGCAATTTTTTTTAGACGCGGGCCAGTCCACTGTCCCTCAGACCTTGTGGTGGGCTCTAGAAGCGGCACTGGGGGGGGGGCTGGAAGCAGAGGTGAGGGGGGCAAGTAGTCCTCCTCCCCACACCACCACCAGCCCCAACCTCTGCTCTTTCCTTCCCAGGGGCTGCCGCTGCCGCCGCTGCTTCTCGTGGGTAGGCAGAGCAAGCTCATCCACTCCGCTCTCTGGCCCCAGGAGCACCAGGGCGGCAGCAGCAGCGGCAGAGAGAAGATGAGCGGCGCGAAAGGGCTGGCTCCGGGGAGGGGCTACTTAAAATGGCACTCAGCCAGCTCCCTTTCTCCTCTAGGCAGGGCGGGGAGAAGCCAGGAGGAGGAAGGGAGGAGGCACCGCCACAGTGTGTGTGAGGGAGGGAGGGGGAAATGGAATGGCGCAGAGAAAAAATTGTGCAGCCCAAATGAACAGAGTCCCTACGCCAATCCACGGACAGTCCATGGACAGGATCCTGAAGGCAATTGTGCCTGATCCAGCCCACGGGCCTTAGTTTGCTGTCCCCTGGCTTTGACAGTACCATTCCTCTTTTGAATTTAAGGAGTATAGTCTCTGGATTCAACTTCCTTTCTTCCAATTGTGTACTGAAAGAAAGATATTCTGTTAGGGGAGTGATCTTTAATAGGTAGGTGGCAGTCACAAGGACCATAGCATCCACAGCAACTTAAGGTGTGCTGTGACAATAGCATCAACACCATGTCCTTTCTTCACTGAGGGGATTTTTTAAATAAGGGTTTTCACTTGAACTCATCCATGCACTTTTCTCCTAAAGTGGCCTTTTCTGATCCTGAACCTAGGTAGGAAAACAAACATCAGAAATAAGAGAGCTAGGGAAGGATGAAGGTGAGGGGACAGCTCCTCCCAGCTACATACCTCATTTCTTGTAAAACACAGACCTCCCACCATACACACACACCACAATTTTATTTGTGAATGGGGAAGGCTCATGAATAAACAGTGCCTGCTGCCATCCAGCCTGATCTGACCCTGAGAATGGAAGTATATTCTTTTGTATAATTTCCAAGGAATGAAACAGTATCCCCTCCCTCCTAGTCTCTTTATGAAACTGAAACTTAAATATTAGCATGTAAGAACTGCTCATCGGGGGTAGGGGGAAATGAGGTTTTATTTTAGGAACTTTTAATAGGAACAGAAATGTTGCATTGTGAAGTACTGCACTCTGTAGTTATTTCAGGGTGCAAGTAAATGCTAAATTTAAATTTCAGTGAAAGGAATTAATGAATATTTCTCCTACTTACGCAACTCAGACAAAAACCTGTTAGCACATTTGGATTAATTACATACCAAGAAGACTGGGTTAAATAAACCACAATTCATCTGCTTTAAATGCTTCTCTCTATTTAATCACAGTATGCTCATGAAATATTTCAGGGTAGAATGTTCGTTTTACATTTCCTGAATCACAGGTAGCTTTCAAAATAACACAAGTCTCTACAGAATAAGCAGCTCCTTAACAATGGTGTAGTTTAAGCTTTTGTTATACAGTATATTTCTACTGAAAAAAGAAGTTGAGTGCAGTTTAAAAAATATGGATGGTTTTAGCATTTCACAGTTTTATATATTTTTAGAAATAAGTAACTGATGTTTCTTGGAAAAGGTGGTGTTTGGATTCACAAAAGAATGAATGACTGAAGATTATGAAGTGGTGTTTATCAGTTGACAATGTGTAATACATCACTTTCTTCAGGTGGTCTTTCAGGGGTACCCTCTTTAGGGGGGAACATGTACTATGTCACTTTCCTCAAAGAGTGGTAAGCTAGCCCTGTTGCATTTATGGGGTCCTGCTGTTTATTCTGGTTGACCTTTCTCCCAAAGTCCAGCCTGAAATGCACCATTGACAATACCCCCATCCAAAAATGGTTAGAATATTTATCACACATATTTAATCACACATATCTGAACATTCTGACTAAACAAAGATTATGAGTGGCATCCAATGATGTCCACCAGCTTGGGTAACAGGACTTCAGATTTCCCCCCCTCCTTCAAGCCTCCTGCATCCCTGAAATCTGTTACAGAAGAGTCCTCAACCCTTCAAGGAGATTTTGGGATTTTGAATGGGGGAGGGTTAAAAGGGGGCAACAGGAAGTAAAGCCACATTGTTGCAAGTAGACATGTACTGGTGCCACGTTGAACCTCTCTCTCTCTCTCTCTCTCTCACACACACAGAGAGAGAGAGAGAGAGAGAGAGAGAGAGAGAGAGAGTTAGTTATTGGAAAATATATATGCAATCAAGATGATCAAGTGCCTGGAAGGAAGTTGGGCATGTTTAGCCTGGAAAAGAGAAGACTGAGAGGAGATATGATAGCCATCTTCAAACAACTAAAGGACTGTCACATAAAAGATGGAGCAAGGTTGTCTTCTCCTGCTCCAGAGGCTAGGATCCAAACCAATGACTTCAAGTTTCAAGAAAGGAGATTCTGACTAAACATTCAGAAGAACTTTCTGGTGGTCAGAGCTGTTTGCCAGTGGAAAAGACTCCCTCAGAAGGTGGTGGACTTCCCTGGAAGTTTTAAGCAGAGGTTGGATGGCCATCTGTCATGGATGCTTTAGTTGAGATTCCTGCATTGCAGGGGCTTGGAGTAGATAACCCTTGGGTTCCCTTCAAACTCTACAATTCTATGACCTTGAATTTAACCCTTCAGAATCTTCCAGTGTTAGAAGTAGGTGTATAATACTGATTTAAAATTACAAACAGCTCCACTCTGGTTTTCTTTTGGATTACTGATCCAAACGCTCAGTCCTTGATCTATATCAGGAATGCTGTAATAGAGATTTTAGAAAGATGAGCATTAAATACTTTGAAGACTTGAAGTGCAATGTATAAATACATATTTACTCACTCACTTCCACTTTGGAGATGCTGGAAGAAGAGATGCATACAAGCACCAAGGATTTATCAGTGTGTCTGATATTTTATACATGGTTTGAATATAGTTTCATGCTGTCACCCTATTGTAGGTGTTTCATGGGGGGGGGGGTTGTAAGTGATCATTTGTTTTATTTCCAAACTATGGCTTTTGGGCAAGTATCCCTTGGGCTAAAAACCAGAGCAAGATTTACATGAAAAATGCAGTCATGCAGTATTAAACAGTTTTGTTCTCTTATCTTCAAAGCTTTTTAAATATTTGTCTTCAACTTTCAAATGATGTACCACAGGGAAGGTCCCTCAACTAGAAATATGCAATACGTAGTTTACAAACTTTTACAATGTTATCACAAAGACCTTAGCCAATAAAGCAGGGGAGAAAATAAAATTTACATTATATTTTTGGCAGAAAAAAATATATTCTTTTAAGTATGAACACAATGATAAAATCCTAAATAGTCCTATGCAAATTATCTATATGGGAGTATGCAATTCTAATCCCACTCATAGTAGACTTATTGAAGACAATGGATACTGTTAACTTAGGATCATTAATTTAAATGAGTTAATTCTAAGCAGAATTTAGTTGTATGCAACCCCAGTGGTATGCACAGGACTTGTAGCATTTGCAAGACTGCAAATGAATCACAGAGAATGTATTAAAAGATTCACACTTCACTCGGCCATATGCTGTACCAAACTATATACAAAACTGCAACCCATTAGATATTCTTAACATCCTTTCCCTGCTGATGTCACCCAAAACTGATTCCCCCCCCCCCCACTGCTACAACCAGTTCTAGATCACTTTAGTTCCTGCTCACATTACAAGAGTTGTCTTGTCTTTGTATTTGTGGCACTAGGAAGCAATCCTATCTGTTTGGGATTCAATCGATGTCTTACTGATTAAACTTGTTATTCGGACCTAAATCAGATCAGAAAATTTCCAAATTTGTTTCCCCTCTCCCAGTTGGCATCAGTGTCCGTGCGGAAATCGGTAAAAAAATAAAATCTGGATTTCCCTTTTCCTTTTCTTTTTTGCTCAACAACTTTTCTGTCCGAATTTTCACTGTTTGAAATATGACAACCCTATTTTATATAGTTATTGTTGTTTCCCACTCTGGAATAGCTTCTTACCATGAAAAGTGTGTTAGAAATGCCTTTAAACAAACAAATCCCATACCGTCCAACATTCAGCGGGGGGAAAGGGGATTAAAATGCCCTGTGAAAAAGTAGAAAAATAGAAGCCTCTTTTAAAGGACAATATTTTGGTGGGGGGGGGAGGGGGAAATGGAGAAGATATTCAGTACAACACTTGCTCTTGCACTCTGTTATAAGCCAGCAAGGTATACATACTCTTATATTTGTATATAATATTATGGGTGCACAATAGAGAACCTTTAGGCTCCCACATTGAACAATATAGGTTCAAAAGTCCTTTAGAACTCTAAAATTATACAATTTTATGAAGTGGTCAAAGCATGTTATTTCAGAGTCAATAGAAATAATGTCCAATATCTGGATGGCGTTCTAACTGTCCCTATACCATTTTAGTAACATCTCTATTATCATTGCAGATGAATATAAAGTGTCACTAGTACTTTCCAAAAGCATGAGGTCATGGGAATGTCATGGTTTATTATTACTTTGAATTATGATTTTTATGCCTTCCTCAGGTTCTCAGCTGTTGAACTAATGCACTTAAGTGGGGGTTTTTAAAGTACACAAATCTTTTAGTGCATGTCAGTGTACTCAATTAGGTTTCAGAACATTATGAGTTCAAAAAAATGCTGCTACCTTTTACGTTCATGAAATTAGCAAATTGACAGTTTGATTCAAATGTAGGTGTGTGGGGAGGGGGCATTAATGCTTCCTTCCCTCACTTTTAAAATTGCAACATGGAGTAGTGATTTAATCATGACGCATCTTCCTAAAGAACAGTGCATACCAAGCACAGATATATTTGCCTTTGTGTTGCATTATAATACCTAGTAATAGCTTGTGGGGTTTTGTCTCATTACAGGCCAAGTAAAGTGCCGTGTGGTACAAAATATTAGCTGGCCATGCCGTGCTATACAGTACATAGTTAAATTATGGGAATCAACTACCACAAGATACACTGATGCCCACCAACATAGATGGCTTTAAAGGGGAATTAGACAAATTTAATATCCAATATTGGATGTGGTGTGCATCTAAACACCATTTGCTGGAGAACACAAATGGGAAGACTCCACAGTTAACTGAATATTGTTAAAAGTAAACGAATCTTTGGAAACCATAGTTCCTGCACCTATGTCTATTAAATTCCTTCATCTAATATTCTACAGTTCCCGACTGCCATATTTCAAGAGGTAAAAATCCAGATGCAAAAAAGTAGTTGAGCTTTTTTATAGCCCCTCTGCCAGACCTGACCACGTCACAGACACGGCCAGAGCCCAAGCCTGAACCATTCGTGCACGGAAAAAAGGTAAACCCAAAATCCAGGACATTTGCTCTGAAATGTAAAATTTTCCCAGATGGCCATGTAGGACCTCTAAAAGAGGACATGTCTGGGAGTTCCTAGACTTATGGCAACCATATACCTGGCAAAAGAAGCAAAAGCATTCTGAAGGAATGATCCAAGTTTTCATTAGTATATTCTAACTGCTCCCCAGTTTTAGTGAAACGGCTCCCCTTTTTGCCCAGGTTTTGGAAATCTCAGCTTTACCTAACAAAATAGTTTAATGCTGAATTCCAAGGGACTGGCTGCAAGTGACAGAGCAAGAGGGGGTAGTTTAGGATCTATCTTGCTGCTTCTCTTTGTTCACAGCCAGCAACGATTTTTGTCACAGTTTAACCATACAGGTTTATACGTTATAATATGTATACACACAAATCATAAACACACAAAAATGGAAGCGTGTCCTGTTTTCCCCTAATTAGATTCATTATACACTGTTCAAATTACATGTCATCAGCCAGCTTGCACAAAAGCCCAAACCAAGTTTTATCTCTCTTATGGAGAGTCATTTCATTAAAGAATATTTCCTCACTCCAAAGAAATAGGACAGCTTTTACCAGGTGTTGCGACTAATTGCCTGAAATAATGGGACACTGTCTAAGAAGTGTAAGTTATAGCAGAATAGCTCCAATTAACTGATAAAGACCAAGGTCATGATTAAAAGAGAAAACTAGTTCCAGAAATATCTTATTTGCAAGCTTACCCAAAAGATAAATAGGTAATGAACCCTTCTTTCCAATATGATTGGTTAATTGCCGCTGCTGATGGGTGCCAATAGCCCAAGGGCGAAAAGACTCATCTCACTTAAGATAATAAATACAGGTATCAGATTCAGGCCACTGAAACTTTATATTCACAATATCCACTGAAGACAGCACAAGAATAAATCAGTCCCTCCAGAGGTTCCCTACACCTAGCTAGCAAGGAAGGGTAGGATGACTCCATAAACTGTATTGACTTAAATATCAATAAATTAGCTTCATATGTGTCAATTATCTGTCTTCGTCACTCTTCTAAGATATAACATATGTGAAAAGGGCTAGTGGTAGTGACAAAAGAAAGCCTTCCACAGATTTTGTGTCTGTGCAACATTGGGAATGTGGGAGTCTTGGGAATGTGGCATTGATAATATGGTATTTTTTCCAACATCATGCATCACAGTGTCATGTGTCATGGCATACCCTTCTCTGATTGGCTGTTTTCACATGTGTTTTGTTTACTTTAGTCAAGCATGCAATTTTCCTTACTTGTCCCAGAGTAAGGACTCCATGAAATGCAGCTGGCTTGAGTTCATCAACATCATTTGACATGTGATCTATGCCGTCTGCAATCATTTGGGATCCAGGTGGGTCAAACGGGACAAACTATTTGATGCCAGAGGAAGATGACCTTATTTGTCCAGGTATTTAAAATGGTAAATGGTTTTTTGAAATTAGGTTCCATTCTCTTTTTAGGTTTCAAATTCTAATCTTTCCTTATGCCTTTGTTGGTTGCAAATTATAATTGTGATGTGGTTGCAAATTGTAATTATATGTTGTGCAGATTAATTTTGTTCACACTGGAATATTTTGATGAAGGATGGCTAATAAATACAGTGGTGCCCCGCAAGACAAATGCCTCGCAAGACGAAAAACCCGCTAGATGAAAGGGTTTTCCGTTTTGGAGGTGCTTCGCAAGACGAATTTCCCTATGGGCTTGCTTCGCAAGACGAAAATGTCTTGCGAGTTTTTCCGAGTTTTTCCCCCTTCCCCCCCTTTTTCTAAGCCGCTAAGCCGCTTATCCGCTAAGCCGCTAAGCCGCTAATGGGCTTGCTTCACAAGACGAAAAAACCGCTAGACGAAGAGACTCGCGGAACGGATTCTTTTCGTCTTGCGAGGCACCACTGTATTCAAAATAAAATGGGAGGAAACTTTGCTCTTCCTACTGGTTTCACCTGCTGTCACTTCATCCATTGCTGCTGGCCTGCCACCTGTCTAGAAATGATTACCTATCATGTTGCTATCAAGCACACATGCAAAAATGATTTTCATTTCTAAATGAGCACAGGGATACCCTGAAAGCTGCCCCATGTTTGAATATGTGCACTGCTCTTTTTTCTTTACGTTTTCAATTCAGAATATTGAGTAGCCTAGCAGGATGCAATGGTGGGTGGCAGTGGACTTAGGAAGTGGGGGAGCGGCAGAGCACAATGGAGGGGGTGAATCTCTTTGGGGGCATGATCAGGGTGTGGGGGTGTGTGTGTGTGTGTGTGTGTATTACTGCTACTTGGCTGACAAATATTGGTTGTGGAATTGATCACCTTGATGGGCCCAAACTAACAAAAGATTACTTGATCCCAACATGTGAGAACTGCAGATATCAATGCATGTTGAGAAACAGGCTGTTCTTATTGGATAATCTTTGCTTACTGAAGAAAGTATGTGTGCAGTTTCATGCCCATGAGTTCACGTTCTTATGTTATTGTGAAGCATTTAGGATAAAGCACTCCAGGCTATGATTAAAAATGAGATATGAACCTGTCAAAAGTTTAATATTTTGGTAGCGGAGTGGAAAGATGTGCATATCTTAAAATATTATTCCATTCCTAGCTAATTCTGTTTTCTGCTCAGTGGGTATTGATTATGGAACACTAGTCAAAACTTGCAGCATTTCTTGCTAAATTAATAACAATCAGGAGGAATTAATTGTAGGCAGTGATTAATTCACTAGGAAACAACCCACACCAAAGTCAATATTGCTTCTATCAACTCTACAATCGATACCCCTTTCTTCCCCTCAGTGTCATCAGTCTTTTAAACTATGCTGCCATTGCAGCATAGAAGTATTGTGATATGTGGTGGTATGGGAAAACAGTGCTGTCTTCTCTTTTGGGAGAGACGGGAGTTTCCTATAGTGACAATTAGCAAATCAAGACAGAGTGGCTCTACGGATTAGAATTTTTTTTGCCACATGTTCACAAAGCGAATGTACTCCTGAGTTATGTTATAATCTCACAGGGCAATTCTATATGCAGGAAGCTGGTATACCTTGAAGTTAAGCCAGAGTAAAGTATACCAGATCCAAACACCATCCTGGAGCCGTCTAAGCTAGACAAATCCTGGCAAAGGGAAAACAAACCTTTAAATAGAGTTGGAATTATGCTACCCCCCACCCTTTTAACAGCTTAATTTACACTGGGTTCCCAAACCATGTGACTATGCTGAACAGGTTTAGGATCCACCCTAAATCTCTATCCCTCCAGTCTGCCCCTCCTCTGGGATTGCTCTTTTTCACAATTTATATAGCCTTTTTATTCCAGGGTTTAAACAGTATACAGACTCACACCTGAGCCTTGTTGAGCCAGGCTGAGAAGATACATCAGCAAATCTCATTCTATACTGATGATGGGAACTTACACTGGGAGAGCCCACCACCACCAGGAACCTTCTGCCTTACCCACATATCCACTGGATCATCCTGGTGGATCCTGCTATAGAATTGCTTCCTTTGATACTACAAGGAGGCAATTAATTTATTTCATGTGGTTACTACTTTAGTATACAATTGTGATATGTTTTGTGATATGAAAAAATGGTAAGCTCAACTTTTCTAACAGCAATATTGAAGATTGATCTACAATCTCATTAGCTATTCGGTGTTAAAATAAAACAAAATGGAGAGAGACCAAGTGACAACAGTTACGTGTAAAAACTATTTATACACACGTTTCTACCCTTTCCAAGGTAATATATATATATATATAATATCAAATGAAGGAACTGAGGGTTCTGATGGTTAAATGAGCTAAATCACCTGTAAGGAAATTGAAAATTGTTTGTTCCAGGTTAACCAATGGTACTCCAGAAAGAACAGCATGGGCGGGACAGAACGGGAAATTTTGTCAGGGGCCTGCTCTTTCTCACTTACTACAGCTTTCCCATAAGTTGTTTGATTGATTATTTGATACATTTAGATGATGTATTTTAAGAATGAATTCTTTTCAGGGTAGCTTACTGTTAAAAATAATTGAAACAGTAACATCTCATCAATTCACAAAAATAGCACAGCATAGAAAGTAACCAAACTAGCAACAATAAAGTAAACCTAAAATAAATCCCTGTAATAAATAAAGGTTTTAATATATTCCCCCACACAGATAAACCACTGCACAGCTGGTGCAGGTGGGATGGACAGTAGATGACCAGTGGTCTGACTTGGTATAAGACAAATCAGTGGTGCTTGAGGAGAATGTGCTCCACAGCCATAACCGGCACTGCCTGAAAACCAAGAAACGTCCCTTCAGACAGACAAAGGGAAAGGCAGAAACAAAAAGCACAGTGTATTTCTTACCAAAGACTGCAGCCGAAACTACATGTCCTGCTGCTCCTGGCAGGAAATGGACACTGCTTGCTTTATCCTTACTAAGGGAAAGCCCCCCCCCCCGAGGTAGCTAGCCTAACAGACACATCCCAAAAGCCAGTGTCAGTTCCAAGCTTGGTGGGCAGGTAAGTCCAGATTACCACAAGCGAATCTTCTCCTAACCCATCTGCTTTCCTTCTATCTCCAGTCTGCATTCCCACTGCTGCTCAGATTGTTGAGCAAAGGGTGGCAGCTGTTGTTCCTATTGCTCCCTCCCTTATTTGCCCCCTAGGGGAGAGAGAGAGACAGGAAAGTAATTGGAAAAGGAACAGCACCAGGAGCAGGGGGCAGTGGGCCTCCTACTGAAATATGGGCCTTAACAGGTACCCAGCAATGCCAACTCCTGACATTAACCCTGCAGAAAGCCTTTCAACAAAACAGTGTGCTTCTGATATGGAATTTTGTCATCTCATTTCTGTTTACGGCAATAGCCACTATCAGGCTGGTAAGCATGCCAAAGACTTAAAGGGAGTGGGGAGTTCATATAATTCTATGTAGTATAAAAATAAGATAATACCCTGAATTAAAAATGCACTGCTATATGAAGAGGAATAGTTCAGCAAATTTCCACTTAGGGTTGATTTGTCTCTGTGGCATGGGTTTGAGAAAAAGCAGAAAGAGGATAACTATTCCAATCCTGGTACTAGATAAGACGAAACTGATCAAGAGCAGAAGCCTCTTCTATGAATCCCCAGTAAAGACAGTTACCAAAGCCACATATAAACAAATAAGATCATTCTGGACAGGTTTTAGAAACAAATGTCCCAGTACAGAAATTATATGTCCGATTATACTTCCACATGAAGATACAAACCAGGCTTTCAGATTGGAAGCTGCTGTAGATCTTTGAATATATCAGAAGAATTACTAAAAGGACTGCTATGCTAGCTAATTAGTGGCTTGGATCATCACTTCAGATTGCGAGGTCACAATGAGTTTGAAATCCAATTAATGAAAATCACTTCTTGCTGACTATACAATTGAAAACAGATCTGTATATTGACCTCTCCTGTTTGGACACCTTGTATAATTTCTATGGTTTAATTGCATGGATTACCCCAATTTGAAGTGCTTATTAAATTCCAGACTTCAGCTTACAAGATGTCTACTGGAAGATGCCCTTTTTCATGGTAAAATAAATGGCTGTTAAGAAGTGAAGCAAGCATCCTGATTAAGTAGGCTGGAAATGAAATTGCTAGAAAAATGGGTTGTATAATGAATTACAAGCTCCTCAGCCAAGAGAACCATAATCAGAACTATAGCTCTAATACCACCAATACCATTCACCAAACCTAAATCATGGGTAGGAACCTGTGGCTCTCAAGATGTTCCCAGACTACAGTTTCCATCAACCCTAGTCACTGACTGTGGTTGATGGGAGATGTACCCCCAAAGCATCTGGAAGGCCATAGGTTTTCCATTCCTGGCCTTGATCAAAGATGGATTTCAGTACTGTGGTGCTACACAGTGCAGGAAGGCAGGGCCTCACCAGGGTATGAGGCAAGTGACAATGATCCCTGAACATCAATAAATAATACTGTGCACCCCATGAACAATAAACCAACCAGACAATTTAAAATGTCAACAAGCAATTTATCAGATTTTAATAAAGGATGCAAAACAATGCAACAACTATTTAGGCATGAGAAGTCCAAAGAAGGTAAATATAGTGACCTGTGCACATATATATCTCCAATATTGATGATAAAATGCAGCTGGTATAGCTCAGTCGGTAGAGCAGGAGACTCTTAATTTCAGGATCATGGGTTTGAGCACTACGTTAGGCAAAAGATTCCTGCATTGCAGGGGGTTGGACTAGATGACCCTTGTGGTCCCTTCCGACTCTATGATTCTGATTTCAAATCATTTGATCTACTTCCTACTCCAAATATCTAGGGTAAGAGCTCCATTGTTTAACAAAAGTAGGGTAGTATCTATTCATATGGATAGCATTCTCTATTGAAAAACTCAACCAAGAAAACATTTCTGGTGTGTTTTTGAAAAACTCTTCTGCTGATTTCCTGGTAATGATGAGCAAATCTACCACTTTCTCTGGAATCCAAGCTTGGAGCAGTGCTGCTGAACCTGCACCTGTCCATGAAATTGCAGATGGCTCATGTAACACAGGCTATTGCCTTCAAAACAGGAAGGAGGAGGAGAAGCAGCTTGCTTTTGTGAGATGAACACACATTTCCAAAACACTAATTATTTGTTCTCCACAATATTATGGATGTCTCATGCATTTACAACTGGGATTCATCTTCATGCATCATTAAAAGCCTAATGTATACCTTTGGAAAGCAAGCGAGAGAGAATTGGGGGGAAATAAGGAGAGAGTCTGCTGCTCAGAAATTACAAATTCTTTAGTTATTCTGCCAAGAGACTTTCTGTGATATTCATTTTCTAAAGTCTTCCGCTGAATTGGAAGAATTAGAGGCAGGAAAATAATATATATCCATAACAGATATGTAAATAGCCAGTTTTAGAATGTTTGTTAAAGAAGTCAACAATTGTCACGTATGCAAATCTAACATCTCAATCATTCAGAGAGGCAAGAATCTGAGAGCCAATATCTCTTCCATGTCAGTGAGCTGGTTCTACAACATCCCACATCTGTTTCAACACATGTACACATGTTGAAATAGATGCAAGTGGTCTCACCGTATGTGATGGTGTTTGCATGATTTTTTGAGACAGAAATTATCTTTGTAACAATTGCCGTATGCAGAGAAACTCAGCTGGAATTCAGTTAGAATTCAGTAATATTTGAACAAAAAAAATTATACCCTTATGCAGTTAAGAAGCAGAGTAAGGCACAATTAACATGGTTGACTGTCAGAGCTATAGAAATTGAACAAAAAGCACACAGTAGTGCAATTAGTATATCACTGAAATTCTCCTACTTCTTTTTGAAAGATAATTTGGAGTTGTTTTTTTAAAGTTAACCTTTTTAAAATAGGCATACGATTTCTGTCACTTAAAGCAATGTTGTTTTGGGATCAAATAATAATTGAGCTTTCATAGCAAATAAAGGAATAAGAAACAAACAAAAGGAAGACATTGAGCAGCTATATTTATATTGCACAACATCAGTCAAGAGTCCCTTGCAATCTAAAAAACACATGAAATTTAGATGTACAGGGCTTCCAAGTTCACTTCAAGGGAGGAGAAAGGTCTGTAGATCCCTTCCTTTGGAACATGGAGCTTCAGATTCTGCAGAACTGATGGGATATGTAGTCTCAGTCCTCTTGAGCAGACTTCAAAATTATAATTCTTAATCTAATTATCAGTTTATTATTACTATGATTTGTTAGGGAAGTCACATCCACCTCTTACACAGTACTCTTCCCAGGGCAGTTTAACAATCAGCCCCTCTTCCCAGGGAACTCTGGGTACTGTAGCCCTGTGAGAGGAATACACATCGCCTATCATCTCTCAGCACCCTTAGTCAACTACACCTCCCAGGAATATTTGGGGAAAACTATGACTGCTTAAAATGGTATAATACTGCTTTAAATGTATAGTGAAGACGGGGCTTTGCAGCCTCTGGATGTTGTGAACTACAACTCCTATCACCCCCATCTGTAATGGCTGATGAAAGCTGGGGTCCAAAACATCAGTTTGGCGGACACTGGTTTACAGTCTAAAATACACTCACACAAATGTAAAAGGGGATTGGGAGTGATGAGAGAAATGGCAAAGGCAAATGAATGGTTCTTAGGTACAAAGTTCAGCAGGTAGGAGTTCATCAGGTCACTCTGGTGATCTTAGTGGTGGCAGTTGGTATATGGATGGTGTTGGGCTCTCAGCTCAGCCCATCATTCAGGCATGATGGAAGGTGCCTGGCTGCTGCTTCCTCCCCCTCTGATATCAATGCTAAGTCATTATAAATATAGCTAACAATACAATGGCAGTCATTTGTATGGATGTATCCCTTTAGAAATATTTTATATTTGATCTAAAATATAAATTAGGTACACTCAGTGCAGATTTTCCCCCTAATAATGGCATTTTTTAAATGAACATTGACATTTGAAACGGAGTTGAAAACAGACCTTTTTGCTGATAAACTCAAAGACCATTTCAATTAAAAGTGCATCCTTAAGAAAAGATGAAAGCTGTTGCTCTTACTCTCTTTAAACCGTTTGCATTCAGCGAAGCCTTCAAGCCACAAGGCTATGATTTTGCTTTCATTCTGTATCCCTGACAGCTACAGGAATTAACATTTGCCTTCTTCAAAACACTAAACCTGAGTGTGTCAGTATTCAGCTAGGAGTGCTAAGTAAGCGTGCATCCAATCATGTCATAATGTATTCTGGCATTACAGCCCAACTTGTCATATCACAAGCCAGCAGGTATGCAGCAGAGTGACAGAGCTGGACACATACGCCACTACAGGTTGAGATGGGCTAGATATAAGAAAAGCCCTGCCTGATAATAAATCATGCTGCATCCATGCTGTTTACACCATTCATTTTTGTCATGAGATAAAATGCCGGTCCTCTGTAGCAGCAATTACATTTTATCAACCTAGTAACCAAAGAAGCAAACAGTAATTGTCATGTAACATCATGTAAGATTACAATAGCTGGATAATCGTTCCTTTAATCAGTGATAACTCAGTTTTCTTACCTGCTTTAGTGTGCTCCCCCCCCCCCCCAAGTCATGCCATTAATCATGAACACAATAAACTGAGAAAGCCAGATTTCTTAGCAGAGTTTTTGAAAAGAGTCATGGAATCATATAACTGTAGGGTTGGAGGGGACCCTGAAAATCATCTACTCCAAAGCTTTGCCATGCAGGAATCACAACTAAAGTATCCTTTCTTGTAACTTGAAGCCGTTGATTTGAATCCTAGCCTCTGGAGCACGAAAAAACAAACTTGCTCCATCTTCCATGTGACAGCCCTTTAGATATTTGAAGATGGCTATCATGTATCTCAGTCTCCTCTTTTCCAGGCTAAACATACCCAACTCCCTCAACCATTCCTCATACAGCTTGGTTTCCAGACCCTTTAGCATCTTGGTTCCCCTCCTCTGCTTGTCAATATCCTTCTTAAATTGCGGTGCCCAGAACCGGACACAGTACTTCAGGCATGGTCTGACCAAGGCAGAAGAGAGTGGGATTATTACTTCCCTTGATAGGAACACTTTACTTCTGTTGATGCAGCCTAGGATAGAAATACTGTGGATCCTCAGTAAATTTTACATTCTGTTTAACAATGCAATTCTATGCATGTCTACTGAGAACTAAGATCCCATTGAGGTCAATGTGGCTTATTCCCAGGTGAGTTGATACAGTACTGCATCCTAATAAGACTAGAATAGTCCAATGCTGCTGTCCTAGCTTTTCTAGAAAGTCAGCAGCTGGACATCAGAACAGGAAAGGGTAGAGAGAATATGTGTATCATGATGGAGGCAGGTTTGTATTTCTTCAGTGGAGTTTCTCCCCATATTAGATCCCTTTTCAAAGGAGGACCTGGCCACCCTACTAAATAACAAAGTAACGGGGCAATTCCTAACCACGTCTACCCAGAAGGAAGTCTGTTGAATTCAATGGGGCTTGCTCCCAGATTAATGGGGTTAGGATCCCAACCTAATGGATTATCTTGTATTGTCTAATTACATTGTGAAATATAGAAATATAGCTGACAATATTTCTCTTTTGCTAGGTCATCAAGTTTCAATAATATGTGGAGATACATTTATCTGCATTCTTAATGAATATAGAAAGTAATTATCTTGGGTGCATTTTTTAAAAAATCAATTAAGTGTTTTCTTATTGCTGTTCAGTGTGGGTGTGTGGGTAAAGGTGTCTGTGTGTGTGTAAAGTACGAGAATGAGCTCCAACCCAATGCCGTATGTTCTATATTTTAATGAGAATGCTCTTTTTCTAACTTGGCCTTACTGATTACTGTGATATTCAATGTCATGTTCTTCCCTTCTGGAATTTGCACACAAACTAAAGAAAAGAAAAGAAAAGAAAAGAAAAGAAGTCCTCTTACTATATAGCATTCTAGTAGTGCAATCCTATACATATTTTCTTGGAAGCAAGCCCCACTGTTTTCAATGAGGCTTACTCCCTATGCAAGCGTGTTTACAATTGCAGCCTTACCTGCAATCCTGACACTCACTTATTAGGAGTAAGCCCTATTAAACACAGTGGGACTTAGAATAGGCATAAACCTTTATTAGATTGCGTTGTAAAGCAATCCCTTTTGGATTTGGATTTCCTTGTGCATTTTTATTGTTTTGGCATTATCACAATGCTAGTTTTGGATCTCCAGAGAGAGAGAGAGAGAGAGTGCACGCAAGATTAAAGGCTATTGTAACTTTTAACAAAATTATACAAAGTCAAAATCATCTTCAAATTCAGTATCACTTCATATTTTAATACCAGAATCCCAATTCATGATTTTCCTTGTTAACCGACTGATTTTTTTTCCTGGGTCAAAGGGTGATGCTCACATATTTAAAACCATCCTCTTATATATCATAACTGCTTGCCACAGAATTAACAGATGGGGCATCAAAGCAAAACAAAATTAAGTAATTATTATAACATGGGAGAATGCTTAACAATATTCTACTGCTATTGTGTTTTGACTGAATGAATGAAAAGAAGTATTGGTTTAAGTATTGGTGAACATATTTGGTTTGCCTTTAATTCTGTGCATGTCCTGTATTTTTACTGAAAGATGGAATAATAAACTTGGCATGCAAAATCATAACATAATTCTGCATGGCAACCTGGAATATGAGTCTGATCCCATGATCTGTTTTGAAGAAGATAGGTAATAAAATTAGGTGCAATTCTCTACGCATCTCTTCAGAAGCGAACCCTGTATTGTTCAGTATGTATCATTGCAGCACTGCTTGCAATCCTGCCATGTCTATTCAGAAGTGAATTCTACTGAATTCAGTGGAGCTTACTCCCAGGTAAATGGAATTAGAATTCCAACTTTTGGCACTTTCCTAGCTGCACAATTGTTGGTTTATTTGAAACATCCTACCACCCACCCCAAATGAAGTGCTTACATATTTGGGAAGAAAATAATAAGCATTAATAAGCAATGGTTATATCTATATATATAATAGTGAAAGGAAAGCATGATGATAATAAATATGTAAATATCTGTCTGCGGGGTGAGGGGAGAGATGGGAATATATGGGGGTGTGTCATGAAGGAAGTGAACAGAAACAGTATGCAAACAGCCCTTTCTTTAACAAATACATGCCAGGATAGAAACTGACAATATGTTACATTTCTATCTATATTTACAGATACCATCTTGTCTTAAGAAATCTCAGAAAATCTACACCTAATAGATTGAAGCTGATGGTTTCAATTCATTCCTTGCTATGCCTTGACCTGCCTGGTACCCCCTATGAAGAATTTATCAACTCATTCCTGGCCACTACAAGGTCTTCTTTAAATCCTTGTCAGTTTTCCGATTATATTGTTACGAATGTAGATGTCTATGCAAATGCATCAGTTCCTTATTTTATAAAGAGAGCTACCGGTACTTTCTTACCAAACAAAATGAGTGATATATGGATTTCTTAGCAATACACAGTACTAAGCAAATTGGTTTTATTTCAGTCTGTGGAACTAAAATGGATTCACCCAATGATCCTATGAAGTAAGATGGTGTCGCCACTGGTGTCAATGTCATTGAATGCTCGTTCAATGGTGTAATCAATACATGGAGAACACTCAGATCATCTGAATCAGGAGAGGTAGTCCAGGAGCTAGATTAGTGTTTGAAGGTTGCGATGGGTTGGATCTGGGACAGTAAAGTGAAGCTGACCGCAGTTAAGATGGTGGTGTTGTGCACTCTGAGTTCTCAGGTGCAAGAGATGGGGAGATAACTTGTTCTGGATCCAGTTGCACTTCCTGGAAGGAGCTTGGGGGTACTTCTGGAACCATTATTGTTACTGGAGGCCCAGGTGGTGTCAGTGGCTATGAGTGGCTGTTTTTAGCTGCAGTTGGTTCTTCAGCTATGTCTCTTTTGGACTATACTCCATGCTCCAGCAACCATCAGATGATTGGCAGCCTCAATATGGTGAACTAGCATCACTATGATTCAGCTTCTGTTGTGTGCTGAAGTTGCCATTTTGTACTTTGGCCTTTGACAGCTGAAAAGTAATTTTGGGGACCTCCCTAAAAACCTGATGATTGCTGTTTATAGTTGGCTGTTTTTGTTTTAAATTGTAATGCTTTTATTGTTGTAGCCCACCATGAGACCTTATAATGAAGAATGGATAAGAAATCGAATAAATAATGCTAATATTGCTAATAAATAATGGGTTATTTCCAGTATTAAGAACTACGTGTCCATTACAGGATACACAAATGATAACAAAGGTTTTTTAAAAAAAGAAAGTTCTGCCGTAGTGCTATTCCTTTTTAATCTACTTCATAATATATACAACTACCCTACTCTCTTCTGCTACCATGCTTTCTGTTCAAGATCTAACACTTATCTCAAGACATTAAAATAGTCAATAAAGTCAGGAATTACCCTGACCTTCATCTATAGCTCTTCTGCTCAATTCAGCATGCTGCATATTGATGAGCTCTGCTCTGTAGTATAGTTCACTTGGATTTTCTAATATTTGGATATGTCTGTAGGAGCTATAAATGGTAAGTGCTTATTGATCCAACATCATTTGTTATTCATTACTGTGATGAGCTTCATAATACCTTTGATATAATAGTTCTAAAATCAGCCCAATTCTATACAAGTCTACTCAGAAGTAAGTTTCCTTGAGTTCATTGGGACTTATACTCAGGCCTGTGTGTAAAGATTTTAGACTTACTAATATAGGATTTTAGATTACTTTTCATTCATTTATTCAATTTCTATCTCACCCTTTCTTCTGAAGGAGCCCACTGTGGCAAACACATCAATAATAATAATAATAATAATAATAATAATAATAATTGTAAAGGCATTCTAAAAACAGTTTAAAACATTCTAAAAACAGTTTAAAATATTAAAAACCAGCCAGTGATTTCCAGATTGCCAAGAACAGTATCTATCAGTCATCCAATGTTTGAGAAAACATGAATC
Source organism: Podarcis erhardii (assembly GCF_964252035.2). Lineage (NCBI taxonomy): Eukaryota > Metazoa > Chordata > Lepidosauria > Squamata > Lacertidae > Podarcis > Podarcis erhardii. Next base: position 64,587,844 of record NC_138508.1, read on the forward strand.
TTTTTCAATTCCTCCTGCAAGTCAATAATGAGAGAGATGAATGCATCTCACTAGGGAGGACATTCCACAAATGGCCACTGAGATGGCTCTGCTGTGTATTCAAACCAACCAGGCAGCTCCCAGTGGTAGAACTAGTGCATAGATATTGGATGGATAAGTGTCCCTTCAGCATAAAGATTATAGACTTTCATTAAAGCATAAAAACTATGTGATTTGGTTAAATATGATTTTAATCTACTTCATGTTCTGTGTCTCTTCCTCTCTCTTCTCTCCAAAGTACAGGTAATTTTGGGTGGTAACCACTAATACAAAACCTAAGTGGTAATGGAACTATTAGCCAATTAGAGATTTAAAAGCATTTAAAACATTAGACAATAGTGTAGCAACACCAAGCAAGTACAAGTTGTCCTTACGATTCAGCACCACACGGTAATAATGAAACCCAAACAGTGGGTTTGAAACAGGATTGATACTGTCATAACTCTGAAGATTTTTTAAGTAATTGTGTGATTGTAAAATTTGAAGAATAAAACTATACAGAGCAAAGATAAATGTAGCCTTTACTATATCAACTAGACGAATTAACTAATGCAAGGTTTCATTGACTTTCTTTTCATTTTCATGAAATGATGTGATGGGATTTAAGATGAGAAATTCGCAAAATATTAATTGTTCTTTACCAGTTCTTCAAACACTTGGCAAATATAGACAATTAAATTACCAAATGCTTAATGTGGGCGTGTTTGTTCCATTCTCCACCCCCATTGTTCTGCCCAGACACTGAGGTCCAGTGCGGACGGCCTTCTGGCGGTTCCCTCATTGCGAGAAGTGAGGTTACAGGGAACCAGACAGAGGGCCTTCTCGGTAGTGGCGCCCACCCTGTGGAACACCCTCCCTTCAGATGTGAAGGAAATAAGCAGCTATTCTATCTTTAAAAGACATCTGAAGGCAGCCCTGTTCAGGGAAGTTTTTAATATTTGATGCTGTATTGTTTTTAACACTTGATTGGGAGCCACCCAGAGTGGCTGGGGAAACTCAGCCAGATGGGTGGGGTGTAAATAATAAATTGTTATTATTATTATTCTGTGGTGAGACCTGGGGTCATTTACCTCTATCTGTTGTCTACCTGGTATGGGTGATTTCACCCTAACTTCAAGCACCATAGCAATCTGTTAACAGATCTGTGCTTCTAGTGAGGAGGCACTTGACCAACCCACTCTCCCCTGATTCACTAGTCAACTGTGAGATACTGGATGGGAAAGTCTCCTTTCACCATGAAGAGGCTTTCCATCCTTGGGACACGTTAGTCTGCCCCTGGTCTGCCCCTGAGACACATGCTCCAGAAAGTCCACTTTTTTGTTCCCTCTACCATCAGAGCACTGAAGACAGAGCAGCTATACCACTGGTCCTTGGGGTGATAGCGGGGACAGTACTCCTATCTCTGCCTCCAAGAGCACACTCCTCTCTTGACCTTGAAGAGGACAGCCCTCAAATTCCTATGGCCCCTTGGAGACCATAGGACCACATCCTTCCAAAGACCATTGCATTACATCCTCAAATGTTATTTTTTAAGCTTAACATGCTGCCCGTTTTTTTGAAATTGAACTTATAAGGCGGTCAACACGTAAAGGAGGAATAATTTCTAAAACTCACTAACTTTGAATTCGCATTGATTGTATATTACAGAGGACATGAACCTTGATTTGGATTTCCACCACACATTTTCAAAGGACTAAAAATAATAACTGTCTTGCCAGGGATAACAGAAAGAAGGCGTTTGAATGAGATTTGGTAATGAGGTAGTCATTGGAGAGCCCTGGTGGCACTTCATAAGGAGGGGCGGCCCCTGAAGCAAAGTTAGCCGTTGATTAGCATGCCAAGTTAGAGTACTTAAAGGGAAGAGCAAGTCAGTCAGAAAGAGGCAAGTGGGTGGTAAAGGGGACAGACTAATGAAGAGGCCGCTGTTGTGGCAAAATTTAATGCTAATATTTTCTCATTATTTGGAGAGGGAGGATATAGCTGCTTTTTTAAGAGTGTTACATCATGAATACCAATTAGAAGAAGAAATGCAGGCACTTGGTTGTCACCACGAATATGCAATGCTCTAATGTGCCTGAGGCCTTAGCGCATAGTAATTGGGTGGACTGCAAAAGGTGCTGAATGCAAATTAATGCATTTCGAGATGATGGGGGAGGGTTGCAAATCCTTTTCCTTCTTTAAATGAAGAACAAGGCAAATGCTGAAGAGTGAACTTGGAATCGGGATATACAAACATTCACTCTATGGAGGAGGGACTTGGAATGTAATATTTGTACTGAGGGTGTGTATGAATACTTATTTTTGCATACATACTGCAGAGGGAATGCTTTATGTGAATGTACAACCACAGAGATTGGATTATCATTTCTTCTCAGCTGAAAAATGACCAGTTGTTCAATTGTGTTCCTTATAGAATCAATCAAAATATAAATAATGTTGGCAGCAATTCTTGAACCAGTAATTGTGATAAATTGAATAATAGAATTATAGAGTTTGAATGGAACTTAGAGGCCATCTAGTCCAACTCCTGCAACACAGGAATCTCAACTAAAGCACCCCTGACAAATGACCATCCAAACTCTGCTTAAAAGCCATCAACGAAGGAGAGTCCACCACCCTACATGGGAGTCTGTTCCACTGTTGAACAGCTCTTACCCTTCTGATGTTTACTCAGAAGCTCTTTTCTTGTAACTTAAATCCATTGCTTTGGGTCCTACTCTCTGCAAAAGGAGAAAACAAGATTTCATCTCCATAGATTAACTTCAAATTTTTCACCCATTCTTGTAATCTGTTTGCATACTATAAAGCTATGGCAAGTCTTTGTTGCATAAATGCATTTCAAACGTTTCAAGTCAGGAGAAAAAACCCTGATCGTGATTAGTTTTAACAATGTTTAATTAGTAAAGTACTACTTATTCTTTGCTTTGTGACCAAGCCAGTTTATGTGGAAAAAGTCATTCTCTCAGGTAACTTGGTCCTGAGCTGTTTCGGTCATCAGTGACTGAAATAAATTGATTGATTCATTCATTCATTAAAAAAAAAATCCTGTTAAACTTGGCTTGGTAGCTATTTGGAAGTCAGTGATTTGAGGTTTGTTATTAATTTTTAAGGAAAGACACTTGAGAGAACATTTCTACACCTCTGTCTCTCCAAACTGCTCTTTTGTGGAAATCACAGGAGGTGTGGACAATTCTATCTAGTTTGATACTTTCAAGTTGTTCTAGAAGGGAAGTAGAAGGCCTATTATACCTGGTGAATCTATTAACATAATTAGCATTATGCTGCCTAACAGCTCTCAAGATGGGATGCACTGGGGGGGGGAATACACTTGTGATGAACAGTAAAATAATAGCAGGAAAGTGTATTCATTTTCTTATCTCACAGAATCATAGAATCAGTGAGAAATAGGCAAGTGTGTGTTTCTGCTGAGCGTTTTAAACATGAGAGTAAAGCAGATTTTTCAGTGGCTGGGAAAGCCACACATTAGACATGAGGAAAATGTACATGAGGGCAATGGAAGGAACGCTAGAGAAGAATGTGTGAGAGTGAGTTGCTTGGTAACAGAATGTGTGGGTTGGGAAAGAGGGATTGAATATAAATAGTGGCAGGCGCAAGTAGAGTGGCAGGCTCAAATAGCTCCGTATACAGTAAAGCAACAGATAACTGAGATTGCTATTTACCTTGTGGCTGATGTATGTGTCCGATAAAAATGTTGGATGCTTTAGGCCTGCTTCGGAGATAAGTGTGTGTGTTGCTTTTAGAACACAGGAAGTTTCAACACCTAGTTCCCACTTTAGAGAATATGAATGCTGCATGTTTCCTTATAGAAATAACCTAGCGGAAGCTCCTAGGTGAGATCCATTATGGATATATGGTCTATCATATATAAGTTGTACCATGTGAGCAATTCTTTGGCACTGGGTGACATTCTAAACCCAAGTTAAACCCAACCCCAACCCCAACATTTGGGCCAAACATTTTAGCAGACACACACACCCTGTACCACACTTCCGCCCTCAACTCTTGAAGCGGTATAGCAGCTTTCCCAGCAAGTTTCAGAGCCTTTATTTTGCCCCAAAACAATTTTGAAAAACTTCCCCTGGGTGGGTAATATAGCTGTCTGCGATTGGCAGAGGAGGAATGGTGGAGACCGCCTTCCCATCCTGACCCTTCCAGGGAGGAGGAACAGGAAAAGAGTATAGATTTACAACAGGGGGTTGGGGGAGGTCACAGCTCAGAGGCAGATGAAAGGGAAAGGTCAGAAATCATAGGAGAGCCAGAGCAGATGGCTGACACTTCACTAGAAAGCATTCCAGACCCACCATCTCCCAAAACCCTGTGGGCCTTAAAAGTAGGAGAGCAAAGAGCTCAAAGACAGAGGGCACTTAGCAGTACCTGTAGAGGAGGTGATGATGGTGACAAAGGAGGAAGTGGGAGAGACAGAGGGTGGAGATTCACTCGGGACAACGCCATTATCCAAGAGGCTGAGTTCTATAGCCTCTCGCTGTAAAGTTTAAAATAAAAAAGGACTGTAAGAAACTTTTTCCTTGTCCTGGGCAACCAGCCGGGAGCCACTGACAGCATCCTGACAATAGCTTCACATGGCTCTTACTTAGGATGGGAAATGAGTGGGATTGGGGACATAGCTGCCAACATTTCCCTTTTTTTAAAGGGAAATTCCCTTATTCCGAATAGGATTCCTCGCAAGAAAAGGGAAAAGTTGACAGCTATGATTGGGGGTTCATAAATAAGATCGAGGGAAAGGCTCTTGGGCTCTGTAGCATTTCTGTTTTTGTCACCAGTGTGACAAAGCCCAACAGTTTAATGAGCTCAGAAAAAGAACTGTTGTACTTAAAAAAAAAAAAAAGAGGAGAGGGTGCTCTGCTTGTTTGCACCTTGATAAAGTTTGCTGTTTCCAGCGTTAGTCTCTGACCTGTATGATCACCATAGAGAAGCATGGTGAAGAAGTGTCAGTTTATTTGCAGGGTTGTTCATAGTTCTCAGCATCAGACACATTATATCCTATAGCAGGCTAACAAGTTCTTCAAGTCCATGACAATTTTGTACAGCCTACCTGTCCTACTAGCATTTGAAAACACATTAATAGCAAAGTAACAGCAACCCCTACACAGTGCCTGCATGCAGAGAGTGAGAGAGAGCTCTTTCAAGACTCTGGAGATCCTGGCAAAGCTGCCATAAATCTCTTCTGGCATCTAGTACTCCAGGGTATTTTACCTTTTGATCTTGTGTTGCAACTAACAATCTCTCCAAACAAAATTAAGTGTAGAGCAAGCTCTGGAATTCCCATGCTGCTATTCACAGAACTCCTTATTAAATACAATCAATAGCTATGAACACATGATTTGCCACCAGTACGCTACATTAACATGGATATACAATGAAATCCCCATTTAACTGATTTCTCCATGACAGAATATAGTTCCTTCACTGAATGCTCATTTTAAACTTTCTGAATCCATCAGCAGCTGGCAGCAATCTTCTAGAATACCTGAACAAAATGAATAAACCCTTAGATTACAAGAGACAAGCCATCCTAGGATTATGGTTCTAATTACGGCAAAAGTTGACATAAATAAATCTGAGCGTTTCCTTTTCTGAAATGTGTTTGTCCGTTTTGAATCAGATGCAGTTTTCCATTCCTGATCCACTACTATAGTCAACGTTGGTGTATACCATTCAGAAATAATGCAATGACATTACTTCCCCTTAATATATGAACTTATTTTGATAATGTAATTAAAACCAATGAAAGCCTCCCTGGGCCGTTCTACTCTAAGTAGATTTATGCCTCTGTACCTAATGTTCATCACAATAAATTTGTCGGGCAATAACAGCCAAATGATTCTTCACAGCAACAAAAGCGATCTACGGCCAGTCCTCATTACTATAAGTATCTTTCCTTTGGTTGGAATAAGGCGGCTCCATGTCCTCATTGTACTACCCTGTGTCAGTAGCTTTCAGCCTGGGAGCTATTACCTAACTAGCTTCTTTGTTTAGGGAAGTTTTTAATGTCTGATGTTTTATTGTATTTTTAATATTTTGTTGGAACCTGCCCAGAGTGGGCTTTCCCAGCCCAGCCAGATGGGAGGGATATAAATAATAAATCTATTATTATTATTATTATTATTATTATTATTATTATTATTATCAACTCTCCTTGAATTTCTCCTTTCCTCTGCTTTCTTGTCTTCTTGTCGTCAAAGGACATAACCAAGTTATTATTCTGCATGTTTAATGAAGGAATATCTTAGTGTCCTGTTGTTGCAGAGCAACATGGGAAAGTCTGTAGATGATTGATGACCATAAGCCATAAATCTCCTTTTAATAAAAATATGGAATGCTATTAAAACTATGCTTTGCTCATACGTTAGTTTTGAAGACAAGCAGTTGTATGGGCTGGTAAAAGGGGGGAATCCAATTATAGAAGAGTAGCTGTATTATCTGGTACCAGATTGCTGATCAACCTTCTAGCATCCAAAAATGAAGTTGACTGCTGTCTGCTGTAGTACATATTTTAGCAAAGTTAAAATTACTTCTACACAATGCAACCTGAACTTGTAATGCATTCAGCATTCACAAAGACAGCTCATAATTATGAAATCAACATTTCCCCTTCCCTGCCAACTCCATCATAATCTGAGCTCACAACTCAACTGAAGTTTATATCTAGCTCATGCCTAACTTGCCAAGTTGCCACCAGATAGCCTTTCCTGCTGTTACCACCCTTTCTCAAACAACTTATCTATGAAAACTGGGGTGGAACAGGAAACAGAAAAGAATGTCTGGTGGTAGTGGATGGCAGCCACCAACATGCTCTCCCCTCTACTGATTCTCTTGCTTTGTTTGAGAAGGAGGTAGAAGAAGCAAAGAGGTGTAGTGGGGAGGAGGTAGGTATAGATGGTTCAGTCTACTTTCAATCTGTGCCACTTTCATGTGGTAAATGATGCGTTCATCCTGTCCCTTTTCCTCATGCATCTGTGATTTCTTTTTTTAGAAAAACTGCACACAAAATATAGTTTTGACAGCATTTTCATAAAATACACATTTTTGTATACATTTCCCTTAAAACAGAGGGAAATGTAGAGGGGGTGGCAGCTGGGTACACTTGCCTGAGGCCTTGGAAGGCTAAGCCAGCCAGGGGGTGGATGCTGGAGATGGTCTGCTTTTTCAATTGAGTTTATAACTTTATTTTAACAAGACTCCTGCCCTGGGCCTGCCTTAAAATATTATTGTTGGTTTTAATTTCATCAGAAATTGCACCTTTTTTGTAATTTCCGTATGCATTTTGAGAATTGTATCATAAAATTGGGAGACATGTGAAAACTGAAGGATAACGATCTATATATTTGTCTGGAAAGAGAGAATCAGGTCAATTTGTTTACAGGTTTAGACTGGGATGGTGGAGGAATACCCAAGCATTTGCAGTGAGATGTTTCCTCAGGTACGACAAAATTCTGAGCCTTCTTGGAAAACTTTTGGTAAAACACCGAGATCTCCAGGAAAGCTATAAAAAGCCAAGCTAAAAAGGAGAAGAATTTTGGAAGCCTATGCATCCCTACTTTGAGCCATCCCCAGTCACATACCTGCATATTACCACATGACATCACAGGACAAACCTGATGTATGTGCATTCCAGCCCATCAGTTTGGTAGTCATTTCCACAATACTCTTCTCCACTGCTGAATTCACCAGAATTACTGATGTGTACCTACTGTTGTATCCATAGAAGGCTGGGACATATGTTATGCCTTCCATATGATTGTATCCCCAGGGATGGTTGTGACAGAGTAAATGAAGGCATATTTTGAGTTCCATTTGTTTATGGTGAATCATGCCTCAGCTCATTTTATGGATCTTAATTGAGATCTGTAGAGGGTTACCTATGAAAGCCTATGCTACCATAAACAAATTTGTGTTACCTGATGTCATTTTATTAGGATATTTTCCTTTCTTGCTCTCCTTTTCTCATTATCTATGTGTAAAATAAGAATATTTAACAAAGTAGTTTATGAATATCCAATATTACTTCTATTTTGTCACTCAATCATTGCCAAGATTAATGAGAACCAGTGCAGTAAATAATTGCTCTGAGCTGTTGAACACATCATCATTCTACTTGCTTATAGGGGAACACATCTTATCATAGTTCTTATACATGATTAATGCTGCTATACTAAATTTTCTTGAGTCTAACAGAATCTGCTAGAGTAGTTCTGTTCTCATATTAGTACCATGGCCAAAATAAAGCAGAATCCAGAGTAGACTCACTTTTCTCAGTGGTAATGTTGACAGACATGAGCTTAAGTAGATCCAATTCACAAAAAAATGTTTTTTATATCGTTTTCATATCATTTATGAAAGCTATTTTCCTATAGGTATAGTTGTCTTCAAACTTAATGACTTATACTTTATAAAAAAAAAGAACCAAAATAAGTTATAGAACCTAATCTCCCACATTATGAAAAATTAACATTATGAATTCAGAATGGTTCTATTTGGTTACAAAGTACCAGAGGTTTTTAAAATGTCATTTTTCATGGCTCAGAATAATCCTTCTCGCTGAGGAATAAAAACTCATGAGTTTTTTATCATTATTTGCAACAGAAAGTTCTTTTAGATTTGCATAACATTGCTATTAGAAATAAGGACATCTGATTTTATCCTGGTTGGAAAAATATTTTTTGAGAATATTCCACCAGAGAAAACAGAAGCTATAAACTGACATGGAAGGATATTTGTTGATGACCATGTCAGCATCATTTTTTTGACTAATCTTGTATTTCTCTCTCCCCTACCACACATTAATATTAGAAACTGTTATCGTGTAACTTTTTTGTTTTAGATACATTTGAACAATAATATATGAGTATAATAACCAAGTTATCACTATACTCTGTATGCAGACACTCCAATCCAAACAGTAACATTATGGGTATGAAGCTGGCTTTTCCATTTGTATGTATGCCTAGCTGGATAGAAAATTGTGCATGCATCGCACATGATTTCCCAGGCAATCCAGCAACTGGGGGCTGCATGTGCATAGCAATTTTGGGTAGGAGTGTGCATCAGATTCGGATGAATCCCAAATCCTTAGGTGAAGCGCAATGCCTTGGCATGATCTTGGATTATCAGAGGTGAAGTGGGATTTCTATGAAGCAGCACAAGTTGAAACAGGTACCACTGAAGCATTACATGATATAGACATCAAAAACTGCGCCAGACAAGCATCTGCTGAAAGCGAAAGCAATGCCTCTAAGCTTACAATGAGGCAAGAATGCCATAGGGTGGAATAATGGGGAAAGAGAGAGTAAACCGCAGAGTGGAGAGAGGGCAGAAGGTGACTCACTGATCAAGCTTGTCATCAGATGGAATGAGCTCCTTCATTATAAGATCTTGCTTATAATTAGAGGAAATGGTACCAGTGCTCTCTAATATCAAAGTTTTGGTTAAGAAATGTTGATGGAGTGCTTAATTGACATCACTGTCAATGGAGGCTGGGATTGAGAGCTGTCGGGGGGTGTGTGTGTGTGTGTGTGTGATGTCCTCCAGAGGTGAAGCTCAAGTCCTATTTGTTTTCAATTTGGCAGACCTCTCTTGTGTGCTATTTACAGGCCACTTGCCAAAAAAAGCAACAAAAAAACGAGGAGACAAATTGATTCCTTCTTTTACTCTCCCTAAAACTGTAACGGTTGCTCTTGTGGGAAAACTACTGCTGCTAACCTTCTGAAATTTGGCAGGATTCATGCCCTCAGAAGGAATTACCTTACCTGCAAATTTCAGCCAATTCTCTCTCTCTCTCTCTCTCTCTCTCTCTCTCTCTCTCTCTGTGTGTGTGTGTGTGTGTGAATGACATGCTTCATCCACTTTTTTCAAAATACCGTGCTTTTTGATCCTCACAAGTGTTTGTCTTTTCCCCTTTAAGATACTGTAAATCTAGGTTCCTATACCTTCAGATTTTGGATACTTGACAGGCTACATGGTTGCTCCACTTGTATTAATGCTGTGCTTCTTGGAGCACCTGGACCATGCAGGGATGGCTGACCCTCAGTTCGGGGGCCTGATCTCTCCCCCCCCTCAAAGCAAATCTTTCTATCCCTCAGCCAAGACTAATTTTGGCAGTGGTGTTGGCAAAAAACCCTTGGATATAGCACTATAGCAGTCAAAGACCCTGATATAGAGATGCAAAATTTCCCTTATTCATACATAAGATCAATTATTTGAAGAGTGGAGATATATAGATATCTGATAGCTATTAGATATCTAAGTTAAAAGCATTTTACACCAGCCTCAATGAGGATGTAGTTAAATTGCCAATTGAAGCATAAATACTTTAGCACCTTTCTACAAGGTATTTGCTTTGATTGATTATTGCTGTAACTAATCCCAAATGCTTCCAGTTTCTAGGATTCACTACCTTAGCTGTCACTACAGTCCTTCCTTTCTACAGCAGAATTAGTGAATGAAACCAATTATCTGAGAAATGATGTATTCCTATTAGTTCCCACTACCAAACTACAGTGGTGTAATATACAGTGGTACCTCTGGTTGCGAACCGGATCCGTTCCAGAGGCCCGTTTGCAACGTGAAAAGCCCGCAACCTGGTGCTTGTGCGAAGAGTGATTTAGCGCTACTGCGCATGCACGAGTGACGAAACCTGGAAGTAACCCTTTCCGGTACTTCCGGGTCACCGTGGGACGCAACCTGAAAAAACGTAACATGAAGCAAACGTAACATGAGGTATGACTGTAGTGCAGAAAGAGCCATTGAGGCTCTCCCGGTATGCCCCACAGAGGACCTTAAGGTCCATAAATAGCAACACCCTAGAGGTCCCAGGCCCTAAGGAAGTCAGATTAGCCTCAACCAGAGTCAGGGGCTTTTCAACACTGGCTCCGGCCTGGTGGAACGCTCTGTCTCATGAGACCAGGGCCCTGCAGGATCTGATTTCTTTCCACAGGCCCTGTAAGACAGAGTTGTTCCACCTAGCCTTTGGTTTGGGATCAACTTGATCCCTTCCACCTCTTTCTTTTTTTCCCTTTCTCCTTCTGTGATGGAACTCCTATTTGGGGACTTCCCTGGCTTTTTTCTGGCCCACGTAGGACCAGTCTGGATAGTTAGCCTTGGTGAAGACTTGACGTTTTCATCCCCCCAAAAGTTTTTGATTTGAGTTTCTACTGAAATGAGGCTGCATTTTAATGTTGTATTTTAATCTTGTTTTTTAAGTTGTATTTCAAGTAATTGTTTTTATACCTGGTGTTAGCTGCCCTGAGCCTGGTCTTGGCTGGGGAGGGGAGGGTATAAATAAATGTGGTGGTGGTGGTGGTGGTGGTGGTGGTGGTTACTACTACTACTACTACTACATTGGCACCAACAAATTTTTAAACACTATCAATGAGAATATTTTCCCCATTCCAGTTTTGTATCAGTTCCTTGGTTCTATTCTACATTCCGTTCCTTCTGAACTACAGCCTTGGCTCAGGTGCTCTACTTTTGCGCTAAACATGTGACGAGAAAAAGTGAGGACAAGTACATCAGCATTCCCTGCCTCTCTCCACATTACCATCTCCATTGCTCTCCATGAATGGTAGGGATAACTTTTGCAGCGAGGAGCCAACTTTTTTAATGCAGGCTCCTTGTATGACTTGAGAAACCTGGAAAATGAGCACCCTATCCCACATGGAGACGTTACATTGTCCTTGCTCTCCTCTACACACAATGTGAATTGATTTTTTGCAGGGGTAGAATGTCTGAATAGGGTTTAGGAGACTTTCTAAAATCAGCTTCGGAACTAGAGAGTGCACATCATGCTGCAGCTTCCAGTTCCTTTCATTAATTAACATATTTCCCTTCCATTACCAATTCACTCTGCTAAAACTGCAGGCAAGGAACCCTTGATGTGACTACATGTATTATTGTGTCATATTCTTTTCATGCTGCATGGGCACATGCACAATCCCATCAAGACTGCTTCTCTGCTATGTCCTACCACTGTGCATGTTTGTATCAGCAATGCAGAAAGACCCAAATGAATGGAAAGAATGAAAAGGTGTGGGCTTCTGAATGTATGCACAGCCTTCACCATGAGATAGAGGTGGAATCTAAAGGTAAAGGGACCCCTGACCATTAGGTCCAGTCATGACCAACTCTGGGGTTGCGGCGCTCCTCTCGCTTTTTTGGCCGAGGGAGCCAGCGTACAGCTTCCAGGTCATGTGGCCGGCATGACTAAGCCGCTTCTGGCAAACCAGAGCAGCACACGGAAACGCCATTTACCTTCCCGCCAGAGTGGTACCTATTTATCTACTTGCACTTTGATGTGCTTTCAAACTGCTAGGTTGGCAGGAGCAGGGACCGAGCAATGGGAACTCATCCCGTCACAGGGATTCGAACCACCAACCTTCTGATTGGCAAGTTCTAGGCTCTGTGGTTTAACCCACAGCGCCACTCATGTCCCAGAGGTGGAATCTACACACATATAAAAAAAGTTCTGAAAATGCTTTTTTTTAAAGGTGTTTTTAAAAATACATTGAATTTTCCATAAGGCTCACCATCACCATTACATTGTATGTTGCACTTAAAACACACATAAAACATTTTATTTGCCGCTGTATAGCTGAGTCAGAAACAGGAACAGGAACAGATTGCGATAGTGTATTGGTTTCACTTTGGAAACAAGACTGTGGATAAATGAGGATGGGGCAATTCTGGAAGCATTTCTATTCAAAATCAAATAGGAGCATCCCTCTGAAAGGCTGGGAGAGAAGTCTGTGATGGCAACTGAGCTTCCAGGGCTTCAACAGCAAGGTAATAACAAACCCTTTGGGCCTATTTCCCTTCAGTGCTCTCTCTCACAGTGTAATTTCCATTAATGTCAATAGGGGATTACAGACTTATATGGAAGAGAGTTTATCTTCCAGTGTGTGAAAGTGATTTATTACCATTAGGACTTTGGGAATAAAAAGGAACCTGGAACCTAGGAAATGTAGCAGAAATGTAGGGACGTTTATCTGCTTTTAATGCAGGAGCAGCTTTATTATATGGGAGCCAAATATTTAACTTAAGCAGTTAACAAGATGTATTAATAATATTTAAGTGGTATGATGGTTCCTGATGCATCCTTACACTGGCAGAACTTAATAGGTCAAGGGACATTCATGGTAAATCCTGTTAATGTATGGAAATGACAAGGCTATTTCTCCAAGGTCTTGATTTTTATAGACTGAGCATTTTGCATTTCCAAAAGATCCAGGATCATTTGTCTCTGAATGGTAAATGATCTAAAATTCCCAGTGCATAACATGCTGTGAGCACAGCCATAAATTAATTATATGTGTTTTTATGCTTGAAATGTTTTATCAGTGGAATAATTCTACAGCTGAGAAAAAAGAACAACAGGCCTGATTTTGACCTCTGCTGTAACATTTCATTGCCATTACTATAGGCAAAAGACTCTAAAAAATAGATGAACGCTCATAACTTAATGTGTATTCTTGAGTCAAAATCCACATCCAAATTTACCACTAGTAATATGAGAATGTGTTCCTGTGATGAGATCCCTTACTGTTCTGATAAGCATCTGGACAAAAATGCTCAAACATGGTGGGATCTCCTTAAGTATGGACATCTGGCTATTTCCATACCATTTCACATGTTTATACACATGATTCTGCTCCAATTCAGTATTAATTTGTGGTTATTTAAAAAATGAAACTTCCCAAAATATGTATTTAAATATGCATTCTCTCTCAAGGTACATATTTAAAGGTGTATTTTGATACATTGAAACGGCCAAAAAGTGTATCACAATATATGAAGGAAGGGAAAAGAAGAAAGGAAAGGTGGGAGAGAATAATGAGAAGAAGGATGTCCTGCTTTTCCTTCCAAAGGAGCCAAGTGCAGCAAACACACTACTAATAAAACATCTAAAAACCATTCCAGTATAGATGCAGTTTGGGAAAGATCTCTACTTAAAAGGTTTCTTGGAAGAGGAATGGCCAACAGTGATAGCACCTGCCTAATATTTAATAGGAGGGGATTATAAATGGTAGCTTCTTTTAATCTTCAGGTGCTTATTTTCAATTATTACTCTTCAGTTAGATATTGCAGGTTTCTAGATTAGCTGGTAAACGCTTGGCTTCTTTCAAAATATTTCACTTCAGTTCCTTAACTTAGTTGCATGGGATGTCGCAATGTTGCTCGTGCATTGCCTCTGAACTCAGCCCTCCAGTTAACGCCTGTCTGAATACTCTCACAAGACACTAAACACTGTCCTTCTATCTAAGCTCAGAGACTCCTTTCTCTAGCTGTTGATATTTTCCTTAGGGTGGATGTTATACAAACAGATCAGAACCAACTCTCAACTCCTTCCAGCTCTCTCTGAAACCATCTCTGCAACTATCTGAACATTCTCTTAGAAACTGCTCCTTTTATTTTTCCTCCCAAAGTGCAGACACACACACAGACACACACATAAACCCAACTAGCAGTCTTGGTAGTCAATCAGAGAGAGGCTCCAGCAGTGGACCAGCACTCTGGTGGAAATCCAAGTCATTGCTTCGCTAGCTCAGCTCTCCGTCACAGCCTCCTATCAGAGATACTGTGGTAGTGCCTCAGCAGGGGTTGGACTAGGGGAACTTTAATTATCCTTCCAGTGTCATAATTCTACATGTATCTAGAGTGGTGTGGAAGCAACTGCAGAGTCAAGGTCTATCAAGGTCTATCAACAAGGAAAGGCAAAAGGGGTGTATCGTCAACAGGCATGTATCCAGCAATCTAAACGTAGTCAAGCACTCTGATCACTTAACAGTTCTGCCTCACTATTAAATTGTCGTATACATAAGAGTAAACCAATACTATAGTCTTCTAATAATCCACAGAGCCATTAAAGCAAATGAGAATTGCTAAAATGAATTGTTAACATGAATCTTTAATAATGAACGTGTCCCCTTTTCCTCTAGTTGCGTGTCATATCATGTCAGTACCAGATGATAAATATATATTTTTAATCAGATGTAATTTCTAAAAATAAAATGTGGCAATGGCTGAAAGAGGAATGGCCCATTCTGAGCTGGAGAGAAAATGCTAATAAAAAAAATGCTGTATATTCTAACAAAAGTGATACTGGCAACTTGATAATTAATTTAGTTAATATGGAATGATATCAATTTTTCCTACAATAGTTGTGTCGTGAACATTAAAATGGGAGAGATTTAAATTTAACACCACCCTGGCTTTATAACGTTTTATTCTAATGTATTTGCTGGTAATTTATTTTCTTGTTTTGCATAAGATTCAGATGTGAATGTATTATATAAAGAGAAATCTATATTTTATTGTTTCAAACAGCATTATAATGTTAATTGCCTTGCCCCAGTGCCAGAAAATTAGCCTAAATAACAGTGCCATCTGCTGAAAAGTTGTAGTGACTTGCAGGAGAAGCTTCACAGTTTGCAAGTGGAATGAACTGCAACAGAGTGAAAAGGAGAAAAGAAACAGGAACAAAGTAAAAAGGTATTATTTGTTTAGGTATTTATTTATCTGTAAATCACTAACTTATGTAGAATATCAAGACAGTGTACAATATAAACAAAAGCAAAAAAAGCATAACATATGTAAAATACCCTAAATGTAATAATGATGATGCCAATGAAAAGGAAAGTACAAAGGTGCTACTACAATTCAGTAATCAAAACGGAGAGGCTAACTGAGAAGAGCAGTAGGAGACAGCATGGTGGGGTACCACTGCTCACCTGACCTCATGTCACTACTGCTTTCCAGGTGATAGAGGAAGAAGGGAAAGAGGCAAGGTGGAACAGAGGTTGATGCACTGCAAACGCAGTAGCGGGAACACTGGATTGTCTCAATGAGTGTGTTTGCACCCTACCAACCTTGCCACTGCCTCACTCCTTCCCATCTACCTCCTGGTAAACAGTAGTGATGTGACCAACCAGAGGTCAGGTGAGTAGTGCCACCCTACTATACTGTCTGCTACTGAACAGTAGCATATTCCATCTGGGAGAATTTAAAATATAGGAGATTAAATTAGGAAACATATGTAATTTGATTCTATATTTCATACTGAATTCCTTTGCCTCACATATCCTTTCACAGTGATGAATGACCTACATTCTTTGTTTCAGCTTCCTATATTCAAAAGGCTGGTCCAAAATGTCGATTTTTATTCAGATTCAGGATCTGAATTAGTTTGGATTGACTCTGAATCAATCTGCACCAAACCAAGGCCCAATCTGAATCACTAGATTCTGTCCCCAAACAGAATCAGTGGGGCCTGGCAGAGGCCATTTGTAAGATATTGCTACCCAGCCTGGTCCCACAATTAGTTTGCTTGGTTAGGGTACAAGTCAGTAATGGGGCTAAAGCTTCTAAATAGTTTCCAAACAAGTCCTTGTAGACTACTGCATAAATCTTGAGGCCGTGTGCTTTTATTTGGGAGGCATATGTAACTGTTTAAAGATCTAAAATATAGAAAAGGTCCTGCAGCTCAAGTTGCTACCAAAGTTCATCAAAAGTGATGAAGCAGTTCCTTCTCATAAATGTTATCTGAGGAATTTCAGTGAATTTAAGAGACTAAAGAGATTTCTTGGGGGAGCAAATATATCTACGGTAGTTGCAGCCACCTTGTCATGTTCAGTTGTCAAAAATCTGGTAAATGACCAATTGACAATACATGATAATAAGTATTCTTGTTATAGGATACACGGAATGTACTTTACTTACAGTATTCCATTAATAGCTCACATTTCTCCTACAGTGGAATTCATAGCAGGGTAAATAGGGTTCTTGGGCAGTTTCCATCCTGCATTGACAAGACTCAGACTTGTGTAGCTTCTGTGCCAAAAGTGCCATGTAGTTCAGTATACATTGACTGACATAGTTATAGCTGAATGACATGATTTAGTCCATTGATTTCAAGGGGACATGCATTCAACCAACCTCATTTACCTGGGAGCAAGACCCATGAATTTAATAGAACTTACTGCAGAGTAGACATGATTAAGCTTCCACTGTTACTATGACTCCAAATCATAATGGATATCCAAAAAAAGGCACTTGGCAGGTGTATGAACATGCAACCATTCTCTCATTTGCCATGAGAAATGCAATAATCTTTCCTATGTACTTTGCAATGCTATTTAATTTCTAGCTACCTGACTTCCCTCCCCTGGTAACAGTTCAGCACTTACTGTTTGGAGATCTGAATGAAAATGGCTGCTGTGATCTTAATGAAAGGCTTAATGCATTCAATTTTATGAATCAAACAATGTGGCATGTAGCTTTTTACTTCTTTGGAAGACGAATAATAGAGATCCCTCTGATTATTAAGAGATTGGAAGGGAAAGATTTTCTATTTTATCACTCTTTTGCACATTTTTACAACCAATTTATTTCCTGGTGATTTAAAGATGGAGCATATTGTCTGAACATAAATAATGTTTTTGAACATTTTTGAGATGCTAAACATTATCTCTATTATTGCTGTGAACATATCAGATCTAACAGCTATTTTATTTTTATTTTGTAGGTATTGTGCTGTATTGCAGAGAAGAAAGCATCATTGAGGAAGATTATTTTGAATGGTGTTTATTTAATTGCTACTGCTCTTTTTGTAACAATTGTGCATGAAGATTTATATTCAGAATGAAATTGGAATAAGGCATAGAATTATTATACTAAGGAACAAAATGTTCATCTCTGCCCCCAGGTAACAATAGCACAGTACTTTTGTACATCTTATTAAGGCTTGTTTTACCATTTAGGCAATAAAAAAGCTAGTTGTCACCATGCAAAAATTCTTTGTGATGCCTAACACTCAAAATGCTTTTATTCAGAATGGACTGGGTAGCTACAAGCAGATCATGCCCTTCAGTAAACAGATATCCATTCATTGTTGTTTCTCTTTCAAACATGCCTTGCTCATCCCCAGAAGATGCTTTCATGTGCTACACTACTAGTTATTTGGCAAGTAATTGATTGTCCTCCTTCTCCTTGGCTGATTGTTCATTGCTACATTCAGTATGTATTTTCTTAAGATGATGTGTTATTGCTTAACTGTCCATTTTCCTTGGAGAAATAAGACTGTCAGTTTGTGCGCTTGATCTTCGCCAGTCCTGGCTGCTCAAATCATGGAGGTCAGCCTACTAAAGTAATACATGTTTTCCTTACAGAAGACTTTGTACCTTTGGTACTGAAAGAGACAGTGATATGGCTCTTTAAGATTAGGGGGAATAGTCTCTGGACCCTTATGTTTTGAACACCCAGTGTCAAACACCCTTTTTGTGGGCAATGTGCGTGAACAAGTTGGGCTAGTGCCGTTCCCAAGGTTTATGAGTAAAACTGATTATCTGATTCTCTGTAGTTCAGCTTTTGGCTTGGTTTTGGCACTCAGAAACTGCCTTGGTTTCCTTAGTTGATTATCTATCCCAACAGCTAAGATAGGAGGAATGTGATCCTGCTGGTTCTCCTGGCAACTTTAGTGGAGCTTATGACTTGTTGTTCTTCCTTTTGGCTGGTGACCTATGGCCTTCCATAAGTTTTCAACCTGACTTCTATGCTGCATGAAACCAACAGTGTGATTGGTATAATAAATGTGTCACATGGTCAAACCACCTTCCTCCCATCAGGACTTTGGGAATTGCATTTGGAACCAGCTGGAATTTCAGGCCCTCTTTAAAGGCAGGCCCACAAAGAGCATGGTGCAGTACTCAAGCCTGTACATGATTAAACATGGGTTACTATGACTAGATATAAGTATTTAAAAATGTCTTTTCTCTCAAAAGAGGCATTTTAAAACACATTTTCAACTGAGAACTCAAGTAATTTTAGAATTTATGTAATCTTAATTTTATTCTGTTGTCTATACTTTTCCATAGTTTTAAAATTATATCACTTCTGCACAAATTCCATTTAAAAAAACAATAAACCAGCAAAAAAATAAAACAATACATAAAAGTATAAATGAAAATGCACTGTAGTTTAAGGAAATCTGGAATTGCTCACAAATATTAGGACTGGTATCCCCAAAAATGTGTCAGCCTTCAAAAATCCTATCTTTCCTCTAAATGAAGAAAAATATTGTAGTTTTTATATGTGTGCATTTTTTGTTTCATTATAAGGAAATTATTCTTTTTAAAATATCTTATTTATCCCGGCATAAATACACATGAACTTGATGATATCTCATTTAGCAATTAGAGAAATAAGATACTGTTGAAGATATTACAGCTACCTTATCAGCTGTTTGAGTTCATTTCAAATATTCATGTAAGAACTTCATACAGATCTCACTGAACCAGCATGGGCAAATAAAGGAAAAATAAACTTGAGTACCTGTCAAAAGAACTAACCAATTTAGAATCAGCTGTCAGTGTGTCTAGTACTGCCATATACATACAATTCTGCAAGTGCATAAGTGATGAATGGCCAAGATTCAATCATACTGAATCATTGTTTTAGTTCTGGCCTAAATTGTGATAATCCATAGAGTGAAGCTTCAGGGCATCAATTTTTTGTTTTTTAAAACTATTCTATAGAAATGCATTTTCCAGAGGCCTCTCATTCTCCTTTTAAAGTATTCTCTTTGTAGAGAGGCACTGTTCAAAGAAAGAAAGAACAGTGCTAAAATCATGTGTTTGTTTGTTGTCTTTATGGACAGGATATCAGCCAATCTGCTGGATAGCATTTTCAAATGCTTTATAAACAATTATATGTGAACATTATTTGTTTGAACAAGTCAGAAATGCAAAAAAGTTCTTTCAATACTCAGTGGTCTAGCATGTTTTCATAAATAATGCAGTGCAAAATGGGAGAGCAGCATTTTTTATTATTTTAAAGAACATGGAGATGCTTCAGTATTCTGTTTGATAGACAATCGAGAACACACATTGAAAGGCAGCCGTTTCAGATACTGCTGCTTGTTTGCAACAGAAGAAGTGCAAGTAGCTTCCATTTCTCCTCTTTTCTGTAAAATGTGCACAGCCCAGATTTCCACTCTTCCTCCGTGGAGATATTCACACAAATCATGTATTACTGTTGGACAGGGCTTCTTCACATTTACACACTACTCAAACCCTCCATCAGACAATTGTGTGATGGCGACAACAGAGACACACTTTCTGACTTCACCTCTTCCACTGTGTCACTACTGGTCCCACATTCCCCACTATTCGTATTATAGGACACCACCCCAATCTCTAAGCTGTTTGAGATTCCAGGGTTTCTGAGCACTTACCTTGGGTTCAGCTTCCTTGGCACAAGGGACAGCGGAGATGTGGAGGTAATGCTCCACTTGTTCTGAGGCACACCTTGCACCCGGCATGCAACAGTGTGCCCAGGAGCCTTGCACCCAAGATCCCTGAACTTGTGCCTCTTGGCTAGCTAACAGGGTTTTCCCCCTGATCGTTTGTCCTCTCACAGATTTGGTTACTAGACATAACGCTTGGCTGGAACATGACCGGGGACACAGATGTAATCAAGTATCAGGGAACATTTTAGGGAAACACCTGCTAACACGTGTATTCGCTAATGCTGGAACTGTGCTTAGATGGAAATATGTCATGTTGAGAGTGGTTTCACTACTGTTTCCAATTGTTGACTTCTGCTAATAAAAGGAGCCTCTGCAGAACTAGCCGGCAGCTTTCTTGGAGCATGCTTGCCAGCTTGCTCATGCACAGCTCACCTGCATCCAACCTCCTGTCATTCTCTGTTATTCCTACACAGAGACTGTGGTGTCTTTATGATATATGGGGGGTTTTTTGTACACATATATGCAACCTAAGCACAAGGTGGAGGGGCTCACAGCATTAATTCCCCTAGAAGGACCTGCTTCTCCTATAGTCACAGGCTTCGATTCAAGCAGAAATCAAGCACGGCTCTCACTCTCTGGCTTCTGTCTGCAGCCTACTTCTAGTCCTGCGCATATCTACTCCACTCTGGCTATTGTTCTTCTCTCTACCAGCCAGGTGATGGAGGAGGCACACTAATTTGCCTTCTGACACAGAACAACTTCATTTGTCAAATTAACAATCATATTTAGGTGGCAACTGTGGTCCTTGCATGGCTAATTGAATAATGGAACCCTCCCATTACATTTTTAACTCTAACTGGATCCAGGAGCCCAATAATTGCAAGGGATTCATGCAGACTAACCTGCAAACAGAACATGTCAATGACTGTGTTATAAATTCACAGTCCACAGTGTGTCAGCTGAATCGGTAGGTCAGCTGCTGGTTGGGTACTTACAATGCAAGCACTTGAATTGAAGAATAGCCTCTACCAATAGCGTCATGTACTTTGAAGAAGGTTTAACGCAGGAAGAAAGGGAGAAATGAGCTAAGAGGAAAGCATGTTTGGCAAATCCTCACTATTGACCAACTCCTGCCCAGAAACCTACGACCCCACTGTGGAAGGACGTGTGGATCCAGAATTGGCCTCCACAGTCACGGACACATGTTAAGACCATATTCATGGAAGATCGTCTTATTTGGCTACAAGTGATCACAATGTAGAATGATAGGTTCAGTTGCATAGACTCATATCTAGGAATTACGTCCACTTCTCTGCCACCAACAGCCATCCAGCTCAAAGACTGCAGTGAAATTGAGCTGACCACAGGATAAGATATCACACCATACCAACATTACCTGAATAATATGTCTGTTAAGGCCCTTTACAGCTACAATTTCCTAGCATTTTGGAGTGTGAGTAAATATGGAAAGCCCTTAATGAAACATGTTAAAACAAAAGGTTTTTTGTAGTTGTAGTTGTTGTTGTTAATCAAATTCTTTATAATTAGCTCAGTCAGTTTCTTTCTTGGGGTTACCACAAAACATGGCACCCTCCCTGTGGAACACCCTCCCATCAGATGTCAAGGAGATAAAGAACTACACTGCTTTTAGAAGACACCTGAAGGCAGCCCTGTATCGGTAAGTTTTTGATGTTTGATATTTTATGTTTTTGTATTTAGCTGGGAGCCCCCCGGAGTGGCTGTGGAAACTCAGCCAGATGGGTGGATGATGATGATGATGATGATGATGATTTACAGTGGTGTGCTGGCTGAGTGTGAGGCCCACATCAAAGTAGCTGGCAGTCAGCATAGGTTAACCTCTTCTTGCAGCTGTCATGCCCTGAAATGGCCATATGAAATGATCCTGGGTCAACCAGGGCAGATCACTGTTTGATGAAGGATCAAATATATGCTGTCTTTTGTGACATCTCCAAATGTACTAGGGCAGGTGAACTTTGCTGTCTTGCTTGGCCTTCTTCTTTATTGATTGAGACAGTTACAAGAAGAATCCATCTACATTTATAGAATGTAAATGACATTTTCAATATATTACATAGTGAAAACCTGTTATTAGTTTAGCACTGAGTTTGCTTTACTGCTGCTGTTATTTCTATTGTTATTATTACTATTTAGACTATTACTCTCAAATTTATTCAAATGTTAGTGGTCCTCCTGGGCTTTGACACCTGAAACCTATGTTTTTAAGGTCCACTCTGTTGCCATGATTGTAATTTGTTTTAACTATTTTTAATACTGAATTTTAAATTGCTTCAACCCACCCTAAGAGCTACTGGTGAAGGGCATGCAATAAATTTAACAATGATGATATAATAATTGTTTCCTTATTCAGTAGGCCACACAGAACAAGCCAAGGCATGTGTAGAGAACTTTCCAAAGCAGCCTCACTGTTTTATACACTGAGGATGTGCATTGATAGTTAAGAACATAAGCCTGTCTTCCCCCTTCACACAATGGACAATCTTTGGATTGGGAGAGAGCGGATTTCCAGTGCAGAATGTAATTGGATAGTTCATATCACAGACATCCACGAGCTGAAACAACTGAAAACATTTTTCCCCCCACCAATCTTGTCCAGCAGGGGGGAAAGGTCGCTGCCGTAGATGTCATGTACAGTGGTGCCCCGCAAGACGAATCTCTCGCAAGACGAAAAACTCGCTAGACGAAAGAGTTTTCCATCTTTTGAGGTGCTTCGCAAGACGAAACGTCGGGCGAGTTCTTGCGAGTTTTTTTCCTTCCCGCCCCCTTTTCTAAGCCGCTAAGCCGCTAATAGCCACTAAGCCGCTAAGCCGCTAATAGCCGCTAAGCCGCTAAACCACTAATAGCGCTAAGCCGCTAAGCTGCTAATAGCCGTGCTTCGCAAGACGAAAAAACCACAAGACAAAGAGACTCACGGAATGAATTAATTTCGTCTTGCGAGGCACCACTGTATTGTTTTTAAACAATATTTTTGTACTGTTTTAAACATTATGTTTAGTTGCTTACATATGTTCGTAAATCACCTTGACATTCATGTAAAAGGTGATCCATAAATTTAATAATAGTAATAATAATATCAGAACTAGCAAACGTGGGTTTTTTTCTGGATTTCCCATCTCAACCAATGGGACTACTTCTTCAGCCTCACCTCATTCAGAAAGGAGTCTTCAAGCCTTCAATTTAGAAACAACAACAACAACAACAATCTTTATTACGGTCCAGAGACCCAACAAAACATTACAAATCAATACAGAGTTCATACAGCCTACCTCCAGGTTAATCAAGCACTTTGTTTAGAATATAGGGCTCGTTTGTTCTTGCAACCACCGATAAAACTTTGCCACTGCCAACGTTTTAGCTTTTTTCCACAATTTAGAAACAGTGCAGCCTTGATGAGAATTGCAAAACCAGCCTCTTCCTTACACATTTTTATTTAGAAGTGCTAACTTCCTGTCATACCTCAACATACCTCAGAAGATGTGACTGACATTTGAATAAATGAAATGATTTCTCCGATAATGGATAGCTGATGTGTTGGTGCATACCGAGATCCAATCCAATCCATATCAAATATAGTTTATTTCAGAATGCAGCTGAAGTGAATTGCTGATCCATGCTAGAAATATTAATTGCATTTCTCCCTTTCTTAGTCTAGTGTGTGTGTGTGTGTGTGTGTGTGTGTGTGTGTGTGTCTGCTTGCTCACAATGCTATGCCGAGGCTGGCTTTTACAAGTAAGATTTGGCATTTCAGGACAGTTTTTCATTATCTTGTATCATGCCGGCATGTCAGGAGCTTTATGGACAACAACCAGTACATTTTCTTCAAAATCATTTTCCAAGATTAGCAAAAGAAGCCATTCTACATTGAGCAGACAATTCATGTATGCGGGGGGGGGGGATTTTTTAAAACTGTTAGTCTAAGCCTTTATTTAGTTCATTTACTGAAAAGTATTGCCACGTACAACTCTAGGTGCTGAATGTAATCACACTATGCTGCAACTTTTGCATCCACAAACCATATCCAGCCATATTAGCCTTGGCTAGATTATTTCTGCACACATTGTTGACATTGGACTGGGAGCAATGAGACTGGGAGAATATTCAACAGAATTGCTTGTTGATCATTTCCCCCCAAGACGCATCACCCAGGACAGGAACGATTTGCCTGCTGGTGGCAGAGCTCCAGTAATAGCCTCTTGACATGGCACCCCTGCCACTTATTGGTAGTGGGAGGCTCAAAGGATCTGTGAAGTCAGGGTTGCATGGATGCCCCTGTGGAGCCAATCCTGTTTTGCTGCCAGTGTACCTGCACAGCACCAACTCACCACTGCTTTTGCCCTGACCATGGGGATCTACAAGGAGCAAGGGGGCAACTTCCTGCCCCATGAACCATAATCTCAGGATTCTCAGATTTCATTTAAATAAACAAACAGTAAGTTTCTAGCATCTGTAGAACCTGAGATATGAAACAAAATGTACAGGCACTATTTTCATAATTTTTTGTAATAAAGTAGCTTGTTCCCCACTGTCAATATTTTTCTTTGCCAACCACTAGAAAAATTCCGATGGATGTTCACGCTCCTCCTGGCAAGCAGTAGCAGCAACACCACCACCCAGTAAACCCCACCAGAGAATATCCTCTGCAAATTAGGTAGAGTCACCCGCCCTACCCTGAGCTGTTATTGGACTACAATTGCCATCATCCTTGATCATTGGCCATGTGAACTGGGACTGACCGTAGGGCCAAAGATTGGCCATTTCCTGCATTTCCATTCAGTTCAACGCACAAGGTGGGTCAAAGGAACATAATGCAACACAACAAAACCAAACAAATTCTTGACGCAGAAAATAAATAAATAATATAATATAGGTTTGCCATACAACAGGAAAATTCCTGACCTGTCCTGGTTTTCTGGTGTAAAAAATGGCGTCAGGGGGGAATTTAGCCTATTTGGCAAAATGTCAGGGGAAACCCAGATGTATGACAATGTGATAGAAAAAGCAGCATAAAATCACTAATTTGGGGGGAGGCTTGCCCAAAAAAGCACAACAATTTTTGTGGTTTCAGGAATTCAACTTTTGAATTATGGCAACCCTATATAATAGCAAGCTAATTCACCCCAAACGGTACAGAGATCAGTATCCATGAGTGGAATTTATGCCATCAGAGTTACAGTGCCTTTGCATCTTCTCTAAAAACTTCTAGAGCTGAGCCAGCAGACCTCGTGGGAAGATAATTCCATTTCCTATCAGCTTAACAGCTATGTTGCAATCAAGCCACTAAGGTTTGTACTGGAAAGTATCTCATATGTTTATGATCAGGTGTCAGGATTAGAGCATTATGAGATCCTGCCAAATTTCCCCATTCTAAAGCCTGTTTGTCTTCTGGGGGCGGTGGGGACAATGGAACTCAAAAGCCTGCTTCAAGTGAAGATTTATTTGAGTTTTCCGGATCAGCTAGCTCTAACCAAAAATCATCAGCATTCAGTGGAAATTTAGCTCGAGAGTCATCCGCTGGGATATCTTTTAATTTGATCATTAATCCTAATTGCACAAGTCACTGGCTTCCAGGCTAAAATAAATAAGAGAAAAGAAAAGGGCAGCAGCCTTCTTTTCAGCTTTGGCATCTATACCTACCTCAATATTTAAACAGCAAATTAAGTCATTAACACACACAGAAATCCAGGAAAAGCAAAATATGAAAATTTGTTCTATTAACTCATATAAAACTTTAATGTGGAATGAAAATGATTCATTTAGTGTGATGTCTTGTATTTTGAACTTCTAAAGACTTTCAAGTGTAACTGTTAATGGTCCAGTGTTGAGGAATGCATCTTTGCCTCTTGAACATGGACTTTATTTCACTTCCACTGCCCCCAGTTAACTAGGCCAAATCTTGACTACTACATGATAAAAAAAATGACATTTTGCTTTCATTGATTATGTAGCATGAGTCCTTTTTTATTGAAAAAGGAATGGGGGAAAGCAAGTCAGTTTTTCCAAGTACAATTAAACAATATGTTAATGTTAAACAATGTTAAACAAATGAAAATGGGCTTGTCCTTCCTGTCTATATACTAGAACTGTGCAGTTGTTATGCATGTGTCTGTATGCATAGCATTTGGAATCAGCTTGATTTCTTTCAGATCTGCTCTGTGTTCTTCCAGTTCAATTCATTATGTAAGTGCAAATCTCATCTGTTAAATCCAAAGCTGTTTTGCCTCATTAACTATAACAGGGAATCTAAAAACAGTATAACTTTTCACATAAGTGGATAAAATTTGCAGCCATTACAGGCATGGTCACCCCTTCAAAGTGAATGAAGCCTGGTAAATTTCAAAAAAGATTGCTGCAGTTCTTTCTCAAGGGCAAAGAACCACATTCTCTCAAGTAGTCCTTTTTTGGGGGGGGGGGTTGGGGGAGGCCAATCAGTTTGAAAACTGGAACATGAGCAAAGCATGCCAGGTAAAATTACTGTCAAAGTTCAGACAGATCCTGTAGGTCCAGGAGCCATCATGCTACATGGTTTTACCATTATTATATATATAAATAAATGGAGAAATTATCACCATGAGAAGAGGGAGAAAGGGGAAAGTGAGCATGCTATGTTTTTAAATTGTTTGTTAAGAAAAAGAATTATTGAGAAAGAAACAAGCCACTCCGCCACGTACACCCTGCTCTTACAGCCAAATCTACCAACACGCTGTGATTGGAATGCTCTGTGAAAATAATTCACTATGATTAAAAGCTGGGCCTGTCCCTCCCCACTGCCCTCACCCACATTCCCAATCATCTCAACTCAAGCTTGATTTCATTTCTTTAAAAAAAGGGGGAGAGTAGGGAAAGCTTTATTTCTGAAAGGATGCAACAAACCTACTCTCAGCTCTGCCTCCACCTGACTTTGGAGCATGAGATCATTACCCAAATCACCCCAGATCAAGAAATTATTTAGGGAACACATGGAGTCAATGCATACTCGTTATCCATATTCTTGCAAATTGATTCCCAAAATGCTGTCAACTTAAATGTGCGCTAAGACACCAGGGTTTAGGTGGTTGCCACATTGTGTATGAGAAAAAAAGCATACTGAAAGCTTCACATATCAGTGTGGAGTATGGAAGGAGAGCAGGGTCAACCCCTCCCCCCAAGTTCCATTTCATTTTTAGCAATTTACCATAAGCAGGAGCAACCATATAGTGTTCCAAGCTGGGAACGAACAGTCAGAACAGCTGACACATTCTGGAGAAGGTCAGGACCAATGCACCTTTATATTGCTTTACAGTCAGAGATTCTTGTTCTGCTTCCAGCTGCTCATCTCTGATATATTTAGATTGTGTGTGAGCCCTTCCTGTGCAGACCTTCTGTGCAGTTTGCTGTCCATGAAGTTATTTTGGTTTTTTTCTAAGTGTTTGTGTAACTGATGAATCAGTAGCAGTCTGTGGGGCAGGACAACTCTGCTTATTTGATCCTTCAACACCATTGCTCTGACTTATTGAAAAGAATAGGGGGAAGTGGTGGTGTCAGTGCAGTGGAAATGCACCAGTGGAGCCAATTCAGCATTCCTGCTGCTGCATTTGCACTATGCAGGCGTAACTGCCTCCCTTTCTGAAAGCAGCCCTGTATCGGGAGGTGTTTATTATGTTTTTAGATATGCTGTAAGTCACCCAAGGTAGCTGGGAAAACCCAGTCTGATGGGCGGGGTATAAATATTGTTGTTGTTATTTCTTGGTAAGCCACAGTGATGGCAGTAATGGTAACAGGGCAGGGATCCAGCAGCACCATACCAGTCACTGCTCTAACAGGGTTTTTGTTTTTGTTATTATTATTATTTTATTTTTTAATTTATATACTGCTCTATACCCAGAGGTCTCAGGATGCTTCACAGAACAAAATCAAAATTTAAACAATGAACTTATTTTGTTTGGCTGTAGTAAGTTTACATGTCCAAGGAGGTTCATATACCCTCATATATCAGACCAGTCTATCAGCTCCAACAATGATAAAGCACTGGAATTGATGGAAGGTGTGTTTCTTGGATGCACAGAAATTATTATTGTTATTGTTATTTAATTTGTATGCCGCCCATCCGACTGGATTCTACTAGTGTGTCATCATCTCCACCTCTCAAATCAATGAACTTATGAACACTAGCTTCCTCACTATTATCTGAGCACAGGCGTGTCTGGATTATCATACAAAAAAGCAGGTACCCCCACCCAGAATACCCACCAAACAAACAAGAGAATAAGCAGAGTGTCAAAAAACAGTCCCCCAACAGCCAAAAGCAAAACCAAAAACCAGACATCCCATCACCCAAGAAACCACAACAAACAGAACAACCACTTTTAATAACAGGCAAAAAACCCACAAGCAAGCAAGCAGACAAAGCCCCCTACATTGGGGCCCAGAGTTTACTCTAAGGACAAGGTACCTGGATGCCTACACTTCACTTTATACCAGCCTAGCACATTCCATGGAGGGGGGAGGATATCCTCAAACCCACAACTTCATTTAGAAACTTGGAGGGAGGGGGCTTGGTAGCTACCACTTTGGGGACTCCAGTTAATTTTATTAAAGTTTACTTAGTAGTTAAATTAATGTTCAAATTTACTATTAAAAATTCGTTAGTAAAAGTTTTGGAAGACTTTCCAAATCTATTGCCCAATATGCAGTATCAACAACTGTTTCCTTCATGTTGCTGTTTTACTTGTTGATTCACTCTCCAGATTAAATCTGGTGATGCTTGAAAAATGTTAATTTCCAAACTAATGAAGAGTATATTTTGATGCTCATTTTGCTATAGCAACATGTGCTGGTTTTTTATTCCCTCATAAACCTGTGTGTCAAGAATATGGACACTGGATTAATTACAATTCACTAATTTATGTCCATTACTGCCTTTGTTTTACAGACAGAAAGTTATTTAACTCAACAGATGGGAAGATGTCTGCAGGTCATAAACCTAATACTATTCTAGGAAAAGTCAACATAAGGTTCTTGCTTCTTGAAGTGTAAAGCTACTTTATGCAAATGAAATTTCACAATAAAATTACTTAGTACTTACTGCAAAGTCCCACAACACATATCAAACCATTCAAGATAAAAGGATTTCCTCTTACTGGAACACATAAGACCTCCATAATATTTTGTGTCCCTCTTGTGATTGACTATATAGTTTAGCCCACATGTTTGAAAAAGAAAGTGTATCACAGCACAGTAAAATGTTGCTCAAGAAACTACTTCTCTTCACAAAATGCTTATCTGGAATTCATGAGATCTGGGATAAATTTCAGGCAGTGTTGCAGAGATTCCATGTGAATCCCTAAAACACAGGTAAAGTTAACTCCTAGGACCAGTTAATCTGATTTAACACCAATGCAATTTATGGAGAAAGACTATTTTCCCTGGAATGGTGGTTGAGCGACTGCAGGATCCATGGCTTCTTTTTTGCAGATGGATAGGGAGAACCACAGATGACAGGCAGATGCAGAAAGGTGCATGGCCACTGCTCTTCTGCTGGTAGTGCTCCATGGACAAAACTGGGATAAGAGGCTGATTATGATTCTTGTATACATGAATCTTTTGGTTTTATCTCAGAATGCAGGATTCTACTTTCTTGCCAAGCAGTTTGATCAGTAAAGGTAGGAGATGTTCAAGGCTTTTCTATCCCCCACCAAATGGCCCAGCAGAAAATTAGCAAGAGGGGAATCTGGCGTGATGTCTTCAGGTCACCACAAACCCTTTGCTGCTCAACTTCAGACCTTTGAAAGAGACAAACCCGGAAGGAGGGAAACTGATACATGGTGCAAACTCACCCATGGAGCTAAGTACCACTACCTCCCCACTCCTGCTATTCCCCCTGGTCAGCAACAGTGACCCACCTGCAGGCAAGAGAACATAGTGGTTCTGCTCCATCCAGCAAACGCTTCTGCCTGAAACATGCTCAAAACAGAATTTGTAATTTATGAAACTACACTCAAGAAAATGCTGTGCATAGCACTGTCTACGTGTATCATTTCAACAGAAACTTGAAAGTAAGTTATATTAATGTGACCCCCTCCCATTCTAACTTCCTTTCTATCAAAGCAATAGTTGGTCCCTCCATAGCATATAGTTTATTAAAATTGAAATTAGTGATTGAAATTATATCTCCAGGAAGCTGTCATGATTCCCATTACAATGAGAATGTAATTACAGTTTAATTTATAACAAGTGTATTTCAATTATTTTTCTCAGAAATGAGAAACTTATTATTAGCAACTAATTTCAAGAATGCCAAGGTTTTGTCTGCAGATGATTCATTTATTTGCTGCCAAATAAAAACAAGAGACAAGACTTTATGCTGTATAGGGTACATATGAAAAAGTTTAGAATAAACTATGGTGCAAGTATAATCAGTTGGAGGCACATGTGATTCTCTCTGCATCTTTATGTGATTATCTCTGTCTTGAAAAGAGTGACAGTTAAGTGTTGGAAGGGAGGGAGAATTATTCTCAAGGACACTTCTTAAAAATGAATTTAGAAGCATACTGCTTAATAAATAGTGTAGACTACAAGTCCTTGATGCTTTACTTTCAGAACTAGGACTCTCTGCAAATTGCCAAGAGCATTTAATGTTACAGAAATGGTAATCATTTGTGCAATTCAATGCACAAGAGTTCAAAGATTCAAAAGTCTAAGCATTTTTGTAATATCCAGGCATTATTGCTTTACCGATTCCACATCAAAGTATCACAGTCTGGTAGGCATGTTTGCACATCACATTGCAATGAATGAAATACGCCACAGAGCCTGAATTTACACAAACCTTATTGTCTTCAATGGATCTTGAATTAAAGAGGTCCTTGAAGGACTGTGCTCAGTGTGCAGTGAGTGAATGTGAACAGATTTATGCCAACAAAATGCATCACATCTAGGTATGAGGCACCTAACCATAAGCCTGCATTTTTATCAAAGCTTCTATATATTTCAATCAAGGCTTGTATTTAAAAATGAGCTTAAAAAGGATTTTCAAATGTTTCATGCCAGGCAGAGAAAACCTTGGCCATTCTCCTAAGACAAGGGGGCCCCATTGATTTATAGTAGAAAAACAATTCTCAAAGTCATAAAAAGGGGAAATTACATACACTGCCCTTGCAGGCTGAGAAAACACCATTAGGAATGGGTAAATAGTAAAATGATATCATGGAGCCTCACGTTAAAACCTTGAGCTAAATTTTCTAAGGCCAGAGGCAAATGGGGAAAAACATTTAGCTGACAGAAAAAGAGAACATTTTTGAAAAGTCTCTTCTAAAGCTGTTTCTTAAACTGAGAGAGTTAAAAAGGTTAAAATGTGTTAAATGTTGGAAAGGCAACTGGCTTGGCAGAAGAAGAAGCTTCTTCCTATTTTATTTTGAGGCTGGAAAGGGGGGTGAAAGGGGGAGGTGTACACTGAAGAGGTTTCTGTTTAAAAGCTGTGTTTTACTGAGTTCCTTCCTTTTTACTTTGAAAAGCTTTATTCTTTTAAGAGGCTACCTATGATAAATGTATGAAATATATTAGCTTAAATATATTGGCTTAAATGTAATTATGCAAAGGATTTAAGGAATGCTAGATTCTTATTTCATATGGTTGTAAGAGTTGTATTTATCCTGAAATTAAGTCAGCCACCAGCCTAGCCCCCCCCCCCCTGCCAGACAGAAGACGCCATCCAAGCAGTCTTGATATATAGTTGTCAGGCATTTGTTTAGAAACCTTAAATGAAGGAAATCTTTCAATGTTGATGTGAAACTCAAGATCCTTGACATCTGTTGAACATAAAAATGTAAGATTAACCATTTGTTTTAGAAGGCAATAGGGCAAGGAGGGCAAGAGGTGAGCTGGTAATTAAGATTCCATGTAAGATATATTATTACTTATATGTCATATATATAGCTCTTTGTCTCCCTTATAAGGGCAAGGAAATGGGTGTATCTTTTGTGGGTGTATCTTTTGTGATTGGTTCTACCAAACAGCCAATAGGAATTTCAACCAGGCTGATTGGACAGAGGCAGCCACAGGAGGAGCAAAGGGGGCTGGATTAAGGGAATATAAGTGCTGGCCAGAATGGCAGGAGGCCAGGCCAGAGCTTGGTAACCACGTACCACTGAGCCTCTTATTTATTTGTCTGACAAATAAATTACTATTTTAATTTCTCTATTGCTGCGTTGAATATTTCATTCCAGCTAAGCGTTAACCACAAGCAGGGTGCTACAGGTAGGGATGGACATATCTGTGGATTTCAGTTTCGCTCAATTTTGCATTCTTTCAATTTTAAGTTTGGTTCACTCCATTTATGCATCAGTTTAAAAAAATGGCAAGAAAGCCAGTATTTTAGTGTTTATGCCTCCCATTATACACATTTTAATGCCGTTTTGCCTAATATACGCATTTTTACAAGCATTTTCCTAACACGTTTTACATGTTAGTTCAGTAATATATGCATTTTAATGCACTTACCCCTAAAATAGGCATTTTATTATACATTTTTGATCAAATAACTGCACTGCCAGAGTTGGAAAAGTGTAGATTTCAAAGGCTAGCTGCGTTTGGCTTTGTGCATTGTTTCAGGAAGGTTGGAGGCAATGTGCTTCTGAATATTGGTTGCTGGAAACTGCAGACAGGGTTAGTGCCCTCATACTTAGGTCCTCCTTGTGGGCTTCCCATAGGCATCTGGTTGGCCACTTCGATAACAGAATGCTGGA
Organism: Podarcis erhardii; assembly: GCF_964252035.2. NCBI lineage: Eukaryota > Metazoa > Chordata > Lepidosauria > Squamata > Lacertidae > Podarcis > Podarcis erhardii. The sequence continues at coordinate 64,620,919 of NC_138508.1, forward strand.
CTAGATGGGTCATTGATCTGATCTGCAGGCTCTTCTTATGTTCTTACATTTGATAGGGATATTTTTGCTCCATCCCTACTTCTATATGCCATTTCAATGAGAAAAGATAAGGACTTGTTAATTGTACCATTAAAAAGAATTGGATTTAAAAGTGTTGAACTTTGGCTGGACCTTGTCCAATATATTTTTGATGACATTGCATCTTACTTACATAAAAACTAGCATATGGCAAATGGTGGGGTGTCTTTAATATTAATATTTTAGTAAAATCCTGAGATAAGTTTGGATATCTAAAATGGGTATTTTAAGATGAAGAAAATCAAATGCTCTGAATAAGTATATATATAGAGATAATTATTTCAAACTACAAGAAAAACAACTTCTTTTATCTCTGCAAGACCACTGAGCCAAAAATATAGCAGCAATTTTAAGGTTTGTTTAAGAAAAAAAGATGTTAAGTTCAGCAATCCAAAAATGGGTCTTTTCAAGAAAGCATTTCCTGCAGCTGTGAGATCTTATGACATCTTAAGTTTAGAACTTGTAACTAAAACGAGTTACCCATTGTGTTTACAGAAGTTCTATTCATGGCAGGCTGCCTTTGCTAACCAGCTGAAATCTGGAAGTATTTATAAACAACAAAATACACTAGGAAGCCTGATTTTAAAAATCAGTCAGGTTGTTTAAGAATTTATCCCTCCACCTTTACACAAATAATAATAATAATAATAATGACTACTACTACTACTACTACTACTACTATTATCATCTTCTGACTTATTGAAGATGGTGGGGGCAATCTAACAATCTGTTGGGTGAAAAGGTGGGCATAATTAAAAATCTAGCACCAGTGGTACAGCACATTATGGTTTGCAAGTAAAAAGTTTTCTGGGTTTATCCACACATCTCCAAGTAGAGCTGGGAAGTCAGAAAAGCTTCTGCCATTCAGTGTGGACAATATGAACTAGATGGTACCATGTAAGGCAACTTCCTGTTTCAATCAGCTCTTAGTTTATTCAAAACCTGAGGGCTAGAAAATTGAGAAAGGGCTGTAGTTCAGTGGTAGAGCAATGTAAGGCAGGTTTCGATGTTCTAATGTAAAGTTCACAATTACCTTCTGTGTGACAAGAAATGCTCTTTTTACATGGGCATTGATCATTTGTCATGTGGTGTTCTGCATGTGCACCAGAGCCGATTTGGACCAAAAAACCAAGACATGCTGAAGAAGAAGAAGAAGAAGAAGAAGAAGAAGAAGAAGAAGAAGAGGAGGAGGAGGAGGAGGAGGAGGAGGAGGAAGAGGAGGAGTATGGATTTGATATCCCGCTTTATCACTTTCCCTTCCTCCCCCACAACAAACACTCTGTGAGGTAAGTGGGGCTGAGAGACTTCAGAGAAGTGTGACTAGCCCAAGGTCACCCAGCAGCTGCATGTGGAGGAGCGGAGACGCGGACCCAGTTCCCCAGATTACGAGTCTACCACTCTTAACCACTACACCACACTGAACCAAATGGGCCACCCAATCCTATGACCTAGCTAAGATGTTCAGTGTCATCACAGAGACAGAGGATCAACGCAAGAATGTCAGTAAAAAGCTTCCCCTTATGCATGCTCATCTACTCTAAGACTCAATATGAATGAAACTAAACAGGTAATTGTGAAATGCAAGCAAAATAGTTAACAATCAGTAGGGCCTGATCCTGAATCACTAAAAGCAATCATTTGCTCTTCAGTTACTGTCAGTAAGATTGACCACCCTGATTCTATATTACTTCAAACATTTCTCTGCACACGATGGGAGCAAAGACATAGAAATCTGGAAGGTATAGGAGGGGACCTCCTGTTTAACACACCAGTAAGACAGGCAGGTGGAAGGAAATGGGGCCTCAGGCACCTGAGAATCATGGATGGAGCTTGGAAATTGTAATAAATGTTTTTGGATTTTTTGTTGTTGTTGTTTTGCAGATAGCCTTGCTTTGCATGCTTTTGCAAACTTTCAGTAGTTTAAGTGGTATCTGCTGTTGGGCAAGTCCAATATCCAAAACCTCTTTGGATTATTAACTTTTTGTCCAGCTTAGAATGCGCAGAAAAATCAATTCTCTACTGCAACTGGCTTGTGCATGGCTCAGCAGAGAATGAAAACTGCCAGCTACAGCTCTTTGATTCACTGCCTGGCCCTAATTCTGAGTACCCTTCTCAACAGCCTTAGGGATTTTTGAATATGCATGTTGGTCTCCTAGGTGTTATAAGGCAGTTGATCATAGTCAACATATACATTTGCCAAAGCACACCCCTCTCCTCTAGAATATTTATCTTCCTCACTAGCATACTCCGTTTTGGAGGAATAGCATAGGACAGGCCTGTGCCAGATCGACCACATAGTATTGACCTCCCTGTGCCAATGAAACAAGCACTCAAGGGATAATCTCTGCCTCATTTGCAGCATTTCAGTTTTATAGTCTTTATGGCCAGAAGGGGCATGGGATAATTTAGCCGCGCCTCTGCAATTTATTCCACTTGGATTCAAGAAAGCTTTTTAAAAAATGATCCCCCATCTGGATCTAAATGCTCTAAACAACTGTGGTTTTTGTATTCCCTTTGACATACAGTTTATGTGTTTTATTAAATTTGATGCTAGAAACAGCTCCTTATTTGAAGTCAGAATCTGCATAACTTCAGCACCCACTCTTTGGACCATCCTTTGCAGAAGGACCTTCCTGGCTCATCTTATTTTCACAGAACAACTGTAGTTATATACAGTTCTAACCCAAAATGGTACACTCTTCCATTGTCTCCCCAAACAGAAGGATGCTAACCAACATCCCTTCTGATCAGCCAACTTGGTGCCATTATTCCTGCTCCAAATGATCACCCAAGTATGTCCACCAACGAACATGTCCTTATAGGAATAACAAGATACACATTAAATTTTTGTCTCTATAATTCATGCTGCTCAGTATCAAGACAAGCAAGGAGAAAAAGGGCTGGTTGGTTAAGCAGCTTATCGGGACACAGGTGGCACTGTGGGTTAAACCACAGAGCCTAGGACTTGCCGATCGGAAGGTCAGCGGTTCGAATCTCCATGACAGGGTGGGTTCCTGTTGCTCGGTCCCTGTTCCTGCCAACCTAGCAGTTCGAAAGCATGTCAAAGTGCAAGTAGATAAATAGGTACCGCTCCGGCAGGAAGGTAAACGGTGTTTCTGTGTGCTGCTCTGGTTCGCCAGAAGCAACTTAGTCACTTAGCCAATAAAGCGAGATGAGCGCCGCAACCCCAGAGTCGGCCACGACTGGACCTAATGGTCTTTACCTTTACCTAAGCAGCTTATCAAGTGCAGAACTGCACATGACAAATACAAAACCAGGCACCTGTGTTCCAGATGTACATGAATCCATGTAGATCATTGAAGAACATACCCTGTAAGAACACATATTATTTAATGAGCTAGAACTGAAATAAATGCAAAATTTATCAGCAATTTGAAGGCAAATAGTCAGTTCCACTCAGCATGGGATATTGTGGCAAGGCTGTAACTGACCTAATCTGCAATTAGTACGCAATCTCAGCTGATGAAGGATGCCTTTTTGGATACTATCATAGCATCCAAAGTAAAGTCACCCCATGCTGCAACTTACAGGGAAGTACAAGTTCAAAAAAGGTTTTATCTAAATCACTGAACTCATGCAAAGCCAGTTAGGAGGGACAGGACCATGGACCTGCCCTTCCGGAAGCAATATCACCACTATATGCTGTGGCTGGCACGGGGCAGGGCGGTGGTGATGTCAGGCAAGTTTGGCTGTACTGGTGAGAGCTCCAATTGGCTTTGCTGGTGCTCCTTAGCTGTCCTATCCTTATACTTTCCCAATCCACTAAAGTTATGCTGCTGCCAGGAGACCAGGTTCACAGTGCCACTCACCCACCCACCAGCCCTCTAGCAGCTCTTGACTGAACTGCCTACAAAAAGTCCTTCAGTCTTAACCAGATTGGGCAATGGGCCTTCATCTATCCAGTTATTGATTCCAAGCACCTGTTCAACATAGCCCATGCCACACTAGTTATGATATAAAGGAGAAATAGAGCCAGGCATCATCTGCATAGTGCTAACAACTCAGTCCAGATCTGCAGACTACCCAGCAGTTTCATGCAGCTCTTAATAGCATGGGACACAAGAAAGTGCAGGAATAACAGTGCTGAACTATAGTTTCTCAGCAATAGTGTGCAGTCAGAAGGCTCTTTTGTCAATTTGACAAAGGCACTTTGTAAAAGTTCCTCCTTCCACCACCACCTCCTTTTTTTAAGCAAACTATTCACCACACTGAGCCTCTGGACTAGCAGTGTAAAAATGAATAAATCATCAGATCAGGGATCTAGCAATAGTAGAATGTGCTGATGATTGTGGGGAGAATGAGATTCTTGGGAGCCCTCCAGGTTATGATTCCTGATCTCCCTTGCTTCAATCTGAAAATCAAGTACAAAGGGCACCATCTATCATGAGTTAGCATGAGCTCCAGATTTTTATTTATGCAAAAAGTTAACCAGTTTTAGCCTTTTCTTCCATAAAGGAAAGTAAATAAGATGTTTCTCCTGAATTTACCATGTTTCTTTTTTCATTTTTCATGTTACATACATTTCTTATAAATTTAATATTGACAATCCTACCTACCTACCTACCTAATTCAAATCATATAGTCTGTACATTGCTAAATTCATTACCTACTTCATTTGATGCCTACTGGTAATCCATTTCCCAATTTTGAAGGACTTGCTTTACTATTCTTTCTTTCTAAGATGAAGACAATTAGCTCTTGGTAGCTGACATATATTCAGCCTTGAATGAGTTCCAGTAATTACTGATCTGTGATTGCTTGTGCCAGATCCATTGTAGGCTTTGACTTCCCTAAAACTCATTGAAATCAGCTACATAGAAACCAGCTAGCACTTAACAAAAATTCTCCCAACCCTATTCACATGTTTCCATTACCTGACTGCAAAAGGATATGAGACAAGCTGTCCTCTAAAGTCTGTTTGGGGAGCAAAGACAAGCAGATATTGGCCAGCTGACTGGTCTGCTGTTTGGGGCATTGCCCACTCCAGGTTGGAAACAGGAGAGAGATTATTGAGTGCTCACTTGAAGTACATTGTTAGCTTCTAGCTCAGGGAATCTTTGGCACCATTCACATTACAAAAACTACTATAGCAGCAGTCAGCAAACTTTTTCAGCAGGAGGCTGGTCCACTGTCCCTCAGACCTTGTGGTGGGGCAGACTATATTTTGAAAATTAAAAAAAATGAACAAATTCCTATGCCTCACAAATAACCAAGAGATGCATTTTAAATAAAAGCACACATTCTACTCATGTAAAAACACCAGGCAGGCCCCACAAATAACCCAGAGGTGCATTTTAAAGAAAAGGACACATTCTACTCATGTAAAAACATGCTCATTCCCAGACCGTCCGCGGGCCAGATTTAGAAGACAATTGGGCCAGATCTGGCCCCAGCCCCTAGTTTGCCTACTCATTGACTATAGAGATATATAGAGTAGTGGGTCCATGGCTTGGCTTTTGAAAACAGGGGGTTGCAGTACTTAGCAAATCAAGAAGTACTGTTCTAGCTAACCTATTTGCAGATCTTGTTAAGCAAATAAAACTGCTGTCTATTTACCCCAGATAATGTGTCATGTCTTCATTTCTGGTGGAGAAATGAAAGATTGTTCTTCTTCTCAGCGTTTAATGGCATAGCAAGACCCTAAAACCACCACCAACTGGCAACAATGCAATCACATTTCAGTCACAGCCTGTTGTAGAGCCTCATATCCTTCACAAACTGCCATAAACCCTCCAGCACTGAACTCCAGGGAGTCTTGTCCCAGAGATAAGGACCCACAGAGCAATTTGTAACACTCAAATCACAAAAACTGTGAAGGAGAAGTCCTCTGTCTTTCATGTCCCACAAACAGACCCATAGATAACGATAAACTGTTATCTCCACTCACAAACCTCATGGTATTCCAAGTCTGCCCTCCTTGCCCTGTACAAACCACTCTGAAGAGCACAATACCCATCAAAACTCTCAAGAGACAAATTTGTATCTGCCACTCTTTCGGTGTAAAAGTGTGGAAATCATTCATTGATAGACAAAATAAGACCTTCCTTCCTGTAGAACCCACCTTATTCTACTTTTGCATCTAACAGAATACATTAAAAAACAGCTTTTAGCTTCCAAAAATGACACTGGCACCACAAAATAAGTGTCCTTCTGTTCCAAAACCTTCCTAGCCATCTGATCAGCTACTTTATTCTCAACAATCACCACCTGTGTTGGAACAACAAAACTCAGCCAAAAGTCACACACAGAGTTGAATTCAACGAAGTCCAGAGTGCGACTTCTACTTGTGCAACGTAACTTCCCTTCCCTCTCTTCCCCTTGCAGACCCCCTGGAGCAGGTTTGGGAGGTGTTGGGGCATTACAGGGGAAGCTCACACAGTGACTTATTGGATACAAGTCATAGGTCTGTACATTTGTGTCCTATACACACAATGACCTTTGTTTGATGAAAACGGGCTATTGCACTAATGTTGAGACGGCGTGGGTCTTATCTATCATGGTAGAAGAGAAACAGTATAACTTGCTAATCTGTGTACTGTTTATTTACCAAGAGGGAGAAATTGCTAATATTTTTGTAACTACAAATATTGAAACCATGCTGTTAATGGTGCATATTGGGTAGGATAATTAGAGCTGGTAATTGGAGACAACAAAGATGGAAAGTAATTGGACTTTGGGAATTATTATATGATCATTAGGAGTGGAAAACAAGAGCAGAATGTAAATAAAGGGTGTGAAAAGGGCACAGTACAGGGAGAGTTATGCAAAGTTACCTCACATGGGGTAAAATTTGTGAGCAGACATTTTTTATTCTATTGCTTTTCTCTTTGGGCTTCATTGTATTGGAAACTGTTTTTAAAATTACTTTAATTCTCAAGCTGGCTAGGACAAACTGAAATATTCATCAATCATTTAGAGAATTTCCTGCAATTGATAGGAGATTTTGCCATTAAGTTTTGAAATAATTTTAATTTTCAATGAATGTAAATTAAGCACACTGATATCTGATTATCAAATAGCCTATAAAAAGGAGAACCTAACTAAATTCTATAAAAATTTTCCATGGTGCTACATTTTAAAATGTTACACTTAGAAATGGATTTATTTAAGTATCAGCAAATCAATTATATTGAGAGATTACATTTGAATGCCTGTCTTAATATGGATATCTGTGTCCCACAATTAGTATTCTAATGTATGTAACATTCCATGTAATGCTGACATTTTATAAAACCTTTTAAATCTGCATAATTGGTACATGGGGAATTCCACTACAGTGGTGTGCTGTATATTTCCTCACTTTAATATTAAGAGGCTTTCCAAGCCTATATATATGGAGGAAAACTAGAACAAGAGTGTAGATGTATTGGCTAAATATCATAAATATCATAAAGACAGAAAAGCAGAATGATCTAGAAAATAATTTTTTTGATGGTAATCAAAACAACCACCAAACAGCCTATTTGCATCCAATTTACTCTCAAGTAAGTAAATACAGGATTACACTCTAAAATATACATTTATTGAGAAAATAATGGTACCAATTATGTTTTACTTAAAAGAGAAAACTACTTTAATGTTTCTACTTTAATATTTAATATTTCAAAGAGGTTTCTTCCCTCTCACATGAATAAAATGTAAAAGCCAGACTTCCTTCTACACGTTGATAAAATGTGTAATAGTCGGAAGCAGGATTTCCTTGATTGCTGTTAAGTGATCTAGTTTATAGGGGTTAGAAATACAAATTAAAAAGTTAACACCTTAAATTTCTGACATCTCAAAGTCACCCATGGACTTTACCAGAAGACCAGATGCAACACCGGAGGAACACAATGTGCCTTGCACACAGCCATTACTTCATAAGGTAAGATTCATTCTCAATTGGTACCAAAGAAAGATAGGACCTTTTTTATGTATGCAACAACAGCAGCAAGAATCCTTTTGGCGAAGTATTGGAAGACTAAAGAATTACCTACTCTGGAAGAATGGCAGACCAAGGTGACTGAATTTATGGGATTGGCAGAGATGACCGGCAGAATTCGTGACCAGAAGAAAGAGACAGTGGAGGAGGACTGGAAAAAATTTAAAATCTATCTTAAAAATTGTTGTAAAATTTCGGAATGTTAAGATGTCAAGGGATTGGATACAAAGAATTACAGCTATAAATTGAAATTTATAAAATAGAATTTTTTTAAAGAGAATTTAATATAAAAATGGGATGAAGAATTGCTAAAAATTTTTAAAATTTGGATGCAGGGAAGGGGAGGTTTGGGGAAGTCGTGTTATGTTTATTTGTTTTTTGTTTATGTTGTAAAATCAATAAAAATTATTTAAAAAAAAAAAAAGATTCATTCTCAAGGGACTACAGAGTGAATTAGATGTTACAACAAAAATGACAAAGGTTATGAATATCAGATGAAGCCATATTTCATGGAGACTAGCCATCACAGTGATTGCTCTGTCACATAAGTAACAAATGGAAATAAAATTGAGGCAAAAAACAAAAGTTTAGCAGCTCCCCCCAAATGTCCTTAATTTATAAGTCAATTTTGCAGAAGTGAAAATTGAACCAAATAATTAAAGAATAACCCAAAGCCCTGTGATAGTCAAACAAGCAACTACTAATAGAAAAAATTATAGGTGGTTTACATATTAAGTCCATATTCAACCAGATGGCCAAGTGGAGACTTGAACCCTGGTCTCCCAGGTCCTAATGCAATGCTCCAACCACCATACCACAGTGATAGAAACCAGGAGCAGGCAATGGGAACAGCTGCACCACAGACGTGGCGTCCCTGCAATGACATCACTACTGTGCAATGAGATGGTACAGGGCAGGTAGGTTTGGATGTACCTGAACCACCCTGGCTTCACCCAGACCACTTTAACCCCCACCTTGCCCTGGTATAGGGCAGTACTGCTGCTGCCAGGCCAGGTCTGTGGTCACTCCTGATGGGAAATGGCAGCTCACATGATGATGCATTTCAAAAGTGAAATGCCATCTTGGGTCACCTGTGACTGCATGCCATCTGAGAAGTGGAAAGCAATTGGGGCAGGGTACTGGGATGCAGTCGGTGGGTCCTTCAGCCATCTTGAGTTAGCATTCAAAATCCTGGGTAAGCACAAAACAATTTAAACTTTCTGCCAGAGTAGTAGAAAAATCTAGCTAGGCCCCTTTCATTCACCAGAACTTCAAAAACAGCTGCCATGTACTACCTTCACTTAGCTGTCACAGTTATTGAATTGAGCCAAAAAAGCCCATTTATAATTCATCAATTAAAAATAGTGATTCTTGTACAGATTTTGTCTTTTAACATATCACAAAAACCTGACATTTTTGCTGAAAGTCTGTCACAGGGAGTAATTTGTTTCTAATGATCTGACTTATTATAAAAAACAAATGAAATGAAATTCAGTTTATTTGTCATGCACATAATACACTAGAATGACTAACATTTTGTGCTGTCTTTTAGAATAATGTTTTTCATCTTCAGTGGGATCTATTATATAGTACCTAATAAAGAAAAGTGAGAAATATTAAGTCAGAGAATCTATACATATATTTAAAAGCAAACCTATTCTAATTTCATGAGCTGATCTCACAGGTTTTGCTGGCTTTAATAGGGTCTACACGGATGTTACAAAGCGAAGCCTCTCAAAGTATGAGGCAGGCTTCTCCAAAGAGACACGAGTAGCTAGCTGTTAGGGAGATATAAAAGGAAATGGCAAACTAATTTTCAAATTGGAAAACTGTTATATTTCATCTGTATGAAGTATATGGAGCCCTGGCAGATAAAAGTGTGTGTGTGTGTCTGCTCAGTTCTAAGAATTCTGCTTATGTTGCACATACCGTTCATATTTGCTCCTTAGGTGGCAATAAATTCTGACTCAAGTCTTTTATAAAACATGTTAGTGGAATGTGCTTCGAAAACACAGAGATTGAGCAATGCCTAGAATGAAGACCCAAGACATATATTTGATTCCAAAGCTCACAACTTTATTAATTACTCCATAGAGGATCTGCAGTGATCAATTCAACCGCAACATGACTACCTGCAGACAACTTACTATACATCTGAGGAGATACTGTACAGGGGAAATCCCCATATCTCCTCAAGAGAGCAATGCCACCCTGGTTGAAGTTGCCACACCTGTATCATGCCTTGAGGTGGGTCTCACACTGCCATCTTGTCCTAAAGGTGAGCAGAAGGGGATACTGTAAATCAGCTCCACCCTACTGGTCAGTGTCCAAGAGCACGATGTGAAGTTGGTTGCTCATGGGCACTTTACCACAAGGTGTCTCCAAGTGCTCATCAGAGCTATGATGTCATCTGCCCTGAGCTGTGACAATAAAGCAAATTGGCCAAATTAAAATCACCCAGACTGAACTAACAGGAGTATGGACTAGACCGGGGGTAGTCACCCTTTTAATACCTACCACCCACTAATGCATCGTTCTTGATGGTAAAAATTCTTTACTGCCCACCAGTGCTCAATGGAAGAAGCATTCAGCTTCTGCTGTAGAACCCCCTACCGCCCACCTAGAATTCTGAAACACTCACTAGTGGGCGGTAGAGACCAGGTTGACAACCCCTGGTCTAGACAAAAAAGGATGCTCCCAAAACCAATTGTAGGACACCTGCTCCACCTCAAATGGGCAACCAGTTAATTCCATATTATAAAAGGGAGAGGCCTTCCACGCTGAAATAAAGAGACCAACTTTGGAGCATGCTGGGCCTTAAATAGGGCTGTTTGGGCCCCCAACTTGATTAAATACAGTCATACCTTGGGTTACAGACGCTTCAGTTTGCGTTTCTTCGGGTTATGGACGTGCTGAAAGCCAGAAGTACCAGAACAGGTTACTTCCGGGTTTCGGCAGTCGCGCATGCACAGAAGCGCTAAATCACACTTTGTGCATGCGCAGAAGCACTGAATCACAACCCATGCGTGCGCAGACGTGGTGCTGCGGGTTGCGAAAGCTGTGGGTTGCGAATGTCCCTCCCGCATGGATCACATTCACAACCCGAGCGTCCACTGTAATCCCCCACAACAATTCAAAATACAATTTAGAGAGATGTAAAATATACAGAGCCGCTTTATTTTTTATTTTTTAAAAACCCCTTAAAATAGCCAGCACATAAGCAATGATCAGCCAGGCATAATGTTAGGCACACTAGAAGCAAAATAAAAATAGCAGCACTATTTTCATAAGTGCTTTATGTAGTCCTACCAAATATAACTATATAAAAATGATTTGCTAAATCAGTGATTTGTACATCTACCAAATACCATCCATAAAATTATGCAGGATATAAGCAGCTGGTATAAATGTATGGCAGGAATAGAGTGATAAGCTGGCCTAGGAGTTCATGATAAATTTGCTGTTTTATATATAGCACAGTAACCGTCCTCTTTATCTCCACAGTGAACAAAGACATATGTAAAAGTGGCTTCACTGCAGCTACAGTTTACAATTCCATCTTGTTGCTTATTAAACTTACTACCTTAGTGACTGCCTTCTAGGTGACAATGTTTGGGAATTCATAACTCTCAGGGGTCACAGAGGGTCTCAAATGGGTTTAAATGTATAATAACTGAGAAGCAAGTGTTGTGTGTTGCTAAAAGGATGATTATTCCTGCTTGGATGCAGAATAAAAAGGATGCAGTTTTGTTGGTAGGTAGATTTCCCTACCTGTCCGATGTATGTTTAGTTCCTAATTTTCTTTTTACATTTTCTTTTTATTCTGTGAACTGCCCTGAGACCTTCGGGTATAGGGCAGAATATAATTTAAATAAATAAATAAATAAAATAATGTCAGTTCTACCTATTTATCTCTGAATTAGATACTGGAGCCCAATGTCTTGACCCACTGACATGATGTGTGTTGATTGGCTCACTTGCTGTATTTTTCGCTCTATAAGACACACTTTTCCCCTCCTAAAAAGTAAGGGGAAATGTGTGTGAGTCTTATGGAGCGAATGCAGGTGGGAGGCTCTGCTCAGTGCTCCCTTTAAAGAGCCGTGTGGAGCATGTGTGCGGCTTCTGCTGGCCTTTCCCCAAGGAGGAAGAAGGGCAGCCCGTCAGAAGGGCAGCCCCCAAGAGCCGCACACACACTCCGCGCACTCTTTAAAGGGAGCCACGCGCAGCCCCTCCCGGACAGGGGATGAAGGCTCCCCTTGCCCGGGAGAGGCTGCGCGCGGCCAAGCAAGAAGCCAGGACAGCGAGCAGGATTGCAGCGATCCCTCATCCCCGTGCCCTGCAGAGGAGGCTTCACGCGGCTATCCCTGGCATCTTGATGCAGCTTGGTGCCTGTGGTTGCTACCTTTTGTCTTCCAAGGCTCCTACACTGATGCATAACAGGCAAAGCTTCAAAGGGGTTGAGATGAAACATTAAGAAAAACTTCTCTTTATCTCAGAGACATGGGTTCAAGTCCCACACGGAGCAAAAGATTTCTCCATTGCAGAGGGTTGGATTAGATGACCCTCCTTTCCATCTCTACAATTCTATGATTCTATCAGTACCATTCCCAGTGCTTCAAAAATGGAACAGATTGCTTTTGAAGGTGGCAGACTTCACTTTGATTGGTGCATTAATGTGAAGCATAAAGATGTTTCTGTTTGCAATGAACTGCTGGTTTTCAATAGCTGGGCAATGGTTACTATTTGCTTCTGCCTTGCTGAAAGCTATGCTCCTTTATCACCTAACAGATGACTATATCCTTCTGGGAGATTTTCTACAAAGCTGTGAATATTAGCTTCTTCAACTTGTCCCCTCAGAACCTCCTTTGCCCCCCTTTCCTTGATCCAAATATGGGTGTTTTTTCTGGTGCGGCCACTGATGACACATTGAATTAACAACCCTCAAATTGGGTTGGCAGAAAATTTCTAATGTCCTCTTTACACCATCACAGTAAGCCATATTCTAAAATAAGAGATTGTTTATTGTGAATGAACAACATGCTGGAACAAGCTGCTGAATTGTGCCTGCTTTGCGCCTCCCCTTCCTAAGCCAGAAAACAGACCACGGAGGGCTGTCTTAGTGTGACATGTGAACCAGCACTTGTGGTTTGTTTTTGGAATCAGTTCATGGTTTATTTAGAAAGTAACAAACCAGAAGTGCTGATTCACACAAGTGCTGACTAGTGTCAAGCCAGCAGCTCTGCGGTTTGTTGCCTATCATATGAAGAGGGGTGCAAAGCAGAAGTAATTGACCACAGGAAAGCATAGTCTTACTGTAGGGTTGCCAGATTTGAGCTTTTTTAAAGGAAACCACCAAAATTGTTGAGCTTCTTTTTAGGAAACCCCCAAAATTGTTGCACCAAAAAAACCTGACTTGACTAAGATCCAGGACAAAGTGCCACTTTTCAGAAATTCACCCCAGACATCAATTCCACCTTTTAAATCCTAGTAATATCTGTAAAAATCCGGACATATTGCAGCCCTACTTACTGTGACATGTAACATGAGCGTCTCCATCCCCATCATTCAGCCCATACACTGAGGGACAGTTTCAAGATCCTTCTGGCCTTCAGTTCCTTTTACCTGAGTGATCTGTTACTGTCAGGGAACTGCCATCGGAGCCAAGGGTGGTGGTAAGGCTCCCCAATGACGCTGGAGAGGGAACCAGCAAGGAGAGAGGGAGAGCTTCCGCTGGGGAAGGAAATAGACATGACGCCAGGGAGAAAGAGGAGGCTGAGGGAGCTTCGGAGGGAAGGCTCCGAGACTGTTCCAGCGAGACCAGCGGGGAGAGCACAGGACCTCCCCTTGGGACGCCCACTCTGCGCAGAAAGCTTCCGCGCAGGGAAGCTAGGCGACGACTTGGTGTCAACGAACTTTTATGTTGGAGGAAATTCAGGAAACGCCCACTGACGGATTCTGCCAGTGATTGAGACAGTCACGGAGTGCTGACTGTCCAGCCAGGGGAAAGTTTTAGCCAAACTACTCAGCTTGGAGCAGTTTGCGACTTACGCACAAGTAACCCCAACCTCCATTACAGTTACTCTAATACAAACTTTGTATCAGTTACTACTCTAGCAACTGGGTAGAATCTCCACATGTATACTGCACCCAGAAACTGGATTAAGGCAGGCATCCTACTAGCTTCCACTGGGCCTGCCCAGAGACAGACTCTCCACACAGTTCCTCACTCACTTTGCAAGGCCTAGAATTATATTCATGGTTTCCAGGTTCTATTCTCCTATGAACATTAGGAATCTCATCTTTTTTCATGAAATCCATAGCATTTATTGACAGCTGAGGAGTCAGGAAAGTGACAGGTTACCAAGCCTGGGAATTTTCAAAAGGCTTCCTTTCCCTCAGCTTTCATAGTATTTTAATTTTTCATGGCTATTGAGTAGTAAGTGCTTTGTTGGTTAGGTATGTTTGCTCTCCGCTTATACAAAAGGAAAATATCAACACCAGAGTCTGTCACAATGTGTAGATTAGAACATTGTACTTTCCACCCTTCCCCAGTGGAGCTGTAAGCTCATCTGTAATTCACTATGCGGATCCTACTTAATGTCTAGCTTGTTTACTTTCCCGATATCTTCCCCCACATGAATTGCTTTGCTTTATTCTAAGCTGAATATCATTTTATTCTTGCCTTCAACAAAACTCCAGTTTGTAGCTCCCCTGTTTCTTTCTAGAGTATGCTTTCTTGATTTATTCACATGTGTGGATTTGACAAATGTTATTCACATTCTGAGAATCACTGAGCTGCTGGTAAAGTCTTTGGAAAGATACAAGAGATACAAAATGGATAATGTGGCATCTTTTACTTGGATGTAAGGATACATAAGCTTGGAGGCTACTCCTGCAGGAAGAGAGGGAAAGGAAGGGAAAATTCCAGCTATATAAAACATGGGTAGAAAGGAAAAATACTAATGGAGTTTTACATTGCTGACCTAATCACCAGCGCTCTGACTCTTCAACGTGAACTAAAAATACTACAAGAATTTCCTCTGCCATCATTAGGCTTGTTACAGTAATCCTCATTCTTATTCAAGCTGCGCTCATAAAGACAGCAAGATTTGTACCCCAATCTGTTTCTGAAAGCATGTTGTTCAATCAATGAGCCAAGCAATAATGTCTTGGTAAGTACAGTACATATAACAAAATTCTAATGACTTCAGACCCTGTACACATAGATATAGACTTGGCTCTAGACTTAAGTCATGATTATGTTAATGATGACTAACAAGTCTCATTCATTTCAGTGGTTGTATTCCAAGCATGACTGAGTCTGGCTCCAAACTATAGATGTTTATATCCTGTCCTACTTTGCATGTTCCAGACAGGTTATAACGCACATGCTCAGTGTGTTTAGACTTTATGAATAGCAGCATTGATAAGGCTTGCCTTTATAATCATGCTTTCCTTGCATGAACTGAGACTACACACATTTTTAACATAAGTACAGAACTAATGTAAAAAGAGAACCAGTAAATAGAGAATAAGTAAATTGTTCAGTTTTCATATTGTAACAAAATAGAACACATCTACAGTGGTACCTCAGGTTAAGTACTTAATTCGTTCCGGAGGTCCGTTCTTAACCTGAAACTGTTCTTAACCTGAAGCACCACTTTAGCTAATGGGGCCTCCTGGTGCCGCTACGCCGCCTCTGCACGATTTCTGTTCTCATCCTGAAGCCAAGTTCTTAACCCGAGGTAATATTTCTGGGTTAGCGGAGTCTGTAACCTGAAGTGTATGTAACCTGAAGCGTATGTAACCCGAGGTACCACTGTATACAGACATGAAGGAATAACTCGCTTCCCTCCACTCATGAAAATAAGATTCAAAGGGTAAGTAAATATACCCCACAGCAGTTGGTCATGTGATGCTGCGGATGCATATAGAATCATTTTCAGATACTGTGCATGGGTTATAACAGCATACCACATTTCCATGGAGTCATTTTCCCTTTGCATTTTCCCTTTCCATTTAGTGCTTTGAGTTGTCTTTCCATAACAGCCCTTGGCCAAACCTTCTGTTTCCAAACAGTCAGCTGTAAATTATCCAAATCTTTCAAGTTTTGAGCTATCAGATGTTGTGCTGGGATATGATCAATTCTTTGTGGGAAAGGTTCCTGTGTGCATCCTTGAAGATCATTAATGAAGCCAGTGTGGAATACATTTACAGTCTGTTTTGTGATCAGACATATTTCCTGAAATACTGCTGCCTACATATGTTTTCATGTATTCAAATGAACACACTGCAATGCAGAATCAATCCAGAATGAGCTTTTATTTTCCGGATGAAACTAAAAACTCAAGAAGTGCATTTCAGAAGCAAAAAAAATGCAATAGATCTAGATTGTGTGTGGACTAAGTAGAAAAAGCAAATACTCCGTCACCATTGATTTTATAATAAAATGTGTACATGCAGCTTTTACCTCAGATAATCATGACACATTAGGAAAAACTTTCTCATACTAAAAGCTGTTTGACCATGAAACAGACTACCTTGGAAGGTGGTGGAATCTCCTTCATTGGAGATTTTAAAGCAGAGGTTGGGTGACCATATGTTAGGAATTGTTTAGTTGTGATTTCTTCATTGCAGGGGGATGGATTAGATTACCCTTCGGCAAAGGAAGATTTAGGAGAGTGCAGCTGGTTCGCCTACACTCAGAAAGGAAGGAGAGTGGCAGGGCGCACCAAATGTTGGTGTTGCACAGGGCGCCACTGAAATTTGAAAGTCCGAAGTCTGCCACTGCCTTTGGGTCCCTTCCAGCTCTACAATTCTATTCCATTATTCAAAGAGTACCAGATGCCTAATACCTAACATACTTTCAGGGTTTCTTCTTCCTCTTTTCTTTTTCCCCATCTACTCCTATAGTTATATATCTCCTACACTTCAGTCATTTTTATGCCACTTTCTTGGCAGGACTTCTTGATGTAATGTGAACCATGAGTTAAATTACACAGTGCTTGGTCTCATGTCTTGAGGAGCACACGCCCCACGTCTGGATGTTGTAAGATGCACTGGGTACCATAGCAACAGAGCAGAGGTTGAGTGTATGACTTGCCGAGTCATTCACCCTCCCATTGGTTCAGGAATGTAGAGAGGGGTACCTGTCCTGTTTGCTGTCAGGGTCTGACTCTGAATCTGTGGCAGTCAGCGGAAGGGGCTGTGGGTTTTAGACAGCAGTGTTAGTTTGCATGGTGATAGTGTCAGTGGATCTGTACATATGTATATTTGCTTCAGGAACCAGGAGACCTGTATATAGACTTGGCATAGGGCAGGATCAGTATAGTAAATGTGTTGGGGCATAAGGGGCCTGGACAAAGGATTAGCTATGGCATGTCCTAAGCTCAGGTTGCGGCCTCTGCCTGGATGGTATCTCTCACCCTGGTCACCCTGGCCTGAATCACAACAGGGATCAGTGCTGAACAGCTCCGAAGTAGGGGGCTGTGGTGTTTCCCAACACAGCAAAGAGCCATTCCACCAGCAAGGGCTGAGTGGAATAAGAAACTGATACTTTTCCTACTGCCGTGCCAACCCCACCTGCCTCTAAGATTTGGCCTGTTTTCCATCCAACACCTGATGTTCTGTGTCAGTTATTCCACCACTCATAGGCCACTCTTTCCTGGGCAAAGAGATTTCATGGCTAGCCCCCATTTTTATATTTGGGAAGGTCGTAAAAATCTACCTCCAAAGTTGACATTTTCTTCCATTAGGTTTCTAGGCAAGGTGGGATTTTCTGGGTAGTTTCAATGAGATTCCTGTTCTAAACTTTTCTCCAGTATGACATAAATAAATTTCTTCAGCATTTGAGAAAGAAGTGCCAGGGTTGCATTTTTCTTCTGGATGGCCATTGAGAAAACCTTGAGGCACTGATATCTCAAATGTAGCATGGAAACAATTCAGAGGAAACAGATGCTCACTGCCTGCAATTGAATATTGACATGCCTGATTTGTGTGCTCATCGGAAGGAAGATCGAGCTCCAAACATATATTGGTTACATACTAGTTTAACTGCCATGGCTTCCCAAAAGGAATCCTGCTAATTTTAATTTGAGGAAGAGGCTGAGACCTTTTTGTTGGTGATCCAACATTCCCTGGGGACAAAGTATGACTTTTAAGCCACTTGGGCTGCATTGAACTCAACAGGACTTACTTCTGAGTAGACAGATACAGGAATGTGTACTGTCACAGTGCAATGCAATCCAGAAGTAAGCTTCATTTAGTTCAAAGAGACTTATTCCCAGGTGAGTATATATGGGACTTGTAGCCATAAATAGTGCCATAGTTGCATTGCTGCTTAAATCCTTCTCCTGCTTCTCATAAAATGTAAGGTTCTTGTATCCTAATAATATGGCACTGGTGTTTCTGCCAACCTCTTTACATAATTGGAAAGAGGAAAGTGTTATTATATTGGGACATGAGTTCACCTTCCTTAGTAATTGTATCTCAACTATAGACCCATGTTCCTTGTAACATTTTCCTTTCCTTTAAAGTTAAATCCTGGGATAACTGGTTGCACTCCCTTTCTTTTAAAAATTACCTTTCAGTCTGGCAAACAAAGGAATACAGTGGTACCTCGGGTTACATATGCTTCAGGTTACATACGCTTCAGGTTGCAGACTCCGCTAACCCAGAAATAGTACCTCGGGTGAAGAACTTTGCTTCCGGATGAGAACAGAAATCGTGCTCCGGCGGCTCGGCGGCAGCAGGAGGCCCCATTAGCTAAAGTGGTCTTCAGGTTAAGAACAGTTTCAGGTTAAGAACGGACCTCTGGAACAAATTAAGTACTTAACCCGAGGTACCACTGTACTGCCTAAAAAGGGATCATGTGCCAGGTCAAACTTTCAACTCCCCAAGCTTGCAGCCATGTAAAATAATGGTGGGAATGCCCTTTGGCATGCAAATTTTGGACTAATGTTTTTGAAAGAAATATCAAACAAATTTAAACAACCCATTCAAGCTACCCCAAAGTAACTTCTGGTGTGGAGGCTGGATGCAGTGAGAGGTTCTTTGACCCAGAAACAGAAGACACTGCAGGATTCAAACCTATCATATCTGGACTCTGTCTACTGCAGAGAAAACAACTTATAACTTATGTGTTTCTAAGAGTAAAAAAAGACCCAGAACATTTCTGTGCTATTTGGTGGGATTTCAGTTCTTACAAAACTCTTTTCCTGTCATAAATTGTGAAATTTGGCTTCCTGATGTCTTTTGCTACTTTTATTTTTTTACGTTATCTGCTGTCTCTTCATTTGGAAAAAATATATATAACCTTTATACTGCTCCTGTGTTTTGTTACTTTGATTATGTTTTCTTTTTTGCTTGTCTGTACTTACAATTTTATATTAATACAAAATGCAATTAAAAAAGCAAAAAATAAATAAATAATACTGTAATAATGGGATATGGCTTTTTCACTTGTAAGACTGTCAAAATCCCAGAAGGATAAATAAAAGACAATCCTGCTGTTCCATTTGCTAAAAGAACATACTGTCACTTTTATCTCATGTATTTCTTGTGTTCTTGCTGCATCGTTTCAGTTTATTAAATATCCTAGGGATAATACTCTTAGTACAGCTGTTACCGAGAACTAAAGAGAGATTTAACCAAAACAAAAACTAAGAGGAGAGATTATTTAAAAAACCTGCTAGGCTTGTAACTTAGAAGACAATAGATGAGGCCACAGCTTCCTCTATTAAAATAGCAGGGCTGCATAGCTTGAATATAACTGGTCTGAAGCATGGTAAAAAATGTGCTCCATTTCCCTCAGTACATTCCATGCATATAATGAGGCCATTTTCCAACAATGGGAAAATATGGAACAGCCTGTGGTCTCTCATTTCATCTTTGCCTGTTCCATGCCCTCCAGATCTTTTTCTGGTGACTGGGAGAGACCGCCTAGACCACATAACACCGGTCTTGAAAGACTTACATTGGCTCCCAGTAAGTTTCCGGGCACAATTCAAAGTGTTGGTACTGACCTTTAAAGCCCTAAACGGCCTCGGTCCAGTATACCTGTAGGAGCATCTCCACCCTCATCGCTCAGCCTGGATACTGAAGTCCAGCACCGAGGGCCTTCTGCCAGTTCCGTCACAGCGAGAAGTGAAGTTACAGGGAACCAGGCAGAGGGCCATCTTGGTGGTGGCACCCGCCCTGTGGAACGCCCTCCCAGCAGATGTCAAAGAGATAAACAACTATCTGACGTTTAGAAGACATCTGAAGGCAGCCCTGTTTAGGGAAGTTTTTAATGACTGATGTTTTAATGTATTTTTAATCTCATGTTGGAAGCTGCCCAGGGTGGCTGGGGAAACCCAGCAAGATGGGTGGGGTAGAAGTAATTATTATTATTAATAATAATAATAATAATAATAATAATAATAATTTCCACCTGACTTGGTGGGGTTGGGCCCTAACTGACTTCAGCTATGAAAGCTTAGACTGCTGAAGAGGCCAGAAATTATCTTGGCTGTTTCTTAGTGCTGACCCAGGTCATCAAGCTTGAGTATCTCCAACTACCACCCGCCATGAACCACCATTGGCAGGATTGGCAGCAATAGCAGCAGATAAGCTCTATACTTTTACATGTGCATTTTATATTTAACTTCCTTTAGTAATATTTTCTTTTGAAATGTCAGAGGAAAACGTATTTTGTTAATTTTGTTTATGACAAGTAATCATAAACATGAAATACAACATTAAAAATACATAACTAATTTTCACATAAATCTCAACAAGATCAGGGGTTGGACTAGATGACCCTCGTGGTCCCTTCCAACTTCTATGGTTGCAAGATAATAAAGATGCAAAAAACCAAACAGCCACAAAACAACCCAAACAACACCTCAACACAATATTGTTGGTTCAGTGCTATTCTGTATTGTTTCCACATTGTTTTACATCTGATAGATTGTGTATATGGCTTGTACATCCTTTATATGGATAATAATAAATGCAAGATGATCAGTACTTTTGGTCTTACTCAAACAATACATAGGATTTTTAAAGGATGCTTTAAAAAGATGCTCACATGTCTCTTCCATTCTTCTTTTGGCTGAGTCACATTTGTTTGTTCAGTTCTCTTAGATTTTTCTCATTATTAAGATCAAAGCAATTTTCTTGAAAACAAATTTTGAAGAATCAGAGAAATAAATAGAATCATAGAATCGCATAAATGTAGAGTTGAAAAGTGTTGATTTTTGGCATTTTGATTTATTCTGTCTTGACAAGAGAAAGCTTTATTTTGTTATTCTTATTTTTAAAATTGTTGTCATTTTTATTTTTGTTTTGTGTATTGTAAATATCATATGATGTTAGGTAATAATTTTAAGCTGCCTGGAGAATTTTATTAATGGACAGAAATATAATTTTTATTTTTATTATTATTATTATTATTTCACATAATATCATTTTTCTGTAATATAGATGCCTCTCCTGCTATTTAACTTAATCTTAGAGCACTGCTCTAAACCTCTAGTCAAACAGAGTCCATGATAGGAAAATGACCCTAAAATTGTTCCCGTATGTAATGCACAAGGATAAAGAAGGTGTAGACATATTGTTCCATTGAATCATTTATTACTGAAATAGAAAAGACTGCATTGATATCATATATTTTACCTAGCATATTTACTGGGAAAGAGGCCATGGCCAAACAGAAAGATTTATTTCCACTTTAAGAGAAATTGAGCTATTGTTTTTCTGAACCAGTTTCTATGCTATTGAACCAAAGAAACAAGATAATAATATTTTGACTTAAAAACACACACTTCTTATCCACCAAAAGGAGCAGAAATGCAAGAGGAAGCTGAGGGAGATTGCTGCTGCTTCGTAGCAATTCACTCTTCTTCTCTTCCTTCCTTGCTGCCATCATGCCTCCAGCCACCTCTTCCACTCCTCCAAGCCAATAGGAGGTATAGAAGCATTACACAGTTAAGTTCTTACCCTCTGTTTTCACACAAAATCTGCTTACCTCTGAATACATAGGACTCTGCGATCATTAGAAGCTCTTCTCCGTGTTCCTCCACAAGAGGTCTGGAGGATGGCAACACGGGAATAGGCCTTTTCTGCACTGTCCCCCCATTTGTAGCATGTCCCCAGGGAGGCTTGTCTGGCACCTTTATTATACATCTTTAGACAGGAGGCAAAAATGTTCCTCCAAAATCAGGCCTTGGGCGGATTAATATTCTACAGCCATTTAAATATATATTTTTGGGGGTGTTGTTTTGTTTTAGGGACGCGGGTGGCGCTGTGGGTTAAACCACAGAGCCTAGGACTTGCCGATCAGAAGGTCAGCAGTTCAAATCCCTGCAACGGGGTGAGCTCCTGTTGCTTGGTCCCTGCTCCTGCCAACCTAGCAGTTCGAAAGCACATCAAAGTGCAAGTAGATAAATAAGTACCGCTCCGGCGGGAAGGTAAACGGTGTTTCCATGCACTGCTCTGGTCGTGCTGGCCATATGACCCGAAAGCTGTACGCCGGCTCCCTCGGCCAATAAAGTGAGATGATCGCCGCAACCCCAGAGTCGGTCACGACTGGACCTAATGGTCAGGGGTCCCTTTACCCTTTACCTTTACTGTTTTGTTTTGTGTTCTGACTATTTACAGTGGTGCCTCGCAAGACGAAATTAATTCATTCTGCGAGTTTTTTCGTCTTGCGATTTTTTCATCTTGCGAAGCACGGACTTTGGAAAAGCTTCAAAAATCGCCAAAGTCTTCAAAAACCTCAAAAAAGGCTACCACACCGCGTGCTATGAGTTGCTCCTCAAAGTGAATGCACGGTTTTAAGAAAAAGGAAACAAACCTGCAAGACGTTTTCGTCTTGTGAAGCAAGCCCATAGGGAAATCTGTCTTGCGAAGCAACTCAAAAAATGAAAAACTCTTTCGTTTTGCGAGTTTTTCGTCTTACGAGGCATTCATCTTGCGAGGTACCACTGTATTTGTGTTTTTATCTTGTGAACCACCTTGAGATCTTGAAAGGCAGCATATAAATTTAATAATAAACAAAAACAAACAAACAAACAAACAACATTCCAGTTGCAGCCTTTCCTCTTTGGAACGAAAGAGGAATTCAAACAAATAGCCAGCACGTGTAGACACAAAGTCAGAAAAGCTAAAGCACAGAATGAACTCAGGCTTGCTAGAGAGGTTAAAAGCAACAAAAAAGGCTTTTATGAGTATGTTCGTAGCAAAAGGAAGAACAAAGAAACAGTGGGGTCACTCAGAGAAGAAGATGGTGAAATGCAAACAGGGGACACAGAAAGGGCTGAACTCCTCAATGCCTTCTTTGCCTCAGTCTTCTCCAATAAAGAAAACAATGCCCGACCTGAAGAATTTGGAGCAAATGATTCAGCAGAGGAAACACAGCCCAGAATAACTAAGGAGATAGTACAAGAATACTTGGCTAGTCTAGATGCATTCAAGTCTCCAGGGCCAGATGAACTGCATCCAAGAGTGTTAAAAGAACTGGCAGATGTGATCTCAGAACCACTGGCAGTCATCTTTGAGAATTCCTGTAGAACAGGCGAAGTCCCGGCAGACTGGAGGAGGGCAAATGTTGTCCCTATTTTCAAAAAGGGGAAAAGAGAGGACCCAAATAATTACCGCCCAGTCAGTCTGACATCAATACCAGGGAAGATTCTGGAGCAGATCATTAAGCAAACAGTCTGTGAGCACCTAGAAAGGAATGCTGTGATCACCAATAGTCAGCATGGATTTCTGAAAAATAAGTCGTGTCAGACTAACCTGATCTCATTTTTTGACAGAATTACAAGCCTGGTAGATGAAGGGAATGCAGTGGATGTAGCCTACCTTGATTTCAGCAAGGCATTTGACAAGGTGCCCCATGATATTCTTGTAAAGAAGCTGGTAAAATGCGGTCTTGACTATGCTACCACTTAGTGGATTTGTAACTGGCTGACTGACCGAACCCAAAGGGTGCTCATCAATGGTTCCTCTTCATCCTGGAGAAGAGTGACTAGTGGGGTGCCACAGGGTTCTGTCTTGGGCCCGGTCTTATTCAACATCTTTATCAACGACTTGGATGATGGACTCAAGGGCATCCTGATCAAATTTGCAGATGACACCAAACTGGGAGGGGTGGCTAACACCCCAGAGGACAGGATCACACTTCAAAACGACCTTGACAGAGAACTGGGCCAAAACAAACGAGATGAATTTTAACAGGGAGAAATGTAAAGTATTGTACTTGGGCAAAAAAAAATGAGAGGCACAAATACAAGATGGGTGACACCTGGCTTGAGAGCAGTACATGTGAAAAGGATCTAGGAGTCTTGGTTGACCACAAACTTGACATGAGCCAACAGTGTGACGCGGCAGCTAAAAAAGCCAATGCAATTCTGGGCTGCATCAATAGGAGTATAGCATCTAGATCAAGGGAAGTAATAGTGCCACTGTATTCTGCTCTGGTCAGACCTCACCTGGAGTACTGTGTCCAGTTCTGGGCACCACAGTTCAAGAAGGACACTGCCAAACTGGAATGTGTCCAGAGGAGGGCAACCAAAATGGTCAAAGGCCTGGAAATGATGCCTTATGAGGAACGGCTAAGGGATCTGGGCATGTTTAGCCTGGAGAAGAGGAGGTTAAGGGGTGATATGATAGCCATGTTCAAATATATAAAAGGATGTCACATAGAGGAGGGAGAAAGGTTGTTTTCTGCTGCTCCAGAGAAGCGGACACTGAGCAATGGATCCAAACTACAAGAAAGAAGATTCCACCTAAACATTAGGAAGAACCTCCTGACAGTAAGAGCTGTTCGACAGTGGAATTTCTCCTTCTTTGGAGTCTCCTTCTTTGGAGGTCTTTAAGCAAAGGCTTGACAACCATCTGTCAGGAGTGCTCTGATGGTGTTTCCTGCTTGGCAGGGGGTTGGACGATGGCCCTTGTGGTCTCTTCCAACTCTATGATTCTATGATTCTATGATTCTATGAACAGTTGGCTTGTGGTGAAAAAGTCTGAAGAACAGGACTTCTGAAGAAGTTTCTCATGGAGAAAATTTTGACTTGTACACATTTTTGAAGTGAACCAATTGGTCTTTGACTGACTCTAATATGCCTTTTATCACTAGAAGCCTGGCAGTCTCGTTGGCAGTGATTCACTTTATTGTTAATCCCAAGGGTTCCTCCAGTAAGTGAACACCTTGGATTTGACCTTTTGTTTCTTGCACTGTACTTATTGCAGCTAAGCTCTAATTACAGCACTTTTCCCTTTTAGAATGTAATCTCAGGTAATAGCATCTCTTGAAGTTCTTGGCTCTTGGCTCTGAGTCAAGATATTTGACAGCTAAGCTCCCAGTAAATTTCAGCCAGAAATAAGAAAAGTATCCATTTTTGACAATAGCACTATTCAGTCACAGGTACAACTGACAAATTTGGTGCTAACAAGTTTGTTTTGAAGCATCTACAGATATCGTTGTTTCTTGGAGCTATTGAATGTTATGTGTATGTCTGGGGAAATACTCCAGAAGAAAAACTAAGAAATGTATACCATGTTTCACTAGATCTATTATATTTATTCCTTATATCTCACTCTTGCCAAACTCAATAATACTAATATGGGGCTAAATTAGCATTTCAGTAAAAAGGTTAATCACTTTCCCTTCTCTTCTGGAAGCACCTGTGCAGTTCCTGGCTGGTTTGCTTAGGTCCCTCAATCATGAGTTCCCTGGGAAGAGGATTGGTTTTAAATCACCCTGGGAACTGTTGCTCTATGAGGGAACATGGGGTGTCACAACAACTCTCAGCACCCCTAAGAAATGAAAGTTCCCAGGATTCTTTGGGTGAAGCAATGACTGTTGGCATAATGGTGCTTTAAATGTATAGTGTGGATGTAGCTAAAGTTTATTGCACATTTGTGCCAACTTCCAAAGAGGCCTTTGTAACAAGCTTCCATGCAACATGATTTACAATATCTAGGGTCAAATGCCCTGATCTCACAAGATAAGTGAACTGGGAATATTCCTCTTCTGGTTATTTTGCTTTTAATGAGCAATCACCTTAGCTTAATCGACTCACTTAAAAGTCCAGGAGGAAAATAATGCATACACACACACACCAAAAAAAATATCCCTGCCATTTACAGTAATCGGGTTCTTCCTTTCCTTTCCTTTCCTTTCCTTTCCTTTCCTTTCCTTTCCTTTCCTTTCCTTTCCTTTCCTTTCCTTTCCTTTTCTTTCCTTTCCTTTCTTGTGCTGTTTCTCCATTCCAAAGGAGCACACTTTTAGCATTCTATTCGTCCTATTCAGCCTAGCTAATAGACTTCATCTGTTGGGACTAATTAACGCACAGAATGACATTAAAATACAGTAAAGCTCAGTGACAATGTTACACAATAAAACACCATAACAATGGCAATACTGCAGCATAGACAGACAGTAAACCTTGCATTCACACTGCATTTTCACAGTAAGCACAGTTTCAGTATCCCTACTGGATCCATGTGGTAGAGCTTATTCTAGAGAAGAAACCGCAAACTGCAGTGAAACTAGAGTCACCATTAAATCTCTCAGTGCTCTCTAGAAAGTTATATTTTGAGGCATATTTGTAGGTTCCTGCTTGGGCAAAATATCTGAGGAATTCAAAGGAAGACCAGGGACTTTCAATAAGGCTGTCAAAAGTATTTGGAGTGCTTTTGCTGGAGACAAACAGTCAGGTTTTGCATTGATAGCAGTGACCAGAGGAGAGCAGAGAGAAGAAACTCCATGGTCCATCTGCAGCAGCACAAGTCTACACCTTCATCTGCCCCAGCTGCAACAAAGCATGTCTCTCCCATATCAGTCTCTACATCTACAGCAGGCACTGTAATCTTCCAACACTTTGGCTTCACTCCCAAAGCCACATTCCTTCATTGTCTCCCAAGACAGACAGATGCTAACAACAACTGGTTTTGCATAGCTGGAGTTTACCAGTGAATTTTACCTGAGGCAAATTTGCATTAGAATGGCAATAAACACTAAATTTGTCTCAACAGAGTTACACCTTTTGTTGTTTGGTCTACACAACCTCTTGTGTTAAAATCTATTCCTATTCCTTTGCTTTTTTATATTCATCCAGGTCTTTAATGAAAGCGGACATATTATAAAGGGTGATACCCAACAAAAGATATGCACATATTACTGCTTAGTCTGCATCCAGTGTGCTCCCACTGCTAGTTGGCATTTACATGTTAGCTACAACCCATATTGATCCTCTAGTTTCAGTATAAATACTGCTGTTTTTCCTCAAACCGGTTTCAATCCAACCACGAAACCTAGGCTGCATGCATTTTGTACTTATGAATGGCCTGTACAGTTGAGACAGCCATTGCAAATCCACAGATGAGCAGACATGCAAATATGACAGCTTTGTGAACAGGATTTGGCGGGGGGGCGGGTGGAGCAGGAAAAGGGAAACTGAAAGGGTTGTGCATGTCAGTTGAGGGAATCCATAGCCTTCTTTAATGTGTACAGCACTGTGAAAATGTAGCTTGAAGCACAGCAGAAGTAATGACCTCACTCACTGAGTTTCAAGACACTAATGTGAACATATCCTAAGTTATATACAGAGTAGACCCATGAAGTTAATGTAAGTCAAAGGATGGGAGAATAATTATGAACTTGTGGAGGAGTTGCTAACTTGTGCCTGATTTGAAGAGGAAGGCTTTAGGTATATGCTCTGTGGAAAATATTTAGATTAATCACGGTATACTTTCATTACTGTTATGACTCACCCCAGCCTAGCATCACCAGTTTCAGGATATTTGTGGTCAACAAAAAAGGGAGAGGCAGATTAACGTCTACCTTGGCATGTAGCAGACTGGAGAGTGAGGGCATGCTTGTTTGTATTTGTCAATATTTGTGACATTAAGTAGATTTATAACACCAATTTATACCATTTCATTTGGTGTCATTTGGCTATCCAGATCCCTGTTCATTTGCATTCATCTC
Organism: Podarcis erhardii; assembly: GCF_964252035.2. NCBI lineage: Eukaryota > Metazoa > Chordata > Lepidosauria > Squamata > Lacertidae > Podarcis > Podarcis erhardii. Next base: position 64,648,917 of record NC_138508.1, read on the forward strand.
CCATAAAACATGTCCACCAACTACTCTTGGCTAAAGGCTAAATGGAAAAATTAACTTTAAAAACATATTTGAGGGCAGAAAATGAAAAGGCCTTATAGCTGTGGTATGAAATTGAGTTCCAAGAGTAAGGCTGAGGCTACAATCCAAAGCATGGTTACCAGAGAGTAAACCACACTGGACACAAGCAGAATTCCTTCTGAATAAACATGTGCTTAGGAATGCGGCACAGTGGGTCAGGGATATGGCCAGGAGTTAAGGATTTGATCTTGTGTTGTTCTCTTGCACCTATATGAATGCAGTTGTTTCAGGAGATTCTACGAACCTTTTCATTTTTAAGAGTAACAAGGTATCTGTGTAGTAAAAGGTAAGAAAACCAAGACAGGTTATCTGAAATGTCCTATTCTGCATAATTACTGTGCGAGTAGCAGGCAAAATTGAAGAAGGAATTAAAATTATGTTCCACTCAACCATGTTCTTCAGTATGAGAGACATTATATCGTGTACTTAAATCCAATAGCTTAATCCAATTAAGACAACTGTATAATTTGAATTTAATTATTAGACAAGCTAGATGATGGAAATCATGTATGCATATCAAACATGAAGCTATGCACATTTTACTGTTCTACCTGATGTCATTATGTATGTCACTAATTAATGTGTATTCATATATGAGTTTTGTCTAAAGGTCACTTAAATTGTAGGCTGATTACTTTGGCTTTTCCTCAACACACTTTGAATATCATTTAGCTCCAGTACTGAAAATATGCAGTATTTCAACTGAGTAAGGTTAACCAGCAAGCCTGGATATGAAGCACAATAAGGATTATACACAAACATAACACTTGGCAACACACAACTAGGTTGTGTGACATTACCCAAGGTGGGTTACAATGACTGTTTCAATGAAACCATCTTTTGAAAAGGGGAAGGAAGAAGGAAGAGGGGAAACATGACTGAAGGGGGTGGAGGAGAAAGAGTGAGGAGTGTGAACAAGTTATACATTAAAATTATGAGAGTCCGGTGTTTCAGTTTGGGTTAAAAGTGGTTTCTGAGTCTCATAAGATTGAATGCACCAATCCACTGATTTATCTGCCTGCCTGCCTGTTTGTTGCATTTCTATATGCAGTGCATAGTCAAAGTGTGGAAATTGCTACCCCAGGAGGCAGTGATGGCCACCAACTTGGATGGCTTTAAAAGAAGATTAGACAAATTCATGGAGGAGAGGGGTGTCAGTGGCTACTAACCAAGATGGCTGTACTCTACCTTCTGTGGAGATGACATTAGAGAAAGGAAACTGCAGCCTAGAGATGACAAGCTGGGAGGAAAGAGTAGGAAGTATTCAAACCATAGGTTTCCAGCCTTTGTAACTTAAACCAACAATATCAAAATAAGCTCCAATAAACAAGAGGGGAAGACTTGAAAACAACAGAAGCAGACCTCAGAACACTCGAAGCAGCCTTTGGAAGGCACAGCCCATAGAATAATACCTGCTACTCCAGAGGAGGAGGAGACAAATGATGGTGATAGGTGACTCCATGACCTTACTGTGGGTGTCTGCTATAGACTGCCAAGCCAGACTGAAGACTTGGGTGATGCCTTACTAGAGCAGATTACCAAACATTCAAAAAGGAGAGAAACAGTAATCATGGGGGAGCTTCAATTTCCCCGATATATGTTGACACTCAAACTCTGCCAAGCGTGTAAGATCTGCCAAATTCCTCCATTGCCTCGCTGACAATTTCATTCCCCAGAAGATGGAAGAATCAACAAGGGGATTATCTATCTGGGACCTGGTCCTCACCAATAGGGAGCAACTGATTAATGGAGTGAAAGTGTTCGGAAACGTGGGAGGAAGTGATCATGTTCTCCTGGGTTTCAAGACACAGAAACCCTCGGAGGTTTTTTAGCAGAGGTTGGATGGCCATCTGTCATGGATTCCTGCATTGTAGGGGGCTGGAGTAGATGACCCTTTGGGACCTTTCCAAGTATAAGTTTATATGATTCTATGATTATGAGGAGACCCTAGGAAAGAGAGATGAAATTACCATTTTCTTCCCTTCTGCTAAAGTTGAGAAAAATAAAAGCAACTCACTTTCTCAGTTATGACATTAAGCATTCTAAATATCTTAATTTCATGTGAGAACAGAAATATGATGGAATAAGAACTTTATATGGATGGTTTCCCGCTCAATAGTCTTCAATTAAAATGTTAAATGACTGCTGAAAACTGCTGTTAATTTCCTTCAGAAAAATAATCAAGGCTGTTCAATCAAAATAAAATCTTGTGCATCCTAAACCTGGGAGCGAGATATTGGCATGGCTTTGATTAAGCCTCACAACAAAAAGAGGGGTGTCAATAACGATGATGATAATGATGAGGAAGCCAAGAAAATAAGACAGGGAGTTACTTTTGCGAAGGGCACAGGCATAATTCCAAGTGTCAAAACAAAACAAAACATATATGGGAATTAAGAATAGGATATTCATGGGATAATCACCATTAACTGCCCCATTAGCTCAGAACAAAAAAGTAGGTTCTTCAGAAGTAGTTGGCTTTCTCAGAAAAGGCACTTTAAATACAGAAGTTTCACTGTGTTTGCTCTTGAAGCATTTCGCCATTCTCTAACTACTCTTGATTCTGGATTTAGAAATTCATTATAGAATGGGACAGTTAATGGTGATTAACTGAGTTAATCCGAGTCTGAGTTCCTTATGAGTCCCATAAAGGCCAATGTTTAACTATGAGTTGGTGTTGTATTGTTTTTTGTTTTGTTTTAGGCAGTAATGTTCTGAATACCAGTTGCTGGAAACTGCAAGAGGGGAGAATGTTCTTCTTCTTGGGTCCTGCTTGTGGTTTTTCCACAGGCAATGGTTGACCACTGCGAGAACAGAACGTCAGACTAGATAGGCCATTGGCCTAATCCAGGGGTCAGCAACCTTTTTCAGCCATGGGTTGGTCCACCATCCCTCAGACCATGCAGTGAGCCAGACTATTTTTTTTTGGGGGGGATGAACAAATTCCTATGTCTCACAAATAATCCAGAGATGCATTTTAAATAAAAGCACACATTCCACTCATGTAAAAACACCAGGCAGGCCCCACAAATAACCCAGAGATGCATTTTAAATAAAAGACACATTCTACTCATGTAAAAACACGCTGATTCCCGGACTGTCTGTGAGCCGGATTGAGAAGGCGATTGGGCTGCATCCAGCCCCCGGGCCTTAGGTTGCCTACCCCTAGCCTAGAGGGTGAAAGTTATTTTAAACACCTCCTTTGGTTGGAACTTTTTCTCTGTTATGAAAAGTGATTGCTAATTGTTTGCTAAAGAAGATAACTGGGAAACAAAATTAGAAACACTTTTCTCAGCACTACTCTTTATGAACACTTGGTGTGGAATTAAGAGTAGGAATATCATGGGATAATCACCATTAACTGTCCCATTCTCAAATGAATTTCAAATCCAGAATCAAGAGCAGTTTGAGACTTTAAAGAATGGCAAAATGCCAGCTTAGAAACTATAAAAATATTATTATGGTGCCAGGGAGTTTTGGCATTTCAGGAGGTTACAAGATCAAGGCAGGAAGGAGACCATGCTATTTCAATATTTTCAAATTAGAGGTGCAATCGCTTACTTAATACAGGAATATGGGGCTGTTAGGAAATAAAACAAGTGGAAAACTTTATTTCCCATTTGGACAAAGGCATAATTGCAATTTTTAATGACCTCTGGCTAGGTTTAGATCAGAAAAAAATTGCAGAGAGATTTGGGTCAAAGAATAATGAGGAATCAATTGAAGTTGATTTGGGATAATGTCCTTCTAAAATAATATCAGGAAATTTAAAGTAGAATTGCTTTAAGATTCTGTACCAATGGTACATAACACCCCATAATTAAAGTGAGATCTGGCAAATGCTGGAGATGTGGATTGTGTAAGCAGACTAGATACATGATTTTTGGAATTGTCCTCAAACACAGACACTTTGGAAATCTGTACAGAAGACATAGAAATCAACTCAACATGGTCATAGAGAAATGAGTATTTTTGGAAGAAATTGATTTCCCTCTGAATTATGGTGTTTTCTACTATCCATCCCTCAGACCCAGGCCTCTAACACGTTTTGTTTTGGTTTTGGTTTTTTTTTTTTAAAAAAAATAGTTTACATTTATTTAGGGCCACCATGAGGAATACACTAAATAGACAGATATTTCTAGAAGAAAAAGCATCTAATTGTTTCCCATGGAAAAATCAACTGATCTTGGGTTCCAAGAAAGAAAAATAGAAATAAGCCAACTGTCAAAACAAGAACTGATAAATATCTTCTGGCTTTTCAAAATTCAGTACATTAAAAAAAATAAATCTGCTTGGTCGGAATCAAACAATTATTCAACATGAGAGGATCACTGCTGGTGAGGAAGAGACCAAGTAGCATAGGGAATAAATTAGTTCCTGATTTTGAAAGCTCTCCTGAACTTGTGTGTGTCACAACTCTGTGCTTTGACTGACACTCACATCATGAGTCCCCAGAGAAGTATTCAGCCTGGAGGCTGGACCACCAAACACACTTTTTATAATGAGGCATACTAGAAACCTGGGACACACACATGGCTCATTAGTTTCCTGCTACTCCAGAGTGTATTGTGTTTCACTGAGACACACAGCTTTGTTTATGTAGCTTACACTCTGTTGCAGGAGTGCAGTTCACCCCAGTTGTGAATTCTAAGAGAATAATTAAGGAGCAATGGAAAAATCAGTCAAACATTTGAGAAAGTAGAGTCTGGATAAAACAGATCTCAGCTACCAGATATAGGTCTTTCAGGCCATTTCTTTGCACGCTGTTTGCAAAGCCTACTGCCAATTGAGCTCCATCAGTTCTGTCCCATTTCAAACAGAAGAGGAGAGTATTTTCTTTCTGAGATTTGGCTAAGAAATTTATTTATTGCCATATTTCTGTCCTGCACTCCCAGGTCCCAATAACTGAACCAAATAGATGGAATGAATAACTGCTGACCAAAAAGATGGAATGAAAGCAAAACATAATAAGAAAGTACAATGGTAGCACACCCACACAGCCAAAATACCTATTGGCAAGAATGGGAGCATAAATTTCAAGTATAGATAAAAATGCACATACAGTGGTACCTCGGGTTACATACGCTTCAGGTTATACACTCCGCTAACCCAGAAATAGTGCTTCGGGTTAAGAACTTTGCTTCAGGATAAGAACAGAAATCGTGCTCCGGCGGCACGGCAGCAGCAGGAGGCCCCATTAGCTAAAGTGGTGCTTCAGGTTAAGAACAGTTTCAGGTTAAAAATGGACCTCCGGAACGAATTAAGTACTTAACCCGAGGTACCACTGTATTGTGCAATTCAGGAACTAGCCACAGAACCTGGACCAACCAAATGCCTATTGCAAAAGAGAAGTTTTGCAACAACCTCTCTGAAAATTCAGGATGTAACTATTTTTTGCATGTCCTCAGGCAGGATGTTCCAAAACCACGCACACATCACTATTTCAGCATTTCTCTACATGTGCACCAGAAAAACCTTGCATGTGCAATTATATGTTTAACAAGGAGGACCTAGAATAATCAAAACTCAAAGACTTTAGGATGCAGCCATAAATCGACTCTTAGCATGAGCACATAATCACAGAAAACAACCCCCCCCCCCAAAAAAAAACACCCAGCTGTACATGGAAATATTGTAATCTTAATTTTAATGCAGCTTGGTATGAGGCTGTGTTGTAAATTTATTTGTAGGGTGCCTTTGCACTCGGTTGCAGTCTCTGATCTAAAGGAAATTGCATACTGTTGATTGCAAAATTTATCATAGCACCAACAGCAGCAATTGCAGATCTTGTGAATGAAAATTTAGCAGTAAATGAAGAGTGATTCTCAGTGATGACACACATTTCAAATTATAGCTACAGCATCACAGTGCTGCAAACTAGCAGCTGGACCCAAAGGACACTGTTTTCAAATAAAGACTTTCAATATAGTGCACAATACATGAAGAAGAAGGAGGAGGAGGAGGAAGAGGAGGAGGAGTTTGGATTTGATATCCCGCTTTATCACTACCCTGAGGCTAACAATCAAAGTGGCTAATAATCTACTTTCCTCTTCCTCCCCTACAACAAACACTCTGTGAGGTGAGTGAGGCTAAGAGACTTCAAAGAAGTGTGACTAACCCAAGGTCACCCAGTGGCTGCATGTGGAGGAGCAGGGAATCAAACCTGGTTCACCAGATTACGAGTCCATTGCTCTTAACCACTACACCACACTGGCTTTCCACACACACACACCAACTCTCATGCTGTACCAGGCTTTGGGGAGGTGTCAGGGCTCTGGCAGGGTCCTAGAGCCCTCCCACCTCCTTCCCAAAGCTAGGCAAGTGCTAACTAGGCTTTCGGAAGGAGGAAGGAGGACTCCAAGGCCCTGCCAGAGCCCTTGTGTTTCCTTCCTATAGCAAGGTGAGTGCTTACCAGGCACTCTCTCCGCTCAACATCCAGTGCAGGGGAACCTGTCATGTTGTCTTAAAACCGCCTCTGAACACAGCCTTGTGGGTAAAATGGGGAGACCTGACAGACCAAAATTGGCCCACATATGGAAGTTCTCCACTCCTGCTGTAGACCATAATATTTTTATTCAGGGCCACCTGGCGAAGATGAGCTTGGGAGATATCATCATACCATGGCTCCAGTCCATCCTTGAGAGTCAGTTTTGAAGAGACAATTCTACATATTGGACAGAGGTTGATTTCATCATCTATGTTGTTTAATATCTGCATGGAACTGTGGGGGAGTTTGTCTAGAGGATGCTAACATCACTATTCTGATGACACATAGCTCTATTTCTGCATTTCATCTAATGCTAGAGAAGGTGTTGTGTTTCTGAACTGTGCCCGGAGGTGGTAATGAGATGGATGAGGGTAAACAAAGTGAAGTGTTGTCCAGACAAGATAGATGTGTTTCTAGTCAGTAAAGAAAGAGTCTTTAGAATAGTGAGTTGTTTTGGATGGGATAGTATTCCTCTTGAAGAAGGTATAGTGTTCACATATTCAACCTTGTATTTGGATAATCAGGTAGTGGCAGCTAGGCGTACCTATTTCTAGATTTGGTTGGTGTGCCAGCTTTGCACATTATTGTGGAAGCTAGGCTTGGCTATGATAACATACATGATAGCTACACCAATACTGTACTTATTGCCATACACTCTGCAAAGAATGTGGCTGGCAGAACTTTAGTGGGTGGCTTGGTACATGCATGCCTGTAGGAGCATATTATGTATTATTGCAGCATCCGCTCTGGTTGCCAAGTTGCTTCTGGGCACAATTCAGTGTGCTGTTTAAAGCTCTGGATGGCTTGGATCCAGGATACCCGAGGAACTACCTTCTCCTGTACCAGCCCACCAACTAGGATCTCCTAGGATCTCCTATGAAACAAATGAAGCTAAAGCGTCATGGTCCCAGAGGGACCCCAGAAGTAGCTTTAGTCCACATTGCTTGAATATTTTGGGTCTAGTAGACCCAATTTGTGTCACATGATTGATTTTTTGTTGTATATAATTCAATAATCCCAAAGTTTGAAAGTCAGTAGCATAGAAGTTGTAAAGGTGTGGTGGTCTGTCATGGAACAACCCCACTGAAGAAGATAACAGTGGTTACCCAGGCCTCATTGCTGGTTATGAAGTTCAAGCTTCAGGTCTCCCAAAATGTAGGTCTGCCCACTCTTCAATATCAAGAGAGAAGGCTCTTTCTCTGTTCCATCAAGGTCTAATGAGGGATGAGTCTTCCCTGTAGCATAGCAGATATGGAAGGCCCATCATGGAAGCCCTCACTGTCTCTTCTGTACACCCTCTCTTTCTCCCCTTGCCTTTCCTGATACTAACCCAATCCAGGCTCTGTCTGAAGGCATAAGTAGCTTTTACATTCTGAATAAAAATGGGATGAATAAAGAACAGCTGTTGTAGCAATTACACTCAAGCTAAAGTAATTTCATTTAAGAAATCAATAGCCAAATAGCTAATCCTTTTCATCAGCATTTTATTTAAGCTTTAGCAATTTATGTGCAGATATTTCCTGGTACTTTATGCCCAATTGAAAAGGTTGGAAGTTTAAGATTAAGCCAGATAGCTATTAATACAGTTGATTATTAACTGACAGGAAATGGTCGATCTACACATCTCAAATGGCATCATAAACAGAAAGAATGCAAGTCTGCCTGTGAAAAAATAAAGTAACTGCCTTTTCTCTGTGGGGGGGGGAGTAAAATCTTTATTTTTTGTTGTTGTTAATAGATTTGTATCTGAAAAGAGTACAATTAAGCACTAATTAAGAGCTGTTATTGAATAGGAATGCTTTTCTTTGTTTTAAAAATCAGATGAGCCCCTGAGGCCAAATGCAAACTTTTATTCCAATGAACCTTATTTCCCAGTATTTGTATTTAGGTTAGAAAGATGTTCATTTGTCCTCTTCTGAGTGCTAATATATTTCCCTTTTGCCATGTTTTCAGAAACAGCCCTTTTATATATTTTTCTGCATCTGTTTGTTTCATTGAAAAGTTTCCTTGATTGCTTTTTAAATATTATTTTAAAGTTATGCTTTATAATATAAAGCTTATGATTCCACACATACAAGACCTTCCCATGCCATTGTGTCTCCTGCCTACCCCCACCCACTACCCCCACAGTGGGAACACATCTGCAGAAGAGGAAGCAAGCTAGCCTGTCCCTCACAATCAAGTCTTTCTGCCAGAACTACACACACAATCACACTACCCCAGGCGTGGAACAAGCCTGAAGAGAGTGTTGTGGGAAATCCCCACACTGCCAAGTCCATTTCTGGATGGGAATATTGCAAATAGACAGAGACCAATTGATAAACCAAAAGCACCCAGGAGGGTGTTCTCATACCCTCCAACATTTCTCTGACAAAAATAGCGATGCCCTGTTCTATTACTACTACTACTACTACTACTACTACTACTACTACTACTATATTTATACCCTCCCCATCTAACTGGGTTACTCCAGCCACTCTGGGCTTCCAACATACATAAAAAACATAATAAAACTTTAAACATTAAAAAACTCCACTCTACAAGGCTGCCTTCAGGTGTCCCTAAAATAGGGATGCCCTATTCTGTTGCTGCTGCTGCTGCTGTTGTTGTTTTGTTACTACTACTACTACTACTACTACTACTACTATATTTAAAACCTTCCCATCTAACTGGGTTACCCCAGCCACTCTGGACTTCCAACATACATAAAAACATAATAAAACTTTAAACATTAAAAAAAAAACTCCCCTCTACAAGGCTGCCTTCAGGTGTCTTCCAAATGTTGTACAGTTACTTATCTCCATACCCTCCAACGTTTCTCCAATGAAAATAGGGACATCCTGAGGAAAAGTGAGACATTCTGGGATCAAATCAGAAACTGGGACAGCTTCTGCAAATCCAGGACTGTCCTTGGAAAATGGGGACACTTAGATGGTCTGATGTTCTTTATTACTGATGCAGCAGGATCCCCTTCTGCTTGAGGGCCAAGGTGGGATCAAGTGATTCCTCATGGCACAGTACCAAGAACTTTTATACCTTTCCGTCAATGCTCTTGAGACAAATAACTTTTTAATGATTGGTTATGTTTTACTGCAGTATGCGCACGTACTCTTCATTTTTGCTTATCAGTTGTTACATTCCTAACATGGCATTTCAGCAGACACTCTTCTGCCTCCTTGATAGGCTCCTATCTTATCCACTTTCCTTCCACCTCATCCATCTTACATAAACCAGTGATGGCCAAACTTGGCCCTCCAGCTGTTTGGGACTACAGTTCCCATCATCCCTGACCACTGGTCCTGTTAGCTAGGGATGATGGGAGTTGTAGTCCCAAAACAGCTGGAGGGCCAAATTTGGGCATCACTGACATAAACATAAGGCATTCCATATGGCAGGCATGGCCTTGCTCAAGTTTCTCACAAGAGGAAACCAGCAAATTAAAATGGCAGGCAGCCACCACAGATGGGAATCAAGCTCATCACCACTGCCCACCCACAGCTGAAACAACAGTATAGGGGCTGGTGGAGAGGGTGGTAAGGCAGCAGAATCAGGTCAGGTCAGTAAGCCTACTGGAAACATCACCCACTTCCCAAACTGGCTGACTACTGATGTTTGGCTTGACCAACGTCTCTCAAGAGTTTTTGTCCACTCTGGGAAGTCCCTAACAGAGTTGCATCCTTTCTCTAAACTGCCTGTGTGTGTGATCTGGAGAAGAGTCAACTACATGTGAGGACCCTTGACTGTCAGGTGTGTTGATAGAGTGAGGTAATGTTACTGTGCCAGGGAATAACATAACACAGTTGTATGGTTCCTTGACATGAAACATCCAAATTCTGCTCTCTAAATGTATCTTGCTATGCCTTGGATTATGTTCCAAGATACAGCAAAAAGACTATGAATATATTACGTATTTAATCAACTTGATAGATCATATAGGTTTTAACAGGAAATTCAAATGTGATATTTTAATTGGAGGGGATGTCTCTTGTAAGAGTATGGATTTTTCATTTACCAAATTATTCCTCCCACCACCCACAGAGAGACAGAATAAGTATTGCATGAGATGTACTTTGCAATCCTACCCTTGTCTACCACTAAGCTTGATAGGGCTTGTTCCCAAGTAAATGGGTATAGGATTGCAGCCTCTAGGTCTCAGGAAGATTTATTTTCTAAGGAAGGGCACACAAGTCTTTTATTGGAGCAAATGTCATAGGGTGCTCATTTTCTCATAAACTGGGTTGCTAGGGGAATGAAGCATATTGTTGGAACTAACTCAGCAGCTGGCTTTCAAATGCTGCCAATTAAGAATCAAATGAATATTTTTAAACTTTGATAAGCACATATACTAATAACACAAAACATTGACTTTATTAGTGTTTATAAGTCGAGACTGCTGAAGCAAGTTCAATTCTAACCCTGTTTTTAATTCTAACCTTATTTTCTAATAAGGCTTCCCCAACGGTTCATATGAATGAAGACAGGACTGGTAGTGGGGCTAGGTTGGATTGTCACCACCACTGTTCAGGAAAGTGTGGCAGATGGGTTAGGGGGAAGCAGCAGCCCTCACCCTTCCTCCTCAGTCCCCTAAGCTAGCCTGATCTGCACTCCCTAAACGAGCCAGCTGCTCTCAGGACCAGTGGAGAATGTTGTCCAATTGTCATTGTCAAAGAAAGATGCTACTGTCAATCTAGTTGGATTCTGTAGGTGGAATGGTGCCATCCTCATTCTATGCTCAGGCAGAAAAATGTCTTGGGCCTAACAATAGTAATAACAATGCCCTACTCAAAAACCACAAGAGCACCTACTGAGAATATGTAAAGGGAATGCCAAAGTTTTGGCAAATACATTAAAGCAGCAATCTTCTACCCTCTTACAGGAATGCAGGAATCTCGACTGAAGCATCAGTGACAGATAGCCATCTAACCTTAACGAGACTTACTTCTGAGTCTGAGTAAGAAATGTCACTATTGAGAAAATACATTTAAAATATATAAATGCAAATGTCCATGCATTAAAAAAAAACACCAACACACACATATCCCAATTATGTGAGAGGCATAACCCCTGAAAAGGGCTACATTTGTGTGTTATGTTTTCAGCTATACCTTGGGACTCAAATTAAAGACTGGCACATTGTTTCAAAATGTGATGTTGGGATTTTTACTTAGGCCCTGAAGTACAAGTGACTCATGGGTGGAAAAACCCAACTAGGCACAATTACGTATGTTTATTTTATTTTTACATGGAATTATCAGGCTACTGAAGACACTGCCGAAATTTATTTGGCTGAATGATTATTAAACAACACTCATTTAGAGGTGTTTTAATGAGCATTTGGCCTCCATAAAGCTTATAAAGGCTTATAAAGCTTATAAACTTTAACCCTTACACTTTATCGGTGTGATAAAATCACTTTTTGTAATGTAAATGTAACATTGTTCTTAACCTTAACTCTTTTTCTCTGTAAGGTGAGCACTGTTAAGGATAAGCTAAGACATTAAAGTTTTTTGGGAGAAACCCAAACACCTTGGTTATTCTCTATGGCTACAGAATAAAAAAATATATATTCTTTTAGCCATAGAACCTGACCCCTAAAGCAACATTTTTAGGTTTGTGAGGCAAACTTGGCCTAACACATAATTTTTTTATTTTTATTTTTTAAAAGCTTTTATCTCTAACCTTCAAAACTATATAGATTCTGAATGACACACGGTCAGATTCTGTTTCCTGTCTCATATGCTTTTACTCCCTTCTCTTAGAACATATTCTTGCATGTGCTTGAGTCAAGAGAAAAGCAGCTGGATAAAAGATTGACTCTGAAAGAGGTGCTCTTCATTTAAAAAATCTTTTATTTTTTTAAAAAATAAGTATACTTCCACATTATGCAAAAAGTAGAGGGCTAGAGAAAACCCTTCTCCATTTTTATGTTCTTCGTGGTGTAGTTATTTTAGTCCTTGTATGATTGTTTATGTCTTTCTGTCTATTATAACCTTCCTTCAAGTACTTATAGGCATGCTTCTAGTTATGAATAATATGAATTAATTAACCTTTATAAGCAGCAAGTTCTGTATCTTGTTCTATCAGCAGCAAATTTGAACAAGAGCTTTCTCACTGAGGAAATTTTGCTGTTATTCCAGAGGTTATATTTCTGCATTTTCACATTCCATTTTTGTTTGTCTGCTTGTTTTGCAGGAGAACCCAAATTATTCATCTAAAGTACATTTGTTCAAAATCACACTGTATACTTTGGTTGTGTTCCCAGACATCATTTCCACAGTCTAATTGTTTGCTGATTCTTTGTCAGCCACCTATGGGCCATGTGAGCAAGATGTGCTATATTTTAAAATGTCATGCCCTGACACATACCGTATATTTCTTTATTACATTTCTACCTTTTACCTTTCCTCTAATGAGCTCAAGGTGTTGTACATGGTTCTCTTAGTGTCTGACACCTTCACCGCATATGTTTTTGTCACATGCTTAAGATGAATCCATTTGCCCTGTCCTTCGATGACTGAGATATGTGCTTTTAAAACCTGCCATATTCTTTTGACTTGTTAATTGTTTTAACTGATTTTGATTTTTTGTTATTTTTACCTTGCTGTAGGCCACCCTGTCTTATGGTTGAAGGATGAATAAGAATTTTTATCAGCCTGACTCACCTCACAGACTAGTGAAAAATTATATTCATCACCATCACTACTTCTACTCTATGAGGGTAGGCTGAGTTGCAGAGCAATATCAAACTCAACAGTTGTGCTAGCACAAGTAAATTTAGCTGTGAAGAGGAACTTCCCCACCCTTCTTCTCTCCATGAGCCACCTTTGTGGCCCCTAAATGTGTTATGGGGGCTTCCTCAACCCCCAACCCCCTGAGTGTTTTTACAAGACCTACAGGGGCATGCAGAGAGAGGGCAGGAAAGTTTGATTGCACATCTAAAAGTGAATAGCACTTGGATTTTCAGTACTCTGAAGAAACCTTGAGAAGCTTCCATTTATTTCACATGTATTCCTTTGCTTGTAGATGTACAATATAATATTCAAAAAGCATAATTAAGTATGTTCCATTCAAACACAATGCTACTGCATTCAGACACTTTGTTTGGCCTATGAGCACTTACTTAGCTTGCAAAGAGCAAATTAACATCCAAAAGCTAACTTCAGTCATTATCATTGTTGTTATAAATAATCAATTACTTCAATTAGCTAACCCACACAAACAACAGCTTATGCAAGTGGTCTATTTGCAAGAGGAGTGTAATGTTTGTGGGTAAGAGTCATCACAGAAGGTTGTTTCTGCTCCTCCATTATGATAAACTGTGTTTTTGACAATTGCAGAAGCAAGGTCATGATTTTCTATGAGTGTGTCCCTCCAATCTTACGCTACTTAGACTGCAGTCCCAAGAATAAGTCCCCTTGAATTTAATGGCACTTACTTCTGAATAGACATGCATCAAATGGCTCTGTTAGTTGTGTGAGGTATTTAAACAAACAGTAATTTGCATTGGTGAGTCAACAGTCATAACATCTGCCCTGGCTATTAGTATAGTACCGCCTTTCCTAACCTGATACCCTCCAGATATTGTTGGACTCTAATCCTATCAGCCCCAGGCAGCATGACCAATAGTGAAGGCTGATGGGAGTCATAGTCCAAAAATTCTAGAGGCCATCAGGTTCGGGAAGACTACTCTCTCTCTCTCTCTCTCTCTCTCTCTCTCTCTCTCTCTGTGTGTGTGTGTGTGTGTGTGTGTCCTGGCTGTGTTTGAGGCAGTGCCTAACTTAACAGCTCACAAAAAGGCTTGCCATACGCCCTCTTTTTCCAGGACATGTCCTCTTTTTCATGGGTAGAGTCGTCATAGCAATCTATACAGTGGTACCTCGGGTTACATATGCTTCAGGTTACATGCGCTTCAGGTTACAGCAGTGGCGTAGCGTGGGGGGTGCAGGGGGGGCCGGCCGCACCGGGCGCAACATCTGGGGGTTAGGGTTAGGGGGCGCAAATCCACAGGTTAGGGGGCGCAAATCCATGGGTTAGGGGGCGCAAATTACTTGCCTTGCCCCGGGTGCTGACAACCCACGCTACGCCACTGGGTTACAGCCTCCGCTAACCCAGAAATAGTGCTTCAGGTGAAGAACTTTGCTTCAGGATGAGAACAGAAATCGTGCTCCGATGGAGCGGCTGCAGCAGGACGCCCTATTAGCTAAAGTGGTGCTTCAGGTTAAGAACAGTTTCAGGTTAAGTACGGACCTCTGGAACGAATTAAGTACTTAACCCAAGGTACCACTGTAGTTAAAAACAGAAATTGGCAAATGTGTCCTCTTTTTTGCTCTTCAAAATATAGCAACCCTACCTGCCATAGAATAGGTGGTAGTGTTTTTTTATGGGGGCTAAAATAAGCTACAAGGGTGAGGAAAGGAAGGGAGCTATCCAATGTGCAAGCCAGTCTTCTGCTCATGCAACATTGACTACAACACACAGCACAGTTGAAATAGGATGCAATGTATCATATCCCAAATTATATTCCTGAATGAAGGGGGGGCTGCAAGTAAAAGCTACAAATTCTCCATCTGTAGAATTAGAACTAAACAATTATTTGATAATCTATTCAGGAATTCCCAATGATACCATACAGGGCTGTACCCAGGGGAAGGGGGTTTCTTTTAAATATGTAGACATCTGTTGAGTTCAGCATGCAATAAGCGCAGCTGCCTTACTATTCCTGATTTAAGCAGCTCCTTGTAGCATCATTTTTCTATCCTGCAGCGATCATCTAGCCTATGATGATTACTACTCTGCTGTTATTTACCTCAGTTTTATGATAGCTATGCACATGTAAGCTAAAGGTTAACTCATTTCTTCCAGTGACTGGTTTTATTAGGGACTGTATCCCATGACACTAAGTTAAAAGCCATGCAATAAAGGGATCATAAGCAATTGCACAGAGTATTAACTCCTAATGCAGCATACAACACCCAGAATGAAATACAGGCAGGTAAAGCCCACCACACTAATTATCTTGCTGTAAGTAAAGTAGAACAAGAATCCTAAAGGCAGGCCCAGACCAGGCTTGTAAACCACAGGACACAGTCAGTATCCCATCAGCATTAGCAAGGGAGAGATGAAGTAAGAACAGTTTAATGTGCCAGTGAGAAAGTATTTTACTTCCAAAAGAAATGCACTTCATCAGCACAGAGAACAATATTAAAGGGCTGAAATCAACTCACAGTTATATTTCCAGGCCCAGCATCACTATTGGGTGATGTCGGGCAACTGCCAGGGTCCCATGAGGTATTGACTTTGCAAGCTGCCATTTTAAATTCCCATAATGCCTCTGTTGCAGTGTCACTCTAGGACAGGGGTGTCCAAACTTTTTTTCACAGAGGGCCAGATTTAATGAAGTGAAGGGCCGTGAGGGCTGAACAACTGAACAAAGTTGTTGAGCTTTTTTTAGGATTGAAATTATTGAGGGGTTTTTTAGGATTTTACCCCAGAAATTAAACTGCCACAGGGGCCGGATAAAACCAACCGACGGGCCAGATTAGACTTTGGACGTGCTCTAGGACATGGTTGGAAATCAATTAAAATGCCCCCTCCTTACTGGTAGGGATGGGGAAGAAATCTGATTCAGTTCAAATTTAAATAATTTGCAGTTGCCGAAACAGCATGTAAAGCAAAACACAGCCATTCTTAGAAATTTGCACCTCTCTGAATTTTGCAGTGCAGTCCTCCAACCAAGTAATATATCCAAAAATGCATAATGAGAATAATGTATTAATGAGGATAGCATACAAAAATGCATTAGGAGGAATTCAACACCATGCTAAGAGATTATTTTGTCAGCACAAGTATTTCTTTCTATTTCTATTTCTTTCCAAGATGAGACAATCTCTCTGAGGGTGGCCCTCACATACACATACACATACACATGCACACAACACACATACACACACTAGAACCAGTTTGGAGGTTGCAAAGAGAGGGGAGGAGACCAAATGCCCCAGCCCTTGTGCTGGCTTCCACTAGTGTGACACATTAGTTGACACACTATTACAGTATTAGGGGGGAAATTGTGCGTATTAGGAAAAATTGAACACAAACATGTATATAAGCAAAAATTCACACTGAGTTCCATGAGGTCTTTAAAAAATAAAAATTACATAGAATATACAACAATTGACACATATCGCCTGACCTTTTCTACACCTTTTTGTATTTTTCTAGGCCTTTTTGCCTTTTTTCTCTTTGTGCTTGTTTTTCTTTTTAAACTCACTTGTTATTGGGATAGTGAGTAGTCGCACTATGTGTTCTTTTTTTTTCTTTTTTTTCTTTTTGTTTTTCCTTTAAATGTTTTTTCGTCTTTTCTGCTTTGATGAAGTTTGTGTTATGTTAAAAGTTACTTAATAAAAAGAATTTAAAAAAAAAAAAAAAAAAAAAATAAAAATTACAAATTGATGTGAAATTGTGGAAAAGCAAACTTGACTGGAAAAATGAGAAAAAGTGAAATTGACGTATTTTCCCACCCCTTATTGTGAGCAGTAATAGTAATGAATTTTTGATTAGAGGGATGGGGTGAAGAAGCTCTTACTAGATTTGCATTTCCAAGCCCTCTATGAGTAGAACATAAGATGTTACATTCAAAGTTAAGAGCCTAGTTCACCAAAGGCTCACCACTCACCAAACCTTGCTGCCACTCTCCCACTTTCAAGAAAAATTCACTCATGTAAAAGAGAAAGCCCGCCTTTTTCTGATTGCCAGTTAAGATATGCTGGATGGAAGTCTATAGTGAGAGCCGTACTTAAACATCTATCACCTGAAAATCAGAGTAAGCTATCCATTGTTAGCCAACTATAAACGTCTTGCTAAAGTAATCAGTGAGCCTCCTGTTATAGCATTCTGCCAGCCTCCTAATCTATGCTAATTACTAGTAAAAGCTGCACTTAAACCACTGATCAGCAGTCCTGGATCACATTCTTTTGATCCCAAGCACTGTGTTACTTTCATTTATCTCAAGGAACCTGTTACCCTCAAAAGCATTGACTGGCAGAACTTGCTATACCAAACAAAACATCACATGCAGGCCCCATATTGTAATTTACATGAAGGAGCACAAATGTCTAGACTCTGTTATATTCAATGCATGACTAAAAACCACAGCTGTCTGAAGTTCACATTTTGGGAACCATGAATCTGAAATTTTGATTTTTAAAAAATGAAGAACTAGTTGCAAAGCACTGTAACAGCTTCTCTGATGCTTCAGGTTACAGACCCCACTAACCCAGAAATAGTACCTCAGGTTAAGAACTTTGCTTCTGGATGAGAACAGAAATCGCGCGGAAGCAGCAGGAGGCTACATTCGCTAAAGTGGTACCTCAGGTTAAGAACAGTGTCAGGTTAAGAATGGACCTCTAGAATGAATTAAGTTCTTAACCCGAGGTACCACTGTATTGGTGTACCAGAACAACCCTGAACTCGCTGCCATCCTCTCCTACTGCACTATCCTGATACGTGGCAGGGCCACTGCTGGTGAGAGACCAAGTCTTCAGCACTGTCCCTCCATGCCAGCTGCTTGATACCTCAACTCCAGGAGGAAAACTCAATTAGCAAAAAAAACTTTTGGGTGCAGCATGTTGCGTTAAGGGCTTTCAGCATTCACTCAGGCTCCAAAATGCCAGTACAGTGGTACCTCGGGTTAAGAACTTAATTCATTCTGAAGGTCCGTTCTTAACCTGAGGTAACATTTTAGCTAAAGGGGCCTCCCGCTGCCGCTGCGCGATTTCTGTTCTCATCCTGAAGGAAAGTTCTTAACCCGAGGTACTATTTCTGGGTTAGCAGAGTCTGTAACCTGAAGCATCCGTAACCTGAAGCATCTGTAACCCGAGGTACCACTGTAAAATTGTAATTTTTAAGGGCCATGCCTTGAAGATATGTGTTATTTAGGCAATAGGTCCCAACTTGGCAGCAAGGCCATTTTCTCCAGACTATGCTCACCTGCCTTGCTCCTATAAAAATCATGCCAGATTTGGGGCATGTAGAGACCTGGATGCAAAGGAACAACAAGGAGCCTTGAAGGGCACTCTTAGCTCTTCCTTGGCAAGCAATGCTTGCTGTCAGCACTGATCAGCTAATCGGCGCTAACAGCTAGTCCTGGTAGAATCAGACGCACAATGAAGCTTCCAATCAGCCACAAAGGGAGGGGGAGTCTTTGTGTCACTTAAAGTCACTGTCAAAATGAACCATGAGAAGGTGGAAAGTCAGGCTCTAGCCTGCTGGTTAGATCCTGTTCCCCACCTTTGACCAACAACATCTAGATGGCACCAGAGCAGCTATCCCTCCTTTAAGGCTTTAATATCTCTATTAGGCTGATGAATTAAATAAATATATGCTTTTAAGGAAATAGCTGCATTTTTCAAAGATCCAGAACAAACTTTTGTCTGAAGTGCTGGTTCCTGCTTCCAGAAATCATATAGCTAAAGCTACACATATACAAAGAAACAGAAACGGCCCAATATCACCACCTTCACAGCAAATGAACACTATACTTTCCAAATCATCTATCATGTTGGATAGCATTGATGTTTTAGGATGATGTAACACTGGGAAACTGCAGGATCAAAGCATGTTCCTGTTCTTTTCCTCATCCAAATGAACTTCATTTTAGCAATTTTTGGGTGGATAATCCAAACTAAACTGCACTGCATTTCATCTCTTAGTCATAAGAATAAGCTGAGAATGCTGAATTGTCAGCAAATCTTTGATGTAAATCAGTGGTCACAGGAGACTTCTTTAGAAGGTAGAATAACAAAATAATGTAAGCATCAGCTCATCAAAGGAAAGCTTTTTGCCTTTGAAAAAACATATAGCTAACTTTTAACAAGCAGTTTTAACATCATATAATTCTATGCCCTCATTATTGAAGGATACAATTGTTTTTGTTCAGTAAAGATTTTTTTATATATATAAAAAACAATGTAATGAGACTTATTCTATTTCAAGAAGTGGCTGTGGCAATAAAATGTATAAATAAATAATGGACATGCTTCCTCACTCCATTTCCACCCCCTCCCTCTTACTTGTTAGTTAACTTGCTTTTACTGTCCTTGGCTTTTACCTAAACACTCCCGGCTACAGAATGCATATGATTATTTAGCACTTCATTACACAAATGTCATACCGGAGTTATGTTTTGCATAATAATCTGAACAGTTTGTACTCTTCTGATTCAAGTAATCATACACCACAAAAACAAATTCTAGAAATATGAAATGAAGGCTTGAAGAGGTTAGGGCTGCCATACGTCCAGATTTTCCTGGACATTAACGGGATTTCAAAGGAAGAATTGACGTCCGGGGAGAATTTCCGAAACACGGTGCTTTGTCTTGCATCTCAGGCAAGTTAAATTGTGAGGGCTTTTTGCATTTTTGTAAAAAAAAAAAAAAAAAAAAAGAAGAAGAAGAAGCAAAAAAAGCTCAACCACCTCCACACCCCACCCAACATACATTTCAATGCCAGTAATCTATACACCACCCTCTGGCTATTCAGGGATGTCATTCTGTGATAAAAGCTTAAGTCCATCTTAGTAGAAGTCAGCAGTGAGAAAGTAGTGAAGCCTAAGAATGAAATATTCTGTCATAAAGTGTCAGACATCTACATTGCACAGTGTAACTGAAGTTTTAATCACACTATATGCTGGAACCATCAAATATACGAAGTCTATGGTGGACAAATTAGTCCAGATCATTGTACATGCAGAACCTCTTCACTGAACGTGCAGATGGCACAACTGCTGCATACATCAGCAATGGGGTGTGGAACTAGCTCATGTAGCCCCCTGACTCACTCCACTCAAGAATTCTTCCAATGCGAGGGGCTGTCATCTCAATTCTGCTGCATGGATCTATCACATGCATCCTGCCTCTGACAAAAACCAGTTCTTCCTCTCCAAACCAGCACTTTGACAGGGACTTTACTGATATTTTTTACCAATGAGCACCATAAGCTATTGATCAATAATTTAAAAATCTATTTGCTCAGACAACCTAAAGTTAGTTTTCAATAACAAAACAGCACTGATGCTATTTTGTTGACAGAATGTTGTTTTCCATTTTGTTCTTCATCACCTATTCCAGTTCTCAAATTCTTCGATGAGTTCCATGTCTATTTCAAAAGAAATGATTTTAATTTTTTTTTAAAAATTTTTATTGGATTTTCACATTTTATAACAACACATACAAAAAAAACAACACACATGAATATTTTCATATCCTTACTTTCATAACCCTCTTTCCCTGACTTCCCCCCACCCCCCCATACATCCCAATTTCCATATTTAATTCAGCAAGTTCTTGTTTCTCTCCTTAACCCTATTCTTATTATGTTTAGACTTAATTCTTTCTGTTAGGCCCAATTTATTGTCCCATTCACTTATATACATTAGATCCTTTATCTAAGATCGATCAAGGTTCTTATACCATAAATTTCCCTTTTTTATATTGAAATATAAATCAAAATTATAAAACCCCAAAATCATAAAATTTTTGAATTCTGTTTTTCCCCCTTCCTCCCTGCCCAGGTATCTGTCCCTTCCCAAATAACTGTCCTCCCATGAAACTCCTAGCCCAGATTCCTCACATCAGAGGCCTTTAAGTCTCTTTCAGTCTCTCTCTGTCTGTTCTGTTGGTAGTCTTTTTTGTTGGTCTTCAGATCTCGAGGGATGTCTGTCACAGTCACTTCATCTTTTCTCGAATCAAACCTAATTGGAAAAGCTTGCTGCCAGGGTTCTGCCAGGGGTCCCCGAATTTCAAAGTCATCCAAGCCAGAAAAGAGGAGGAAGTCCCAGTTATGTTTCTTTACTCTTTTAACTTCCCATGTTCCATAGTGTCCAATGGCTTCCTCCTTTGCTTTTCTCTTCTCATGGTTTGTAATCCAAAAAACTTCTCTGTTCCCTGACTGCAAAAGGTCCTGTTCGAAATTTTTTATCTGTACTTTTTCCCCTCCAGCCTCCTTTTCCACCAGCTCCAAAGATATCTTTTCTGTTTCAGCTGCAGAATCTTTCAGAGTCAGATCCTTAGTTCCATCAGCAAGGTTGCTTGTTTTAGCGATCAAGGTCATGAGTTGTTTGTCCATAGCCATAGCTTGCTCTTGTAAAGTTCCCACGAGAAAAAAGGCTCTTTCTATTTGTGCTAGTAATTTTCCTTCTGCAGCCATTGTAGTGTCACTGGTTCCCCCTAGGGGGATTGCCATTGTTAGAGTTCTTTGCCAACAGTCTTATACCTTGTTATTTACTTTGTTTCCAACCACTTCTAGTTAAATGTTACACCTTTAAATCAGAGAGATATAAAGTAATGCAGTTCTTATCTTGATCCAGCCGTTTGACAGCTCAATTAACAGCTGTCAAACTCCTGTTCTTTCACGCTAGGTTGATGCAGGACGCTCCCGGGTCCGGGGGGGGGGGTACACAAAAGTTTTCAAAGTTCACCTCTTCCCTCCAGCGCAACTTAAAAATAAATAAAAGCTTGTTCTCACAAATTAATGGAATCTCTTATCAGTCCCAAAAGACATGAAATTTTTTATTCCGATCTTAGGTTTTCGCTCCTTGCTTTAAATTGTCTGTATGTAGGGGGGTGCGGACTTCCCTTTAGCACATCCCCCCATTCGTTCCAAATTAAAGGTATAAATTTCTTTTAAAGTCCAAATTTCCTTCTACTCACGGGGTATTTATTTCCAGTCCAAATGTCGGGAAGAAAGTTGACGCTCTCCGGTAATGGCTTGCGGCTTCACTCCACTGAAGTAGCGGTCTACTCCCAGCACCACGCCATTCCTCATACCCTCTCCGCAGCCTTTAAAAAGGCTCTTCGATTGTCGAGGAGGGCGCTTAAGGTGCCCACTGAGTCACCAAGTCCACAGGTATCAGCACCTGTGGTTTCTAAGGGTCCCCGCGTCGCCGGCGCGGCAAGACCCGTCTTCAGCGGAGCCGATTCCCTCCGGAGCTCGGAGGGAATCCGCCATTAGACCGATCCCGTCAATCCGGAAGTCTCCAAAAGAAATGATTTTAAGATGCCATTCAAGGTTGTTTTCAAGTCCATAAGCAGTGGAGCATTTTTAGATTAAAAAATTGCACACAATCAAAATGTGTCAAAAATAAAATCTGAATACTAATTGTATTTGATCATTACTGCTGCTTAGAGGTTGCATTTGTTTGATTTTCATGGCTCTTCCAAGTGTACCAGAAAGATTAATTTGGTATGCTAATAATAAATGCTGTACTCAGAAGTATTTTCAAAAGTGATCAGTATGCCAAAGTATACTAAAATAATCGGGTACATGAAAATGAAATCTCTGGCAATAAATTCAGATAGTGAAAATCCAATCTAATTAAATGCTAGGCAGCAGATCAAAAATGATTTCTTTAATTTCTTCTCAAACGATTTATAGTGAGAAGTAGGGGTTTTTAAGCATTCTTTTTTGTATTATACTGGAATGTGATGCTGCTGCCAATAAATGTACAAATTAACAACACAGGACCAACACAGGTTGCTTAAATGCTACTCTTCTTTTTATCCATTGTTCTTGGAAAATTACTTATTTGTTGGCTTCTAGATTGTTGCATGATCAAATTAAACTGAAGCTCCAGGATGTGCCTACTAAGTGCAACTGAATTCATTGGAACTAAACCTGGCTTATAGGTTGTAAAGTTAAAAGCATTATAAATATACAGTAGTTAATACTGAATGACATGATGTATAACAACTATATTCTTAATGTTAATTGGGATACATGAAAAGAGAAAATGTCCCATCCCAATAGAGAAGTCCATGAATGAGATGAGTAAAATAAATAAAAAAATAGGGCAAAAGATATCAGCTGTATTTCTTGGAAATAACTCAGAAAACCTATTATTTTACCTAGTGCTTTTGTTTAAGAAAGCTCATCCTGATTTCTCACTGGGGTACACTTTTTCTTCCAATACTCTTGTTGAATCCAAAGGCAAAAGTTCTAATTGTTCTACCTGTTTATTGAAATATGACCCCATTGCATTATAAATTTAAAGCAGTATCATACCACTTCCCCCAAATAATCATGGGAAGCGTAACTTGGTAAAGGTGCTGAGAATTGTTAGGAGTTCCTAGAGTTCCCTGGGAAGAGAACTTGGGAAGAGAATGCTGGTTAAACCATTCTGGTAATTGTAGCTCTGTGAGGGGAATGGGGGGGATCTCTCCTAACAACTCTCAGCACCCTTAAACTGCAGTTCCCGTGAGAGAAGCCATGACTGTTTAAAGTGGTATGATACTGCTTTAAATGAAAAGTGCAGATACATTAGTACAGTGTTACATTATTTTCCACATCATAACTTGTGCTGAGTCCATAACATAGACATCCTCGTTTATCCCCCACAAATACAGTGGTACCTCGTGTTACAGATGCTTCAGGTTACAGACTCCGCTAACCCAGAAATATTACCCCGGGTTAAGAACTTTGCTTCAGGATGAGAACAGAAATCGTGCTCCTGCGGCGCGGCAGCAGCAGGAGGCCCCATTAGCTAAAGTGGTACCTCAGGTTAAGATCAGTTTCAGGTTAAGATTGGACCTCCAGAACGAATTAAGTTCTTAACCCGAGGTACCACTGTAATACTTGAAGTTAGAAGAGGATTCTCTATAATAGCTGGGCAAATGCTTATGGGGTGTTCTTTTTGCTTGGCACCCAGTGTAAGAACCAGTGGCGCCGCCCTAAAAAACCCACCTATTCTCTGACCCTGCTACTGCCTCACCCCTATTTCTCTACCTGCTGGTAAGCAGCAGTGATGTGACCAACACATCCAATTTGAATTTAACATACCTTCACTAGAATAAGGCATTTTTCTTTTACTCAGCCTAAATTGCAAGTCATTTGTATGTCTCCTTTTCTCACTTCCTATAATACCCAAACAAGTCCTCACACTATATGCAATAGGGTTATTTGGAGTGTTTTGCCTTTGAAACTAGCCTTCCCCAACACAGTACCCTCTCGACGTTTTTGTGGACAATTCCCATCAACCCTTACCATTGGCCATGCTGGCTGATGCTGCTATTGAGAGTTGCAGTTCAAAACATCTGGAGCAAGGCACTTGGCTGGGAAAGGTTGGCTTAGATGGAAAACTTTGCAGGAAGGCACTTTTA
This sequence comes from Podarcis erhardii, assembly GCF_964252035.2. NCBI lineage: Eukaryota > Metazoa > Chordata > Lepidosauria > Squamata > Lacertidae > Podarcis > Podarcis erhardii. The sequence goes on from NC_138508.1 coordinate 64,673,634, forward strand.
AAAGGCAAGCGTGTCAAGGTCAGATGCTTGGTACTAATTTTCATTCCCTGGGAGTCGTGGGTTGCCCTTTGGGGCAGCACATTGTAATGCTAAGTAATTACATCTTCTGGTTAAGCATTTATTTAAGAGTTACTGACATGCAATGTTCCTCTTGGTTCTGTTATATTTTCTCACTGCTACACTAAATCCTATTATCATTATCTTTTCTGTAACTCCCATCTCATTATACCAACTACAAGCTGAGCTCTGAAGACAAGTGTTCTAATGGAGATGTGCAGACAGAGGGAGAAAGAGAGTGAAAAGGCCTTTTTCTCCTCTCCTGTAACAGTGCATGCAATAAAGATAAGTCTGTTGCACTTTTCAGCAAATCAGGCAGAAGAAAATTGCTAGGGAGAGAGTATTATAGTAATGCGGATAAATATGGCTGGATTAAGGAATTCCTTCCCCTTTTCTATGGTTAAATATTCTTGACTTAAACTCCTCTCTGGTGACACATGGTGTGGTCTATGGCTGGGTATCTGTCCAGAAGCCACCCACTCGGAAGCCGTGCGAATGATTAATGGGACTTCCCTAAAGTAAGAGATTGGAGGATTGTGGCTGAGGAGTTCAATTGTGAATCCGGTGGCATATGCTAGTAAATCCTATTGAAGTTAATGGGCTCTACCAAGCGTAAAGGCTTGTTCAGGATTACAGCTTATCCCAGGGCCACTCTGATCAGTCTGGAATCACCTTGAGTTTTCTTCCGAGAAATAAATTCCACCATCCTTCCTATCAGGACATTCTCTTTGGGCCTTTTAGCTGATGCACGAGGCATCGGCACATTCATTTCTTCCCACTGTTTTTTATAGCATGCTGTCACTCAGAGATGAGGCTCTTTCGCGGGAGCAGCACTGCCAATATTAAGCTGATCAGCAGGCAGCCAAGAATACACGTTGTTTTCTTCCTTTCTTTTCCCATGTCCGAATAGCTCTATTCCCTGCCCTTTCTCCTTCAAACAACTCATGTTTGATCATAACTAGTGCAAAGTAACTCCAAGAAAGATCTGCTGCTGAAACTAGAGGAGTCAGAACCATTGCTTTCTGTATATACTGCCACTACCTTTAACAAACTGAGATATAGCCATAGTTCACAAGTTTGCTTCAAAAAGCGTATATGTACTGTAAAAACTATAGTATTGTGTGATGAAAAGCATAAAGAAATCTCAAGAAACAGCAGGGTTTTATTACATTAAAGAAGCCCAGCTTTCTTTCTTTTTCTAGTGTACTTTATTAAGACATTAGATATAAAACAGTAAAAAGTTTCATTGACAAAGAAAATAAAAAACTTTGTGTACCTTTGTGATTTTTTTCTACTGTCATTTTGAAAGCCAAACCTGATATGCTTGCTTCTATCTGGTTGGAAGTATATTTTGTGTGCATTATATAAGCATGAGAGTTATACACACACACTTTTATATAACAGATTTATAACCATACAAAAACTGGATCATAACTTCCCAATAGATTAAAAATACATAGAAAGAGTGCATTGCTGAGCAATGAAGATCTTACTGCTAGAAGTCATTCCCTAATCAATTCTTTCTGAGAAAAAAGAATGGACAACAGTTTTATTTAGACAGTATCTCATGCTATGTGGTGTGATGTATTTGGTTCTTTATTATTTGACAGAATTCTTAAATATATCCCTTCTGAATAAAACTGCCTTGTTTCCTAGATTGTTTTCAATATGCTCCATAGTTTGGCACGTAATAGTTTGGCACAGAATGCATTGTGAGAAAGGTATAGCATCATAATGTAAGGGTGTCCTTATTGACCAAAGATCATGCATTTATATCACATAATACATTCCAGTTACAAAGTTAAAAATCAGTCGGACATGCAATTCTTTGAACACAATTCTTTTGAGGGTATGTGATTAATACCACTTTAGACATCAGCAGCTTATTCAGTTTCCCTTGGGGAATGTCTCTGACTACTTCCCCCACCTGCTCACATTGATGCCCTACAAATGTAAATCAGAAATTTACACTAATTCTAAATATACAAAATAATGCATAAGTATAAATTAATGCAGGAAGAAAGCTCAGAAGCCAGGAAATATTGTAATATACTGGTGCTGAATTGCCAGGAATGTAGCTTTAATTATCACACTTTCAGTCATACCTAAACATATGACCAATATGTGACATTCGGGTACAGTATCACCAAGTCGGTCCCAAATTGGACTGAACTTGAAATGATAATTTTGTAACAAATTCTAAACCATAACATCCAAATGTTTCCTCATGAGCTTTTCTGCAGTGGACTAGGGGCTACTGGTAGATGGCAGAAGACTGATTGCTTCTGAGAGCAAAGTAAAAAAATAGTCTGAGAGGCAAATACAAGGGACTGTCCCAGTTAAGAGAGGATAATCAAAACAACTTGATTTCTCAGAATGAGGGCATCAGAGCTGCAGCTTCTAAGATGTCATAAATTCAGGTCCAGAAAAACAGGGCAAAAATTTATATAACCACAATTCCAGAATTGCAGGAGTTTGGACTAGAACTCTGCAGTTCTATGATTCTATCCCTCATCCTCTCAACACTAATTGGACTTCAGGGTGTCTGTAGTAAGGACAGGGAGCAAGAGAAAAGAATATATACTGATCCTTACGTTATGAAATTCAATGTTGGTCATACTCAGAATGACTCAGTGTTTAGTCCATTAATTTCAATGGCTGTAATCTGAGTATGATTAAATTGGATACTATCTTATATCCATATATTGATAGAGCTGAGGATGATGCACTTGATAGGCATGTGTAGGAAACAGAATCAAGAGAAGAGAAGCCAAATTGGGTATGATTATCTGGTGAAATAAATATTGTTTCACTTAAAGAAAGTCCTGCCTTTCTAGGATTCCCACCTGGGTGACTAAATGTGGCAGGTAGCTGTGTTGCCCTATTAGGGAGAAAATGTTTTCTTGATGCTCCAGCTTTGATTTGTTTTGATTGATTTCTGGTTTATATTTAATATCTGCCTGTTTTCCTCCTGCTTCTGAGAGTGTAGGGACTAGTGTGAAACAAATTCTGTGTATCTAAAGCAAGGTGAATATGTCCATTTCCATTTCTCATGGTTCTTATTTTTCTGAACTTAAATTACAGTTCTTCTATTTCCACATCGGGTGTTGTTTTTTTAAGTCTCCCAAAAATTCACCAGCATTTTAGTGCAATTTTTAGTGCACAGCTTGTTTGTTTACAAGTCTGGCCAGTATACACATTTTTGCAAAATGAAAGATGCTGGGGAGAACATATCACAATCGCTGGGGTAATCTGGTTGACACTGTTCTCTTCTCTCCAGCCACACTTATGCTGCAGTCTTAAACATACTTACTATTATAAGGGACCTTTTTTTTATGAAGCATTCATAGGATTGTATTGTTTAGTGGATGCACTTTCACATTGGGACCCAACTAAAGATGAATAAGATAAAGGTAAAGGGACCCCTGACCATTAGGTCCAGTCGTGGCCGACTCTGGGGTTGCGGCGTTCATCTCGCTTTATTGGCCAAGGTAGCCGGCGTACAGCTTCCGGGTCATGTGGCCAGCATGACTAAGCCGCTTCTGGCGAACCAGAGCAGTGCACGGAAACGCCGTTTACCTTCCTGCTGGAAGCACTTTGATGTGCTTTCGAACTGCTAGGTTGGCAGGAGCAGGGACCGAGCAACGGGAGCTCACCCCGTCACGGGGATTCGAACTGCTGACCTTCTGATCGGCAAGCCCTAGGCTCTGTGGTTTAACCCACAGCGCCACCCGCGTCCCTTTAAAGATGAATAACTATGCACAATTAGAGAGCAAGTCAAGAAGCATTGGTCTAGTTGTCAGGCAACAGTGAACAGTTGCCTCATTCACACACACACACACACACACACACACACACACACACACACAGCATCAGATTAAGCACACAGTCATAAAGAACAGGTTGGGTTGCTGCCTGCAAGGATGAAAGATAAACTTCTTTCACAGACATTTTCACCCACACCTAATATGGCAGCTTCCATAACAAACCTTAGGTCTTAAGATCATTTGTAGCAATATTATCAGACACCAATGAGATACCTAGCTGTAGATACTTTACTTTGTACCCCAATAACACTATGTTCACTAAGGATATGGCAGTAATTTATCACAAGCAACTTTTAACCCTATAATTATGTTGTCACTTGAATGAATAGTTCATTAAAATCAGTTTAGTATTGTATATTTCTTGGGTTAGCTTTTGCTGGAGTTGAGTCTTCTACAATTGTTTGCATGCCAAGCACGTTTCATTCATTAATTGCTGTGGGGGAAGCAGAAACCAAGTCACAACTATGGGGAGGAGGACTCTCAAAAGATTTGCTTTGCATTTTTTTGAAGTTTTGATTAAATCAGAATAAAATATTTTCTGCAGGAATTCATTTTCCAAAGCACAGAACTCTTTTTTCTCAAACCCTGTGCCATGTACTCTCAAGCATATTAATCTTTTTATTTGTTTCCCTGTTCTTTCTGAGCAAACAATTTTACAAAACAACAACAACCGCCACTTTAAGTAAGGTAATGTGAGGAAATGCACCTAGCATGCCTCAGGCCAATAGTTAACTTCATATGAATGTCTGTGGAAACCTTGGCTGCTGGGTTTACTCTGACCTCAATGAGGAGAAAATGTTTTCTAACTCCATAATTGGTAGCATCGAAGACATGAATAAATTAAACTGGTTTTTTAAATAATAAAAGTCACAAGGAAGAGAGTATATTGAAGAAGTATGCCTTGAAACATATGATGATCTTTAGAGAAAATGACACTTCTGTAAAGTCAAAATGGAAATTCATTGTAAAATCCATGGATCATCAAAAAGATGACTGACTACAAATTCCGGCCAATGTCCCGGATACATCAGTTAGCAAAGTAATAGGATCTCGATAGTGCCGATTTTCTCATCCACATCCTGGCATTCAAACCACAGATGCATATGTTCTTGGGTTAATTTGAATGTCATTGTTTGCCCACCCCCCCACCTTCCCACCATGCAACAGGGTGACACTTGTTCCCCAACCCACATAACAGACAATAGTGACAATTTTTGATAACTTCCCACTAATTATATGCCCCTTAATATGCTGCTGCTCAGGATCCAAAGATAGTTCCCACAGCTTGAGCGTGAATCTTGTCTTTTTTTTTAAGCTTGGCATGTAGTTATTAGCTTTCCCTTTGCTGACAGATGTAGTGGGCGACAAAGCAAGAAGAAGAAAAAGAAGGAGAGCAAACCAATAGTTTTAATCTCAGCAGAAGAGGGAGGGGGAACGTGTGAGGCGGGAGGTTGCACTTATAAATGCACAGATCAGTTTCAACAGACCCTATATTTGTATATATTTTTTGTTGTTTCGCTCAAGGTCTACACATTTTCTCATTCACTGAAACTCTATGCAAATGACTGCAGCAACTTTCCTTCCGAATGCCTTCTGAGGATTTCACTTAGTTGTGGAGGAGGCTTTTGATTAAGAGTCACATTGGCATGAGATGCTGGCATATTACAAAAGTTACATCCCTGGTTTCCTCTCCGGGAGCAAATGTATGAAATATGCCAGTTTGAGTTTTATCTCCTGCCAACCAGCTCTTTAGGAAGCACTGCAGGTGTCCAGCATCCAGTTTGAAGGAGGTAGCAGGTGGTAGTACCTTCTTTGTCTAAGTGTCACTGGCATTAAAGAGGAAAATCACTGGTTTCAGAAATAATTAAGTGAAGGAGAGAGAGAGGCCATAATGATAGGGTTGTTGAAAGCTCCAGCTTGCATGCCTGAAGAGGTACCCCACACCTCCAAAGCATTCTACACCTTACCTCCAAAAGATAGTGCCCTCTACAATCTGATCATCCTGCCCTGTTAATGAACAGCTAGATAGTGTACTTTATTCTACTCTAAAGCAGACAATTGTTGCAATAAAGATTATTAGCCTTTGTCCTTATTAAATTTCCTCTAATACTCAGGTATGTTTAGAAGCAGCAAATGCCACATCTTAAAGCTAAAAATAGTGTTTGCATGGAATTTCATGCCTCCTGTGTTCCTAATGCTTTTTTTTTAAGGTCATCTTACAGCCAAAAATAGGATATTTAACTGCTACCAAGGAACACGACAGCCAGCTGCACCAGCTATTTGGGTTTATGCTTTGACTGAGTACTAAATGTCAACTTTGCCACCGACTTGTGGTTACCATTTTGTAAAAAGACTTTATATGATCTGTTGATTTGTGCTTCATTTGTATATTAGGAACATAAGAAGTTGCCTTAAGAAGTCAGATCATTGGCCCATTAAGCTCTGTACTGTCAATAGCAACTGGCAGTAGCTTTCCAGAGTTTTACACAGAAATATTCCACAGCCCTCCTTGGAGATGCCTCAGCCAGAACCTTGAACCTTTTCCAGGAAAGGTTCATGCTAAAGCATGGAGCTGCAACTAATTTCTTATATTATAGCTCTTGTCTCATATATGCCTTCTTTTTAGGGTGTTTCCCCCCAATGTTCTGCTTGCATTCTAAGGCAGCAGTGGGGGAACTACTTCTGTCTATGGCTAGATCCAAAACTGGCTACCCTTTCATGGGCCACTTGACAGGAAGGCAGGTCCTTTGAGTATCACTAATATTTTATGTCGCCCAGTAACTGTTTGTGTATTTGTCTGACTAAGGGACTTTAGGTTTTGGAAGCAATAACAATTACAATTCTCCAGACACTTGAATCATTAGTGGTTATTCCAAATAGTTGCATATTAGGCTGTTTCTGTGTACTTCAGTCTCGTAAGACTTATAAGTTTGCAAGAGAAAACTATTCCATTCAGGGCAGGGGCGGAACATTCTCTTCTGCTTTTCTTTTGATGGCATGGATTTGATGTAAGCTTGTCTGTAATTCCAGTTTCCCAAATTTTACAGTACCAGGGATCATAAGAAGAGTTCTATTGCTCTTCCACAGACTTCTCTGTAGAATTCTGCCATCTCATAGTCAATTTTTAACGAGGAATCCTCCCACTGTATAGCACAGATGCCCTAAAAGGTCATATGCTCTGGCAATCAATGTATCTTACTTGATAGCAGGTTATTGATAAAAGTGCAAATGAACTAATGCCTGCCTCATGCCAGCATTATGACCACCTATATCTCCAAAGTTCTTTAAGAATGCTTTGCTCCAGTGTTTCAGTTCCTGCCACTGATGCAATACCAAAGTACTGAAGCCAAAGTTATGCTCAGTAAGATCTGTCAAAAATGAAACCTTTGTCAGTCAATCATAACTTAAATAACGTGTTCCCTTCAGGCTGCAACCTGTCTTGCTTAGTGTCAATCCTGGAGCAAAGTTGTCTGACAACTTCTGATTCATACAAAATTTCAATTTCGGCTGCCATTTTCAACACAATGTCTGAAACAACTTTATTATAAAAATGCAAGGGTTCATTTTAGCTTTTTAAATTGCTATTGTAAGCATATTTCTTTTAACAAACTCAAAACTGAAGCTGAAAGTGTGTTTCTAGGCTTAAAATCTGAAAAGTATTTTCTTCAAAGTACTTTGAGATAATTCCTTTTTAAAAAATTGCATGTCTCTTTCAGAATATGCACAAGTTTCTCCCCTCAACTATTGTTGATATTACAAAGGCCACAAATCAATAACAGTGCTACAAAATGTAGGGTCTACAATGTTCATTTTAATCTAAGAACAGATTCAGGTCTGAAATGTTCTGTAGGCAGTTGCTGACATTAAAAAGCCATGCCATTTCTGAGAGAATATATACCCCAGTGGATTGCAATTCTAGAAGTGGAATGTAAAGAGCTAGGCATTGCATGAGGCAAACTGTGCTCCTGGTGCCCTACTGTTCCAACAAGCTTCATCAATGATGTTTTATCAAGAGAGGTGTGCTGAGGGGGAAGGCAGAACAGGAAGCAGTGGTGGTTGAATGGCAGGCTGAACAGGAGGGTATAGTCTTGTCATCTGGAACCAAGCACTGCCTTGTAGACAGGACCAGACCCGCCCAACCCAACAAAGCAGGCATTTTCAATATCAATGTTTCTGCAAGAGGAGTGAATCTCACAAGGAGCATGCCACGGCTCATCTTTAAAAGCTTGGCAAGTGGAATGTGGAAAGTTGATGGAATGTATTCCTTCCTTCCATCCAATTCTGAACTTCTTGACCTGTGACTCATGAGCCTTGTGCCAGCTGCTGAGTGTCTACCACTACTTACCTGAATAGAGATCTCTTTCTCATTTACAAATAAGACCATCCACTCGTGTGTCTTGGGGCAAGAGTCATGACATTTATTTACATATGATGGGTGCAGGCAGGGGTTTAAATGAAGAGATCTCCTACAGTCACATTTGGTTTTTTAAGCCTTAGCCGAGAAGCTCATTGAATGGACAAATGACACTTTCCCCAATGTTAGCATTGGCTTCTTCCTATTTTGCTTTCTTTTTAAATCAAAACTCTTGGAGAAATAGTGGAAGACAACTTTAGTAAATGAAACTTCAGCAATGGTGTAATCTATAATCACAGTTAGTGAAATCTGCAACACACGATTTACTTCCAGTTGCTTTGTTGCAAATCTGTGTCATCTGGCTCACACAGGCAGTTCAGATAACTCTGCCCATTTCTCTGATCTAAATTGTGACCTTATTGATAATGGCTATCATCTTGGATGCTTTTAATTATTTTCAGGTCTCAAGGAAGCACTTCCGTTCCTTTCCGCCTTTGCTAGCAAAGCTGAAACTGGTGTGTGTCTGCCCCACTGTCTCCATTAATGTGGCATCTGTTATGTAGTTTAAACTCATAGCATTATTTCACTCTTGAAGGTTTCCTTAACTGAAGGCTATAGTAATCTTCCCATCCTACTGTCTTTTCATTATCTCTGGTTCTGTGATCTGTCTTGCCTTTTTGCAAATCTTATTCTGATTTGGATAATAAACCTCTTAAAGCCTATAAAGCAGATGGTACCTTTTGTCACTTCCATAGGGACTCAGGCTAGGATCTAATTGGAAATTCCCCTGTTGCGTACTGAATTACATTTTGCTGTCATCACCAGCAGAGGAGAGAAGGTTTAACCTTTTTTCATTTGCATACGTTGCAAGCTCTTACTCTCTAAAATCATAATAGATTTGCCAGCCTTTTACGAAAAAAAAACTCACTTGAGTTTTTAATTTTTAGCTACAGATATGAGCATTCTGTTAAGGAATTTTGAGCTCCGGTCTTTATCTTGAGCTTAATTCATGCAAAATTATAATTAATGAAAATATAAATTATAATAAGTTACAATAACAACAAATTAAAAATCAAAATTATAGAACCACTGGGAATCAGAAGTTTTATCTCCACAGCACAACATTGAACAGGATCCTATGGTATATTGATATCCTGATCCTTAAAGCAATGTACTTGTACAATTAGGGATTAAATTTTATGATCTTGTATCATTGTCATACATTTGCAGACCACACTCGCAGTGTTTCTTGGGAGACTGTCCAAGACCCCTGTGGTATAAATTTAAATAAGAAGATGGCAGGGTAATTTACTACAAATAATCATACTTTTGAAATCTCTGTGGTGAGATCTTTTCAACCCATTTCAACACAAAATCATGTATTTGTATTGGTACAGCATAACACTGCATCAGTGAAATGATTAGATCCATGCCTACTTTCAAAATCTGAAAATATGAATTGAATTTTAATTATGACTCTAATGGGCTTGTTGTCAATACTTGTTGCTGGGGAATCTAAGTGAGGAGAGCACAAACTGTTGGTTCTCATACACTGTTTGCTAGTTTCCCATAGGCATTTGGTTGACCAGCTGTGAAAACAGGATGTAGCATTAGGTGAGCCTTTTGGTCTGATCCAGTTGGTCTCTCTTGTGTTCCTGTTACTCTAAAGCAGGCATGTCCAACTCCCAAGAGCCTGCAATCTACTCCCACTAGGAAAAAAACTGACAGTGATTGACCAAAGTTGTGGAGCTTTTTTGGGGAAGCCTTTTATGGGGGGGCGGGTGAGGAAGAGGACCACGAGATAGACCAGGATTGACCATGGACGCCCCATGATCGAACGGTAGTTCGCAACCAACCTGTTAGGCATGCCTGCTCTAAAGTTATTTATTCCTCCTTTTCCAATTAGAATTTGTATCTTGCTAGTGCAATGTAGGTAACAAGTGTTTAAAAGGTGGGTTTTGGTTTTTGGTAAGGATATTTATGTAGGGAAAAAAAGGATAGATGAACAGCAGACATAAGATCTCTCTCTCTTTCCCCCCCCTAATCCTAGCTAACAACTGAAAGTCAAGGAAAAAAGGGAAAGCTTCTGGAAGACAGATGGTTTGTGAAGATCCCCATGAAAAGAATTCCATAACTGCAGAGCAGCTGCTAAAATGGATATAAAGTAGAAGATGGTTGGTGCTGCTGCTGTGGTGAGGTTCCCCTGATTCACTTGACATTCTCTTTTTTTAAAAAAGATAATTTTTATTAATTTCCAAAACAGAAGACAGAAAACAAGAAAAGAAAAGAAAAACACAGAGAAATAAATAAAATGTGACTTCCCCATACCTCCCCTTCACTGCATCCTTGTTTTGCAATTTTTTAGCAACCCTTCAGTCACACTTGACATTCTCCTAGCCATATTTACATGGAAGTAAGTTCATGCAAATCACTGGCACTCAGAAAAAGCTGCCATAGCAGCCCTTTTTCTGTCTTTAAGATTAATATGGGAGCTGTACAAGCATCCTTTTTGCTCCAGGTAAATATATCAGGAAGGCACTGTGTTGAGTCACTTCTCTGCATGTGAACCTGAAGCAAAGCAGGCAGTCACATGGCCATTCACAGATGACATTTTACATTTTTCATCCAACTCAAGTACTGTAATCCACACAGAAAAAAGTATAATTTGTGAAGCACTTCTATGTGTATTTAAAATCAACGCATTGGGCATTTTGATGGGACAGCATGAACCCACCTCCAGACATTCCATATGCCAGACATATGCCAGATATGTGTTATGCCTATTTAAGACCATTAATGTCCAGAAAGGCCTGGAAGGCCATTAACTAAGTCCAAGGACTCAAATTATCTAATTGCACTACAGCATATTAGCGGCCTTTGCACTGTACTAAATATGAGTTTTCCAGTCACTTACCTGATGGTAACACGGTCTATCTGATGTTATGATATTTCTAAAATACAGCCTTCATTAGCAAATGAACCACACAAATCCAAAATTAGGTCTACCACCCTAAGCAGCACCATCTGAAAGTGAGACCAATTCAACATGGTGAGACATTTCTGAGAAAGTATGCATAGGATAACACTACACTGCTTCTACCAAAGTCTGTTGTTAAAAGAGAACATGGAAAAAATGTTGAACTAGTTCTTTACCCCACAATAGTTTATGAAAGCCCTGCCATCTTTATTCCATTGATAATCAAAGAATTTGGCCAATCTCATGGTCATCAGCTCCTTTTGTCCACCTAACTGGCCACATGTCTCTGAACAAAAAATAGAAATCTTTTGATATGTCACAGAGAAAATGTGGCTTTTAAAAAAGTGAACTAGTTACATGGCTGATCCTTTTAAATTCAGTGAATGAAACTTTCCTCTGCATTCAATTAGCTCAGAGTACTTGGTATGGCAGTTTCTTTTAACGGCCATATTTTCCTGACCATTGTTTTAAAGTTTCTTGGTTTGCCTCCTAATTTGGCCTGACTGATCACCCACTTCAGTTGTGCCTGTCAAAACTACTAATGCTGACTTTTTACATACAAGACTTGGCTATTCACATGTAGCTGGATGCGTTGATGTCATCTCACACAGTCTGGGGTTGGAAGAAACATTTCCATCCAGTGAATTTAATGCTGGGCTTTGTGAGCTTTTAAACGCACTTTCCCAATTCCACTTATTTAGATTTTCCAAACTTTAGTATCATTGAATATATTAATGTGTCAGAAAATGTATGTTTCTGATACAACAACAGCACCTTCCTGTGTGTGTCTACTCAGAATTAAGTTCCACTGGACTGCAGCCTAAAGTTTGAAGAATCAGAATTCTGTGGTTTCTGTGGTCATTTATAAGCATGCCTGACTCCCCAGAATGAGAATCGTCAATCAATATATTATATATATTGGGAAATGGGTTGCCTGTTCACTGTGCATATGGACATTTTTAAAGCTATCATAATCAAATTTTGCATGACTATTCCTGAGATCAAGAAACAGGTTTTGATCTATGTTTGGATACAACTGAATGAATCAAGATGGCAGACAGAACCTTTCAAAACTTCACTTGGTTTTTTGTTTCTTTGAATTCCCAAGCAATGTGGGGAATGAGACTCCTAGTTATAAATAATCGGCTGAGTTAAAACTTTATAGTGAGAGGATACCCAGTAAGCTTCCAGGTATCATAATGTGGGAAAATATGTGAATATGTATCTAGAACTACTGTTAAATTTGGAATCTCTATTCAGGGTGCCTCCAGAACTTATTATTTTTCAATAAGGATACAAGAAGCATACCAGGAAATTTAGCTTTAAATGATTAAAGTAGATTAAAGTGTTCTGTCACCATAGCACAGCAAAACCACTTTAAAGAAGAAACAGATTTTTTTCTGGTTAGGCAAGTGATGGGGGAATGCATTGAATACTATAAAATGACAAAATGCTTAATGGGAAGATACATAAACACCTCACAAGCAAATCAGAATGGATGCTCAATGAAGATTGGATAGAAACTAACTTTGGTGTAAGATTTGTAGAAGAAAATCTGGATGAATGCTCAATAAATATGTTGTCTAGAGTAGGAATGAGGGGGGATTTGATTCAGGTGAAACTAGCAGATTTGCACTTTCCAACAAAAACACAACCATCTTTCCAAATTCACACTTCTCTGAATTTTGCAACATAATTCTCCATGCATACAATAATGCATATCTTAGGGCAAAGTGTGCTTTGAAATGCATACTATATCAGTGAAAATAACATGTAAAAATGAGAAACTTACTTTGCAAAAATATATCTAGTAGGGTAAATTGAACATAAATATGTGTAAATTCAGAGAAATTCACACTAAAAGTTGATTGATTTACACAATCCCTTAAAAATAATAATCAAAAACTGAGGTGGAAAAGCAGAGAACTGAACTCCAGACTAGAAAAACGAGAGAGTGGTAAATAGAGATAAAACAAAAATAAGAGATACGTCCATTCCTAGTCTGGATGAGCCTTCAGTAACAAAATATAAAACAAATGGTATATTCTTAGATTTAAAAAGACATAAATGTTTTTTTTGCTCAGGTGTTTGCTCACTGCATTCACACTATTTTCATGAACATAAACCAGAACTTAATGTAAACATCATTATCTCTCTGCTTGTATGTTATTTTAAACAGGACTGCTTACTTGCCTCCTTTCTAAATAGCTTTTCTCTGTAAATATGCTCTGTTTACTGGCATTTAGATCACTTCAATTTTTTTTTGTTCCAGATGCACTGGTGTCCCCCCCTCCCATCTCCATTGTAGTTTGTTGCCTTGGATTTCAGGAATGTGTGTGTGTGTGTGTGTGTGTGTGAGAGAGAGAGAGAGAGAGAGAGAGAGAGAGAGAGAGAGAGAGAGAGAGAGATGTATGCATTTATCAAGACAATTTGCATGCTGTCAGGGAGGAGAGCCAGGCAGACTGGAGGGGGCGGAGCAGAGCAACTGCAGAAATGCCCAACCTGCAGCTGAAGAAAGGCAGAGTGGGTGGAGCAGTGGCAAAAGGTATCAGGAAGGACAATCAAGGAAAGCTAGCAAGAGAAGCCGAGATGCTGCCGGAAGGGAGTGTAAGTGAAGCAGAGCAAAGCCAGAGATAAACGCTAATAGAAGAGAAAGAGGGGGAGGCTAGAGGCAAAGATGGAGATGTAATTAAAGGCAGCAGGAGGAGAGAGACAAGAAAACTAGCACTGAGACAGAGAAAGCAAGAGCAGCAAGGAGGGAGCTGAAATTGGGGAGAAAAGCAGGGAATCATAGAATTGGAGAGTTGGAAGGAACACTGGGCCTCATCTAGTCCAATCCCCTGCAATGCAGGAATCTCAACATATTATCCCCCATCCAATTTGGAACCATACCAGACTCTGCTAAGCTTTGCAAACATGCTAGCAAGCATAAGGGACTGAGCAAGCCCTGTCCAAAGGAACAACTGGTGGGTTAGAGGAGCATAAAATGGAATTGTGAGAGGTGACTTAGTGGTGAACTAACAAGGAATAGTAGACAAGAAGTTTGACAGGATTCAGGTGTCAGGGACTGACAAAGAGAAGAACCAGGCACTGCTCCAGTTTCTCAGCAGCTGCACAGTCCCTTTTCAGCTAGCTCTCCCAACACCAAGATCAACCTTGCACCTTGCTGAGCAACAGGCCAGACAGGCCCAGAGGGCACCCCCCAACCTTCGCCACAGTTTACGGTTGTTTGGGAGGAGTCCAGAGGGAGCGGGCTAGAGAGGGAAGGAGTGGCCACACGCCAGTCTGAGCAACATCTTCAACTAGGACAGATTAGCCTAGACGAACTCTGTTGTGTTTTGTGAATAGAAGCTGATTGCACTTAGCATTCTTACTGACCTGTGGATGAACCTGCATTCCTGACAGCCCCTTGACATCAGGTTATATAGAATCCTTCAACAATGCAAGGCTGCTGAAGCAGGTAAAAAATGAACTTCACTTAAAAGGAGATGCTATGAGGGCAAGAATCCTAAACTTGGCCTGAGAGAAGGGTTTGCCAGGAGGATAGCAATCAGTAGGCAGGCCTTCCCAAGAGGCAAGGTGAGGCCACTGCCTCATTTGGCAGGATCCACAGGGGCAGCAGATCCCAATGTAGATCTTTATTTCCCCTTGTTCATGATGTAGATCTCCAGTCACCTCTTCTTTCCCAAGGTGGGGAGGGGGGCGGCTTTTGTAGTTTGCCAAAATGCCCAAGACCAGCTTTATCAATCAATCAGCCCCAATGCGGGGCAGATACCCTGTCAGCACAGGGATTATTGCAAGTGCCATCAACAGGAATCCTGCAGCTGGGACTCTGCCAAAGGCTCTTCTGCCCACAAGCATGTTTGGCAGACAGTACAGGGAACTTCACCTTGCCAACAAAGGTCCGTATAGTTAAAGCCATGGTTTTCCCAGTAGTGATGTATGGAAGTGAGAGCTGGACCATAAAGAAGGCTGATCGCCGAAGAATTGGTGCTTTTGAATTATGGTGCTGGAGGAGACTCTTGAGAGTCCCATGGACTGCAAGAAGATCAAACCTATCCATTCTTAAGGAAATCAGCCCTGAGCGCTCATTGGAAGGACAGATCCTGAAGCTGAGGCTCCAGTACTTTGGCCACCTCATGAGAAGAGAGGACTCCCTGGAAAAGACCCTGATGTTGGGAAAGATGGAGGGCACAAGGAGAAGGGGACGACAGAGCACGAGATGGTTGGATAGTGTTCTCGAAGCTACCAGCATGAGTTTGACTAAACTGCGAGAGACAGTGGAAGACAGGAGTGCCTGGCGTGCTCTGGTCCATGGGGTCACGAAGAGTCGGACACGACTAAACGACTAAACAACAACAACAGGGAACTCCACACAGTGGTGTGAAAGTCATGTCATTGCAGGTAGAGCTGTCAGAGGCCTGGGCAGAGGTGCTACAAAATTATTTTATGTAAAAAATATTATTTTTGTAATTTAATAGTTGCTAGATGCATGTTAGATAATACTGGCTACATAAATGTTTCTTAAAAATAAGAACAGAGCACTTTTGTTAAATGAGGTGATCATTTCGAACAGTGCATAACCTCAGTTAGCTTTTAAATAGGTAATAATGGGGGAAAGAAACTCATTAGATTTAAATAGGGCTGCACTGAATGTTCTCTAATTTTGTTATTTGCTTTGAAAGTAGCACATTTGATGCAGCCAAACAGATTAGCACAAAACATTCACCTTGTTGAACATTCACGCTGTTTGTTGTTTGGCATACTTTAGTTTCCCTGGCTTCTGCTGCCTCTTTAATGCCATTTCCTATGTCGTCTTCTTTGTTATCACAGTGTTTGGCCTCATTTGCTCAGGGTGCAATTATATTATTATTATTATTATTATTATTATTATTATTATTATTATTATTATCACCATCATTTATTGCCCACCCTCCACCCTAAAGTCCAAGGGTACTTTACTACAATTTGAACTACAACATTAAAAATTGTTTAAAACAACTTACAATTACAAAAATGGTGTGGGTCTGTCTGTCTATCTATCTATCTATCTATCTATCTATCTATCTATCTATCTATCTATCTATCTATCTCTATCTCAGGTACCAAAGCCATGGTACTGAATGTAGTAGCTCATGTGATTTTGCTAACAGCATGATTTTGTTTATTAAAATATGTGACACTACACTATCAAACACAATATTATGATGCTGTCAACACAATTTTGTGGGTTGCCACAACTAGCATAATTAAAGAGCAGTGTGAGAAAGTAAGGCTAAGGACGACTGTGAGATAAAGAAAAAGAAAAACAAGGGAGAAAATGGCACCAAAGGTACTTCATGGGTATGTTTGCATTAGGTGCTGAAAATCATGACAAAAAAATCATGTCAACATCAGTGACAAAGAACACATAATGACTAAATTATTGTTTTAAATGGAGTTGAACACATTTTACAAACAACTACATGCATTATACATCTCCTGACTGCAGCACCAGCTACAAAGCAGAGACGGGGCCAACACAGTGTGGGTCCAGGAACAAATGGTTGTTTATGGCAAGAAGGCAAACGGGGGGGGGGGGAGAGGAAGTATTTAAATCCTCTCACCATCTATAGCTACACTCTCCCTCCCTTCTAGTCTTGAACCTGCTGAGCCTCTCACCATCAGGCAAGCCAGCCCCAGCAGCTAAGAACAGCAGTAGTCTTGTGACCTCTGCACCTGCTGCTGCTACCATTGCTTTAACTGAGCAGGTGGCTGTGGACCAGATCTAGGTGCTCCTGGAGGAAACTGATTTTCTAGATCCATTTCAACTGAGAATTAGGCCTGGTTTTGGCACAGAAACTGCTTGGGTTGCCCTATATGATGATCTCTGTTGGGAGAGAGATGGGAAAATGTGTCTTTGTTAATTCTCCTCAACCTCTCAGTGGCTTTCGATACCATCAACCATGGTATCCTTCTGGAGCAGCTGCCCAAATTAGGGATGGGTGGCACTGCTGTGGCTAAGTAATGCACACACACAAAACCACATTTCCTTCTGCTTGATAATTTTCAAATCCTATTTCTCTTCTGATTATTATTTTTTTTGAAAATGGTTTTACAAAGCACAGTAAAGTGTTTTGGCACAGCACTAATAAATGGTGCACACAGGATTTCCACTAGGTTAAAAAATCTGTAAAGTGAGATTTACTAGCTCTGTTTAGTAATATTACAAGGGTTGTTACAACAACCTTTATGCTGTACTTTACAATAAATAGCTACAGTGGTTGTATTTTCCACAAAAGAAGGATGGAATATTTATAATTGTACCTTTAATGCTAAGATTTTTTTCCCTGAGTCTGCAAAGCAGGTGGCAATGCAATACATAACATTTGCAGTTGCTGCGGTGAAGTATTGAACTCTCCTCTGGTATTTGAAGTAGTTCACACATTAAGCACAGAAAATACCAGGAATGTTCTGGTTTAGTGTTTAAATATAGAACAGCTTTCTTCTTAAGCTCAAAGGTAGTGGCTTACTGCTGGGTTTTAATAAACTACCGGTAATAGACATTGCAGTGACTTGAACAGCAGCTATTTGGGTTTATTTATTGTCCTACGTGTCCAGTTTGGGGCAATTAACAAGAAAGGATAATTTTTTAAAAAAATTGTCTCTTCCCCACTCTCCCTCTCTCTCCTGGTATAGCACTGTAACAATTTCTACAATATGTGCAGTGTCCATACAGTTGTGGTTTCAGTGCTGGATATTATAGTACATCAAAATACCACTTTATTTGATTGTTACAGCTAGACGTAAGAGTTCTTCAATTATGTGAAGGAGTGCAGAGTTTAAAGAACTCAGGGTGGCCTCTGAACCAAAGGCTGAGAGGTTGACGTCATTGGGAGCACAATCGGATCCAACTTGTGTTGCAGATTGGATTTGGAATGCAGCAAGCTATTTTCCAATTTGGCAGAAAGGGGCCCAATTAAGCCCAATGCCCAGTTGAGCCAGGGCATGAAGTCTACCCATTACCAGTTTCAATACTTCCAGGTGCGTATTTATTGCGGAACCAGTGCATACACACAACAACGTTCACATCAAAATGTCAGCCTGTATTCTTTCCACATGTAATCCAGATTTGCCCTTTGGGCAGAATAAACTTGGTAAGATTTTTTTTGGGGCGGGGCACAAAAAATATTGCCAATGATTCGTTTGCAAGTGCAGGCCCCTAAGGTGGACCAAAGTTGTTGAGCCTTTTTTTTTTTTTAAGAATTCAAAGATGTTGAGCTTTTTTAAGGGAGCCACCAAAATTCTGGAGCTGGCATTTTGACAATGGCTCCTCCCCCTGCAGCAATGGCTCCTCCCCCTGCAGCACCTGAGATGCCCAGCGACTGCCATGCGGCCCCGAAGCTCGCTTGCCACCCAGCAGCCCACCCCCAGGACGCCAAGCAGCCACTATGCTGCCCTACAACCCCCCCCCCCATGCCTAGCTACACTACTGGAAAAACTAGCAGAAAGTGGCTGTGGGACAGCACTTTTGGAACATCACACACACAACACTACCCTTGCTTACAAGCATTAGCATGGCCATCTGGGGTGGGAAAGCCTGTGCACATTTTCCTCTTTGCTAATGGGAAACTGAAGCTGAGGCTACCTACAAAGTTGCATCCTTAAGTTTTGTGCAAAACTGTATCTTTAGTTTCTAAAGTTTTTAGGCAGCAAGTACATTTCTTGGCCTTTAAAGAGAAGCCTTCCATAAGAGGATACTATTGATGTATGTATAGATTTTCACATGAGCACATTCCACTTCCACAACAGTACATTGGGGGGAAAAACACTGTTTGATTATAAAAACCAATTCAGCTTTTCTTTTCTCTCCAGTCTATCACAGTATATTGTCCAGGGCACAAAGAAACATTACATTGAATTCCAACCAAATTGGCATAATCTGAAGAAAGAGATGGATAAAGAATTGCACCTCCTGGCTGTAGGGCTGCCTGCTGTTCTTTGTAATGAAGTTCATCTTGGTGGATGATTTCAGATCCCTTCCCATCAACCTAGCTTCCTGTATACATCATTTCATGTTTGAAATGTGAAGTAACTTCAATGGAAAAATATCCTTTTCTTGATTTTCAAGGCATGAAACATCACATAAACTAATTTAGATGGGTGTTTTCAAAACTTCAGTCACACAATATTGGGCAGTGGGGGGACCACATATGTCCCTTTGGCCAATTCTATAGGAGTCTAACAATGAAGGGATGCTCTTCTTGGACAGAAGAAGTGAAATAAAATGAAGGGAAACTGCAACAGATGAACTCATGACTTGAGGGTTTTGGTTTTGGGGGTTTGGTTTTAGTTTCACTGGGTCCCAAACATAGATCTGCATATTTACATAACGACTATGTAACTGTAGTCTTATGCGTATGTCTTGTAAGATCTTCTCAGCATAGGTTATAAAGCGTTATGTTTTTGGTGGAATTGATCTGTGTGTGTCTAATTTTGTTAACATGATATGGCCTTGATTTTGCCTCCCATTGTACATCAGCCCACATATATATTACCAGCACATATCTAATGTATTTCACACATTTAAGCTTAGGAAAACTCATGCCACAAGAAATTATTTTGCAACATGAATCTTTCTGAGTAACCAAAGGGCCAATCTGCATATTATGTATTGATTGGTTTACCACATTAGGAATGCATTTACATCAATTTACAGTTTGTGTTGGTCTAAACACATGCAAGGTTTTCATAACAGCACCACCTAACCTTGGAAGTAGCTTATGCTAGTTTACAAATATGGCATATGTTTGAAGCACTGTACATGGTAATAGCATCTAAACATTACTCCCCCTTGTGTATATTTGCTGGTAGCAACAACCATTAAGTAATGTGTAAATAATCTATAACATAGCTACTGGTCTGGAATTTCCCCTCGCATTCCTACCTTTTCATGCCTTTGCTTTGAAGATGTTGCTTTAACTTAGCCAAATCAAGTGTTTGCACTTTACAAATAGTTTTCCCCATAATGCATTCCTTCTTATAGTGCTATCTGATGCAATTTTCCACAGGAAAATTGGGTTTATGAGTTTGAATGAAGTCTGAACTGCCACACACTGGGCTATGCAAGCCCCAAAGCTCAGCTGGTGCCACCAATCAGCTGATTGCAGTGCCTGAAAATCTCCTTTTGGCCCAGCTGCATCTTTACCTGTCCCATACCTGATGCCAGGTGTAGGGCACATGGAGAAAGCTTGGGCAAAATGGCTTTGAGTGCCAAATGGGCAGACAGAGGAAGTTTAACTAGGCCCATGGTCAAAGGTTCTCCACCCTGATTCCAGCTGCCTTGTGAATGCTATGTTTAGTTGGAAAGGACAATTACTGCTCTTATCCAGATCTCCTGATTGAAATTTTAACCAGGGGATGCTCCCATCTTCCTGCAGCTCCTAGCACTACCCCCTTCACTGTTCCAGAACATTGCAGGACCTTCAAGAACCATATGAGAGGTGGTGCTGTGAGCTGCAGGGGAACTGGTGAAGCCTGGATCCAATCTATTATATTGCTGTTTTCATTTAGTTTGCAAGACACTTCAGAAACCATTAAGAGGCAGAAGGATACAAATAACTTGTATGGTTACAGGAGAGTTTGTGACATGAAGTTCAGCTAAAGCAGCTATGGGAAACCTTTTAAGTTAAAGAACGGGATGATGATTATTAATGATATTATTTTTCACTATTACATTGATATTTCACCTTTCTTCCAAGGAGCTGGTAGGTTAGGCCAAGGGACAGTGACTGGCCCAAGGTCACCCAGTGAGCTTCATTGCTGAGTGGGGATTTGATCCTTGGTCTCCCAGAGCAATCTTCTGGACCCTCTATGGCAGTAATGGTCTAGGACAAAAGTGAACAGAGCAACTGATGTGACTCTCATCTTTGTACAGTAAGCTACATCAGACTTTTTTGTTCCATTTGAAGGCAGAGTTTGGTTTTATGATTTCATATGATTTTCTGTAGATTATATTTATGTACACGGTTTAGTAGAAATGCAAATCATTAAGTGGTATGTAAAGGTCTTAAATAAAATAATAAAGAAATACACTTTAAACATGTTACAGTCAGAGGTTTTTATACACACATATAGACATAGACACACATACACACACTCACACACACACACTCACACACACTTACACTTCTTTACTCAAGTAAGCAAAAGGCAAGATCAAGGATACCATTCAAGGACAGATTCCAACCAGGCAAACAAATGTAACGAGGGTGGAGATAGGGATGGGGAAATTCAATTCTGTTCACATTTAATCCACACTTTCCAAAACTGAAACTGACAGATTTGCCCATCACTAAGAGCACAGCGGAGTCAGTGGGGAGATAGCCTGGGGAGAAGGGACATGTGGAGACTCCAGAGGGCCAGATGGAGAGGATTGGAGCACTGCATTCAGACCCTGCAAGGCTGGGCCTCCCCATCCTGAGCTACAAGCATCATTGGTTTAACAACAATAAAAACAAAATCAGGCTGAGGAACTGTCAAATATTAACCAAGTTAAATGTTGTGGTTGGTCACATGTTTGCAAAGGGGATAAAAAGTCTAAGCCAAGAGTTAATTGATAATTGGTTGAATTATTCATCTGTTATTAATGGTTACTAATGAGCAACACTGGAATAATCAATGCTCAAACCCCACACTTTGCCAGATGTCATGTTAATTGCTATTGAAGACAGCAATAGCCTCACAAACTGCGGAAACAAATTAGCGTGATTGATTCAAACTTAGCCACCTCGTGCCTTGCTGGAGCATTTTTCCAGCTGTACTTCAGCAAAGAATAAACTCTTCTGAGCTTGTTGAAAGGGATTTTGCCTATGGTATCACAGTGCTCTGCTTCAGAATAAATGCCATAAATCTGACTTAGGCAAATATTTGCTTTGAGAATGTGTGTTGCTGCATGATAATAGGCAAAGAACTACCCATTAACCTTCAGTGTATAAAATGTTAAAACAAGCTGGTGTTTGTGGATAATTAAATCTAAAATTCACTCCTTGCCATGGATATATTTGTTGTTATTTTTCTTATTATGTTGCATTTTTAAACGATGGTTTTATGAGTTGGAACAAAACTCTTAAATGTACTCAATGACATTTGGGGTTATTAAAAATAACGCAGCATTGTTAAGTTGCTATTATTTTAACCCAAAACTATTGTTATTTGAAGACCCGCACAGTATTCATTTCTGTGGCTAGCAAGGAAATGCTTACCTTCTGAAACAGGTCAAACAGAGTTACATAGCAAAGAAACGGAAGTTTATCTGTGGGTTTTTAATGTTTCTGCCTACTCCATGCTGAACTTACTTTTGCATATATTATTGTTCATTTCTAGAGCACCCACACTAACTACGTGTCAGGGAACTGACATCGGAGCGAGAGGTGGAGGCAAGGCTCCAAAGCGATGCAGGAGAGGGGACCAGCAGGGGGGAAGGAATTCAGCGCAACACCAGTAGAGAAGGGAGGGAGATGGAGGATTCGGAGAGGGGTCTCCAAGACTCTTCACCCGAGACTAGTGGAGAGAGCACGGGCACGCCTCTGCCCACTCCTTCCTTGCACAGAAGAGTCCCGCGCAGGGACAGTAGGCGGAGACTTGGCATCAAACAACTTCTATGCTGGAAGAGGTTCAAGAAACGCCCACTGACGGATTCTGCAAGCGACTGAACGGCCACGGAGTGAGGGCTGTCAGCCGAGGCATGGTTAGCCAGGCAATTTAGCCGAAAGTAACGGCAACTTACGCACAAGTAATCCCTTATAACCATTACACTACGTAACTACACATGACTCATCTATAACAGCAGTAAAGCCACCGTTCATTTCTAAACTGGCTCAAATCTGCTTAAGCTTAGAATGTAGGCCATTTCTGGCACTGTGCCATTTACCTTACACGGGATAACTTACCTGTGGATTGTGCCCATAGTAAATGATCTGCCTTCTAGTAGAAACAGCATTTTGCCAAAGCAAGCCAAATCTTAACCTACTGAGGATAGCTGTAGCCATTAGCAAAGTTATGTTAAGAAAAATGAGGACATTCTGTAAAATTTTGGAACTGTTCTTTCTCACATCTCTATAATCTTTTTGGTGCCATTGAAGTTCTTCCTTTTTCAACAAATTTTTTATGTGGGGATTTTTACTCCAGTCTGTGTTTGCATTGGAGTTGATTTTCTTAAAATGTACATGAAATTGTTTTGTTTTTATATAAAATTGTTTTAATTGAATTAATATATGGAATTCTTTTACACATGTTTTCATTTTAAAATCATTTCAGATAGTTTATAGGAAGCAATTAACCAGTGTGCAATTCATAGTGTGCAAAAATGCATTCTATATGGGGAATTGCTTTGCAACAATTTGTATGTTAGGAAAAACCACACACAAATGTGTGCAGTAGGATAAATTTGCATTACCAAAATTAACATCCTCACCCATCCATACCAAGTGATTAACTTTTACACATACCTTTTTGGTTCTCTAGATTTGTGCAAGTTTAAGCATTATCTCATATATTCTAAGTCTTTGCTGGAGGGAGTATCTTGAGTGGAGTTAATAGATATTGCCACCAGTAGAAGGGGTGGAGTGTGGCTACTCCAATTACCGTATTTTTTGCACCATAACACTCACTTTTTTCCTCCTAGAAAGTAAGGGGAAATGTCTGTGCGTGTTATGGAGCGAATGCCTGCGGGTGGCGGGGGGATCTGCTGCATTCGTGAGCAGAGGATCCATGGTTCCCCTTCCTTCCCTCCTCCATGGTTACAAAGCATGGATCCACATGGATCCTCAGGATTTTTGCATTGGGCTACTCCAAACTCACTGTCAGATCACATGTCTGTGGCCACAGCATGAACCGCAAAAATCATATATCCACTATTTCGTTTAGAATGTTTTTTTTTCTTGTTTTCCTCCTCTAAAAACTATGTGCGTGTTATGGTCTGGTGCGTGTTATAGAGCGAAAAATACGGTATTACTTTCCATATAAAATATATGGTCATGGTGTCAGTTTGCATTTCTTAGTACAGAAAGTACCAGAAAGCAGTTCAAAAGCATGCCAGTGCAAGTTGGTAAATAGGTACCGCTGTGGCGAGAAGGTAAACGGCGTTTCCGTGCACTCTGGTTTCCATCATGGTGTTCCGTTGCACCAAAAGTGGTTTAGTCATGCTGGCCACATGACCTGGACAGCCGTCTGTGGACAATGCCGGCTCTCTCGGCCTGAAAGCGAATGAGCGCCGCACCCCATAGTCGCCTTTGACTGGACTTAACCATCCAGGGGTGCTTTACCCTTACCTATTACTTGCCTTGTAGGCTTCTACATCCACCAGATCTCAAGACATGAAGGCGCTAATATATTTGAGTTAGTGGGACACTTCATTTTAGCTTCCTGGCATTAAATTTTGTGCACTGGAGTCTTTCTCATTTATACATAGAAAGATCATCCTTCTCTGTCTCCAGATTTAATATATTGAGTGAAACCTGTAAAATCTTAAAGTCTGCAAACATTCAATCGATTTTTTAATTTTCTTTTTCCTCTACCATTTCTAATGAGGTTCTGGGTCTAGGGGGTATATCTGTATCTTACACTGCCAGAACAATTCAAAGACTGGTTCTAATTTATTGGTCTTCCTAAGTATTCTACTGCCAGCCAGTTTAATGAGATATTCTGTTCTTCTGCATAGTATTGTTTAATTTCTGTTCCCAATTGGTTTATACATTTCCTTGCCTTTACCAAGCGAGCTAATATTTCGGCATTACTTGTAGTAGTGTACACAATCTGCAAGCCAATCAGTTCCTTTACTAATTCCCAATTCTTCTTCATATATCACTAAATGGTTCTTCCATCATGTAGCTCATGAAAACCAGATTTGAAATACTATTCCTAGCCTTCCCCAGAACAGGAAAAATAGTGTGATATATAAAAGGAAGCCTACGCAAGCAAAGAACATACTTACTCAAACATATATCAAATAAAGGCAGGCCTAAGACAAGCTTCCACAAGATTGGGGAGCAAAATAAATATCCCTTTCTTGGTGAAGTTGGAAATCACCATGGCTTTTCTTCATTCCCACTGTCTACAGCTTGTCAAGGGTCTGGATGTGTGCATATTACACCTGTGCTGAGGGAACTGCACTGGCTACCAATCAGTTGTCAGGCCATGTCGAAGGTCTTGTTGTTAACATATAAAGCCCTGAATAATTTGGGACCAGGTTATATGAAAGACTGCCTGTCCCTGCATAGAACACTTAGATCACTTGGGGAAATTCAACTTGTGGCACTGCATCCTACAGACTATCATAGAGTGGTGACCCCAAAGCAGGCATCCTGTACATGCACTGGCATCAGTTTCCAGAATGTACAGGCAAGCGGGTACTTTTAAATGTTGGATGTATCTAATATACTTTTCTCAATCTCTGGCTTTTTCCTGCAAATATCTAGAGCATATTCACCCCCATTGTTTAGCCTAGACTAAGATGCATCTCTGAGGGCCTTCTGACGGTTCCCTCATTGTGAGAAGTGAGGTTACAGGGAACCAGGCAGAGGGCCTTCACGGTAGTTGTGCCCACCCTGTGGAATGTTCCCCTGTCAGATGTCAAGGAAATAAACAACTATCTGGCTTTTAGAAGGCCTCTGAAGGCAGCCCTGTATAGGAAAGCTTTTAATGTTTGATGTTTTACCGTGGTTTTACAATTTGTTGGAAGCTGCCAAGAGTCGCTGGAGCAACCCAGTCAGATAGGTGGCATAATAATAATAATAATAATAATAATAATAATAATAATAATAATAATAATTGCCCCAAGGCCAGATTTGGCCTATGTAGAATCATCTGCTGCCCACAGGAAAAGACTAGTGAAGAAGCGTTTGTGGCATTGGGACTTGTTGCCAATCTGATCTGAGAGTCCCACCACCTCCCACTACCTTCTCAGGGTATCCCTACCATAAAATTATTGATGACTAAGTATGTTCTGTGCCTGTTTCCTTCTAGTCTCTGCATTGAAAGCTGCTTTAATTTTCACCTTGTTGATCTGTTAGCAGCTGATCAAGCTTTAGAATGCAATATCATGCCTTGACTGGTCATTCCTAGGTAGTATAACTAATCTTGTTTACACCAGCTCTTCACAGAAGAATAAAAACCTTCCTCTGGCATTGTTCCCTGCCACTTCTGAGTTGCAGCCTGGAGAGCCTGGAATTCTTTTTTAACCTCATCTGTGGCATTGATTTTATCTCAGTAAGAGCCAACTTTTCTTCTATATCTAAGTATTGTGTTCAAGTCAATAAAATTAGAGATTTCTTTACATGAAAGTATGGCTTGGATGTGAGTTTAGCCAACTGCATAGACATACAATCTAAAGTACACTGAGGCCAGAACAATCTGGGTGTATTTATACAAATACCTATATCTTCCCATATTCAGAACATCTGTCTGAAGTTTCAATAGCTCTTTCGATTCAGGGTTTTTTTCTCTCATTCTGTTAAAATGGCTTCCGCAACACCCATTGGTCAAACCTATCTGAAAAAACAGCCATCTACACACACACACACACACACACACACACACACACACACACACCCTGCCTCAAAATGTGCTGTATATTCATTGTACTGATGCAGTCAATATAATGCACACATACTGTGAAGTCTAGAATTAGCCCCTGAAACATGGCTAATATGAGAAGTGTATTGATTCCACATTGAAAACATTAAGCAGGGCAGTGTGTTTGAGTTAGCCTGTTCTGCTCCCAGTGGAATGAGTTAGATGATATTGTCAATTTGCAGTTTCTGGTGGACAGATTCCAGTACCCCTTTTCATACTGCAGGTTTGGTGTGTTTTTTTCTTGTTGCAAAAGTTGCAACAGAGATGTCTCATGGGGAAAATACCATTGAACATAAAGAAGGTTACTACATTCACACCCTGAATTAGAGTTTGGCAAATATTCTCTGTTTAATTTTATTTTATTTGGCATTGAGTTTGATTTCCCCTGTGAATCTGTCGTCATCCACCTTGGGGAACATTTCTGAAGTCAATTAATTAGCTTCTGAAACCCCAGAAGCTGAGAAACGTGTTGACAAGTTGGTTTTTACAAAGGCTACACATCCAAATTAACTGAGGACAATTAATCTTAAAATGTAATGAAACATATTTTCCTCAAGTATGTGCTTCATGTATGTGTTGCTTCAAGGATAATCTGCCTCACAGGGTAATCTGTGCCTCAGTTCTGAGACTCAGGGACATGTCCTGGGGCAGGAGTTCCAAAACTGTGGTCTGCAGACCACCAGTTATCCCGTTATTCATTCATCGCTACAACAGGAAGAAAAATCATTAAGTGGTTTGAGAGAGGGGATTTGGGTAACCACTACCCTGGGCAAAATGAGAGAGACTCTAAAAGATATCTGCCAGGTCTCCAAGAGAAAAGGGGTTTTCTGTTGCCAGAGACCATGATAGCATAAGAGCTTAGTGCAAAAATTAAAACAGTGAACTTCTGAAAGAAATCTATATTTCAACTTCATGTATACATATATTTGAAAATTTATTTGGACCTTCTATTACATAGCTCAGATGAGTCAGAGAAAATTCACTAAGGTCCAGAGGACCACCTCTAAATATATTTCCATAATTGTATTTTATGCTAAGACTCATGAAATTTGGAATTTGACACCAATACAAATTTTCAAATAATATTTGCTGCAACTGCTAGATAAAACCTATCACTCA
Organism: Podarcis erhardii; assembly: GCF_964252035.2. Classification (NCBI taxonomy): domain Eukaryota; kingdom Metazoa; phylum Chordata; class Lepidosauria; order Squamata; family Lacertidae; genus Podarcis; species Podarcis erhardii. The sequence continues at coordinate 64,701,580 of NC_138508.1, forward strand.
GAATGGAGAAGAAATCCATTTAAAATAGATTCATATATATATAGAATTCAGTGGTTCTGAGCAGGTCTCTTTTCGACTGCATCAGACTACATCTTATCTTGAACACCCACCAATGCCTAAGTTACTTATGCATCATCAGGGACTTTTTGAGATGAGGTGACCAGAACTGTAGACAATATTCAATGTGTGGTTTCACCATAAATTTGTTTAACAGTATTATGATATTGGCAGTTTTATTTTCAACCCCTTTCCTAAATATCCCTAATGTCAAATTTGCCTTTCTTACACCTGGCTCAACATTACGAAGATACCCACTATGACCCCTGGTCTTATTACCAGTTAGTAACTTCCATTTCAGACCCCATTAGTGTATTGTGAAACTGGTGGGGGCAGAAGGTTGCCCCAAAGTGCATCACTGTATACTAGCTTTATGTTTAATCACATTTGCTATTTTAAACCCGTTCATTCACTTCTGAGTGGCAGTTTGGAAAGGGAGCTTCTCACAATCCCTTTTTGTTTTAACCACTCAGAACTTGGTGTCATCAAAAAACTTGGCTACCTGAGGCTACCATAACTCTAGATCAATAATGCACAATTTTAAAAAAACACAATGTCACAGTACTGATCTTTGCGGGGGACCCCATTTTCAAAATCACTCCATTGTGAGGACTGTTTATTTATTCCTACCCTTTGCTCCTTGCTGTTCTGATGACTAAGGAGTCTTTGGTGAGGGACTTTACATAAAGGTTTATATTAAGGTTTATATAAGCAATGTTGACCAGATCACCTTTATACTTGTTGACACTTTCAAGGAACTTTAAAATGTTAATGAGACACAACTTATGACTGCAGAAGTTATGCTGACTTTTACTTTCCCAGTAATTCATACTAGTGAAGTCTCATATAGCAAAGGCTGGATGATCCACTTGCCAGAGAGGCTGTCTGCTGGCATCCTGCATTACAAATCCTGCATTAAGGAGAAGTTGAACTGGATGCCCTCTAAGGATTCTTTCACCTCTATGATTCTAGATAGCATAGTCCTATCGGTGGCTGGTTGCAACAGACTGGAAAATCTGGTACAAATTCCATGATACACTTCTGAATCCAGAGAGAGAAGGAACTACAAAGATGTAATGATGCAGGCATTTCCCACCCCAGCATCAACTTTTAATGGACTTCAGTGGGCCTCACACACGCTTCAACAAAGCAGTGGGGGAAATGCTGTGTTCAAAACACTCCCAGAGGACTGCAAATATACAGGCAGGGAGCTTCAATCAGCTTATGGGCATTATGTTGTGCAGGCCTGCTTTAGACGAATAAAAATCTGATTCTAGCAACTGCTAGACAATATTTTCTTAAAAGGTTTATATGAACATGGACAATATATTTCTTACTTTCAAGCAGAGGATTTAATTTACACATTGTAATGGCTGCATCTCGTTTGCCAGAAGCAAGAGAAATGAGCCAGAATTTAAGGCATGGCTCATTGATGCTCATGGCCAATGGCAGCACAAAAGTAAAATGAAATAGCATATTGCCTGTGCATATAGGAACAAGCCAAGTTGAAATGATCGTAAATGTTTCCTGAAAGTTGGCCCCATCATCTGTGCCTGTTGCTAGTGAATTTTTGCCGGCTTGGGAATTCCCAGATGAGGGATAACTTCTCTCAGTTAACCAGATCAAGAGATCTTCCTTGAGCAATTGTTGTCTCATTAACCCCAAAAGCTTACTGGCATGGGGACCAAAGATGCTGCATGTTCAGTGGGAACTAAGTGCAGAATTGTTAAATATAAGAATCAAAGCTAAATTGATGGTTAGGATTAATGCATTGGTCAACTGACTGATCCATATAACAATAACATCCATATGCAGTGGTACCTCAGGTTAAGTACTTAATTCGTTCCAGAGGTTTGTTCTTTACCTGAAACTGTACTTATCCTGAAGCACCACTTTAGCTAATGGGGCCTCCTGCTGCCGCCGCACTGCTGGAGCACGATTTCTGTTCTCGTCCTGAAGCACTATTTCTGTAACCTGAAGCGTATGTAACCTGAGGTACCACTGTAACAATAATGAATTTATCATATTGTGGGCACAAGCATTATAGAATTAAACTTATTCCTACTCCATGTATTGTATCATATTGCACACTTTGGCTATGGAGCCACATCAATGTCTTACCACCCTGCCCCTCTGGTGCCAGCTCTGATGTCTCTGACAAACAGCTCTTAAAACAGAGTGAGTTTGGAGTGTGAAGGGATGGGATAAAAATAAGGATGGGGGAAGAAGGCAGGAAATTCTGTTTGTTATATCAGAGTACTGGGGATAGTAAGTTGCAACAACCAAGATGTCGGCTAATTATGTGTGCACCACTCCAGCCCAGACTGCAGTTTAGTAGTTAAGGCAAGTGCAGTTTTAAACAGCAATTGCCACTGCAGGCAACCTAATCTGGATCAGGACCACAGCACACTTTTCCCTTTCCTGCTGCTGTTCTATCAAACGGCGGATTCCTTCCCAAAACAGACAGTAACCATGGTAGTGTTGGTGGTGAGAATTCGAGTTAGCATTGTAGTAGGCAGACGATGGAACAGTTAAAGTACCACATGTCACAGACTCAATCTGGATCAGAGGTTTTCCCAGCAGTAACTTCTATTTTTCATTAAAGGTAAATAGAAATAGAAACCTCTTTTATATGTATTATTTACACAATGAGTCCCGTCTGATTGGCTGATTCTGCTTCTCTCCTGGAGTCTGATTGGTCTTCTCCTGCAGTCCAATCAGTTGTTGCATTCTACAATCCTACCAGCCTAATTGGCTGATTAACTTCCTTCTGGAGCGTGATTGGTCTTGTCCTGTAATCTGTTGTTGCATTCTAGGATCCTACCTGCCTATTGTTATAGGATCCAAGCTTAGTACATAACAGGCCGGATTTAGGTTTGATGAGGCCCTAAACTACTGAAGGTAATGGGGCTCTTTATATGTCCAGCTGTCCTTTGTTAACAACAAATTGCTGCTGCTTTTTGTGTTGAATATATGCTATATGGTAATTTATGGACCTAATAGGTATGGTGCTGGAGGAGACTCTTGAGAATCCCATGGACTGCAAGAAGATCAAACCTATCCATTCTGAAGGAAATCAGCCCTGAGTGCTCACTGGAAAGACAGATCCTGAAGCTGAGGCTCCAATACTTTGGCCACCTCATGAGAAGAGAAGACTCCCTGGAAAAGACCCTGATGTTGGGAAAGATGGAGAGCACAAGAAGGAGGGGACGACAGAGGACGAGATGATTGGATAGTGTTCTCGAAGCTACCAGCATGAGTTTGACCAAACTGCAGGAGGCAGTGGAAGACAGGAGTGCCTGGCATGCTCTGGTCCATGGGGTCACGAAGAGTCGGACACGACTAGACGACTAAACAACAACAAATAGGTATCTATTTGCACATAACAAAATATGTATTTTATCAAAGTAATTGTTGAACTGAAATACAATTAAGATGTATATTAATAGTGAAATCATTATTAATACATACTGTTGCTGTACGTAGGTTTTATTTTATTTTTATATTTTGGAAATGTACATCCAGCTGTTTTTTCCCTTTAAATTTTTTGGGGGGCCCTAAGAGAGTGGGGCCCTAAGCTATAGCTTGTTTAGCTTATGCGTAAGTCCAGGACTGGTTCTAGCACTGATTAAACAGCATATTTTGTGGACTGGGCTGCTCCAAACGAATATGCAATACATATTACCATATTTCCTGACATTCTCAGACACAGTAGGAAGGAAAGGTCAGGCTGCTTTGAGCTTTATTGCTTCTGTTTTGTTTTTGTTTGTTTGTTTTCCTGCAGTTTTTTTAATGCAATACCGTGTTGTGTTTTAATATAAGGGAAGTAGCATAATGATGGATAAGGGGTATAACTTTCTTTCCTTTGCTCCTAGGTCTAATTAGTGTGGCACAGTCTGAAACAATATTAGAAGCTTTGTTGTAATTTAATAAGTGCAAACTCCAGGCCTGTACAGCTGTTTATTTATGTCATATGCTGAAAGGGGCTCCCATATAGGGAAGAACGAGGATAAAATCATAAGCAATTACAGAAAAAGTAATTTTGCATGCAGTGTTTGGTGACAATAGGAAGCAGACATTGGTCTTCATATGGCTTTTTTGTGTAACTTTGCATTATCTGTTCACAATAGGAAATGCCTTTTTCTAGGTCCAGTGGTAAATGATTTATATATCCTGTCTCCATCCCGCGATCCCGAGTTACGTAAACTACCAACTAAGCCCTTAGGTGGACCAGCTGATGAATATCATATTAAAAGCCTCTTGTTGCATAATAAATAAATAAAGCCCCTCATTGTTTAGTTTAATGCACACAATTTCATAATTGAATAAAACATCTTTTGAAGTGTGAGTTACAGGATCCCATCATAACCACATAAAACTTCTGTAAAGCAACCCAAAGACCCAACTGTAGCTCTGATAAGGTCTTCAGTAAGTATGCTCAAAAAGTTTAGCATATAAATCCTAAGAGGAATTGTCCCCTGTGAAGAGGGAATGATTGTTAGACCACTCTGGTGGAAGCAATAACTGGTTAAGGTGGCATCAGAGCGCTTTAAATGTATGGTGCAAATGTTGCCATGGTCTCTCATGCCAGTATTCATCTAATAGAGATTGGTACTGATCTTAAGGAAATGTTAAACAGTCATTGTTTTGCTCTGCAGATTTTGTTAGCAAAATGTTCAACTGCTCAGACATTCATATATGAGGAGGCTTCTCGCTAGCCCTTCCATCACACTTGTCAGAGCTGTATCACAAGCCCATTGTTCAGCATAATATCAAAGGCTCTTGAACCATTAAACTGAATAAAATTTTGCTAGGGCAGTGAGGAAACAGAATTCCTCACAAATCATTTTTGTTTAGCACTCTGAAATTCCCTCTCTCATACTCATTCTCTCACATTCTTAGCATCATTCACCTATGGAATGTAGGAGACATGTCACATCTAGGTCCTGTCACAAATAAAGCTGAGAAATGAAATCTTGGATGCATAGAACCACCAGAGTTTAGTTAAACTAATAAAATCATAATTAAAAGTGTTGTTATGTAACTAATCCCAGAGGATCGCATCCTGCTTGATTAATAATTCAGAGATTGAAGCATATCTAAAAGCTCTTAGGACTGTGCAATCAAAGACTCTTGATTTATTACTTCTTTGTGTACATCTTTTATTTATTTTTCGAATGGTTCCATACCCTATTTTTTTTTTAAAAAAACTTGCTGTCAGTCTTGTCTGGATAATTCTGAAAGCTGTATAATGGACATTGCTGAAGGGTCATTTATTTATTTGATTCTAAATGTGCTGCTTTAAGATGTGACTAAGAGCCATTGCAACTTCAATTTAATGCATTTGTGGCAAAGAAGCAAAACTATGCCATTTTGATACTGTGAATTTTAATATTTTGAGGCAAAAACGCCCATCACCATAAGGAAGCTATGAAGGGAAGCAGGGCTAATGCATTGGCTCTGGTGAGAGACCAGCTGCCTTTGGCCCTTCCTCTACCACCACTTGGTGGCATCCATTCCAGCAGGCGACTGAGCAGAGCCCAAGAAGCAGAGCGATTCTGTTGAAAGACCAGCTGCCGTTCTGGCCTCCCCCAACTGTTAGCCAGCAGCAGCCATTCCAGCAGGCTACCTGAATTGCTTCAATCCCACCTGGGCTTTATAAGAACTGTAAATTTAGGGGCTCTCCATTCCAGTTATGCTGTCTCTTTTAGATTATAAACTTGAGGGCAATGACTACTGAGATCCTTTCTGGCTGAAGAGCTGGGTTAAAAGAACTTTATACAAATAAATTTGCCACACATCTATTCACATAGCATCCTTAGCAGTAGTGTTATCTAGTACAAGGTTTCCCAAAGTTTTGATATATGAAGCATGACATTGCTGTCATTTCAGCACCAATTGAAGGCATTTGTGTTTACTCAAGCATTTTAGGTTCTTTTTAATGGCCAACTGTTTTAGGCTTCTCAGTTTAGCTACTGTTTTTTACTGCCTCCTGTATTTTCATGAATTTGTTTACTGTTTTATTGACTTGATTGCTTTTAATTTCTTTTATGTCATACTCCATCCTGGTACTGATGGAAGATGGAGCTTTCCAAACTTTTCTTGTTGGTAACACACTTTTTACACATGCATTATTTCACGACACGGTAATTCAGTTTTGCTAGTAAACTGGAGGTTAAACTAAACTTTTTCCAGCCCCAGGAGGAGCGCTGGAAGTGTTCGTGCGACGCAGCCAACACACTAACATGTTGCGACACACAGTTTGGAAAGCTCTGGAGTAGATTGCTATTACATTTATTATGTTATATGTTTATAATCTACAATAGCCACAATCCAAACAAAAAAACAACACAGCATTAAAACACCAAAAAAAAAGACACACCTATCCTGCTAAGCAGATATGACCTGCCTTCCATTGGCCACTTTTTACAGATGGGTAGGCTCACTCACCTGTCAGTCACTAGATATCATGTCACTTAAATTTCAGTCTAAATTGGCTCCTTGCAGTTTTAATTCAAGTCAGCACTGCAAAGGATGACTTTTTGCAACCACATCTTGAATTCAAGCCACAACTGCAAATATTCCTCCTAAAAACCGGGCTTGCAGCTGGCATAAATTCAGCACCAACTGCAAGCCCCTCTTCCTGAAGGAATTATTTCCAAACAGGAGCTCAGAGTGGAAGCTCCATGGGGAATCAACCACCAATTTGCCCCTCAAGCTTGAGATCTCGCTTCTTCTTCTTCTATTATTATCCATCTATTCATCTGTCTTCTCAATCAGTTCCCACAGACATGATTATCTCCACTATACTGCTTCTGAACGAGTCATCATGTAGGAAGAATAATTAAATAGGAATGTCAAGGAACTTGTGAATACCATAACTGGCCAAAGAAAAGCAATCCAGTATTAAAGGGTATTATCAGGTGTTTCATCCAAATAATCAAAGATGATTCATAACTCATGAATCTTTTATACTTCTTATCAGTATAATTACATTAACAACTACTCCTAAAGAAGATGGATGGGTAGATGGCTAGATAGATAGATTGTAGGTAGGTAGACAGATAACACACCCACATAGTGATTAAAATATATTACATTACAATGTGTTACTGCAGTGTCACATCTGTTCTGGATTGTGGGCTTTGTTTTCAACTCTAAACAGCTTAATGTTATAATAAAATAAAGAGACTGATGTTCAAACATACGCAGATACACATTAGCTTCTTAATTTTATTATAACATTAAGCTATTTGAGTTCGGGCAAATGCAAAATAGATGTGCTACTGCTGTAATACTAATGATTGTTCTCAAGGCTTCACTTAAATTAACTTAATTTTTTACAGAGAAGAATGAGCTTCTTTGAATAGAAGATATATATATATAGGCAGTCATACATCTCTGTTGCATCAATAGGCAAAAAGCCTAATACTAAAAGCATTATGTGGCAGCAAGGTACATTGAAATCAAAAGGACTTGTACCTGTGTAATTAAATGGGGGGTGCAATGCTTGTCTTTGCAACTTATTAAATGAAAAATTAAAGTTTTACATCAAGAGCTTGGTCAAAATGTGAAAAGTTAGCTTAATAACTCAAACTGAAACTGTAAGATATGAGTGTAAATGTGTCATTTTTACCAACACTTTTTGTGTTTCTGTTCTTCTCTTTGGAATATAAATGGATATACATTGCTTGTTTCTAATTGTTACTAGATGCCATTAAATTATTATATATGTATGGGATGTATTTATAATAATTTACAACTATTTTTTTTATCCCAATATTTTTATCACGCCTTCAGTTTGTTGGAATTTGTTTTCTTTTATGCACTGCTTATCACCAATGTGACCCTTTGTGGATTAGTTGCATTTCTCATTACAAACAATAGAGATCGGCATGATATACAGTAATTGCACCCTGCAGCCAATCAGATTTTGTTCATGGCACAAAGTGAGAGCAAGCAAAGCTAATTCAGACTTGAGAGCAATGCCTCTGGATCAGACACATCAATGATCCCAAACAATCAGGGATCGTATATTGAAGAGGATGGTGTATGATCTTCTATATCAACTCAGATTTGTCTGTGTGATGACATCACTGAAGGCAACTAAAGTAAAAGAGTGAAGGCAATGCTTCCTTATAATAAACACTTTTGAATTTGAACTGTACTTTAACAGCCCTCTGGCAACAAGAAATCACTGAAAGAAGTGGAAGGGACTTATAAGGTGTGATGCAGCTGCTAGGCTAGCTTTGTGGCAATTCGGCCACTGTTGCTTACTACCAGGGGGAGAGGGAACGCAGTGCACTGCAAACACACCAGCCTAGCTAATTTGGCGTTCTTGCTGTTGCATTTGCACTGTACCAACAGCAGCCCACATGGATAGCTGCTTCTGGAAAGAGGGAGACATTTTAACTCTGCTGAAAATGTTTAGGAAAGACAATGACTATTTTAATCCCAACCCTTAAATAATAATATTCACCATCATCCTAACCCAATACTAGTTTCTGCATGAAGACATGATTTTGATCTGTGGCAGGATTGTGATTCGGGGATCAGTAAACTTCACCTGATAGCTATTTTGGGGAGATAAAGTTTAACATCTGCCAGATTCATTATCTTTTTGCCCACATTTCCCATCCATAACATGGAAATGAGAGTGACCTATTTCACTGAATCTTTCTGAGAGTTAACCAGCAGAAACCAGTCTGCTGATTAAAAATGCCAAATGCATGGCAAAAGATAGCAAGATGGAAACAATGACATTGTTTATCATCTACAGAAACACAATGCGATCTTGCCCTTCAGGATAACAAGCCTCAAGGTAAAAGACTGAAAACACATTAAGCAATAAGTCAATCATGATTTAATTTTTTGTTGTTTAACTTCAATACCATAATGCCCGCAGAAGATGAGACATTATAGACACATGAAGCTTCAGCATATACCACTAATTTTCAGCTTGATGTATTGACATCACACAATTTTTTCCAGACATATAGTCAACTATCAATCAATCCTTTTCCAGAGACTCCTAGAACATATGCAAAAACTTCAATTTGTAAAATAATTTTGCCCTTGGTTAGATTTTCTTCTCTAGGGAGTTGAAAACATGATCCTCTGACACTCTTTTCAAACGTTTGAACTCAGATAACCCATTGCAATTATCTCTGTGATTAAAAAAAAAGGAGAAGCAGAGCTGGCTTCCAAACTACAAGAAACATCATTGAAATCCCCTCCATAGCTCATGACATGAAGTCTCCAAAGACCCTCTTCTACGTGGAAGAGCACCTTATATATGCCATGCTGTCAGCAGCATGAAGCACACTAAGAGCCAAACTCTAATGAGATAACCTTGCCTACTTGAACATTTCCATTTTAGTAGGGTCATATCTTTAACTGCGGCAGCTTTTAGCAAGCTTGAAAAAAATACATTTAATTTAAAAACACGTGGTGGAGTAATGGGTGTGCAGGAAGATACCACTAATGAGTCTATGAACTGTCATGTACTGGTTCTCCCTTATATTCTGTATTGCCTCACATTTAGATGACTGGAGGAAAATCATGCAATATATATTTCAACTGCGTCAGACCAACACAGCTACCTACCTGGATACAGATAGATATGTACAAGATGTATCTTCCTGCCCCCTTTGCATCCTCTCCTGTACTCCTTTTGCTTTATCAATTCTCTTATCAATTTATGAGTTTAAATCTACATGTGAAGCCTACTTGATGCAAACATGCATTTCAGTGTTTTGGAGGCTGCTCCATAGGAACAGATTATCTGCCTTTCGAGATTCGCCAGAATGGGGTAGAATGGGGTAGCCAACATGGTGCCCCTCAAACACTGACAGACTTTCACTCCCATCAGCACCAGCCAGCAAGGCCAGTGTCCAAGGATTACTGAAGTTGTGGTCCAACAGCATCAAGAGGGCATCACATTAGCTACCACTGTTCTGAATGGTTGATAGAATTCTAACATATAAAAAAGTGTTGGGTGAGAAGATGCTTGCTCACATTATTCACTGGGTCACTACAGGAGCAGCAGAAGGCCATTTGCTTACTTCATAGTAGCTTGGCGGAAGCTTCCATTCCTCTCTCAGAGTTAGTGATGCTAACTTTCAGAAATTGAAAGAGTTGGAATTTGAATTATCATCTGTTGAAGTATAACTATTGTGTTGACCGTAGCCGGTAAGTTGATGTCCAACATCTGAGAAGAAACACACTGATTACCTCTGCCTTAAAATGACACCTGCCTTTTGACTTTTCCCGGCAGACGCCTCATGACACCCACTGCTCGTCTGTCGTGATTTTCATTCCTACACTTAGTTACATGCATTTCTGATGTGAAATACACAATCAAAAATTGGTGTTATAAATGGATGCCATCAATAAAGAAACTGAAAACATTTCACCTTATTCTTAAAAATAATTCAGGTTTTTTTTAATGGCAAAGGGAACAGGACTGCTGATGGGAAATGGGTGGGGCACCTGTCACTTTCAGGTTTACAAAAAAGTAGGCCTCTATTCTTCTGAGAATCTTTTAGGTACCCTGCTCCCAAGCTGTATATGGCTTTGTACACCAATACTAGAACACTGAGCCTGGCCCAGTAACTAATTGGCAACCAGTGAAATTCTTTCAGCAGTGGCATAATTGTGATGATGATATTCTGTTCCAGTGAGCAGTCAAGCCTCCACATTTTGTACTGGCTGCAGCTTTGGGCTAGCTTCAAGAGCAGTACTGCATAAAGTGTACTGCAGTAATCTAATTTGGACGTAACCAGCACAGGATGACAATGGTCAAGCTATCATATATGGAAATGGGTATAGCTGTCTTACCAACCGAATCTGGTAAAAGGCACTCCTAGCCAAAAAGGTAACCTTGGCCTCCAACAACAAATATATGCCTATTATTACTTTTGGTGTCAACCCAAAATGAATTCTTGGTACATGAATATATACATTATTGAGCTACTGTAGAGATCTATTTAACACTTACTGCTGCAAAATGTCTTCTTGCACCACTTGTTGTAATTTTAAGAAATGCCGACTAGAAGAAGAAGCATGTTTGTAGTTGACCACAAAACACTGAGGAAAAGGAGTGGGGAGATCTCTTCGTAACTACCTCTTCAAGTAAAATTGAATGAAATTTGACTCTCCTGTAACAAATAATTTATAATGCTTGTTACAGCCCATCACAAATATTTGAAATCTATGTAGGACTTCCTTCCAAGAATCAAACTAGTCATCTCGTAGAGCTCTCAGAAGAAATTGCCTTTGAAATTCATATATCTCATATAACAGTAGGTCTAATAACAAGTTGGGGAAAGATCCTGACAGCAAAGTAGATTTTTGTGTGTGTGTGTGTGTGTGTGTGTGTGTGTGTGTGTGTGATGTGTTTAGAGATAAGGAAATTCTATAAAGAGAGTTTTTTACTATGAAGGAAGCCTTGTTCTTTCTTTCCAGCAACAGTGATTTACCACGCATCAAGTGTCATGATGCGAAAGGAAAGTTTGGCTTAGTGTTGTTGACACATTGAACTTTTGGAAGAAGACAAGGTTTGAAGATACTACAGAGTCTGAAGCTCTAGGGATGAGTTCATACATCTCTAAGATAATGCTGAAGTACAATAAAATTATCTCTTCTCAGAAGAACCCGTATTTCAGCACTTTCCTCTGATGCCTGTCTATCATTCTTTGAAGCTGTGCACTTCCCTCCACTCAAGTGCACAATGTGTCATTTGGCTTCCTCTCAATTTGGGTGTGTTTTGCTTCCAACCACCCTTCATTCACTTCCATGGAGTGAGCTGCTTTGTGTATGCATCTCACTGTGTGTGTCAAGCTGTCATCTGAAGTAAATAAAATAAAAGAAAGAAAGACTTTGAGACCTAGGATGCTGTGTGGGTATGTCACAGTTTTCATATCTACCTCGATTAAATGGATAACTCCTCTCCTCATAACCTCAAACATGCCATGTCACAATGGAGTCTGAAGACCTTCTGGGTTACTTTTTATGCATACTTTTTATGTAGCTCTTTTGTTTTAAGACAGAGTTAGGCCACTAAATCAAAGAAGAGGAAATGGAGACAGCTTGTGAGAAAAGAGGCAGACCAAAGAACAGGATATGAAGAGGCAGGAGGTTTCAGCCCCACGTTGGGCAAAAGATTCCTGCATTGCAGGGGTTTGGACTAACTGGTGCTCAGGGCCCCTTTATTATTTTTCTAATTGGAGGACTTAATAGATTGCTATGTATGCATCTATTTTACTATCAAAACCCACTTTCTGAGGTAGAGAGAACCACCTGGAAGCTACTAGCTCAGCACTGAAACTAACCCATGTACAGTGGTACCTCGGGTTAAGTACTTAATTCATTCCGGAGGTCCTTACTTAACCTGAAACTGTTCTTAACCTGAAGCACCACTTTAGCTAATGGGGCCTCCCGCTGCTGCTGTGCAGCTGGAGCACAATTTCTGTTCTCATCTTGAAGCAAAGTTCTTAACCCGAGGTACTATTTCTGGGTTAGCGGAGTCTGTAACCTGAAGCATATGTAACCTGAGGTACCAGTGTATACTTCTTTAATGATATCTGGAAGCCATTTAAAACAAAGTCCTTAAGATATATATTTGGGGGAGGGGAAGCAGGAAGGGGAAATGTACTGACAGCAACTCTGAAACAGCTTTATGAACTTACATAATTTTAATAAAAAATCTCTTATTTCCCTGTTTCAATTGGCTTATCAAAATAGGAAGTATATTAACATCACTGCAAAGTGGGTGCAGAGAAAACATATTTTAATACCCTGAAGGGGAGTGAAATAGAGACTTAGAATATTTCATATTTGAGTAAAGATTACTATGACAGCTTAAGCAGGAGATAGGTGAAATCAAATTTTTATTGCCTAGGGCAATAGAATGTTCAAGGCACTCAGTAGCATCCTACAGAAAGGATGTATCACTGCTTAAGCATTATGGCTATGTATTGCCTTAGCAGTGTGTTGTACAGCTACCTTTGGCATGGTACTACCTGTGGCTTTATAGTTTCCAAGTGAGCAAAGTGGTGTGATCTGTTAGAAGTAGTGCTATGCCAAAAAACCCCAAAAACCATCCTGTGCTTTTTTTGACCATTCTCCATCAATTAAAAAGAAAAGAAATTACTTTCAAAAATTATCAATAGGAGAAAATGTCAGTGACATTGTCACAGTTGGGCTGTGGCACTTTTTGTTGCACTCGCCTTACTTGTGAGGTGGCCGTGGGGTTTGGTGAGTGTCCTTTCATTCTACACATCTCAAGCAGTCTGCATTTGGCAGCCTTCTTAGGTGCCCGTGCTTCCCAAAAACCTTATGACGGCCGCAGCTGGGCTTTCCTACTAAGTGCAAGAAGCCAAGGCTGCTGTCTACACCAAGCTCTTGACAGCTGCACATTGCAGTTTATTTATTTGTCACAGTTTTTAAAGTATTTTTTTTTAAAGAAATCAGTATGGACTTTAAGGGGGGGGAGGTAAAGGGAAGGAATTCCTTTAAGAGCAAAATAAGTGAATGCATCAGTCTCAGGCACTTAATAGACAGTGTCCTCAATTAAAAATGCTTCCCTTAAAGTCCAGAGGAATACATAATGAGGATATTCCTATCATAAGGCAAAGGGACCCCTGACCATTGGGTCCAGTCGTGACCGACTCTGTGGTTGCGGCGCTCATCTCGCTTTATTGGCCGAGGGAGCCGGCGTGCATCTTCCGGGTCATGTGGCCAGCATGACTAAGCTGCTTCTGGCGAACCAGAGCAGTGCATGGAAATGCCGTTTGCGTGGACAGGCCGAGTCCCCAGATCCCAAGCGGTCCCCCCCGTCATGTGGCATAACGACTCAAGACAACGTGCTATGGGATTAAATTGGCCACAAGTTTATTAAGTGTGGGTAGACCTTGGCTCAGGCATTGGGCGTTCTCCCAATGCCGGGGACCTAGGGAGCATCAGGGTTATCCAGTGTGGGGGGGGGATGGGCCGGCTCTGGAGAACATATGTTCAAGCAGAGATAGCCGCCCCCGTTACGCCGCCGCCGCAGGGGAGAGCAATGACGACCTTTCAGCGTACGGTCAAAGCCTCCCTTCAGAAACCCCTTTAACGGGGAACCCTGGTATCGCCGCCGCAAAGAGGAAGATGGACTAAAGGATTCCGCCCAAGGCCTGATACCACCACCCGAGACCGCAAAGATTGTGGTCTCGCCGCCAAGACTACCTACATCTGAAAAGCCCCTTTGCCATCCTCCAACCAGTCAATCAGGCCATGCCTGATGTCGCTCAGCCAACGCTCATTACCAAGGTCCGATAGGTGCACGCCATCGGGACGAAATAGCTCCTTCATGTAAACTTTAATGTTGGGGTGTTTCACAACCCGACCTCCCATGTGAGTGGTTGCAGAGCGCACTGCCCTATTGATTTTTTCAACAGTGTAATTAAGTCTAGTGGGTTTGATGTTGTCACGCCAATGCAAGCGTGGCAGAAGTTCTGACCAGAAAATCATGATATTGGGTGAGTGGCATGTACGCTTTCCAGGTCTGCGATCGCTGTTTTGATCAGAATTATGCTTTTACAAACGACCAAATCATTTTCGCTGAGGTGGAGCACAACCGCGTTTGGCAGGTGGCGGAACGCAAGCTCGTGACGCAACCGAGGGAGCAGGGCAACCGCGTTTGGCGGGTGGCAGAACGCAAGCTCGTGACGCAACCGAGGGAGCAGGGCATCCCATCGCATTCCACGTTGTCCGAACCAGGAAATGGAGATCTTTGGCTGCAGACCCAGGATGGCCGCCCAATGCACTATGCGGTGGCCGAAGATCCACACATGTTTGGGGGTTGAGCCTGAAAGACAGGATTATATGGTATCTGTCAGTGCCTGCTGGTTGTATCTAATGTAGCCTTTGAAGGCAGCTGAACGCCACTGCCCCATTGTTTTTATGTGTTCTGCCGGGAGGCCGCTTGCAGCTGCCGTGGTTGCTGCACCGATACGAAAGGAATGCCCGGAAAATTGTGCTGGGTCGCCTCCAGAAGCATGGATGGCCTTACGCAATATTGAGACAAATTGGCAACGGGTCATGGGGCGGCCTGATGCATGAATGAGGAGGGGGCCTGGTCCCGGAGGATGTACCTTCAGGAATTTGCGTGTGTCCGAGACAGGGCATGGTCCAGTGTGTGGGGAGGAGGCTAGACTTAGCGTGGAACCCCTACCTAGTTGATCGGTTTTAGAGGCTCGGATTTTGACTTGAGGGAAGGCAAAGCCAAGCCTATGCTGTTGGAGCCGCTCCAGATCTAGGGGCTGCACGCGTCCATGCAAAGGGTGCCCCCCGTTTTAAGCGGGGCGCGGTCATTACCTTCCCGCCGGAGCGGTACCTATTTATCTACTTGCACTTTGACGTGCTTTTGAACTGACGTGCTTTTGAACTGCAGGAGCAGGAACCGAGCAATGGGAGCCCACCCCGTCGTGGGGATTCGAACTGCTGACCTTCTTATCGGCAAGTCCTAGACTCTGTGGTTTAACCCACAGCACCATTCGCGTCCCTTTTCCTATCATAGGTGTGTGCTTTTTTCCAATCAGGAAGCTCAGGCAAGCTGGAAGGCTGCATAGCACTAGAAATAAATGTTTAACAGAAAGAAAAGAAACACACACACCACCCACAGCCACCTTCTAATGATAAGCTCAACCCAGAGAGCCAATGTGGTGTGGTGCTTGGAGTGTTGGACTAGAACTTGGCAGACCAAGTTCAAATTCTCATTGTATGACCATGGGCGAGTCATGTGGTGCTAAGCAGGAAAGGAGGAGAACCACGTCCACTGGCTTGAGCCTCTTGGCAAGTTGTTGGCATCTGTCTGTCTCAAGAGACAATAGACTGTACTGCCAGGGGTTAAGTCAAACCTCTGGAGAATCACAGCGCCTGCTGTGGCTGCAGAGTCCAGTAACTCATAACAGCTGGCTCCCATGTTGTTTTTGCTGCATTAGTAGCACTGAAGTGACCTCTCCAGGGTGCAAACCTGGGTAGTGTGTAGGAAGGTCCTGGGCTGCACAGATGACAAGACACCCCTCTCGGCTTCACTGATATGGTCCAAAGAAAAGCAGAGCAATACATTTGGCACCAGCTTGGTTGCTGAAGTTGCCAGAAAGAAGCATACAAGACAATATCCAACCATCTTGGGACACCATTCTGGATTTGTGTAGTGTTGACTCCTTAGCCTTTTTCTCCTTCCAATGATGTCACACAAGTCAGTGGATATGGATTTACTCCTGAAGCCTTGCTCACAGATGAGTATAGCCAAAAAGCAGTGGAGGTTTTAGGATCAGATTTTTCCTTCTCCTAGTTGGGCTACCTTCTGAAGTGGACAAGCCCCGCCTGCCCCCCATTTTCCACTACAGCACAAGCAGTAACTGCCTTCTTGACCATTAGACCCACTACTAGTCTCATTAGCTCAATCCACCAGAGCTTTACAGGATAGAAATGTAGTAATTAAATAAACCCCATACCCACCAAAATTCTAATTAAATTCTAAAATGGCAGAAAAACAGAAAACTCTTTCACAGGGAAATAATGTTTTAGAGACACTGGAGGACAAGTTTTGGCACTGCCTCTGTTAGAGGTGTTTGCCTTTGAACTCCTATAGAGTTAAATTCAGAGATAACTGTGTCCCACTAGTTCTCTCCATTCCACCAGGTTTCCATTATGCCCACTACATCAATGCTGTTCTCTAAGACAAAACACTCCAGCTTGGCTCAGAGGCTTCTAGCATTAGCATGTAAACACATATGCCATGTCTCTCTCCAACTATCTTTGGCACTGATCCAATAATTCAATCCTGATTCAATAATTCTGGCAGCCATAACAAAAATCAACAAGCTTTCAGTGAATCTAACCAGAAATTCATTGTGGATTTGTATGCTTTCATTGTTGCCTCAGTGACTTGTATTATGTGCCCATGCAATACAGTACAAGCAACAGACACACTTTAAATCCTGGGGCATCTCACAATATTTGATTGTTCTAGGCCAAATTATCTCCTGTTACTTCTAAACCTAGGCAAAGTGTTTTTATAGGTTTAAGAAAACAGACTCCATGATGCAATGGCTTAGGTGTATTGAAGGCATAATGTGATACTGCCTCAAGGCTACAACCCATGAAGCATTGCATCCTCAAACTGAACATCAATACAAAAACATATCAGTCTCTACCTAAACTGAGCAATAGACAATACTAAAGAAATGATAATGCAAATGGAATTACCCAAACTTTGAATAGGCAGAAGGATTATCCTCTGAAATTCACTGCTTGGGGTTCAGAAAATTGAATTGGAAATGAAATTCCACCTGCAGCTTCTTCACATATCCAAAATAGATTGTGGAACACAAAGGATTTGATATATTAATTGATATTATGAAATGCTTAATTGTGCTGAGATTAGGCTTTACAGAATTCCCACTCCTCTTCTTTATAGAATTCCCACTCCTACATCTCATTTAGGGGGAAAGGTTACAAATCTACTTGAATGCGTGTGTGTGTGTGTGTGTGTGTGTGTGTGTGTGTGTGTAATGATCTTTTCTATACATTAAGCAAAAAAATAAGGGATATACAGGAGCATCTCTCAGTGAAATGGGTGTGTTCATTGTACAGTATGAAAAGTCACTTTGTTGCTTTCCAAAACTAGTTTTGGAAGGCATTGTTAGGATAGCTAGAATTTCTTTACAGAGTCTTGGTAGAGTTCTCTTCATTTTCCTATTCACCTTTCCTTTGTTTTTGGACAATGGACATCTGAATTTCAGCAGTTTAGTTTTCATCCTTTGTCTTCCTTTATTCTTAACTACCCCCATACCTGTTTCGCCTTCTCCCAACCTAGCTCAATTGGTTATTAACATTTTCCTTGGGCTGAAGCAGAGAAAGTTTGAAGCTACATGTCAGAATGCAAGTGTGTGCTGCTGGCGGGCTCCATGCACATGTGTTCTGTGGAACAATAGAAGATTAATGAGCCTATATTTTATAGCTTTCAAAACACTTTAGCTGGGAAATTATCTGTTTTGGCTAATTGCTATATATCATGAAAAATGCTGTTCTCAGTAATTCCCTTTTGCTTTGCATTTTGGCCCTGATTCCCCTGTCCCTGTGCCATACACAGTTATTTATCTCTGCATAAAGTGGGTATAAAATGTTACTACTCGAGTGACTGATGATTTGTGACAAGGCAGCATTTTGCAGAAGCTTTGTACAGGTATAAATAGCTACACAAGACCCATATATCTTCTAAAATCCACAGCGATTTCATTGTACACATTTGTAGGTGTAGGGTGGGAAGGAGGGCTGCACATTCTAACTGCAAGCACAGTCAGCTGAAATATATTGCTGCATCTCTAGACAGCATATTACTTCAGTCTCAAACTAACAGTAGATACTCAGAGACAAAGTAAAAGTTCACAGGAGGAGATTTGGATAGGTTTTCTTAAAAAAAAAAATGTCAACCCTGGTGGAAAACCAGAAATTGTAATTCAGATTTCTGAAGATGCTTTCATAAATCAGAAGAGCAAAAGGTGCCACGGAGTGCTACTCTTGCAGAATCATCATTTTTATAAGTTTGGTGGGTGTGTTCCCCTGTGGTTGCTGCATTTTTCAGATGTTCTTTGACTTTCTTGCTATAGAGATTTAATTTTGACCTCATACCCCAAAATGAAAACACATGACACAGAAAATAGTTTGAAATATGGACCAAACTTCAACTGTTTACATGTATTCTGATTTGCAACATGTCTTAAGTATTTTGATCCAACCACTTTCAAATCAGTGTGGGTACGTACTTGCTACCAAGATAAATGTTATTCCTACTGACCACCATGGATAGGCAAGAATCAGATCAATCTGGTCTTTGCTCTTTACCACCCACATATCTGAAAGCTGTGCAAGAGGCCCTGTCAGCTCCTAAGCCAGCAACTCCAGGTTCCTGGGCCATAACTGTCTTCAGCTATTACAAACCCTCATGTAAGGAGTTGGGGGAGGGGGTGAACTCCTGAAGAGACGAGCCTCCTATTATTGTGACAAGGGAGTCTTTATGTGGAGAACCTTTATGATGACAGAAGTCTCCTTGCTTTAGAAATCTGTCCTCCATCTTGTGGAGAGTGGCAGGAACGTTAATAGGGGGAGAGCTCAGCATGCTCCTCCTCACTTTCCCACACACAATGCTACTTGCATGGGGGAAGGGGGCTATGATGCCTAAAGAGGAGTTGTGACAATAGCTTTAGCAGAGACCTAAGGTGGAGAAGTCAATGTGGTGCCCTCAAGATGTTGTTGGACTCCAACTTCCATCATCCTCAGCTAGCATGGCCAATGATCGGAGATGGTGGGAGTTGTAACTAAACAACATCTGGAGGACTCAACACTGGCTGCTTCTGGGTTTAAGGAGGAGAGAAACAGCAGGATGAGGAGAATGTTCTTCTTTCGTAGCTCTTTAATCAAACTGCTGCCTTGGCAGAGATTGTAGAGAGAGAGGGAACCAGGCAAGGCTACCCTTGGTTTTAAATAGCCTCCCTACCAGTCAATGTAGTGGGCAACTTCCTAACCTCTTATTAAAAAGACATAATGATATTAGTTCTATTTTATTAAATGCATCTTTCATTTTAAAAAACCATTTTGAAAGGAACAGAGAACTGGAACTAGTGGCTGTATTTGTGAAACTTATACTCTTTTTTTTTTAATTTGAAGTCATAAATATATATCAGAAACCTCAGCAACAAAAGTATTGTTTTGCAATTTGAACATCAGCCACAAAAAGTGTGAGAGAGGCAAATTTCACATAATATGCAAATATCCCCTTTGCAGAGCTATTAATGTGGCCATGTGGAGTTGCTGATAGCAATAGTGAAAATTGCTTTCAGTATAGCTCTAGACAATAAGGCTGGCAGTTATATTACTGCTAATAAATGCACCATGAACCTCTCAATAGCTGGAAGCAAGTTTGCAAAGAAGTCTGTGATGGAACCTCCCAATGAACCATGTGAAACCAGTCGGAACAGCTATACTGGGATGATTTGCTACCATCGGTGGGAACAATTCAATAAATTCATCATGTATTCCCATAATGCCTTCAGGATTTTCAATTCACACAAAAAGCAACATGGTGGCGGCTTTAAATAACATTTTGTTTTTATCTGTCACACGTTGGGAAAAGAGTCTGAAATGTTATTAGCAATTTCCATAAAGATTGTACTACATAGGCAAGATGATTCTTTGTGGTGGCTGGCCAATTAGATAAAGTGATTTTCGCTGCAACACTTCAGAGTCCTTTCTGATGTTGTCAGTTGCATCATGAAGTATTCTCCCCCTTCTGCTGCTTCTCTGCATTATTTGGGCCAAATGCCAAATTTATATGTGCTTGTTATGCAAGACACAACCAAAGCAGGTGTTTGTTTCATATTGAAGGGAAACAAAATCAGACCCCTTGAAATGGGATTAATCCTTCTGCCACCGTTAACCAGCCATTCCTTCCAGTTGTCATTCTTCCTCTTCCCAAGCAAAACATACAAACAAGCATAGGAGCTTAGTCTTAGCAGCCAAGGTCTCTTCGGCTCCCCCAATAAAATATTTGAGAGAGTGGGGGGCCCCAAAAGTTGATGCGCATTGCCATTCAAATAGTGTGTGCGCATCATGTCTTGTGATCTATTATGTGGGTGGGGCTTACCTGCCCTCCCCCCAAAAAACATTTTATTCAAGTTGGCACCCCTGCAAGCAACTCTTGCCTTTAAGAGATGGTAACTTATGAATTACTTGAAGCAGAAAAGGCCTGCTGGGGAGCATGCTAGGGAGTTTTCTTTTCAAAACTACACATCCCATGATCCCTTGGATAAAACACAGTAAACTCTGAAGTGAGTGGTGTGACTGGAGCTCACATTCATGCTCTTCCTGTCCACTCTGCATATTTAGCATACACATTTTCAGGCACATATCTGAACAGGACTATGGCCACCCAACCTTTCAGGTGCAGACCTGCTAGTGATCATGAGGACTATCAAGCACCAACATAAAACTCATACGAATATTGTCACTTTTAAAAGTAATCTTTATACAATATCAGCAAGGCCAAAAACACGTTAGGAACTGAAATTCAAAAGATCTCATTTGGAGTGTCAGCAAAGCGAGAGCTCAGAGGCATGTATCATAAAATCTGACAGATATCGGAAGCTCCACCTTGCAGCATTCCCAAACTCCCCAAGAAAATAAGTATTTCTTATTTCAATATTTTTATATAAAACCAAAGCCCGGTGACAGCTTCTAGAATATTGTAAGTGCAAAAATTGATGTGGCTCTCTTGTGCTCTCCTTCCCTTGCTCTCTGGCTCAGGCCTTCTTAAGCCCTCAAAGGGAATAACTGATTAAAGACACGGTGTCAGGTGGGGGCATGTTTCACTTCTTCCTTTGCTGCCAGAGACAACTAGTACCAACTGAAAGCTTTCAGATACTGCTGCTTTTGACGCTTTCGCCTTCCCTTTTTCTTTTTCAAGATACTGATGCAAGCAAGCAAATGGGATCACCTGCACTAATGTCAGGAAATGAAACCAACTCAGATGCCGTATAAAGAACCTCCCATCAATCATCTTGACAACCAAGCTTAGTGACTGCCATTGGATACCATTTATCTATGAACTCTGTCTGAGCAGAGCCCATTGAAAAGAATGAGTGGGCAAACTATGGCCCTATGCCCATATTTGACTCTTGGCCTGTTTTCATAAAGTCCTGTTTAGACCTCTGGAAAGACTGATCTGTCCGTTTCCCTGGCAGTTTACGAGGCAAAAGTAAAGAGACAGACAAGTAGGGAATAAGAGATAGAAAGGGGTAGGCAGAAAGAGTGCAAGGCTGCTGACTTTAGGCTCTGGTCCCCTTCATTGTCAGAATGCACTCCCTGACAGATTACCCCTGGGGGAATGAAGTTCCCCAACCCGAGTATAGCATAAGAGAAATACTTCATGGTTAGATTTACCAGTGGGTTCAAATCTACGTATGTTTGTGGGTACATGTCCATATAGTAGTACTTTACAGGAGTAGATGACATTTCATTGAAATTAGTGGGGTTAGAGTTGTTTTAACAAACTGGTTGAGAGTGTAAGATATGGCCAGGTAGTCCCTAACTCAAATGCTGCCTGAGGCACAAACCTACAAGGCAAACAGAGGCAGATTTAGGGCATCGTGACTGGTTCCACTGAGTGCCGAGCCTAGGGCATGCCACAGGGCATCGCAGCTATGACGTAGCAAATTGCACAGTATGGAAGGGGAGAGACAGGGTGCCAAATTTTGTGCTCACACAGGGCGCCACTGAAATGCGAAAGACCAAGGACCACCCCTGAAACAAGCCACTCTCTTTCAGCCTCAGCCCCACACCTTATCTTTAATATGGGGGTGATAGTGACCCCAATGTAGGCTTGTTGCAAGGATTAATGATATCATGATGTGAAGCTTTTTGAATACGCTAAGGTGTTAAGTTCTGTGAATTTATCCTCATGCCATTCATCATATTAGTAAGCCTGTCAAACTGCACTGGGTTGTGGCTTCTTGAGAACAATCAGCCAGGCCATTGCTGCAAGTGCTACATGACTTCCAATAAACTAATGAATAGGGATAGGTTAAATGTAGATTGCATTATTTGCTTTTTGTAAAATGTATGCAAATAATTTATATAGGTCTGCATCATTCTTAGTTCTTAATTGGATTCGCCACATTTTTTATTTCAATTACAGCAAGAGCAGCTGTTGCTGTTTCTTCTCTTTTATGTTACACACTGGTTTAGCTTATGGCTTCTTCTATTTTTGTGTTCCCTGTATTTTATGAAGCATGGAGAGTTCTGTGATAAAGATTCAAAGCAATCACCATTCTATGCAGGCAGTAAGATTTGTTTGCTTTCTCTCTGCTATTTCACATCATTCATTAATGACACCTAGATAGACCTCCCTTTTGACTTTGTCATTTCCTACACTCCATATTTTACGAGGCACTGAGACGTGTGATAAAGTTTCAGCTGACTATTCACTCTTTTACATTTATGTGCACTGGACTGTCTTTTTCATCTATTACTCTTTCAGGATTCTTGTCTCTCTACATTTATCTATATCCTTCTCTTATTATTTACTATTGCCCTTTCATCCCAGCCACTGGAGCTCTTTGTTCTTGGCCACCGTCTTGCAAACCAACTATCAATGCTGTTCATAAGCTTCCAAAAGCTGAAAATTGCAAGACAGTGTAGCTCGAAACTGTTGAGTTGATATCTATTGTTAACATATTTGCAACCTTAATTCATATTTGTTCATCTCTGCAAGGTCTTGTTATGGGCCACAGTTGGGGAGCTTTTGATATTTTCTAAAGTTGGATTATGAACAACACTATATATATATATATATATATATATTATGGAATATAATGGTATTATACTGTTACCCAAAATTGGGAAATTACACTAACAGAGTATATAAAAAATCATCATAATTCTTTTGCATCAATTCCGTGTGTGTGAGGGGGGAAGGAGGAGAGATATTAGAGTTATAAGATATTCTTATGACTGGTAATATAAAATCTACTCATTAACCTGCTCCTCCTAACTCTCTTTTTATGTATCTTGTTACTAAAACTCATTTGTCTAGTGCTTTGTTGTAAATATATTTATTTTGTAACATTGCTGCTACTTTGATTGCACTTAGCTGTTCACATAACTTCCTAATTATAACTAGTTTATTGGGTTTCCTTATATTATTCTATGAATTAGCATACATATTTTTGGGTATAATTAAATGTGCAATATTTATACCCTGTATAGACATGATCATCCCTCATCAATGTAATTTAACAGCCTTTCAATTGAGCTTTGGCTGGCTTTAAGATTGTTTTGTTAACTTTCTTTTCTGATGTGCACATCTACACAAAGTTATATACACACCTGTTTTCCTGTTGTTCTAAGTGTTTGGAGAGATTTCCTTTCCCTGCCTCCCCCCCCCCATGCCGAAGCCGTTGGGAGTCTTGTACTCCCAGTAGGGTCACCCAGGACGGTAAGGTCAAGGGGGAGGAGCTAGACAAAGTCACAGTCACTTACGGACTTACTGTTAAGACTGTGTTCATGGAAGACATCTTACTTGGTTTTGAGTGATCGAAAAACAAGAAGAAGAATATTATATTATATCCAGTGAATTTCTTATAGAATTCAATCCATTTTTTTACCTTGGTAAATACAATGAAATAGAACTGATTTCTCCACATGGACCAAAGTGCAATTAACTTAATCTGGATCCAGATAGCTAATATCCAACTAAGTTATGGTTATAGTCAAGGCTGATTTCCTTAAGAATGGATAGGTTTTATCTTCTTGCAGTTCATGGGACTCTCAAGAGTCTCCTCCAGCACCATAATTCAAAAGCATCAATTCTACAAGAATAGAAAGCTTAATTTTTCTCCCACTATCCAATACTTCGTTTTTTCCTTTCCTTTTCGAAAAGACTCTAAATAATGTTATCTAATATCAGAATAAAGTTAGCATTCAAGAACATAGTAGGACAAATTGTCCTTGCTTCTTTCTGTTCAAAACAGATACAAGTAAAAGCTTTCCAGCATTCTTTTTTCAAAGGAAATGACAGGGGTCTGTTGCTGTTTTTCATGTTTATGTTAAAGGCTTATACCTGCTAACCAATTTACAATACTTGTACTTATAAAAGTAAATAAAATTGGAGAAGAGGTTTTTTAAAGCAACCCCTACACAAACTCTTAAATATTATTTAAAGTGAACATGTTGAGTGGACTTTTTTATTACATCTAATGAGAAAACAGGCAGAGTAGACTTCTTAATCTTCCTATGTGAAACTGACATGGACTGGAATTGACCTGATCTGTCCATCTCTAATCTGAAGTCTATGGTGTTTATAGTTTCTGATTACATGGAAGGAGCAGATGAAACCACATCCTTTCTATTCAATTAGAAAAGGGAAGCCATGGTCCAAGCTAGTGATATCTGGCTCCTTCTACAGAATGGTGAGAGCTTCATCTGCAATCTATGCAAAGTCAGAAGCCATCTCAGAACTCTACCTCATCAACTACACTTATATTAGAACAATTTGCCAGTAAAAGCCATTAAAAATCAAAGCACACCTTCAGATAAATTTACATTATAGCCAGTTTTAAGCACAGCTGGCTTGACAATCAATCCATTTTAACAGGGTTTATCCCTGTTGTGAGTTGAAAACTTATACGACAGTTGCATTAACTGCATATTAGTTCATATTAGGAACTGACATCTGTCACTGTCATCCTAAATACTGGAACAGTACATCCTTGTCTTACACCTGCAATATTCTATTGTTCTCTTTTCTCATTAATTCTGCATTCCTGTGCTCATTCTGTGATATCTATACCTATGGAATATACCTGTCAAGAGTTGCCATTATCAGTGTATAAAACTACTAAGCAGCAAGAGTCAATACTAGTTTGTGCAATACTGATGTACAAATCAGCACATCATTCTGATGCGCAGTTTTTTTGTATATTGCTGCCTACATATAATGTTACTTCACCTCAGTCACTTTAGCTAGAAATACTGATCAACTGCCTTCAATGAGTTTTATGGCATGATATCTTCATTGAGTTTTTGTTCACTGTGTATTTTATTTCAGTCGTGTTTATACGTTTCAAATACAATTTCAAATAATGTAGCATAATGGTATGTGGTATAATAACACATAGACAAATGATGTTGGCAACAATGTTTTTAAATTTACTATCAAAATTTAATTAATCGACATTTAAAAAACATATATTTATGAGCAAGTGAATATTTTCACTCAATATAGTAATGTTAAAAACACTGTTGGCAACGGAAGTAACTAAAAGTGATTTTTCTATTCATTCCTTTAAAAAAAACTTTCAAATTGGGTTTAGGCATTGACATCAAAAGCATTTGACTGCATCTATCTGTCCAGTGCAACTAAATCAGGAAGCAACATGGTATAGTGTGCAACAGTCTATTACCTGCAAGTGCAGAAGCAATTACTTGTCTGTTTTGCATCCAAAGAAAAGGGTCTCAAAGGCAGGGTGCAATATATTTGGGAGTATATTGTTGTGCAAGGCAACAAAATTCTATCCAGCACAACCAGTCATTAAACAGTGATCTTGTAGATGTAAACTTTGCATTATTGCCAGCAGATTAAATGCAATTTGGTGAACCAGAATTTGCATACTACTTTATCTTCACATGTATGAGTTGAAGTGCCCGTGGTAGTAAATGGAAAGTCATGCCAATATAATACAGACGGAAGGGTCCCATATCACACATTTTACTAAAGCTGCACACAGTGATGCATTTACTTTAACAGAAAGTTTTGATTGCACACTTATATGTCATTGGATCTGTAAACCTGGTTCTTATCCTGTTATTGAATCATAAATCTTAAAATTCTTACATCAATTCCAGTTCCTCCCATTAAGGCTGGATCCTTAACACATCAGTAGTCCAAATATTAAACACCATCCCCACCTGCAAATCCAGATAATATTGCAGAGAGTGAAAGTAAACAGCAAATCAGAAGTGAACACAATTTGAAAACAAATTAGTAAAACAGTCTGTATAAGGTTGGAAAGCAAACCGATGAGAGAGCAGGGTGTGTGGGTATGAGCTACCTAACATGAGGTAGAAAAGCTAAATATGATGCTCAGTTAGATTCCATAAATGAAACATGACTGTCTAAAACATCTGTCCTTTTACCACACATTCTATTCCTGGTTTTGAAACATCAGAGAATACTTAAAATCTAAAAGTTGTAGGCAGAAGTTTGCTCCTGGTTTTGATAAATGACTATAGATGAATTGATTATTCATGACCTACATTTTTCTGAAGAATTCGGAATGATTACAATTAATCACACAATTGTGTCAACAGTGTCATTGCAATTGCACCAAAAATCAACAAACGAATACCTATATAAGGACCAACCCAAAACAGCAAGCTTGGTAGGACTTGTATTCAGGCTGGAAGGCAAAAGGATACGTGTTGTGATAGAAAAGTCCTGATGAGCACCATAAGGTAATTCCAGCAGCATAGAAAATGTAACTTCAAAATTAATATATAACTTTGTTTCATAACTTATGAGATTGCGTGTAGGGGATGGGATTGTATGTGTGAGAGGGGGCTCTTGTTACAAGTATGTGCTGGGCCCCAAAATACAGGGCTTCAGACAGGAATATAGTCACCCTTCTCTTGTTAGTAGAAAAGCAATTATTTAAACAAATATGCACACTCGAGAACGAAAGGCACTGCCTTTCAAGAAACAAATGCATAAAGACAATGTGCCAATATTTGCATGCTTCACCCTATCAGTGGTACACCTGCAGCACAGAGTGCAAGGTACTTAATTGATCTGCAAGAGCCCGAGAGATGAATGTCCCATACAGCAGCAGAAATATTCTAAGTAGGAAAGCAATATGGGAAGGGAAAGACAATACATGCCAGGAGACTGCAAGCTCTGGGGCTGAGGGAGAGAACGAAGGAGAAACAAGTTAGGAAAAAAATTGTGTATAGCAGAGACACATTATAGAGAAAAACCAAGAGACGATGTCCAGCTAAGTGATACACAAGGTAGATCCAGCAAAATCCACTGATTTCCATGAGTCTGCTGTGAGCACAACCAACATTGGATATCACCTAAGATGTAGAGAAAGAAGAGGGATCTTATCCTTCATTGTGTTCATTTTGTATTTTTCATGCTGTATCTATCCTGGTACCAATGTTTCTATGAAATAATGAAACCAAGTGGGGGGGGGGACACACAAAAAACTATGTAAAAAGAGATTTGCAAAGAACCTGAAATACTTCATGGTGTACCCTGGGTTAATTGATCCTGCAATTTATCCTGGGGCAAACTACACTACTTCCCAACAATAGAGAAGTCTTAATCTCAACAAGACACATCATTTCAAATAATTTATGTGTATTTTTCCTTGAATCCAATTTTAATGAAGCTTTAGCCCATCTGAGAACATTCAGAATTTGAAATTACCTTGGTGTAGGACAGCCGGTGGCTATTTGATCATTTTTATTCCATTAACTCCAAATGACTGAGGAGTGTTTGCTCCACTGCACTCCTCTTCTCAATGTAAATGAATTGAATATTGGCTCATTTACAGAGGTCTGCTTGAAGATACTCATGAGTAAACAGAATCAGGCTTTCCAGTTGTCCTATAACAATAGCACTTCTTTTAAAATAAAAGAAGTGTGCATGCACACGAAAGCTCATACCAAGAACTGACTTAGTTGGTCTTTAAGGTGCTACTGGAAGGAATTTGTTTTGTTTTAAAATAAAGTTATGTTTCCATAATATAGAAGTCATGCAAGCACATGGTTTTTGTTTTGTACAGTGTGCCAGTATTTTGGGCTAAGGGTATTACATTGCCACACAGGTTACTTACATACCAGAAAGGTGTTTGGATGAGTGAAACCAACCACCTGTCTCCTTGATCCTTGCGCATCCTGGCTTATAAAAGCAAGCTGGGAAGGGCTGGGCGATGGGCTCACGGGGTGAGCCTTCCTAGACCCGCTGAAAGAGGCGGTTATTAAACTGCTTCTTAAAAAACCATCTTCGACCCGGCCAATATGGCCAACTATTGCCCAGTCTCAAATCTTCCATTCTTGGGCAAGGTGATTGAGCAGGTGGTCACCGAACAACTCCAGGCACACCTGGAGGATGTGGACCATTTGGATCCCTTCCAATTGGGATTCAAGCCTCATCATGAAACAGAAACTGCCTTGGTCGCGCTGGTTGATAACCTCTGGTGAGCTAGGGACAGAGGTTAAAGCTTTTTCCTAGTTCTGCTGGATCTCTCAGCAGCCTTTGATACCATTGACTATGACATCCTTCTAGACCGCCTAGAGGAGCTGGGGGTACTGTTATGCAGTGGTTCTGCTCCTTCCTCCTGGGCCATGTCCAGAAAGTGGTGTTGGGTGATGAGCGTTCAGACCCCTGGGCTCTCACTTGTGGGGTGCCTCAGGGTTCTGTCCTCTCCCCCATGCTTTTTAACATCTATATGAAGCTGCTGGGAGAGATCATCAGGGGGTTTGGGCTTGGTGTTCATCAGTATGCGGATGATAAACAGCTCTACCCCTCTTTTAAATCGGAACCAGTGAAGGCGGTGAAGGTCTTGTGTGAGTGTCTGGAGGTAGCTGGAGGATGGATGGCGGCTAACAGATTGAGGTTGAATCCTGACAAGACAGAAGTACTGTTTTGGGGGGATAGGGTGTGGGCGGGTGTAGAGGATTCCCTGGTCCTGAATGAGGTAACTGTGCCCCTGAAGGACCAGGTGCGCAGCCTGGGAGTCATTTTAGACTCACAGCTGTCCATGGAGGCGCAGGTAAATTCTGTGTCCAGGGCAGCTGTCTACCAGCTCCATCTGATACGTAGGCTGAGACCCTACCTGCCCATGGACTGTCTTGCAAGAGTGGTGCATGCTCTGGTTGTCTCCCGCTTGGACTACTGCAGTGCGCTTTACATGAGGCTACCTTTGAAGGTGACTCGGAAACTACAACTAATCCAGAATGCGGCAGCTAGACTGGTGACTGGGAGTGGCCACCGAGACCATAAAACACCAGTCCTGAAAGACCTTCATTGGCTCCCAGTACGTTTCCGAGCACAATTCAAAGTTTTGGTGCTGACCTTTAAAGCCTTAAATGGCATCAGCCCAGGATACCTGAAGGAGAGTCTCCACCCCCATCACTCAGCCTGGATACTGAGGTCCAGCGCCAACGGCCTTCTGGTGGTTCCCTCCCTGCGAGAAGTGAAGTTACAGGGAACCAGGCAGAGGACCCTCTTAGTAGTTGTACCCTCCCTTGTGGAACACCCTCCATTCATATGATAAGGAGATAAATAATTACACAACTTTTAGAAGACATCAGCCTTGTATGGGGAGGTTTTTAATGCTTGATGTTTTATGTTTTTAGATATGCTGTAAACCGCCCAGAGTGGCGGGATATAAATATAAATGCAGTGGTACCTCAAGTTACAGACGCTTCAGGTTACAGACGCCACTAACCCAGAAATAGTACTTCGGGTTAAGAACTTTGCTTCAGGATGAGAACAGAAATCACACAGCGATGGCAGTGGGAGGCCCTATTAGCTAAAGTGGTACCTCAGGTTAAGAACAGTTTCAGGTTAAGAATGGACCTCCAGAATGAATTAAGTTCTTAACCCGAGGTACCACTGTATAAATTAATAATGATGAAGATAATAATAATAATAATAATAATAATAATCTGCAATCCTATGCCAACTTACCTGAGAGCAAGCGAGTGGGACTTGGGACATACTTCTAAATACACTTGTTAGGATTGCACCATGAAAGAAATTAATTTTTAAAACTACAAACAGGTATACTCCAATGTACTTCATCTTCCTAAGCACACTGCTTCCATTACTTTAAAATTCTATATGCTTCCTTGCTTAGGTGAACAAAGTACAGGCCTGAGGGGTACCTACAGACAGCAGTAGAAGAGGAGAAACTTACCTTCAGAACTACGATGAAAGTGGTTGGGGGTAGGGTGTTTAATTCACCAATGATTTTGCACGCAAGTAAAAAAAAAAAAAGGCATTAGCTCTGCATAACCCCAGAAGGGTTGAGAGTGATTCCTGACTGAAACCCTTGAGAGCCATGGGCAGTCAATGGAAAAAATTCTGGGTTAGGTGAGCCAGTGGTTTGACTTCCTATGTTCCTATGTTCCTACTGTTTTTTTAAAAAAAACACTGGGGACCCAAATTCTAATCCCGCTCAGTCATGGAACCTCAAGCTGCAGCCTATGCACACTTACCTGAGAGGAAACCCCATTAAAAACAAGAGTAGTTCTGAATAGACATGTAGAGAATTGTACGGTCAGTGGTTCTGGGTAATTTGTTGTTATTTCTCTAACTTACTCAACAGTACTGCAAGTGAGGGCAAAATAAGATAAGAACAGCAATATGCATTGTACACCAAGGATCTCTAGAAATTTTTTTATTGTTGGGAGAGTGGCATCACTTTGGACAGCAGCAGCCATTATTATAAATTACTAATTACAATTTCACATATGATAATGCTCCACCTTAGTCAACAGGGTTAATCTGACTGCTACATTATGTTACTTATTTATAAGCTTCCTTTCTGGACCACGCTCACCAAATGTGGTGGCAAACAGCAATACAACCATAAAGCACAGCAACATGATGCAACACAATCCAATCCAATATTTGAGTGATTAACTTCAAAGCAGAGAATCTGGCACGCTGCTGTACCAGCGTTTCCCCTCTGTATGTGAAACATTTGGCTAGCACCCTCCGCTTTCAGACCACTGACCCACCAGTGATGAGTGCTGCTACTGCCAGAGGTAGCTGCCTCTTATAACCATCTGTTTGGCTGTATTTACAAAGTAGATGGACTTGTCATGTGTGTGCTCTCCATTTCCCAGATATAGTTATTTCCCCACACGCACATTATTTGCTGTCCTGGTTAGGACCACATGTGCAATCGTGCATTTCATGTGCATCACCCTGGCTAGTACAGGACAATGATCTGTGAGACTGAGAGAGGATATACTTGTACAAGAGGGAAGTGGAAACCAGAGAGGGTTCTATGGCGCATTTCTCAATGGAACAATATTCATCAAATGATAATTAACACCATACGCATTTGCCAAACAGCTGCTGTTCTCCAAGCCTGAATCTCTACAGGACCTTCT
This sequence comes from Podarcis erhardii, assembly GCF_964252035.2. NCBI lineage: Eukaryota > Metazoa > Chordata > Lepidosauria > Squamata > Lacertidae > Podarcis > Podarcis erhardii. Next base: position 64,733,368 of record NC_138508.1, read on the forward strand.
AAGTGCTCTGTGGCTGTCTGTGAAAAGCCAAACAATGCAGCTGTTTGTGAAATAGGTTTGAAGGCACTTTTAGAGCTCGACATTCATCAGGAATTAACAGGGTGTTTGATTCAAATTCATATTTAAAATATTTTGTAAAGACATTTCATTTTTTCATAGGAAACAACTTCAAAAAACATTTTCACCCACTGTTAAGCAATAATTTACAGTAATAACTGCACACTGTTGGCACAAAAATGATTTCCTGCAGAAGCAAGGGGGGAAATAACCTTGGGAAAACGAAAAGCTTAGAAACAATTCTAATTTCAGGACTCATTGCAAACCAGAAGCTCAGCTCAAGTTAATGGAAATGCTTTAGAAATGTTGCTTTCTAATTTTCTTGTGGAAATAGTGTGAGATGATGGCAGATGAAGCCTTTTCCCAATAAAGATAATGAATACAATCCCGTGAAAGCGAGCTACACTAATGTTCCACGGAAAGTAATGAGACTTCCAGATGTCACCTTTCCTTGTGATGATAGCTGAAATCCAAGAAGTGAAACAGAACACACCTCATAGAAAGATGCCTGTTCCCAGCAAGCAAAGATAGCTGCCTATCTCTGCTGACAGTGTGTGGTGGTTGCTGCTCTTTCTGTGCCAATACTGCTAATACAGTTGGATTAGCAGAGATCAGTATAGGGATTGGTACAGCTGATGTCTGGAATGTGTGTGCTGAGCATGCCACAAAAGCTCACTGAGAAAAACCAATGTCTGGAAGTGTTCTTAACTGGTGTGCCTCTGTATACCAGTCAATGGGAATCATAAGAGGTGAGAATGCTGATGCCCTTAGATCCTGCATGCAGGCCTCCCATAGGCAATTGGCTACTGTGAGAACAGGATGTGCTGCAGCAGATGGGCCTTGGTCTGGTTCAGCAGGATCTTTCTTATGTTCTTAAGTGCATAGCTGAGGACATCTTATTCTATCTGCCACATTTTTACTACCCTTCTTCAAAAGAACTTAATGTAGTCTGAATGGATCTCTCCCTCCCGCTCTGCTATGCTATTCAGTAAACTACCACTGGATCTCTTGGGCTACAATTCTTATTCCTTGAGAGGAAGTCTCATTGAACTAAGACCCAATGAACTTCTGAGTAAACACATATAGCAGTGGTTCTCAAAGGGTGTGGCAGGAAGATTCCAGGACAATCAAAGAAACATTTAAACATTTCAATCTAGTCTAGTCTAGTATACTATAGTATTTTCCCCCATCATCATGCATAGTATTTGTTTTGTTTTGTTTTGTTTTGTTTTGTTTTGTTTTGTTTTGTTTTGTTTTGTTTTGTTTTGTTTTGTTTTCCACTGTATTTCATATACATTAAAAATTCAGTGTGGCATAAGGAAATTTTTATTCTGAAAGTGTGGCCCAGAGAAAAAAGTTTAGAAACCACTAAATAGACTATTTAGAGTCATGAATTGGCATGACCCCCGTCAAGTCACATTGTATTCTAAAGAGATGTCTTGTGTTGCCATAGAAGCAACACAAAATAAAGCCACTGCATGATAAGGATGGTCTGATGACATAGGAAACCCAGCAGCAGTCACTTTTTTTGCCAGCTACCCAGGAGTGGGTAAAAATCACACAATCAATTCTGGCCTGTTATTCCTGAGTCTTTGCTGGTTTCCTTGTGGCTCCCTTCTGGGTCCCTGGATAATAACTTCCAGGCCTCTGATTTAGGACTCTTTGAAGGTTCCTGTCCTGATCCCTTTTTGTTTCATTTATCACAACCTTGCTTGGAAAAATGTAGCTGGATATGAAAATGTAGGCTGCAGCTAGGTTGTGCCGTACCATAGACACAATCAGAACCTGCCAATGGATTATGGAAATTTCTAAGGATTTCATGTATGCCGATACATTAAATGTTTCTACATTTATGCCACATCTTAGCTATCCTATATAGACAGAGTATGATATCAATAGAAACAGGTCTTTCTACTTCATCCGAATCTTCACAAAGTCAGATCTAGAATGGCAAAATGAACATTTAACTTTAATAATCCTACCATGTTTAGCATATGGTAATCAATATGAGTGTTAAATCCAGTTTGCACTACTATTCAATAAACAGCATGTGATGAAAGAGATTAATTCCCCTCTCTGAGGCCAGTTTTTAAGGCATATGTCCTACTTGTGCATCTCAAGATGTATCCAGGGCATTTTGTTTAATGATATAAAATTACAAGATTTGCATCCCCTTGTGCCTCATAATTACAGTCCAACAGTGCCATCCACTGCCTTTCTAAATAATGTTCCCAGATCACTTATTCCTTAAAATTCTTCTAGGAAAGCCAGGAGACCGTAAACAAACTCTCTACAATAACCAATAGATATTAAGAATTTTTCAGACAGAGCAAAGCTATTTAGACCCAACTAGCTTTTGTTGGAATAAGACAAGATTTACCCAATAAAGTTCTATGTGTTGAAATAGCAACTAATATAATATTATATAATTTTATAACAGAATGTTTTACCAATTTATTTGAACGTTTAAGGAAAGTTGGGATATATGTGTTTTGGTATAATTATATTGATAATGATGATAATTAATTCTTGTCCCTTATCCAATATCTGGCTATACAGCTATTGCTTTCCCCAAAAAAGGTTAATCTGAATGATTGAATGGAATTTTGGGTTTGCTATTGTCCCTTTCAAAAGGTCAACAGTGTGATTACTGCCTTCTTGGACTGGAGGATTCAGTCCTGTTGGGAGCTGTTTCACAAGGATCTTCTTACAAAGCAGACCTTGGCCCACAGCTTCTCCTAAAATTTAATGTCACCCAGGTGGCCCTCTCCATTTGGGGAGATCTGAGGCGGTATCCCTCTGACTCAGATGAAGCCTGGATTCCCCCTGTATTGGTCTGATTTGCTTTGGGATTCTGCTGAATTCAGTGCACATCCCTACTGAACGAGCTGAAGCTTCACATATTTTATTGTTGCAAACCACCCTGGGACCTTATGGTAAAGAAATGGGTAAGAAACCTAGTAGACTAACAAACCAACAAGAGTGTTGGATTTAGAGGGGGAATGAAATAGTGTTGGGTGGTATCAACATATGGGGAACAGCAAATCCTGGAAGACATGTCCCAACAGTCTTATGCAGATGTTAAATAACATGAGGGACACTATAGACCAACAGCCATGGTGTTGAGCAGAACTCTTCTGGTACCACAGTCAGGGGGTGGATCTCCTAGGAGGACAGGAATGCTGTAAAATGGTACCTGCAAGTATCATCCCAACCAGACAATCTAAAACAGGGTGGCCCAATGCACAGCCCAAGGACCACATGCAGACCTTGACACCTTTTTGGTAGCCCTCAGCAACATTTGATCCCACCCCTCCCATCACAGCCCTCACACTGCCTTTCCAAAGCTGGGTAAGCAAGGTGATGGACTTTGGGAAGGAAGTGTAAGAGCTCTGACAGGGTCCTGGAGTCCTAGTTAGTGTTTTTCCAGCTTTGGGAATAAAGAGGGAAGGCTCTGAGATACTTCCAGTGCCTCACACCTCCTTCCCAAAGCCTAGCACCTCACTTAGCTGGCTTTGGCAGAGGGCTGTGTGTGTGTGCCAATTTTTTACATCGCTCCGGCCTCCCGCCCCCCACATGACAAGGCAGGGGGCAGCCTGCGGGTTCCGTGACAAAGTACTCTTGCGGCCCATGCCATCAAATCCACAGAGGTCCTGTAAAACCTTCCCTGTCCCATAATAAGACCTGAAGCCAGATCGAATAAGATTTAGATTTTTTTTTTAAAGCCATTTGTTCTGATAGCCCTTTTAATAATGGTTTTATTGGGTATTATTAGGTTTTAAAATAGTCATTACAAAATGAACCCATTGACCAGAGGCCAGTGTGCAGTCACAAAACCTAACTTAGCTATCAAATATGCTCTTTGCTAGTATCACACTATTCTATTAATATTGATTATGAAAATATTTTAGGCATCTTACAGTCTTCCATGATAACTGCAAATATGAACTGATAGAGCTTATACTTAGCAACATTACTTGGATGAATATTTTCAGACAACTAGGAGTCTAAGAGTGTAACTCCATTACACTGTGACATCATTCAATGTGGATTTCAGATTATTAACTGCTTTTAAGTATGTGTATATATTCAATATCACCAGAATGGCTTGTTAACATATTTATAAGTCATTATTTATTCTCTTTATTAGCAATTAGGTTTCAAAATTGCTTCACCAATTATAATATCCACTGTGTAAACTAAATGTCACCCATCAATTCAGCTTCACGAGAATAGCTCATAGAGTAATTCAATGCAGCAATTCAAACGGCTTGTTATAGCTCATTATGACGAAAACGTTCAAGCATTTTTCCTTCCTACAAATGTGATTTTACATTCAATAGGCAAAACTGGGTTCATTAAAATTGTTCACCGGTAGGTCTGCAGCAAACTTCCTAGGGAAATGTCAAGATAAGGCAGCAAGGCTTACTGCCAGACTAATACCAAAATATAATTAGAAGAGGGCTGGGTGGTTTACTACCTACTGAAATGAGAAAGTATGCCAGGTCCATTATGGATATTTGTTGGTGGGATTTCAGCTCATAAAATAAACATCCTTAACACTGCCGGAAAAGTGGTGTAAGGGAGCGAGCAGCGTTTATCATGAGTCTTTTGGTTTTGTTTTACTGTACTCCCCCTTTCCTGAAAGAATGCAATATTTTTATCTCAAGCAGTTGGGATTCCCCCCCCCCCTCATATCTGGATAAATGCTGGGAAGTGAGGGGATGTGATCCTCTTCTAAAGCATTTGTATGACTCTCCCCGCTCCCATTCATATCAGTGATAAATCTCCTATAGACTTACAATAGACTTAAAAGGCTAGGAAACATTAAAGCCAAGTGGGGATTTCCCCTTTGATGTAACAGGGTAATACTACTTCCCTTTGAAAAACCCACCCATGCTTTACCGTGGTGGAGTCACACACTTGAGTCTGAAGTACAGTACCACACTTACTTGTCCCAGACACCACAACCACGGCTAATTAAAATGTCAGGGAATGGGTTGGTAGCTGCTGTTTAGAAAGCAAATATTTTGATTAAGCAATAATACTTGGCCAGCCCTCAATCTTGGAACCAGTGCAATATGGTGCAATAATTGTGTGAGGTTGTGTGTGTATAAATAGTTTAGACTGCTGGACTCGATTAAACATATTCACATTTCTATATTCACAGTCCAACATGTATTATATTATCACATTTATACCACACTGATTTTCTTTGGCTCATTATTTCTGATTCATTGCAGGTAATGCATTGCCTTTTCCTAATGTTATGTGATGGCTGTTCTTATTTGATTTCAATATGAAACAAGGCAGATAGATGAGGTATTGTGGATTTTTTTCAGGTGCAGCTCTAGAGACTTGAGGCATTTATTTCTGGTTCGGAGTAAGAAGATTTCAGTGCAGATTTCTATGAAGATATTCAAACAGGATTACCCCAAATAAGGCTTGCATCAAGTGAATACTGATGTGGTGGGTGGGTGGAGAGAGAGAGAGAATTCTGGGCTGGATCCAGAGATCCCTTGCTTTGCTCTCTAAACATTTTTCAGAGACACTTAAAAAGCAGCTTTCCCACTACTAGGGATAGAAAGATCCCTATTTTGGGGGACGATGTCAATTTCACATATGTTTTTTCATTATTCCATCCAATTTCTGCATTAATCTGTCCTTTAAAAAAGTCTGTATAAAATTTGTATTTAAATACTTACACATTTCAATACAAAATACATATTTAATTATTGTTTCACCTCAATGTATGCATTTCTAAACATATTTTGTCCTAATATATGCAGTTTTAATGCATTTTGGTCCTTTTTGAGCTAAAAACTGGATTACAGAATTCAGAGAAGTGTGAAATCTAAAGGACGATTTATGTTCCAATCTGTGTGCTATTATGGAAGGCGCTAATTAGCTCAGTTGGCTTAAAATGTTGACCAAACAGAATTCTCCATCCATATTAATCCACTACCACCCACTAACACGTGTGTTTAAAAAAAAACCCCACTAGGCATGCCCAATTCCTTGGCATGCTTAATGTAGTTCTTTGGAATCTGGCCCATAACTGGTCTACAACCATTTATGAGCCGTTATCCATAATGTTGTTGTTTTTTCTTATTTATTAGCATCTTTACATGCCTGACTCAAGCATTCATGTTTGTGAGAGTTTTTCAACCAGATAAGTGTAACGTTTCCATGGGAACAGCTTCTGAAGCAGGATAAAAAAGAAACACCTACCCTCCCCGCCTCTTGCCTGACTGGCTTAACTTGTACCTTCTTATTTGCTAATCCTCTATAATGAAAGTCAGCCAGAAGCACTCCAAGGGTCTTTGAAAAACTTGATCAGTAACCATGTAATAAAATCAGCAATGCCCATCTGGGTTCTTGGAGGCTTTGCTGCTACTAAGTTTACTTATAGCAGAGCAACAGAGCTTCCATTTGGGTTTGAACCACTTCATGTCTTGCCTCTTCATAGAGCTAGGACCCCAACCACCTTTTTTGTTAGGAGACGCTGTGCCACAAAACTAATTAGTAGAATGAAATTACTTCTGTTGATCTTCCAGTCTTGAGAACCTTGACCCCATCGCCATCAACTAATTATATTAAACCACATTAGAAATCACTGCTCTCACTAACCTCCAGTTAGAGCAGCTAGTAAAAAAGAGCATGATTAATTACAAGTAAAAAAATTATATACTCACATGTATTTAATCTCCAGTTGAGCTGGTCTGGCTGCTAGCAGTGAATATACTTACTTGACCTTTTAAAACTCTTAATGTTCAGACCACAACTCAGTTTGCCTGAAAGGACTGAGACAGTGTATAGGAATATCTGGGTAGCCAGGAAATCAGGAAAGTTATATTCAGAGAATCAAATAATTGTAGAGTTGGAAGGGACCACAAGGATTATCTAGTCCAGTGTTTCCTAACCAGGGGGCATATGGCCCCCTGGGGGCTCCAAGATATCCCAAGGGGGCCCCAGGTGAAAAATGTGTAAAGGGGAGGGGCATAAAAAAAATCCTGATTGGCTGGGCAGCCCACCAGGCTCCTTTTTGCCATGTACATTTTCTTGGAGCGGTCCTGGTTTCTGGCGGGAGAGGGTGATCACTGAGGATCCCATTTTGACCAGTAGAGCCCGCATTCCAGAACCTCCAGGTCAGGTAAGTGCGGTGGTGCGGTGGTGGGGTGGCAATGGGTAAGGCTGGGGGAGCCAGAGCTGCTTGTTGCTGCTGCCGGTGCTGGGCCTGGTGGCAACCTGGGTGTTGCTGAGGGGTGCAGGGACTGTAGGCAGCATTGACCCGACTTTCCAAGGCACTCCAGCGCCTAGGTAAGTGGGGTCGTCTGGTGCTGCTGACTTGCATCTAGTAAATAACTGTCTACTCAGAAAAAAGTTGCACTGAGTTCAGTGAGCCTTACTCCCAGGGAAGGGTGTGGGGGGCTATAGTATTTTATCTAGGCAGCCAGGGCTCCTCCACATGACAAGATCTTTTTGCCCCAGATCAATGAGGACAACTTGCTTTTAAAAATTCTCCCATATATACAGAACTCCCTGTGTGCCTTTTTGACTGTATCTGTAGGTCTGTCCCCCCCCCCCGGGTCAAATAACTGGGGTCAGGTAAATGTTGTCTACTTTTTATAATACATGGAAGATGCATCTTCCTCAGAAGGTTCTGGACTCTCCTTCCTTGGGAGGATTCTAAGCAGGGCTTGGATGGGCACTTGGCACGGATGCTTAAGCTGAGTTTCCTACATTGCAAGGGGCTGCCCTAGAAAGATGGCCCTTGGGGTCCCTTCCAGCTCTATGATTCTATGTTTTTCTGCTTCAACAATACTTCATTATATTCCTATCATTTTATGTAATTGTATTTTGTACAAATTATAAAAATTATAAATAAAACATTCTGTTTACAAACAAACATTTAAATACCTACCTTTCTACCGTACGATGGGGGGCAGGGGCATAGCCAAGATTTTTGTTAGGGGTCAGGCTTTTGTTACGGGGGGCAGAAACTCAGATTTATATCGATTTGTATTGATTTTTATTTATGTGTGGAGCAGCTGCCCCCTGCCCCCCCCTTGGCAATACCCATGGGGGGCACAAGGGGAACAAGAAGGAATCAAGGTTGGAAGGGGGCCACAGTTGGAAAAAGGTTGGGAAACACGGATCTAGTCCAACCCCCCATCAATATTAATCTGAATTTATTTATTTATATTTTTTTAGATCTAAAAGAATACAATTCTGCATAAGTGAAAATAATATACAGTGGTACCTCTGGATGCGAACGGGATCTGTGCCGGAGCCCCGTTTGCATCCAGAAGCAAACGTAACCCGTGTCTGCACGTGCGCAGGTCGCGCTTCGGCACTTCCGCGCATGCACATGACGTCATTTTGAGCATCTGTGCATGCACGAGTGACGAAACCCGGAAGTAATGCGCTCCGTGCAACCCGAAAATATTCATCCATGCAACCCGAAAATATTCATCCTGAAGCTACTTCAACCTGAGGTATGACTGTATATGCAAATATACAGCACTATAAAAAGTTACTAGTTAGATTATCATCTGCAACAGTATCCTTTAAGAATCCCAGAAATACTATTTTGTGATTATAAGTAAAACCCTGATCTATCATCGCCTCTTTTTATTATTTCCAGTATCTAGCTACAAAGGTCTCAATAAGGGTATATGTGCAAGCCCAAAATATATATCACATATCAACAGTGGGTGACATTGTAATCAATAAGCATCTGCAAGTTGATAATATAGCTATAAACCTATAGATACTGGCCCCAATCTATGATACTCCCTTCCATGAGAGAGAAGGTTTGGACTTGTTATGTTTAAAGTTTTCCAGATCCACAGAAATATATACTGGCGGTATTACAACCAGAGCCGGCCCAACAATGGAGAACCTCAGGGAGTGAAAATGCAAGAGGCAGTACCCCAACTAGCCCACCACTGCTGGAACGCCACTGGAAGTGTGGGAAGGTGGGGTGATAGCGTAAGAGGGAAGGAAGCAGTACATATCTTTTTTTTCCCTTTTTTGGAGACCTTCAGGTGGCAAGCTGCTAAAGCCTAACAAATGAAAAACGCAATGAAACATACCCGTTTCACCTTAGGTGGTGAAATGGGGTAGGCTGACCCAATTACAGCTATCTATATTTCTCCCCCTGTTGTAATTCTGTGAGCTAGTAAGAAGAGAGATTTGTTAGCTTTCCTCTACTACTATTGCTTCTATTATATATCCAAAGCAAAGCAGTCAATCCTTGTTGCTAATTTGTAACACAATCCTAATCATGTTTACTCTGAAGCAACTTCTCTTTTGTCCCACTGTGATTTATTACATAATAATGTGATTAGGATGCAATTGTAAAATCACAGTTGTATAGCCTGATGATTGATAGGCCCGGCCCTGCATTGCAAACATTAATGCAATGTTGCAGCTACTCTTGGCTGTTTACCTTGCCATTTTAATTTTAATACTGTACCAATTTATGTCATTTAGCCAATACAGCAAGGTCACGTTTTAGAGCAGAGCTTTCCAAACTTTTCATGCTGGTGCCACACTTTTTAGACATGCATCATTTCGTGACCCAGTAATTCAGTTTTACAAGCAAACTGGAGGTTAAACTAACCCCTTTACAACATGGGAAGCGTTTGTGCGACATGCCTGCACACTGCAGCTGAAACACTAACGCAGGGGTCAGCAAACTTTTCCAGCAGGGGGCCGGTCCACTGCCCCTCAGACTTTGTGGGGGGCTGGACTATATTTTGGGGGGGAAATGAACAAATACCTGTGCCCCACCAATAACCCAGAGATGCATTTTAAATAAAAGGACACATTCTAATGTAAAAACACGCTGATTCCAGAGTCGGTGGAAGAAGATTGGAAGAAATTTAAAGTTTATTTACAGAAACATTGTAAAATTAAGGAATGTTAGAAGGAGGCTGGAATGAAGTTATGTGGCTTTAGCGGAAATATTATAAAGGATTAAGTAAAAATAGATTGTTAATGGATGAAAGGAGGAAAGGTAAAGTTACATTATATTAAGATAAATTATAGGATAAAAATTGGGAAAGATGGAAAGGATTTGCTGAAATAGATAACCAAACTAGAATACAAAAAAAGGGAGGTGCAAGGAGGTCAAGGAAACAAGTAAATGAAAGATAAGTTATGGGAAGGTTCGTTGCGTTTTTTAATTGTATCTATTTTTCTGTTTTTCTGTTTTTTACAAAAAAAAATTCTTCTTTTTTATTGTGAAGTATTGTTAAGTTTTTGTTTAACTTGGAATTATCTCTTTCTCTTTTTGTAACATTTAAAACTTTAATAAATATTATTTAAAAAATAAAAAATAAAAACACGCTGATTCCTGTACTATCCGCGGGCCAGATTTAGAAGGCGATTGGGCTGGATCCAGCCCCCAGGCCTTAGTTTGCCTACCCATGCACTAATGTGTCATGACACAGTTTGGAAAGCTCTGTTTTAGAGTAAATTCATGAATAAGAACATTATCCTGCTTATTAACATTAAATCATTCACCACAGCAAGTTTTTTCCCAAGTCAGGGTACAAACAAGCTTTGCAGAAAGAGGACTAATTCTCTATAATTATTATAATATGACCTGTATTATTTGGCTCCTTTAAAATCTTGAGTGAGGTTCTCCTCACAGATCAGGGCTTATATGCCACACCTTTTGGATCCCAAGGATACTCAGATATTATGTGGGATATAGTAAAGGCTAGATAAAGGGGGAAACCAGTAGAAGACATAGGCCTCCTTGCCCTTCCACTTGTACTAGACACCACTGGATCCTAGGCAGTGATTATCTTGTGCCACTATGGAAATAGGATCCTGTATCCAACTACAGTCACACCTTGGGCTACAGGCGCTTCAGGTTGCGTTTTTTTGGGTTACGGACCCACCGAAACCTGGAAGTACCGGAACGAGTTTCATGGGTCACACATGCGCAGAACGCGCTTTGCGCATGTGCAGAAGCACCGAATCGCAATCCGCGCATGCGCAGATGCACCGCTGCGGGTTGCAAACACTGCGGGGTGTGAACGTGCATCCTGTACAGATCACATTCGCAACCTAAGCATCCACTGTACTTCCTTCCTTAACCAGAATGTATTTTCAGGGAATAAAGTATTTCCTTCTGTTCCTGCCATTCAACTTGCTATTTCCACTTCTTTTAGTTATATTTTGTTCTCTTTAATTTCAATTCATTTTTTATTGCTACTGTAACCATCTTAAGAAATTTGTGATGTTGGAAAACACCTTTTCTGCCTGATATCATTTCCTGTTCTTCTCACGGAGGCACTGCATTAGCTAATTAATCCCAGATATAGTTTTTCCTGTTCTGCAAAATCTTGGACAACGCTTTGCTGCCCTTGGCTCTTTTGAGCGGAAAGGCAGGATATAAATTTAATAGATAAAACAAAAGACGCTTTTTATGTCCCGGTGGAGTTAATAATGCTGCAGGCTGTATCTTGCATCTTTCACATAAAATTTAATCTGTAATACCCTGCAGTGCTGCATTGTTAAAAGCATTTTGCAAGTGCATGCTCAAGAAATTATGGAACGGCACTGGTGCATTTTCTCCTTCTGCTCACAGTTCTTTGGATCCATATCTTCATACTCTTAATAGCAAACTAAAACAGATGAAGGTTGTGAGATATATTTAATATCAGTTCTGGCTAAGGTAACAACAACAGTATTTTCATTCCTTGTGTCAATTGTGGTTGATGTATTTTTTTGTTACAGAAGGGAGTGACAGAAAGAAAGTTTGATAGATACGGACAGAAAGAAGAAACTGTAATGTGATTTACTCAGTGCTCCAATAGATTAGTAGCCACATAAAAGGGGAAGGGACTCTTTTCTCAGTGTTAGTTGACCTTTTCTCTATAATCATATAAAGTGAAACATTTACAGTGTATTTTTCTTTCCACTGATTATTATTTGAATACAGGATTGCCATTTTTATTCCAGAGAATGACAGAAACAAAAAAGATGCATTAGCTACTTTTCTAAGATTACATAGCGTGTTCTCCAATAAATGAGAGCACGTGTTGCGGTGTGGGCCACCAGGCCAGGCCTCTTGTTGCCAGGCAGGTTAATAATTGTTGCCTGGCATCATGATTGGGTAACCGGGTTGCTGGGGCAAATTGTATGTTGCAAAATGGGTGGGTGGGACCATAGTCTTTAAATATTGGTGCACTCTGGTTTCTCTTTCTCTTTGCAGAGTGCATCAGATCACCCACCCGCCCGCCCTCTTTCCGGTTGACCTTGCTTTGCCTGTCATGGGGTCGTCTGCTTTGGAGCAGGGGCCTAGTAGGAATTTTGCCATTTGGTGATTGGCTGTGCCATTTGGTTTTTGCCTACTACTCAGCAATTCGTCACAACTTGTAAGGTTGCGGTTAGGCATTGGTTATAATATGCTGGTGGTGGAGGGGTCAGGCTGGGCCTGCCCCTCCTATTGCACTGAAGGGAATTCCGTTAAAGGAATCCTGGGGCTTGCCATGATTTCGTCCAATCCCTGTTATGGGACCAGGGCCGCCCAATCCCTGTTATGGGAATCCTTGTTATAGGACCGGGCAGGCAAGCTTTTGGGGAGCTGCTGGGGTGAGCGGCATGGGTCCGACACTTAGCTCAAATGACCCCCAAGTTTGACTTTCTCTTCTACTGGCTACCGATCGGACCTCGGGATGTCAGTTCTGTCCCAGGCGGGGGGACAGATAGTCATAACCAATGTCTAAACAACCACTCACTGATTTTGTATTTTAATAAAGTTGTGGCCAAAATAGTGCCCAAAAACCAAAACTAAAATTATTGTTATGTGTGAAGTTATTTGAGGGGTGGCCTGGGGACCTACACACGCAACTATGCTGGCAGTCATTTACAGGGGTTGGAGTTTCTGAAACATCTTCAGTAGACATAAAATATGAAGCTTGTGCCATTTAGATGTTACTCCTAAAACAATCTTCTTTGGACAGGATTCTAAGCATACTTATGCTACATCCTTTAGCCACTCTGTCATAAGCAGTTTGAAAATTACACCTTTACTCATAAGAAAGTCAGTCTTTATTATTTCAGTTGGATTTATGCAGTATAAATAAGTTGTGAGTGCTGACTTCCTGCATTTGAGTTACTCTTGTCATATAATATTGATAGGAAATGACGCCTTGCATACAGTGGCTGTTGTTGCAGAAACTACATAATTCTGAACCATTTGATATTACTGAGATTTGTTCAATGTGTTACAGAAGAGCTGAATTTTGGAATCAGTTATGAATTTGTTAACGCTGTTAAGCTAGCTTCTTGGTGGAAAATGATACATGATCATTTGAAACTTGCTTATCTGATTTCAGCTGGTAATTTATTTCAGAGACATGGAGTTGCAACACTAAAAACCCAGTTTGTTGTATAATGCGTCACAAATGTAGCTGCTTTAAGCATATTGGGTGATTTTCACCAAAGTCATGCTCAGAGTAGACCTACTGTAATCAATTGACTTAGAAAATTTGGTTCACTGATTTCAATGCGTCTACTCTAACCATAACTTAGTTGGATATTAGCTATCTGGATATAGATTAAGTTAATTGCACTTAGGTCCATGTGGAGAAATCAGTTCCATTTGATTGTATTTACCAAGGTAAAAAAATGGTTTGAATTCTATAAGAGATTCAATGGATATAATATAATATTCTTCTTCTTGTTTACTCAAAACCAAGTAAGATGTCTTCCATGAACACAGCCTCAACAGTGAGTCCGTAAGTGACTGTGGAGGCCACTTATTGGATCATTCTTTGTCTAGCTCCTCCCCCTTGACCTTACCGCCTTGGGTGACCCTACTGGGAGTACAAGACTCCCAACGGCTTCACTCACAAGGATCATAGGAACGTGCAAGCCACTCATCATGACAAGGTGATGATCCAACGAGGGAGGTAATATAATATAAAGTGTTAACTGAATACAAGGTAATTAAAAAACTTATTTGAGTTACTCATAATTTAAGCTAGGTCCAATAGTTGTCAGAGAAGAGCAACCCTCCTGACACAGCTCTCACTATAGCTTACCTGAATACGGCTAGGATGGGGTAAGACAGAGTTGGGGAAAAGGCTGTGTGGACACACCCACAGCCCTGACATTGCCAATGTCCTTGCCTCATCCACATAAGCTGAAGTGATGCTAGTGTCAGGAGACTGACTCTGTGACTTCACCACACCAGCCAATATTGCTTGGTTTCCACTTATTTCAGTGTCAACAAATTGTAGCCAACCTTGTCTAGATCCAACATATTTATTTCAACTTCTCTATTGGACTATGGTCAGATGCTGCAATCCTGGTTGATATCTGAGGACTTGAATAAGCCTGCACAGCTCCAAAGATACAGGGGCTTCTAACTTGTGTATAAAGCATTCTGCGCCCCACCATGGCCGAAAATGTTATCAGTTTCATACTAGAGATAATAAAAGAAACTATCACTACTTTCTATATTTCTCCTATACTGTGGAACCTGAAAGGGTATGATTAAACACAGGGGGGGGGGAATACTGTTTGCAGGCCTTTTCCCACTTGGCCTGGGAGAGCAGGGCCCTGATTTACTCTAGCTACAAAAGCTATGACTGTTGAAGAGGCCAGAAGCCATCTTGGTTGTCTCTTAGTGGACGCCCAGAATATCAAGCGTGAGATTCCACAGGCGCCATCTGCCATGAACCACCATCAGCAGGAATGGCAGCAACAGCAGCCGATATGATCCATGCTTAGAATAATGTTTTATTCTCTTGCTAATTATGCTATATTAAATGTGCATTTTATATTTGTCTTCTGAAATGTATTTTATATTTTCTTCTGAAATGTTTAAGAATATTTTGTTCACTTTGCTGCATTAGTTATACATTCTGTAGTCGACCTTTGTAATGTTTTATTTTGAAATCTTTAAGGTAATATTTTAGTCTCCTGTAAATTATGTTGCTCTGAATGTATACATTATATTTTACCTTCTCCAGTAATGTTTTATTCTGGTTTGTTTTATTTGAAGTTTTAATGTGTTGTAAACTGATTTTTTTTCCCCTTTAAAATATAAAGCAGTATAGAAATGAAATGAAATGAAACAAAATTATTGTTATTATTGTTGTTGTTGTTGTTGTTGTTGTTGTTATAATTATTATTATTATTAATGTTTCCCATTAGCTGGAATCACTTCACAAATTAAAATTGCCTTTTATCACACAATAAAGTCAGACATTTACTTCATGCTGTGTACTGAGCTAGTATAACATGAGAGGTTCTTTGCCAGAGTTCACTGCAGAAACAAATACAAGATGTGACAGGTTGGCACAGAACACCTAAGGAGGTGAAGAAGAAAACATATACCAGAGGCAGCAGACCACGAGTTGGACAAATTAGCTATGAAGAGAGTTGACAGCCTGATAGCCTACAATTTTCACAACCAAACAAAATCGCCAGTCGCTATCTAACCTTTGTATAAAATATGCACAGCATGTTATCTTACTGAAAGGCTTATTCTTCCCATCTCTGCACATTCGCATTTAGTGGTAAGTGGTGTCTTGCCACATCATTGCATGCAATCGATCTAGAATGGACAGCACTGTATTGGCCTGTTAGTTGGTACCTTTCCTGATACTCATGAAGAACAGCACTCTGTGCACACTGCAGCTATGTGCAACACATTGCACATAGCCATCCAGGGCTTTGTATGAGCAAGAGTGGAAAATGGTTAGTCAACTGAGAAATGACACCCATTTTCTCTTATCACACCGTTCAAGAATTCTGAATGACTGTGCAAATGAATGAGAGCGAGAGCACTGTCATCTCAACTCACATTGTTCTGCTCTGAGCTTTGGAGAGTTTAGTGATTCCTTGAAAAACAAATGCTATTTTTCAACAGGATGAGGATACACGGTAGATATGGCCTACATTGCCCTTACTGAATCACCTTCTTTTGTCTGTAATTTCTTTAAGCCTGGATAAAATACTGTAACAGGTGTGTAACAAAGTAAGAAGCTGAAAATTCCACATGAGTTAGGACAAGCTTTTAGGTGTTCTGTTTCATAATTAAGAATATTGTCTCTCCTTTAATAAATTCAAGGCATTTTTAACATGGAGGGCAAAAGTAGACCATTATGCAGGGCAAAGAAAACCCACAGAACAATGAAAGGTCATAATATCACCACTTATTCCTGGATGAGGGTTTTGTTTGTTTGTTTGTTATTTCCATAATTTATTCTAATCCAGTATCCTGTTTGTATACTTGGTGAAGAAGGCAAGCATGAGTAGCCGTCACAGTTGAAAGCTTGTTGTTGTGGGAATGACAGTGGATCCTTAGGTTCTAAAACCTTTTCTCAACCTCAGAACATCACATTTTAAGAAAATATTGCTATGTCGACTTTCAGTCTATAGTAACATTTAGGTTGCTGTGAAATGTGAAGCTGGTTTCTAAAAATCTATCATTAACATTTTTTTCCTGTGAACCTTCTTTAATGGTTCTATTAGCGTGCTCCATTGCCCAATATAAGTGTAAGCTTTTGTAGTCAACTTTTTAAAAACGGAAAGCCTATAAATATCCGTCATATAATGGCTATTCCTTCACTTCCACTCCAACCTGATGAATAGAAATTGCATTTCATATCCTGTTTTTCACTGCATCTTACTAGTGATTTGGTTAATTAACACTTCCAAGTATAGCCTCTCTTAGAAATTCAGGAAAGTGTGAAATTGCTTTATTGGCAATGAGAAGGGGGAAGAAATGTTCTGAAGTCTTACATATTGCTCTGATATCTGGAGTTAAAAATTAAATAACGTCACTTACCAGCCAGAAGCTAAAGCAATAAACACACACACATCTAGTCTTTACTCTAGCAATTGTTTAAATTCTAACAGACACTAAAAGATTGTTATTTAAGTTCTTAGATTGTTTGTTTGTTTTGGTACTGTATGTCCTAAATTCTTGGACATAGCATAGTAGCAACTAGAGCATGATTATACATTTTATTCCTGTGTAAGTAAAATTGTTTCACAACCCTTGCAAGGCCATGAGATAGGCAAAAGATCAAACCTGATCAGATAATTATCTGATTGTCCATAACATCTGAATATGCTCCAAATCATAGTGTCAAATTCCAGTTATGGGCAAATGGAGGATAGAAATTTGGTTGGAGATTTTGTTGGTTGTTAATAAATCAGGGATTAACTGCTATTTCCTGCAGAATACCTGCCAATAGCATAGGTTACACTTGGGTGGCATGGATGAAATATAATTTAGAAAGGATTCCACTCTACCTGAATGCACTTCTTGATTGCAAGCTTTTTTAAAAGATAAAAAAATCCAAAGCTAAAATATTTTCGCTTCTAGCAAGAAATTAAACTGTGTAAAATGCAATGGAAAGGAGAGAGAAAAAACACACCTCTGCCATCACTTTATATGCAAAACACTGTGCAGTTCTCAAAAGAGCACTTGTCAGCAGGTGGATTGAGTGACAGTTGGTACACGAACATGTTAGTTTCCCTTGTTCTTCTAAGCTTAGAGGAAAATTACAAGCTTCCTCCCACTTAACAATTGCAAATGTAAACCACCAACTTTCATGGTCAGAGGAGACTGGTTAAATAAATACTTGCTAAAGGATAAAACCTCTTAACGGAGAGTCATGGCAGGGACTCAAAAGAATATTAACTAGGAGTAGGACTCACAAAGAACGCTTGCCTCTGCTCTAATAATAACCGTAGCCAGAGGTGTGCTTGATGGAAAGAATGACTTTTTCAGGGCACATATATGCTAGGTGAGAAGAATCACCTTCAGGCTGCCACATTATTTATTAATTTATTTATTATTGCCAGTCTATCTGTGCTGCCTTTCACAGAAAGGCCCACCCAAGGCTACTTGTGTACATTATTTCAAGTTACCCATGCTCTAATAACCACACAATTGCATTAGTGCAATGCCCTCCGTGGGAGGCTCCCCTTGGAAGATGGCGCAGGAGCAGATTGAACAAAAAGGTTTTCAGGGCCGATTGAATGGCTGGGAAATACAGCTCCAGACATAAATGCCTGGGCCACCGCCCAAAAGGCCATGATCCTAATTTCCAAGCAGGGTCTCTGAGACTGACCACAGGGTTTGCATGCATGCATGCACGTTGTCTTTGGGTTAATGTGAATACAGGCCTCTGCCAAAAGCAAAAATCAGCAGACAGACATGATACACAGGTAGCTTATGTTTCCATGGGCTCAATAAACAGCAAAGAAAACATGGGTGGAGTTTGAAGCAATGAGAATGTGAACTTTTTGTCCATTGTATGCAAGCTGAAATGTTTTAAATAGGGAACAAATGTTCACAATATAGTGCAGCTAATTTTGTAACCCTGACTGGATGGGAGAAAAGCCAGAATGACATTACAGCGGTGCCCCGCAAGACGAATGCCTCGCAAGACGAAAAACCCGCTAGACGAAAGGGTTTTCCGTTTTTCGAGGCGCTTCGCAAGACGAATTTCCCTATGGGCTTGCTTCGCAAGACGAAAACGTCTTGCCAGTCTTGTGAGTTTTTTCCCTTCCCCCCCTTTTTCTAAGCCGCTAAGCCGCTAATAGCCGCTAAACCGCTAATAGCGCTAATCCGCTAAGCCGCTAATAGGAATGCTTCGCAAGACGAAAAAACCGCTAGACGAAGAGACTCGCGGAACGGATTATTTTTGTCTTGCGAGGCACCACTGTACCACTGTAATTCTTGAAAGATTCTTCTGTACGTCATTGGGGGTGGGGGAACAGAGAGAGATAACCTGCATATTCTTTTTTGAGCACCCAGGCAATACAGGATTCCTATAGCACACAATATATTAAAATGGCTGCACTAGAAATAACAGTTCTTTGAAGCTGTTAAAGAATGTAACTATGGTCAAGTCTATCCTGAATAACTCATCTGCTGACTGACATCAAACAATATTTTACTCACATTATGCCAGCTCACAGTCATAAAGAGCAGACCCTCCAAGTATCCCTATTTTCCAAGGACATTTCTGGATTTACAGAAGCCATCCCAGTTTCTATTTTGATCCCAGAATGCCCTGCTTCTCCTTAGGATGTCCCTGTTTTCATTGGAGAAATGTTGGAGGATATGACTGAGTTATCTGACTCCTGAGCCATCTGAAGGCAGCCCTGTATAGGGAAGTTTTTAAATGTTTGAGGTTTTCTTATGTTTTTATATATGTTGAAAGCTGCTCAGAGGGACTGGGGCAACCCACTCAGATGGGTGGGGTATAAATAGTATGGTGGTAGTGGTGGTGGTGGTGAGAAGGAGAAGAAGAAGAGAAAGAAGAAATCAAAATAATGGAATAGGATGTCCCTATTTTCATTGGAGAATTGTTGGAGGGTGTGAAAGAGTATGGCTTGAAGCTAAGAAGCACTTGGGTAGGACAGTTCACAGAAGGAACCTTTACCACCCCGTGAAGGCCCTCTGCCCACAAACCTTTACTGAGGGGGGGTCAGGGAATCTCCTGAATGGAGGAAGTATGTGGTGGGCAGCAGGCTACGGGGGGGGGGGGGTTCAACAACCATCTCATGAGAGCACTTTTGATGATTCAAGCCTCTGTCTTTATCTATAGATAGGCAAGGCCTGACACCTGATCATGCCAAAGAAGTCATTTACCAAAGAGTAGTGAACCCCATGCTTCCTGCCCAGGCCAAGCCCCTCACCAGCCATGCTTTGCACTTTGTTTAGTACTGGTTTGTGTCCTTGGTCTATGCCAATGCCTCTTGCTTGCGTGGATGGAGGATGGAGGTATGTGTACGTTGAAAAAATCTGACTTTTGTCTGACTAGAATGTAATATTGCATCTGTTGCTCCACCCGCTACTGGCATGTAATGTTCCCCCCAAAGCTGCCCTTGTTCTGAAAAACTCTTATAGAGTTATACAATTTGCTCGCCGTGTTTCCCATTACTTCAGAAGGATTCCATTTTTGGTACTTGATTGGGCATATATGTACACTTCCATTTTTTAAAACAGTACCCTAAAATAATATCCTGGCCCCTTACATGAAAGACGTTTAGCCTAAGGCCTTTGCTAATAAGGGCTCCAGCCACTCATAATATAACAACAAACCATTAAGAGACTGAGGCTCAAGCTTCAGGAAAGGTGCTTGTGCAAAGAGAATTGCCCTCTTGAGGCAAACAATCATGTGAAATGCTTTTTTCTTCTTCTACCTTTGCTCATTCAATGCAATTGGATAGCTCTATCAAAACAATGAAGACGCAAATTGGGATTCTAACCAAATCTACAAGGAATGCAAAGGGCTCCCTGAGTTATTACTGAGGAATACACATTTTTTGAGATAAGCTTGTAATGCCTTTTTAAAAGTTGGCCAGCTGCCCAAAAGGCAGCTTAGCATATCTTGGTAATGGAAAATTTCCTCTAATTCTGCCCATGAGTAAGTAAGCCTTTTAGCTGAATGAACTCTAATTTGAAAGTATTCGTAGTAGAGACTTCAGCATTCTCCCCTTCTAGGAAATAATCATTATTACTAATGTGTACCTAGAGACTGAGAGCCCTAACTTTGATTTCTAATGAAAAATAGTCTATATTGAGAAATCTTTCCACTATTTTTAGGCACTATTACAACATTTGCATTTACATCCAGTACCTGCAGTGCCCTCTTCTCTTTTGGAGGCATATGGTTTGAGGCACCAAGTCTCTGATCTCATTTAAAAATTTAGACAGCATTTGCTGATAGACTTAATTGGTAAGATAGTATCTGAAGTCAGGACAAAATATTATATTCTTCTCAGATGAAAGATTCACTGTCATCTTGCATTACCGTAGAGTTCTTAGCCATCTATCCGGTGCGGAAAATCGCTAATATTATTAATGAAGGCATACCTATCACAGGTTTATTTTTTGTTGGAGACGGCATTAATAGCTACCCAACATTATTTTGGTGGCTTTGAAAATTCCCAGTTTTCCTATTTTCTTATTTTTCAACATTCCAACACCTGTTTGTTTGTTTGTTTGTTTGTTTGTTTGTTTGTTTGTTTAAGAAATTTTTGTACTGCCTTTAAAACTATCTCTCCCTAAGATGGCTCACAAAAGGAGAAAGCAAAACAATAAAACAATTCTTAAAACTGAACATCAAACAATATGCAAAGCATCAAACAGATTAAAATTGATAAGCAAAAATCTAACCAAAGATTCAGGAAGAAGAATAAAGTCAAGCACGAAAAAACTCTGACATAATCAAGGTTTTCTAAACTCTTCTGAAATGTAAGAGAGGGCTTGCTGATTTTCCCATTGTTTTGCTTACTAAGTTGGGCAAACCAGTTTTAAGACATAACCATGAAATTATAAAATCTCATGCTGGAGAACCTGTGAGGCATAGGAAACAGCTCAAAGGCTAGAAGCAGATGTGGCTACCTTGGTTTGGCAGGGTGGCTGCAGTGAGAATGATTACCGAATTTTAAATTTTTATGTCAGGTGCTGCCTGTTGCAATCTTACCCATCCACTTTTTAAAATAGCAAATTTGTTGGGATGCTTTATTGCAGTGGCTGGGGGAGCATGCAAGGGTCAAACAAACTGTGTGTTTGCACAGGTGCTCTGGAGAATTGGAAATAACAAGCATGTAATTTCACAATGATGCAGCCCAATTAAGGCAATTTGTTTAGTTCAGGCTTCCTCAACCTCGGCCCTCCAGATGTTTTTGGCCTACAACTCCCATGATCCCTAGCTAGCAGGGCCAATGGTCGGGGATGATGGGAATTGTAGTCTCAAAACATCTGGAGGGCCGAGGTTGAGGAAGCCTGATTTAGTTGATATGAAATTCACCAGAGATCCAGTGGTTGAGAATGAAGACCACTGCAGAAACCACAACCCAAACCTTCCCATTCTTGCAAATTAAAAGGGTGTCACAGCAAAATAGTGATAATCCCTTCGCGGTAGCCAAGCTACAAGTGTGGGTCAATTAGCATCTTTTCCCTCTCCATTGATGCCTAGTCTGAACCAGTCCCAAATCTGTCGGGAGTGACCAGTTCAAGATTCTGGATTTGTTCAAATCCACTGTACGTACCTAGTGTATATGCTTTCATTCAAATCCACTGTACGTACCTAGTGTATATGCTTTCATTGAAGGAAGAACATAATATAGATATGAGAGAGTAAAAGATTTTGGATGTGTTCTAGATTGCAACACATCCATGGGGCTTTTATTGTTGACATAACTCCAAATGAGTTATGTGAGCCTATAGAGTTTTATTTTCTGCCTCCACAAGGAAAGCCTGGCTAGCTCATGAAAGGCTGTCTTCCTCGCTATAGCCTGTGTGTGCAATGAGAACTTGGTAATTTATTCTATGTTGCTCACTTAACCTCTGTAATGAGAACATACTCTCAGTGAGATTTGGTTCTGCTTTCTTTGCTGAAAGAGATATGAGTTATAGTTTGCATTATTCACAAGTTGTGCACCACAAAAGATATCCCACTGCCCTCATTAACCATCACTTAAATCTAAATGAAACTTCTGAATTTCCAACTCAGTGAAAGGATTATGGGATCAAATATAATTAAATCACTGAAAGTGCTTAAATGAACAGCACATGCTAGGTCTCTTGCAATGTTGGGTTCAGCAGTTTATTTTGCCTTCCATTTAAAAGGTTTAATCATTATACTGAAACTAATAAGAAATTAATAGATTTCTAAAATCCTGCAAGCACCGAAGATCTTACAACCATGCATTAATCTTAATTACAAAACGTTATGCTTGAGTTCCTTCCATATGCATGATTACAACATGGACTGAACTGAAAAAATCTCGTAAACTCTTCAGCAAATATACAAGCCACACTGAATGATGGTCAATAAAATCTTTAAGTAAAACTTTGACAGCAAAGAGCCTGAGCTCTTCATTCACCTGTGTGCCCCTCTGACAGCAATCTGTTTTCAAATGCCTTTAGTATCTGCACCACGGCACATCATAGGAGGTTGACTACTGACATATAAACATGATGGCTCTCTCCATGTAATCTAGGTAAAGGTAAAGGGACCCCTGACAGTTAAGTGCAGTTGCAAATGACTGGGGTTGCAGTGCTCATCTCGCTTTACAGGCCGAGGGAGCCAGTTTTTCCAGGTCATGTGGCCAACATGACTAAGTTGCTTCTGGCACAACGGAACACCAACACCAGAGCAGTGCATAGAAACACCATTTACCTTCCCGCCTGAGTGGTACCGATTAATCTACTAGCATGTTTGGCGTGCTTTCAAACTGCTAGGTTGGCAGGAGCTGGGACCGAGCAACGGGAGCTCACCCTGTCATGGGGATTCGAACCACCAACCTTTTGATCGGCAAGCCCAAAGGCTCAGTGGCTTAGACCACAGGTTCCCTGACATTTCAGTTAAGTCAATGTCCATGCACTAAGCAAACTTTCAGAATTTCAAAAGGTCTGTTGAACATGAGCAGGTTGGGGGACAGTGGGCATGCTCTGAACCCTACTCCACGTGTGTGTCACAGAATCATAGAATGATAGCACTGTAGAGTTGGAAGGGACCCCAAGGATCATCTAGTCCAACTGTCTGCAATGAAGGAATCTCAACTGAAGCATCCCTGACAGGTCGCCATCCAATCTCTGCCTAAAAACCTCAAATGAAGCAGAGTCCACAACATCCCGACTGAGTCCATTCCACTGTGACACACACACACACCAGGTTGTATTTGTGGCTTCAGATTCCATATGTTTCAGTTGTTGGGAAACCAAAGTCCGTCGTCCCGTCCCCCCCCCCCAGGTAATTTCTGTAGTGATCTTTTTTAAAGACAAAAACAAAACAGAATACATCCATTTCCATACACAAAAACAATAGGAAAAATGAACAAAAGGTTTATCAGAGCCATATTGACTAAAAAAAACCTAAACCAGTTGTGGGCAGATGGTGAGGCTATGCTATAGTACGTTTGTTTTGTCAGCCATACTCAAAAATGTTATCACTGGGCTCCAGAATAAAACATTGTTTTGTTTATTTAGGATTTCGGTTCCTACATTGCATTTGTGAAACATCAAACAATTGTGTCATCCTGGGTAATCTATCACACATAAAATCTTAAGTGATAACTTTGCCCTTCTTAAAAGTGCATTTTTCTCATTCATGGACAAGTTGCATCTGATGGTCTCTCCCTACAGCCTGTAGAAATGTTCCCTCACTTGAATCCATTAGCACTTCTTCGTTTTTAACTAAGTGTCAGAAACAAATATGACACTTTTTCCTGAGAAAATGTTTTAGAACTTTGGCTGCCGTTTTAACTTTTGACATTGTTAACTTAGAATGGGTCTGTGAAGCAAGGAGCCAGTTCCCCGATGGAGCGGTATTATCTCCCGAATAAAAATCAATGCTCAGGTACTGAAGGGAGAGATATAAATTAAAATTTACTCTATAGGCTCAAGGAGGATAAGCTGATAACTCTGCTAGAAGTTGTTTTCTGTGTGCATCGGTACCTCTTCCAGCCACTGCTTCATCTTTCATTTCTAGATTTAAAAACTGGGACAATACACAAGAGACAGAATACCTGTAAAAAGAAAAAGGCCA
This sequence comes from Podarcis erhardii, assembly GCF_964252035.2. NCBI lineage: Eukaryota > Metazoa > Chordata > Lepidosauria > Squamata > Lacertidae > Podarcis > Podarcis erhardii. Next base: position 64,757,982 of record NC_138508.1, read on the forward strand.
TGCTAAAGGTTGGAGCTACTCCTTTGAGGAAGTCCCATCATCTGCCATAATGAGAACGCTAAATCTACGCAAAGGTCATGTGTGAACATTCATTGGAACAATTACGTTGATTGGGGAAACAGCAGCCAGAATAGGACCCAGTTAAGCCCAAGTACTTAAAAGTATCATATTACTTTCAATGGAGCAATTACTCCAGCTTAATTGATTTGAAATTGTAGCCTAAAGGCCTGATCTCCCTGTATGTGCATAAGGAGTTGAGAAAAGGTTACTGGGGTGGTAGGCAACAACCTTCTGAATGCTTACTTTCATAGAAAAATAGCAAGCAACCCAGAAAGCTATGAATATAATAAATCCACAACCATTCCCACACTGAAGAGAAAGGAAGCATGTTTGCATTATTCTGCAGAGACAGAAGGTTAGCAGAAGTAGGAAGTCTATTCCCAGCTGAGAGGTGGATAAAAACCTCAGCCTGCCCAGACCTTTCTGCTGAAGAACAGCAGCCTGCTGGGGGAGTCACTACCCCATCCACCAACAGCAAAAACTTTGCCCCATCTGCAGCCATAACTTTGCCATTACCAGAGAAGAAGCCTACTTATTCAGATGCCACCATTGACTCAGAAAGGAAGCTGGTATATAAATAGAATTAAAAAGTTAAAATAAATAAATATGAAAATGTAAAATACTTATTTCAAATAAGATGACAGTGGCAGTGTGATCCTAAACACATTTACTCTTAAGTTATGTCCCACTGAGCTCAAGGATACTTACTCCCTAGCAAGTATGTTTATGATCTGAGAATTATGGCCAAATATCCTTTGCAGCATTGCAAGGGCCACTAGGGTGTCTCTCTCACATGGCACATTACGTTATTTAGCCATCCCAAGCGAATGTTCATACATTCATTCAATAGCCTGAGACTGTCATTATTTCTTCATAAGCTATGCTGAGCATATGTTGCGGAATGGTGTGAATCCTTATAATTCCTGTAATAAGGACAAGGGCACCCAAGAGCAAGTACTTGTTCACACAGTGCATAGTTTAAACTATGGAATTTGCTACCACAAGATGTGGTGATGGCCACCAATTTAGAAGGCTTTAAAGTAGGATTAAATCAATCAATAGAGAACAAGGCTATCCAGCTATCTCCAGAAGCTGCATACTTCTAAGTATCAGTTGCTTGGAAACAACAGAAAGTGTGGGGACTGCTGCATTCATGCCCTGCTTGTGGGCTTCTCATAGGCATATGACTGGCCACTGTGGGAAGCAGGCTTCTGGACCAGATAGGCCTTTAAGTATGATCCAGCAGGGCTGCTCTTCTTATGCAGGTTCATAGGTACAGTACATACATAGATAGGCTTCTTGCCTGAGAGAGGATGGAGCCACAGCTAAGTTCACCCCACTGTGCCGCTAAGAAGCTTTTCTTCCGCTTCCATGAATACTGAGGGGGTGAAAGTCATTTCCAAAGGAGCCGCTTAATGTGCAATGACTAATAGGCAGACGAATCAATAATTTACAAAAGTAAAAAGCCGAAGTACATGAAAGAAAAATTAACCTCTGTTTAGGTAATATGTGTTCACCTTTTTGTGGCCTTAATTAGAATGCATAGTCAAACTAGGCCTGCCCTTTCAAATCTTTATCTGAAGTTTCTAATATTGATATTAAAATAGAAGTGTGTGGTACTTAGGGTCAGATCTGATTAAGATCAGCATTTGCTTTAGCATTCTTTAAAGCAGTATACAGCAGGAAAAGCAGACAAAGAAAAGAAAGGGTTTTTAAAGTAGAATATCAATCGTTCTCAAGTCCTTTCCCCTTTCTGTTTTGATCACAATCATCAAGTGCAAATTAAGAGGAAATGAACAGAGTCAAAGGCATGGTCCCAGTTTAGCTAGAGTTAGTTGCATTTATGTCTCATTGAAGATAATGGGACAAGGTTTTCACAAATAACTTAAGCTCAATTGATTTCAATGGGATTTAAACATCACTCAACTGGATAAGGGACCATAAAGTTTTGAAATGAATACTCAAAAACAAATATTGTTTCTGAAATTTATATGAACAGTTATTATGAGAACACAAGTTCAGAAATCCTGACACCTTGTTTTCTACCCATGAAGTTTATCTATAAGCTCACCAAGCACTCCCTCTAATAGCAGGCTCACCTGCTGAGTGCTAACAGGATTTGTGCATGGGGGTATTTAGAGGTGTGCAGCCTCTGAACCTGAATATAGCCTGATAGCCTTGCCCACCCATCCATATCTTTGCCCAGTTTAGAAAGGAGGTTCCTTTTATACTTTTTTGCTCTCATACAGGAACAGCCAACAGAGGTTCATTAGGTGCATCCAGATTGCCACGGTTTTGCAAGCAGGAGTCAAACACATGCTTCAAAATAGGTTTTCACAGTTAAAGTGGATGAAAACATTCTGTCTCCTTAGCAGTACAAATTCTTTTTATTTATTTTTTAAAAAACTGGCTTTTTGAATGGACATGCACTGAAAAATGTGGGAAGACATGTAAGTACCACATAAGCAAATCAGGATTGATGCTTAATGAAGACTGGGCATAGTCCAATCTCTAGATAAGTTTCTGCAAGCAAATCAGGATGAATGCAGCATTGAAAAATTGTGTGGAGGAGCCCATAATAATTTGAGGCCTGTAGCAAACCTTCTTTGATGTCCATACTAAGGAGGCAGATGTTAGACAAACCCTTTGAATTTGAGCCAGCCTAAGTCACATATCAAGGGAGGGCTACATTGGTGGCTCGATGGGAAGCTACAGCCTACTTAACCCCAGCCTTAGCAGAAGCAAACTTGCAATCCTATTCACCTATTTTCCATAGTCTAGGGAACTTTTTCAAGCTACCGATAATATTGGCACTATGGTGCAAAAGAATAATAATAACATTACCGTAAACAGTACTTTCCCCCCTGGAAGTCTCATATTTTACTATACAAGCAGGTCATCTAATTTTATAGTCTACAGACATCAAGCGCACTTCAAAGAGAATGACACATGCCATTGTACTCCAGCCCGTGCTGCTTGCAGAGAGCAAAGGGGCTTGCTCTAAGCCATCAATTCAGAAAGAAAAGCAGATAAACTACCTAATAAACAATAAAAATCAGATCGTAAAACATTCTTGTCAATATGTCAGAGAGCTGGTAACCAGTGAAGGTTGACTAACAAAGGGGTCATACCATCTGATTTCTTGTTCCCAACAAGGACACAAGCAGATGAGCTTTTTTTTCAGGTCCAGTGAGTCTTTATGGATCCTGTTCTGGGAGGGAGTCATATATTAGAGCCATCAATTTGGCTAGGATAAACTGAACTGTAAGAACAAAGAGCTGGCTGTGTGAAAAGTAAATGTGGGTAAAATTATGCAGGTAAATGTATTAAGCAGCCATGGTGCACTCACTTCTGCTGTCATAATATTGAACAGGAAGAGCATGGTCTGCTAGCATTGGAAAATGTGTGTAAATAAAGTTGTACAAGTAATTGAGGAGAAAAACTCATTAAGCTTAATAGAAATAAATACGCATGTCAGAGGATCTTGATTTCTGGAAAACAAGCTGCCATAACAAAGCACAATGAAATATGAATGATCCAGCAGAATTGTAGATGACAAGCCTACACAGTGGTGTCTTCCTTATTTTCAAGGATGTGTGTCATCCCTGAGTGCAGTTGTTTGGGGGGGGGATAATTTGATTCAGTTCTCATTTAAAAGTGACCTTACCTAAATTTGGTCTGCATCCAAAAACAAGATGCAGACCAAAACACAGACATCCTTTGAATTTTGCAAGTCTCTGAATTTTGCAGTGCAGTTCTCCAGTGAAATCATGTGTACAAAAATGGGTATAACAGTGTGATGCGTGCATATAAATGGCTATTTTAGTGGAAACAAAAAGCAAAATGTAAATGGCTTTGAAAGCATTTCTATACCAGGCAAAACTGCATACAAAAATTTGTACATTGGGAGAAATTTGCCCTAAAATGCTGGTGAATTTTCATTAGGACTGAACAAAAATCACAAACTGATGTGGAAATGTGGAGGACTGAAGTTAAGATGGGAGAAGCGAGAGACTGAAACTCACATGTTTGCCCATCAATACATTCAAATTAAAGTTTGACTTCTTGGCAATCTTGGATCACATATTTAGAGAACAAAGGTGCAATGCGACCAGTTTTTTTATCTAGTCAATTTCAATGAAGAAGGCATGTGTTTAACTCTCCTCTCTTGAAATGAATGCAAAAGTGCCTCGTTGGTAAGGTGAGGTGATCACATCAACCGGCAGGTTTGGATGCTTTTAACAGCACAATCCACTTTGAAATATACCCTATTAAGTTCAGTGGGACATACTCCCTAGTAACTGTGTAAAATGGCAGCCAGGCAGAGCAATTCCCATCCCTCTTGTGCAGGGCAACTGTTTGTTGTTACTGAACAGCATAGAGGTGTTCCTTCACCCAGCTCTCCCAGCTAAGCTGGCCTCTTACCAGCCACCTCCAATGGAATGACTCAAACATCCCTTCAACCGTGTAGCATTTCCCCCATTCACCTGTTGAATGTGCAGACAGGTGGGAGGGTCCCCTATGGGATGCCCAACAGCCATAAACAGAAGGTGGCCCTGAAGGGGCATACCAGAGGTGCGGAGGGGCTGAGCTGGCCTGCAATGACATGGGGCCCAATTGCTGGAGGACTCTTAATGCCCTCCTCCCCCTCCCCAGCTGTCTTGCAGGGATGTGGTAGTAGCCCTCCTGCTATTTAAAAGCCTGCCAACTCAGGGCGGGGTGCAGGGGGTAAGAGATGTAGCTCAAGTAGCAGGCATGCTTGTCTAACCCATGGGGCACAAGGCACCAAAATGCTCCCTTGACTCATATCCATTGAAACGATGATGATGATGATGATGATGATGATGATAATAATAATAATAATAATAATAATAATAATAATAATAATAATAATAATTTATTATTTGTACCCTGCCCATCTGGCTGGGTTTCTCCAGCCACTCTGGGCGGTTTCCATAGAAACCAAAAATACACTAAAATATCACAGATTAAAAACTTCCCTGAACAGGGCTGCCTTAAGATGTCTTCTGAATGTCAGTTAGTTATTTATCGCTTTGACATCTGATGGGAGGGCGTTCCACAGGGCGGGCGCCACTACCGAGAAGGCCCTCTGCCTGGTTCCCTGTAGCTTTGCTTCTCGCAATGAGGGAACCACCAGAAGGCCCTCGGCGCTGGACCTCAGCGTCTGGGCAGAACGATGGGGGTGGAGACGCTCCTTCAGGTATACTGGGCCGAGGCCATTTAGGGCTTTAAAGGTCAACACCAGCACTTTGAATTGTGCTCGGAAACGTACTGGGAGCCAATGTAGGTCTTTCAAGACCGGTGTTATGTGGTCTCGACTGCACAATGTCTCCCTCATAATTCCCCACCTTGAGCTGAAGTAATCGTGCTGGAAAGATGCATGAAAGAATGAAAATATTTTCCCGCAATAGAACCATTTTCTTATCCATGGCACTTAGGCTGCTAGGGCTTTGGTTGAGTAAGCAGGGTTCTGTGATGAACTCTCTGAGAGGCAATCTATAAATGAGGCAGCTTACAGTTCTGTGACACTTGAGATGCACTCGGTCTGATATCAATAAATAGAAAAAGAATATTTTTTAAAAAATGTATCGGAATCTAATCCCGCGTCAGGAAATAATTACACCAGAAGCACCATTTGGAATGCAGAGTGCCAAGATGAAGCCGGAAAGTTGCTCTGGCATGAATGATATTCTCACATCAGTCTGAGGTGGTAAGGGCTATCTACATATTTATCAGGAATCCCATTTCCAAAAGAAAGGAAATCATTGCTTGGAGGGAAGTCAGATAATTGTATATGTCAGTTTTAGAAGAAATTCTTGATATAAGAATGGCTGAGATGAGATGAGAACTAAACCTGTTTGCTTAGTAAAGCAAATACAATATTCCCTAAAATATAGTGTACAATGTACATTGATCCAAAGGCAGGACAGAAATTCAATTAAGCCCTAGGAGGAGGCAGGTGTACAAACACAGCTGTCAGGAGAGTAAAAACAATGGACTGTAAAATGATTTGCATGCAAATACCTTTGTAGATCAGAGAGGAGGACACCTAAATTCCTTTTCTCCTTCACTGTATCCACTTGAATTCCTATGAATTTGGCTCCCGTGAGCTTTTGATCTGCCCCCACTTCCATTTCTATGCATTTATAAAGGCAATACAGTCTGGCTATGCAAAAGAACAGGCCCTCCAGATGTTTTGGGACTACAACTCCCATCATCCCTAGCTAACAGGACCAATGGTCAGGGATGATAGGAATTGTAGTCCCAAAACATCTGGAGGGCTGAGTTTGCCTGTGCCTGCAAAAGAAGGACTCATGTAGGGGAAGCATAGCAGTGTGTGTAGCCTATCAATACAAGAAAGCCAGAAATAGCTCTGCAGTTTTAGTTGTTTTTTTAGTTGTTATTTAGTATTTTTATCCTGCTCTTCTACAGTAACAGCTTATGAAAAATGACAGATGGAAAAGTTAATGTGTAGATTCATGAACATCTCCAAGAGCTCTTTTTACATTTGTTTTGCCACATTCTTGTAATAATAGGATCATATCCAATCTTAGTTTATGGTCATGTTTTACAGAGGTGTATGTCTGTTCCAGAAGTCATACATCATGATACATAAATGTCCCATTTAGACTGCCTAAATCCTTCAAGTGTTCATCTGTAAACTTTCTTTGGCTGATGGTTAATGCTTTCCCAACCTGCTAAAGGCAGCAGTTGTGGGTCTCCTGTGGTCCCTAAGGTCCTAATTTCAAAAGTTTTCTTTTCTGAACTCTGGCAAAAATGATCTGCCCCTCCTCAGGCAGGTATGGAGGAAGAAAGAGGGAGACGGGGAAAGAAAAATCAGAAAAGGAGAAATGGGGTACCTTTCAGAAAGAGAGCGGGGAGACTGTGTGGAGAAGGGTGCAAAAAGAAGTCTTTTTGCTCATGCTCTGTCTGCTGCTGGCTTTAGCTGCTTCCACAGCTGGCTTGTGCCCTGTCCTCAGATTACATTCCTTGTGGCCCTTAACAGGGGTAGGCATATTGTCCATCCTTCCTCTAAAAGATGTGTGCTTGGGTGGGAAGGTGCCCCCCTTGCTTTCCTTCCTGTTTTCCTGCCAGCCTTGGAGAGAGAGGAATGAAGAAACGGGCACCAGCTAGTGGGTTTGCTGCTGCATAAGTGAAGCTATCTAGAGTGCAGCTTTAATTGGCCACTTCCCTAAGGAGTTATTCAGTGCAACTTATTACTGGTCTAATAACACTGGATTTAATTCAAGGCTCTCTAGTTCCCCAGAAAGGAGGGGGGAGATAAGACAGAGCAATAAAGACATTTGTGGGATTAGGCTGTAATAAGTCACATGTCTGAAATAAGTTTCATTTCAATTCCTTGCCCAGAATTAGAGCAGGAAGAATAGGAAAGTGTGGTTTGTTTCTGCCTAGTACAGCTGACAGTAACTGCTAGAAGCATCTGTCATTTACAAAAGTTGAGAGAAAGGAGATGGATTCAAATTGAGAGAATTTATTGTATTTTCTTACATGCCACACACTTTCAATCAATGCACAGATGAGAAAGAGATCCTGGCTGTTTGCCTTACCCCAACCTGTGTGTAGCCACTGGTGCCAATCTTGATGTGTGGACACTGAGTGGAACACAATAACAATCTATATGCACATACAACTTTACAAGAGTAGGGCTGGTACACAAAATCAGAAACCATAGTGACAGCAGGATTTCCAACCACAGGTATGGACCTCTATGTGCATACACTTGTGTGGTTTTTTTTGTTTGTTGTAGGACCCATGGCTATGTTCCACCCAACGCATGAAGGCTGGGGAAAGGGCTGCAAGACATACAGAGATCAGACATGGGACCAGCCAGCACAATCTTGTTTGCCTCTGTGCATTGATTTAAATTTGGAGGGGGGTATGAGAAGAGGGCTCATTTAACATCAAACACTTGAACTAGGAGACTATATATAGATATGACTTCCAGTCTGCTCCAGAGAGTCCACCAAGATTTTAAGGGTGTGGGTGAGGATTCTACATTGTGCAACTGAAGCCTGTTGCTGAAGTGAAATGGCAGCACTGGCTACAACCATATTATTTGTTGCTTTTTGCTATTTGTAGCAGAGGAAAATGAATCCTAGTAGGGGGAGAAAGGATGACTCCCTTGTTCTGAAAAGAGCCATTCAAACCTGAAAGATGTTAAACTGATTTTTTACCCATGTCCCTAACAAAGAATACAAAGAAAAGGCTGGCATGAATTCTGCATTGTATGATTACTGCCATTTGTTTTGTTTAGATGGACACTTCTAATTTTGAGAAAGGTCTTGCACTGAGCCTAAACATTAAACATTCAAGCAGCTAGAATGCCTGTTTCATCATCATTACAAGAAAACATTTATGATATTTCTTCATATACCTCAATTACCATAATGTTTACCCTTTCCCTTCTCATTGCAGTTAGCAGATTCCCACCAAAGACATTTTGTTTGGAGAAATTTGTATCACTTTTCACAAATGAGGCATGTGATCGTTAATGGAAGCAACAACATGCATTGTGGGCTGATGATAAGAATTCTACTGCCATCATGAGCATTTTTTCTTTATAACAAGTAAAACAGCAACACCTTTTTATCAAATATCCATACTTCATTTGCATTCCAAATATGTGCTAAATTAAATGATGTAAATGTTTTTCCTGTCAAAAGTATTGTGTTAAATGACTGAACATTAAACAAAGCCAGCTATTATTTTGTTTTACTACAGACTTTTCTCTTCTTAAATATGACACCTCCTGCATAAAAGGTTCTATCTGAATATAGAAGTATACAATAAATGAATACGCTAAGAGGTTAAGATAGTTAAGTTTTTTTATAACACACAGTGAACATTGGAATATTCAGAATAGAAAAAAGAAAGTAGGCCTTCAAAAAGTGCATAGTTAAACTATGCAGTTTGCTCTGACAAGATGCCAACACTTTGGAGGGAGGATTAGACATATTCATGGAAGATAAGGCTATCAATAGCTACTAGCCACAATGGCTATTTTCTCCCTCCTCTGTCAGAGGCAGCCTCCAAATAGTTGCTGGGAATCATAAGTGGAGAGAATGCTTCCCATTGTGAATCAGGCCAAAGACCCATCTAGTCCAGCTTCCTATTCTCACAGGGGGCAAGCAAATGCCAAAAACACTCTCTTCACCTGTGATTCCCACTGGTATACAGAGGCAGACTAGTAGCAGAGGTGGTTTTAGGGTAGCATGACTGCTGCGTCCGCACTGCGCTCCACACTGCAGGGGGCGCCACAACAATGCTGTAGAATGGAATGTGAGAGGGGAGGTGGCGCCAAATTTTAGGATTGCACAGGGTGCCGCTGAAATTTGAGAGCCCGAATTCTGCCAATGCTAGTTGCTATTGAAAACCTTGTTCTTCCTCTGTTTGTATAATCATCTTCTAAACCCCATGGAAAGGGACACCACAAAACGTAATACATGGAAAGAGAAGTGCATTTTTTCATAGTTTGGGTGACCTGGAACTGTGGAACATTCCTTTGCATGCAGAGAAACCTTTTCCACCAGCAGTCTTATTAAAAACTCAGACACAACAACCCAAGCATTAGAAAACAATATATAATGCAAGTACCATATTTTTTTGGGGGGGGGGTATATAATGCATTGATGTAACTACTGGGGGCAGAGCGGAGGAAAAACAGTATAGAAAAGAATCCTCAAGTTTCATACGTATTTATTTTTGGAATGAGCTTTGAGTTGAAACACCCCACCCCCACACATACAAAAACAACAGAGAAATTAGGCCAGATGGTCCTTCTCTCATTCTGTCATAACTTATGTTCTTGGCCACTGCTGAAATTAAAGATAAGTCAGAGACCAAAATATCTCCATCCTTTCCTAATTGCTCAACAGTGATGCATCTGGCTTAAAATGCCCCTCTCCAATTCCCAGTAATTACTGGATTTAACCTTATGTCCTCCTGCCCAAACACATCCATCGTTGCAATTCTGCCATGAACATGAACTCTATTTTTTACCACCTGCAACTCAAGGAATGCTTCTGCCACACAGCTGAACAAAGCATAGGCAAGCAGCAACCATGCTGCTGTCACTTCAGAAACAAAGATCTGGCATGGACCCCATTTCAGACTTGGAATTATAGAGTGCTTCTCTCCTCGTGCTAAGTCTGAGATGGTGCACAAACATCACTTGCCTTATAATTTTGGCGATGCAGAACAGAACACCACCCTCAACCATAGAAACAATTCCAATGTTAGAGTAAAAAGTCACTGGCAAGTAGGATGTTGCAGTCATCGTGAACCTGCTAGATTACACATGGGAAACTGAAAGATAATCCAACTTCATAGTTCTCAAGGCAGTGTATTTGGAACTCACTGAAGAATTATCAAATTCAACTGTTGCAGTTTGCTGAAAAAACTAGTGTTGTGCCAGAACCTCTCCTCCAATTTCTGAGAATGTTTATTCACCCATGAAAAAGATTTTCCCTTTGTTGCCTCATTCAGAGTGTTTTAGAATTTGCTTTTATTGTTGGTGTATGCAGGTTTGGAATTAATTTATTGTTATGAAATGGTTGTGGTTGTTGTTTTCTTGCCATTAACCATTTGCACTCTGCAGTCTCCCCAACTGCCAGCACTTCCTGATCTCAAAAAGCCCCATGGGAAATTAGTCAATGCCTTTTTTGAGATGAGGCGGGACATGGCAAGGGGGTGGTATCTGCAATATATAAAATACTACTCCAAGACACTTCAGACTCCCTCACCAATTGGAGCATGACATAGGATACAAAATAAACCCCATCCAATGGTCAAAATATGGTCTAAATCACCATTTAAATCCATCTCAGCCAAAAGAAGAGAACTTACCCTGAAATTTATCGATAAATGGTATCTAACATCACGGAAGCTGGTCTGATACATACAAGGACCTCATCCAAATGCTGGAGAGGCTGCACCTCTATAGACACATACCTCCACATGTGATGGGAACGTCCCAAAATTCAATCCTTTTGGATATCAGTGCTACTAGAAATATCCAAAATAACAAAACAGGTAATAGAAGCAACTCCAGAACTAACCATATTGTTTTCCAGGACAACACACACAACATGACAAGGTGCTCAGAACTCTCTTATTTAGCAGCCAGAAACTTAACTAGACGCTGGAAGGACCTATCAAGAGTGGACATAGAACATTGGCACCAAAATGTATGGAAAACCGCCCTATTAGAAAAGCTAACCAACAAACTTAAACTAACACGGGGACAAGCAACAGAGGATGCCTTCACTCCAGTGTGGCTCCCCTTTATCACACATACAGCACAATAAGACAATGACCTCTCCCCCACCAAAGCATATAAATTAATAGAGCTAATCTGACCCAACAACACACACACACACATACATACAAACCACACTGCAACCAACTGAATGCAACCAATCAAGCTCTGGACCCCCTAATATCTCACAATGTCAATACAAACAAATAAATGTACAAATAAAGGACCTACCCACATGATGCAAATGAACCCTACACTAACACTATGCAATAGAACAAGATAACATTACCCTCCAACTCCCTCGTTCCCTCTTTCTCCCCCAACTGCATAGCAATAGTGTTTCTTACTGAACGTAAACAAACAGTGAAAAAGACTATGACTCGAAAATGGAGACACGATGTTTGTTTTGTAACACAATAAAACATTTAATAATTTTTTTAAGCCCCATGGGAGCAGTTACCTTGTGATGGTCTTCCTCTGGACAGTGCCAAAATCTGCAGTCCTGTAAGGAATGGAAGATATGCCACTTGAGAACAATAATATATTCCAGAAGCCTCAGTGTTGTATTGTATTGCACCTTTGTATGCAAGCTACCTTAGCTGAGGCCAGTTCTCAGGACCACCAGTTTCTTTACCATTGTATTTACTTTTCCCCATGGTAGCATCAGACCACATTGATCATCTTCACCATAAGAAAAACTTGCTTGTTTTCAGCATCATTATCAACTACATTAGTATGCTTACAGATCCTTTTTCTCATGGCAAATGAATTAGATAATGTACCATACGTCTGTAATCATGAGCATTGTGGTCAGCCTTTGGTTAATCCAATCTATTGGTAAATTCAGTGCTGTTTTTCTGCGGGGAAGCAGGGCTACGCATACCCCTAAACATTTTGTGACTCTCAGTTTGGCCTCATTGAGGGGCAATATTTCAATATGAGTAGGAAAACGAGAGTACTCCTAGACATTTTTTTTTTTAAAAGAAAAAAAGCACTTGAGTAAATTGACCTTTCAAATTGCACAGAACTCTTCTGGTATGAACAAGAGTGTGCATGCAACGAACTTGTCATGAACTCTTGAATTACCAGGAGCGGCTGGGGGTAGGGGTGTCACTGGAGAACTGGCCTCCTGGCAGCAGCATCACTGCCAGATACTGGGATGGCAAGGCAACAAGATGGCAGTTTGGGCACACCAGCAGGTGCCAATCTGCACCTCTCCCTTGTGAACCTGGACCACCCAATTTCATTGCCATCCTGCTTCGTCCCCTGAACATCCTGGCATGCAGCAGAAATGGTGGTACCAGAACAGCAGATCTGTGGCAGCACTCCTCCATGCTTGCTGCTCCTGCTTACCACATATTATCTGCTGGAGACAAATTTATTTCAGAGAACTTGTTTTCATAACATTAATGAAGTGCAATTGTTGTCAGTAGTCATTCTGAAGTCTGCCTCCACTTTTTATTTTTATTTTTGCCACTTTGTACATTTTGGTGACCTTCCATGGTGACTGGTTTGGTGACCGGTGAACTTATACCATTCCTGTACAAAAAAACAAAAGGTTACATTAAAATTGTCTTTCTTGCCATGTTCTTTTGGCTCTGGCAATAATTCTGGCCAGAAATCATATGCCTTGTACTGTGTCAGTGGGTTATTTTCTCGCTGCTGTTATTATTATCATTATCATGATTGTCATCATTATTTGTGAATCTGTCATTTGGCAGCCCTTCTCTCCAGGTGTCTAATTGCCATCTCCATCAGTAGAATGATTTGTCAGCCACAGCCTGGTTTCCTTGGCCATAGCATTGCGGAGCCTCTCCAGAGGAGCATTAACAGGATGGAGAAAGGAGGTCATCAGCTAGTATATCTACAGTATGACTGCCTCTTTGTTTCAAAGAGAGAATTGTTAAGAAAAGTATTTCTATCTCTCCACATGCCATCCCGAATGCTACTAAAACCAGCAGCCTTCTGGCTTCCATGCATACATAATACGAGCTTCATGCCAGAACTCAGGGTATTTGGCAACCAAATACTATAATGACATATCCATGGCTATGTACTAATGGGCTTAGTAATGCATTAGAGCTCTCAGAATATCACGGGCTTTCTTGTGGATATACTGATCCATAATCAGAGATGAACAAAATTCACAAGTTTCCACATGCAGTTTAAAACCCTACATCAACAAAGAACAGGTACCATTGTTCTTGATCACAATGAAGAATGTGTAGCAAATTACCAGTGTAGAAATGAAAGTTTAACAATAACCCAGTTGGTAATTATAAAATAGGAAGGAATAAAAACTCTGCAGGTGTTTGATCATGAACCTTTTAAAATATATATATATAAACTAGCATGTATATCTATTCATCAAAGTGCTGGGTTTTTACAAACAAAGCTTTGAATGACAAGTGAGTTTTCAAAGCATGCTTCAGGCATTCCTTTAAAAAAAGTAAACAGGCAACCTTATTTTATTAAATAATTTGAGAAAATAGCAATTAAAGGCACCAATAGTTCATGTATTTGTCAATATCAGTTTAACAAAACAAATTTGCTCATGCAAACTGTTTCTAAATTTCCATCTGAGGTATACAAAGGGAAGTAATTGTGTCTGCATCTAGCATGGACAGGCAAGAGACAGGGTCCCAGATGGCCCACCATGGCTAATTCTGGCATCATCAGAAGAGACGAAGAGCAAGACCCATCTAGTCCACCATCCTGTCCTCACAGCAGTCAACCACATGCCTTTGGGAAACCCTCAATCACCACCTGAGTGCAATAGTGCTTTCCTCATGTTTGATTCGCACTCAGAGCTTCTCCACACTTCCGCTTGTGCAATGTCTAGAAAGCCCAGGTCAGAGAGGTTTTCCATTTGACCTGTGCTTTCAAGGCATGGGGTTGAGCAATTTCCCCCTTGCCCTGCTCCTTTCCAAGAGAAAACTCGTGATTCAGCAGTAGATTGGAACAAATGGCAATCTGGGAAAAACCTGAATTGTCATTTGCTCTGACTGAGCGCTAAAAAGTGGTTTTCCATGAGGGAAAGCAGCAGGGCAAGAGGAAGTATGGATAAGACCTCACTGGTATTTAGAGGTTTACTCAGGGGTCAGCAACCTTTTTCAGCTGTGGGCCAGTCCACTGTCCCTCAGACCTTGTGAGGGGCTGGACTATATTTTTTGGGGGGGGGGGATGAACGAATTCCTATGCCCCACAAATAACCCAGAGATGCATTTTAAATAAAAGGACACATTCTACTCATGTAAAAACACGCTGAATCCTGGATCTTCCGCGGGCCAGATTGAAAAGGTGATTGGGCCAGATCCAGCCCCCGGGCCTTAGGTTCCCTACCCCTGGTTTACTGTCTCTGACAGTGAGACAGAACGCTGCCATTGGGGTTGCTAGCCTACTTTTTAAAAGCTAATCAAGTTGGTGACCCTCTCTTATGGGAGTAAATGCCACAGTTTAACTAGATGCTGTGTGAATAAGTACTTTCTTGTATCTGTCCTGAATCTTCCAACATTCAGCTTCATTGGAGCTCCCCAAGGTCTAGTATTATATAAGAGGGAGGGGATAGTGGTGCCAAACTATGGAATATTTTGCCATGGACAATGTGACTTGTCCCTTTCAGCCCCCACCTAAGCATCTTTCTGCCTGAGTCTGTTTTTCACACCAGTGGCTGCTCACCCTTTCACAGGTGGGTGACTGCTGCCTCCCCCTAGCTCTTAGCCGCCATCCCTGAGAGGTCAGAGCTCATGCGGCCAGCCCGCTATCTGGCAATTTTCCCAGCCAGCCAGTCTGCTGGGTGTGATTGCCTGCCAAAACCTGTTGTTTAAATGGGCCAATCAGAGGCTCTTATTGCCAGGCGTTGTCTGCTTTCATGCCCAGCCAGTCAAGCAATGCATTTAAGCTGGCTGCACTGGACGCCAACGCATTTTTTACTTTTTATTTTAATTTCCTGTTGTTTTTAATTGTCTGTCACTAGTGCTGCTCAGTGTCCTGGTGTATGTGTTTTGAAGCAGGGTGCCCATCAGATGGTGTTGGGCACCAACTCCCATCAGCCCCGGACAGAATGGCCAATGATCAGGGATGAGGGATATAGTTCAACAACATATGGATGGCAGCATTTCTATTCACTGCACCAGGTTTAAAGGATGTTACTAAACAATTTTATGGAATATATTTACATTCCACCTTAAGGTCTTGGAACATAGAACATAGAGTTGGAAGAGACCACAAGGGCCATCGAGTCCAACCCCCTGCCAAGCAGGAAACACCATCAGAGCACTCCTGACATATGGTTGTCATGCCTCTGCTTAAAGACAACAGGAAAGCTTTTGAGATTCTTCTTCCACATGTAGTCACATGGAAACTTTGTGTGAGACTTGCACATGAGCAAATCTGCTGTAAAAGCTATTCATTCCAACAAGGGAAGAATGTGCACTGAAAGTTTTTTAAACTATTCATTCCAACAGGAGAGAAGTGGTCAGTGAAAGTTGCTTGTGGATTGAGGCCAATGTCACAGTAGTCGTGACTTCATGTACTGAAGCTGTCATAGCATCCTCTTTGTGCATAAAATGAAGCTTTCTACACTCATGCCTTTCAATCCTATATTTAATTGGCAATTCAACCCTACTGAAGCCAATGTAACACCTTTGAAGTAGGCATTATGCCATTCTGACAGATGGGCAGGAGTATAGATGTGAAGTAAGCCAGAGAACAGTATGTTCAGAAGGGCTGGATTTCCATCCAGAAATATTGAAAGGGCAGTCTGTGCAGATTGTCACTGCTTTATGACAAGAAAATGTGCCATTTCTGCTTCGTATTCAATGTAGATTAACCCTGAGAAATAGATTTTAAAGTCCTATTAGGTGAGCATTTGGCTTTCTGAAATCTTGATTACAGGAGATGTCATCCTACCTCCACTCTTGCTCAAGGCTCAGGGGAAATACATCCAATACATTTCCTAAAAGCATCTGAGCTTCCTGCCAAAAGTCCATGACTGACCTTCCATACACTTCCACATCACTGAAGTCTGTTAAAACAAACGTCACCTGCATTTTACACTACTATGTAGTCAATTAAATCTGTTACACAAACTGAATGGGATGAAATATCACCTCGGCTGATTATCACTAAATAGTTCACAAATTAGCACAGAACTGCAAATGAGAAAATAACAGCGTCTCTTTGAGGAAAACATATGCTTCCTGTTACATGGTGAAATAGTTAATGTACATTGAATGCCATCTGCTGACTAATGTAAAGTATTTACAAAGGCAAATAATCCTGATAGTTGTGCTTGTTAAATGGTTCAACAACTTAATTCAACAGAATTTTGGACAACTACTGGGATCAGGTCCAACACAACCACCAACACCCTTTATTTTCATTTTCCTGAAGCTAAACTTTGGCATGTAAGCCAATTAGAAGTGATTAAAAGGGTTAACTTGCACATTAAACAGAATGTTTTAATGTGGATGAAACCAACAGGAAATGACCAAGGAATGAAACATCATCTATTTCAATTAAAATGAATCAGCTATGAATTTAGTGCTTGAAAATCCTATAAGTATATCATAACTTCTTACTGCTGTTGAATTTTTTAAAAGCTATGCTGCTGAATCATGTCAGATTGCCATTGTTCAATACTCTAATATGAATTGCTTACATTATTACACACAATTGAGTCCAATTCTGTAGTAGTGATTGCATATTTTATAGCTAAGGATGGGGAAGAAATTCATTCACTTTGTATTTGAATGCAAAACTACTAAAAGCTTCCCAAACCAATATGAAAACCAAAATACAGCTCTCCTTTTAAATTCACACATCTCCAGTTCTCCAGTCAGAAAAAAACAGACATCAGCGAAAAATACTGTGAAAATAGTTACATCAGTGAAAATAATGGGGGGAAATGCATTATCTTAGAAAATAGCTCACAAGATGCATATAGGGGCAACATTGTAAACAAATATTTTTATATTGTGCAATGCACAATTAGCAAGTGAAAAAGTTCCACATGAATATGTGTACAAATTTTCATGTGAATCTTTTAAAAGAAAAATTTGCAGAGGTATGCAGAAATAGGGCAAACCAAATTTAAGATTGGAAAAATGAGAAACTGAAATGAACAAAGGCTCTTAACACTGGAAATCACCTACTGAAGTTTCAAAGCAGGGCCTTTCTCACTGCTACATGGCCAAGATATGACTCCATCATGCTATGTCTGATCAAATACACTTGCAGCTATCACTCTACCACCAGCAGCATTCATTCAGGGTCACTCTGCAAATTATGGAAAGAACTGTTATACACTGTGCACATGCATGGTGTTCCAGGCAACATGTGAGATACAAACACATACCTTTTTCCCCATCTTTTGCATACTGTATGTGAACACCATGCAGAGCCATGTAGTGCTTATAGCTCTTTGTACTAGGCATGTGCCATGTTGCATCAATTTGCATCTCATGTTCTGTAGAGCACCACAGGTACAAATGGGCATCCACTCCTTCCGTTTAAGGAATTTCAGTGGTTCTAGATGTTTAGGGAAGAGAACAGCTAGGGAAAAAAGTGATAACCATTTCAAAGTGTTGGTGCTGATCTTTAAAGCGCTAAGTGGCTTCGGCCCTGTACCTGAAGGAGCGCCTCTACCCCCATCATCCAGCCCAGACACCGAGATCCAGCTTGGAGGGCCTTCTGGTTCCTCCCTCACTGTGAGAAGTGAAGTTACAGGGAACCAGGCAGAGGGCCTTTTTGGTAATTGCACCTGCCCTGTGGAACACCTTCCCATCAGATGTCAAACAGATAAACAGCTATGTGATTTTTAAAATACATCTGAAGGCAGCCCTGTTCAGGGAACTTTTTAGTGTGCGATGTTGCATTGTGCTTTTATTATTTTTTGTTGGGAGCTGTCCAAAGTGGCTGGGGGAAGCCAGTCAAATGGGTGGCATATAAATAATATTTTTTACTACTACTACTACTACTACTATTAATTCTGTTATTATTTCTCAACAGCATCATCCTCTATATTGTCTGTGAACATAATGGCTCAGTTTCTAACTATCACAAAGCTAATAGCCTGAAACATCCATTATGAAATTATCAACCTTTTTTAAAAGGTCAGTTATTCTAGTGCCCGATATCTCTTCCTATAACAATGATCTTCACAACTAAAGTATGACATACTTTCCCATTAAACTGCCAATATTTCTTTTCTACAATAGTACCCTTCAATATCAGTTCAACAGCAGAGTTATATATGCAAGATCTGTTGTCGGTTCTGTTTATTTTACCTAGCAGCAGCCTGGGCCAGTGGGCTCCATAGGCCAAACTCAATTCCCTTCTTGCCATTACCTGGTAGCAAGGATCTGCTTCACACACAATTGTGAATATGACTGAGACAAAAGATGTCATCCATAGGTCTCATGGTCTGGAGCAATCTCATTTGTTTCAATACTTGACTGGGAAAGGTTTATAAGTCATGGGCTGCAGGACTGCCAACCCTCTCATTTAGAGGAGAAAACAGACAAGGCTAAGGTTGCTCTTTTAGACTGAAAAAATATGCCCCATCCTTCATAACCTTCACTGAGATTCATATATATATGAATGAAATAAAAATGTTAATGGCAATTAGTCCAAAAGCTGAGCTTAGTAGCTCAAAACAAAGGATCTCCCAATTCAGTACTTTGGCAAGCTTGCAATATATTCAAGCAAAAAAGAAAGTGTGGAAAAAAACTACAACTAATTAGCAGATTCCTATTACAGTATTGTCACAATCAGAAACAGATTTGAGCCATAACTGAAGCTCTCATAGAAGGTCTGCAAATTATTGGCAGATATTCTGCTGGATGTCACCCATGTCATCCCACTGTGTGACCCCAAATGAACAAACCAGCTAATCTATGCCACCACTACCTGGCTCCTATTTAGCATTTATTTAACACAACAATGTGTGCAGTGTTAAACCGAGCACTGAACTGGCATAGTGCTGTTCCCTGTCTTGTGGCGGTTAACTACACAGTTCCAGCTGTCCAGCCGCTAGCAACCCTAGCAACCAGCATTTATATCTGCTTATTTAGTGATCAGCAATCTATCCCAACAGTAAACCTACCAAAATACACCCCAGTATTTAATAGTTAGTCAAATAGTAGGTGCATTGGGAACTAAGAAAAAGAATGAAAGCAAGACTTCAATACAGCCAAATTCTGGGAGGTATTTATTCTATAAATATAGGTCTAGATGACATTTGGCATTTTTTATGCTCTCCAATAGTACAGCCGATATAAACACTGGAGCTGGTTTAAAGGTAGCAAAGCCTTTTCAAATATTTGAAAATTTAATTTAATTAATATGAATGAAAACACTCTCATCCAAAATACCCACTGAGAGATGAAATTGGCATTTTCAGTTGTTTCTCTTTGTATTTGGCTGTACTGGTGCCTGGGAATAAAGTTGGTTTAATCAGACATAGAGAAGCTCTGGCCATTTAATAAAATAGAATTTGCATTTATTTGAAACCTGCCTTTAAGGTTGTCCCCCCCACCACCACCTCCAGGCAGATACTTCACTGGTATAAATCTGAAGTGTGTGTTTGTGTGGGCTTCACCTGAGTTAGTCATAAAAAGTCCTACAGATGTTAAATCTGCCCCTAAGAGCTGATTTATACTGGAATGGACAACATCTGAGAGCTACTCCCAAATACATTTTCAAAAGCTTCAAAGTCTTAAGACTCCATGGACTTTGCTAGCATTTCCTACTTTGAAGTAAACTGCAGGTGGTCCTGCTCTCAGCAAACTGCTCCAACTGCTGTAGAAAAGAAAGACACTTGCTGAAAAGGAATATTCCTTATTCCTCGTTTTATTTTCATTACTATTCCTCCTTAGCTAATCTTTTATGCGTAAATCTTGGCAATTTAAGGACTCTGGGAAATAGGAAAGCATATAGAATTACTTTGGGAGGTTTCTTCTCATTTTTATGTGTTACATGTCTGTCTCAGTTTCTCTACGCAACACAGTACTACTTAACAACAGCCCTGGGCAGGTTAGATTGTAAGAACGTTGATGTACCCAATGCCATCCTAGATCATCAGGAATCTGAACTTGGGTTTTCCAGATCTAGACCACTGATTCTAGCCATTGTACCACACTAGCACATTTATTCAAATGTGTTCAAGTGAAATTTAAGTTTTGGTTTGGAACCCTTGCTCTCTTTTGAGATTCATTCCCTTTGATTGTCCCCAGCTGGAAAACAATATATTATACTGCTGTGGTGGGGACTGCAGGGCCTGCTCCCTCTGCAAAAGTGTTACCAGCTGGCCTAGGGGGCAAGGCCCAGGCCCTCACACTTCAGGGCAGGACAATGGGCCAGGAGTCCAGGGCTCCACTCAACAGAATGAGCATGACAGAACCTAAACACAGCTGATCTGGCTTACCTCATTTTGAAGTAAGTGATGTAATATACATTACCATAGAGAGAGACCTCCCAACCACCAAATCACATCATTAAGACCAGACTCCAAAATGACCTAACTGTCCCACTGGGTTCATAGCAAAAGTTAACTCTGAGCTGGGAATTCCTGATTCAGTCTCTTAGCCACTATGCTACACCAGAGTTGAAGCTGCTTGTGAGGCAGGTTTGGGCTCCTTGCTGTGTTTTCTGCCAAACCAAATTGATTGCCTGTCAGCTCATAATTCTGCCACTTTGTTTGTTTACTGTATGTATATACTGTATGTATATAGGTTCCCCAAAAATGCATGTTCTTGGGTGGATCACAAAAAGACACAATACAATATTAAAATACAAGAACAAAACAAAAGCACCATAAAACTTTGAGGATTCTTTTGAGCTAAGCCTACTAGGCATCTTGTATGAATTAGAGTAAGAGAATTAGCCATCTGTTTTCTGGAAAGTGATGGTAAACTGAACCTGTATTTTCTGGATTGACATTGTTGGTAATAATAACTAAGAGCATGGGGCAGGGGCGGGCTTTGCTATTTAAGCAGAGTTTGACATCAGAGGAGAAAGAAATTGTGCCAGAAATGTATTTGTTAAGTTATAGTACATGGGTGACACTTGTTGATATACGATTTCTCACTCCAGAGGTCTTTTAAAAAAAATAAAAAAAATAAACTGACTTTTTAAAAGTTGATAATCAGTTCTTCCTCCTTTTCCATTCTTTCTGCCAAACTGGAACAGCCACAACAAAAACCCACGCAAAAATACAAAATAAGAACTGCACATCTTAGTTTCCAGACAGTGCTCTCGCTTCTATAGGATTAAAGTGATTGTGTTTGTAAATCTGTCATTATAGTCCCATTCCAAAACTCCATGGGCATTTTGAGACATACACAGAGCTCCTGCTGTGGCTGCCACATATTAGGAAGATATCTAAGATACAGTAGTGGCTTCTGGCTATTAAGCGTTGCATTTAGTTGCTCAAAGGAAACCAAGTAATGAGTTGATGGTTGGTCGACAGCATTGGTCTTAGGCAACGCCAGAAGCAGGTCAGCAGATACCAGGGTTAGAACAAGGATGACAAATGATTCTAACATTCCAGGTGCTCAGCAATAACAAGCCCATGTTTGCTATTTTTATTGTCAGAGAAATCAATTTAACTTGTTAATTGGATGAAATATTTGAGCAAAACTCTACAGAATTGAAGATAAACCCCAGGCACGGCCATTCATTTTCTAAAGATAGACCAGCTACAAGCATGCAAGTAATCTCAGGGGACGTTTAATTAATCTTGTTGATAAAAACATGAAAATGATGAATGATTCTGGCTTCAAACATACCACTAAACAAGGTATTTTAAGAGCTTTTAGGCTCAGAGTTCTGAGTAATTTACCTGCTCTGAACTCTGAGGAAATGAAGCACAGTCTATGTCAGGTGAGTGACTGTACCTTCATTAATCACACTGTTCAATACCTACTTTTCGGTGGTAACCTCTGGCCACCAGCCAACACTAAACCTGGCTGCACTATATTAATGGGAAAGAAAATGCCAAACGGGAGATTATTTTGCCAACTCATTCGTGAAAGCACTGCTCAATTTCAGGGCTGCAATTCTAATATTGTAAGCATGGAGTTCCAGGTCTTTTTGTTTGCTTGTTGTGTTTTCTTGTACTAAAAGGGGATTTTACATTTTAAGCCCATTAAATGAAAGCACAGTGTCAGACCTCAAGCTGAAAATATTCTTTCAATTTTAATCTATAAATTTGTCTGGACTCTACAAATGAGCAAAATCCTGGCTAATGCAAGGAATATACTCGACCAGTTTCATCCCTATGCATTTAGAGAGTGAAGCAATGCAGCTTGGGTTGTTACTTTCCATTAATTGCACAGGAAAGTGAATTCCAGACAATCAGCTGGGCATAAATGTTCCATTGAAAGAATAGTGGCCTCCACCTGAGTCATCAGTACTTTGCCCTAGATTTAGAGTGGGAATCTTAGGGCTGGGTACCCAGTGGCGGAGGAACCCACTCCAGCACCCGGGGTGGGACACCGAGGGGCGGGGCGGGACACCCAGTGATGGTTGCCATGCGAGAAGCAGCCCATACGGTCACCCGTATGAACGGCATGCGAGAGCAGCAGCCCGTACGGATGCCACAAGAGCAGCACCCATATGGACTGCATGCACCCTCAGCCACTCTACAGCTGGAGGGAGGCAAGGGCCATCTTGTCACACACACCCCAAAGTGGCACCCGGGGCAGACCGTCCCCTCCACTCCCACTTCATACACCCCTGCGGTTACCAAATGTGTCGCCTCTCCTCAAGCCATAGCTCCTTCCTAGAGCATACCAGCCCTGTTATGCATTGTCCTTGAGTGCTGAATGGAAAGGTCTGTGTCTGTAGAAACATCTGGCTTATGTGTGGCTAGAATGCAGCCTTCTGTAGAAAGGTAATAATAATCATAATAATAATTTTAATTATACCCCACCCTTCCTGGTTCAGGAAACCAGGCTCAGGGAGGCTAACAACAAATTTAAAAGAGTAACATCCACTGTTTTTCTCGGTTCTTCCCACCACTAGCATAAGACCCCCATGAGGGAATGCAGTCGTTGGGTTGAAAAAAGATTCTTCACCCCCAGCTCTTGATATTCAGATTGGGAAAGGGATCAGCTAGCAATAATTTCAGTTAGATTGAAAGCATAGGTCAAATCTCCTCGGTTAGATCATCAAAGGGTAATCATAGCACCAAAAAGAGAGAGAATTAATTAATATCAGTAGATCTATACCAGCTTACTCTCAGTGCCGTCAGGGCATGGAAAGTCCAAAAGAGTTTGCTGCCTGAGGCAGAAGAGCAAATTATTCCTCCCTTCCCAAGTCAAGGTGGGCAGTACCCAACAGAGGCACCTATTTGGGCACCTAAGACAGAAAGTGCATTTTCCCTGTCCTGGCAGTAAAAATAAAATAAAAATGCAATGCTTCATTTGCCCCTCCTTTGTACCACCCACAATCACTCTGCCTAAAGGCAGGGTCTGTCCGGCAGCAAGGCGTGACTTCAAGGTATATGCTCAAAGTCTCACTTGGCAGAATGAGCAGGATGACAATCCCCTATGCAGCAGGGTTCAGGGACCATATTTTGACGTAGGCAAAGAATGGTCCAAAGTTTAAAATAACCTAACTGCAAACAAAGTGATCAAGGGGGTGGGGCAACTCCCCTGTGAGGAAAGATTACAATGTTGGAGGCTTTTAAGTTTATCAAAAAGGCAAGAAAGGGGGGGAACACAATACAGTATAAAATTAGACATCCCATGGAGAAAGAAAATATTTTCTCCATCTCTCATACTACTAGAATTTGGGGACACCCAGTGAGGCTGAATGTTGGAAGACTCGGAACTGAAAAGAAAGTACTTCTACACACATCACATAGTTAAACCATGGAATCCCTCTCACAAGAGGCAGTGATGGCCCCCAACTTGGATGGCTTTAAAAGAGACCTAGACCAATTTAGGAAGGGTAAGGCTATCATTACCTACCAAGTATGAGGGCTATATTCTAAATCTAGTGACTCTGAATATATGTTGCTGGGAAATGGAAGTGTGGAGATACATGTTGTGCTCAGCTTTGGCTTGCTAGTTTTTCCTGGGCATCTGGGTCTCATAACCATCATCATGAGTTTATCTCTTTGCTACTTTTCCACAAAGGTGCTCAAAATGGCTCACAGCATACCAAATGAAAAATAATATGGCAATTCAAAAACATATTAAGAACAATTAGGGGAAAAAATACTGTCAAATAAATGCAGAAAACAAATCCATACAAAAGCAGTACGAATACGCTAATCTGATTTAACAGCTTGAAACTAAAAAGGAGAGAGTAGCTAGTCACTGTGAGAAGAGTGCTGGACTAGAAGGGTCTTTGGCCTGGTTCAGGAGGCGCTTCTTACATTCTAACCGCAGCCCTGCTTACAACAGCAGAGGACAATCTGATTAAGGCAGTATTCCTGTATTCACTTCCCTGGGAGTAAGTCCAGTTGAACTCAGCAGGGCTTTCTTCTGAGTGGTCATGCATAGGATTGTTCTGTCAAGCTTTTTTCCTCCACAAAAGAGAGGGAAAACATCTCTGTTCCAGCCCAACTGAGAGACCAAAGTAGGGAAGCTTGAGTAAACACGGTCATATTCTACGGCTTTATTCTTTGGAGGAAATAAAAAAATAAATAAACGTCTGTCTGCCAGCAGGTTTTGAATATGTAAAGGACAAGACATTACAAATTGACTTCATTCCCACCAGAACTTACAACTGTCCAAGAAACCTATGCTAACAAAAGTGAAGCCATGTTTGCGTGAGCAGATGCATGTTTTTGTTTAACAATGAATCAATAGGATTTAACATCTACCTTCTCATTGGGAATTAATATAATTTTCCTCATATGCTCTCATTGAAAATCTGCTTGTATGACAAGGCCGTCACAATAAAGGAGGTGACCAAAATATTGTGCTACCTATGACGGACGCACACTCACACCATCTCCTCCCCACTGACTTCTCTGATCAGCTCTTCCTCTAGGCAAGTGTAGAAGGACATTTAAACAGCTTTTTCCACCACAGCAAAGAGACGACAGCTGAGTCCAGCACCATTCCAGATCTCATCACACAGTCTCATTCTGAAGGAGGATGTGGACATCACTCCAAGGAGTGCATCATTGCAGACTGAGATCTCAGATGGTGCCAGAATCAATTATGTAGGAGAAAACTGCCGCTGTTGCTTTGCCATGGCATGACAAAGTTTCCCACTGATTTTCAAAACAATGCTCCCCAAGGCAGCAATGTGGCAAGGAAGTGATGGTACATTTTTCCCACTGCAGTAAAGCATCAACCACAGCACTCCTGGTCAGTGACCAGCAGCAGAGAAAGGCTTGCAGTGGTGCCAGCACTCCTAGGCAGTGGGAGTGGTGGATGGCAGGTGGCAGCAGTGGGTGGCTGGGTGGGTGAGTGCAGACTCACTTCACCGCGGATCCCAATCCACCACACACTTTGTTTCCTGGTAGAGCTAGCATTATATGACACTTAGTGGGCATGATCTAAGCTTTCAGTCAATGCTAAGCAGCCATGTGCTTACTTACATATCTTAATCACATTTTAGCCCTTGATAAAATACTAGTGGTGCTTACCTTTATGTTAATGCAACCCCAAAATGTATTCTTATGATTATTGCAATGCATGGCAAGTGGGGGGGGGTCACTCAAGTTAACATCCAGCAGTGAGGTACTCATGTTCCTCCAGCTATATGCATAGGATTTTTTTTTTATATATAGCTGCCATGCATGGGAAAAGGTACTTATAAAGAAGTTTTCCATTTCAGTGACATCAGTACATAAAGAACAGTAATTTCAGTAATCCTTAATTAATATTAGCATGGTTTGAGCAGAGGCAACACATATCAGCTGCTTTCCTTTTCCAAGTATCTACTTCCATAAAGTGAGCATTTATGAGTCTTCTGTTTGGCTAACTTTCCAGATAGCAGCAGGTTATGGGTATTAAAAAGGAGGATTAGGTTAACTGCTTTAAAATAAAACCAAAGATTTCTCTCTTCAGCAGGGACATGTCAGTTAGTGCAGAGAGGAATATCCTCAGCTCTGTTTGATTGAGCTGGCATTACACTAAGTTAGCAACCTTTGTACCATGCATTATCTTCCTTACAAGCAACCAGTTTTGTAAGCATTTATCCTCCTCCTGGATCTCCTTCATGGAATATAAATTGAACCAGATGCCAGTGAGCAAACTCAATTTTATGTTCTAACAGGTTCACTGCAATGTGTCTGTGAAGGGCCCTTTGCCAAGATGTGAGGCCTGCTGCTTCTCAATGCAGTCACCAGGTGTGCTGAGATTCTGTTTGCAAAGGCCTGGCTTTTGAGGCTTAATCACCCCGTCTTCCAGCAGGTTCTACACAGGCACAAATGGGGATGGGAAGAATCCCTTGGACTATTACACAGGAAAACACTAAAAGCGAATGATCACAAAGCAAATCAGCACGATGCAGTGTAAAATCACATAAAGGCAATGGGGAGGCAAGAAAATAAAAGGCTTATATTTGTTGAGCGTTAAAATGAATACATGGAGGAAAGAGTGACATGATGCCCACGAGCAGCATGCAGATCAGAATTAATCTTCTGGGAGTGGGGGGACATTCTATGCTATAGAACCCCACAAATGGATTTGCTTCAGCAACAGTAAATCAAACATGGTAGGTAGTAGTTCAGTTTGACTGATGGCAGCACATGGCACTGGCATCAGGGCAGTGACATATATGGAACAGCAATAAATAGTTGCACTGGCAGTTCAGTAGCCCTTGCTCAATGTCATGGGGGGAAGATGGAAGGCTTGGGGAGAAAATTAAAAGCCAAACTGGTTTGGCTTTTCTACAGCTATGCTGATATTTTGCCTTTGTGCTGGACAAGCAGAGCAGAAGCTATTCAATAAAGACTAGAATATAATATAAAGACTAGAAATAAATTTTATGTGAACTAAGGGAATTGAATCTACCTACTGACCCTTGTACTGCTGGAGTATTGAGGGAGGCTTCGCTTCCTCCCTTCCAGCTGGACAATATTGAGAAGGTGGGATGTTGGCAGGGCTGTAGCTAGGGGGTGGTGAGGTGAGCCCCCACCAGAGGCGCAGGCGGTAGGGGGGGCACAAAACCGGCTAAAATATGTCTATAAATATAAATATTGATTATTGCCTCATAAGAAAAGGTTTTCAATAGAGGGTGAAGGGGGGGATTGGAGGAGAGGCAGAAAGAAGAGCTAATTTGTCCGTGGCTTGGGGGCGCAATCTGGACAGTTCTGCCAGGGGCGCAAGATCACCTAGATACGGCTCTGGATGTTGGGGGATTCAACACAAGTGTTGACTGAGGCCAGCACCACGTTCACTGAAATCCACAGGAAAGTCTGTTGCCTTACTCAGGGCCAGTGATCAGGTCCAGAGCATTCAAATTCCACATGAGAACACAAGTAGCAAAGGACTACCTTGTTGGCTCAACCAGTGCCACTAGGCAGAGCATGTTAGAAAGCGCCATCACCCTCTCCCATGCTTTTACATAGCCCCTAATTGGATATTATAAATGGAACTGATTCACCAGGTGCAACAGAATGGAGGATCTAAATTCAGCCTTTCCACCAGCAGAATTTACAGAATTGAACTGGACTAGTCTCACACCAGTTACAGGTATTCAGGCTTTACTCCAGAGCAATAGACTTGTAGACACCTCCTCAGCACACAAACCTCTTGGCACTTTACCACCACCTGATCGATGTTCCTCTTTGTTCCCATCTCTCACATGGTGGCGCCCAGGTTCTACCTGCAAGGAGCTTTATGCAAGCCCTTCCCTACTACATCTACACTGACCCATCAAAGGTGGAAGAGGAAGTCCCAAGAGGTGTGCAGCAGGATGAGATATGAGGAGAAAGACAGTGAGCTTGCCTAAGGGGAAACAAGTGGCTGCAGCAAGCAAGTGCTGGCCAACTTGGATGGCTTTTAAAGGGATTAGACAAATACATAGAGGATAACACTATCCATAGCTGCTAGCCACTATGACTATGTTTTAGCTCCACTGTCAGAGGCAATATGCTTCTGAATACCAGCTGTGGGGACTCACAAGTGAAGAGGGATTGTTGCACTCAGTTGCTGCTTCCAAGCTTGTGATGGGTGTTTGGTTGGACACTGCGAGAACAGAGTACCGGACAAGGTAGGCCATTGGCCTGATCCAGGTGGTGCTCTTTTTACATTTTTAATGCCAGATTATCCTAAAGCATATTGCTTCCTAATTAATAGGATTCTTAATATTTATAACTGTATGGATATATGCATATAGAGGCCTGTAGTTTTTGAAAAGGTTCCAGTGTGTCTTTAGAAACATGGTTACTGCATAATAATATAAATTAAAAACAATATATTCATTCTTGGTGTGCCAGTGCTATATCTGAGCTGGGGGAAGGCCATAAAAAATCAAATGTAAGGAAGTTTTTAAAAACACATATAGGTGCTTGGGAGAGCAGCAGACAGTGCCCTCAACCCAAGTCAAGGTGCCTGTAACCCAAAGCAGATCAAGTTATTTTGTAATGCAAGGCATAAAATTCCACAAACGCCTCTCCCCATCCTTGCAATATAAATCCAATAAGAAATGAAATGGGGGGAAAACTAACAACAATAATGCATGAAAAAACAGTGTGTGTTCCCTTTCATGGCACCCAAAATGAACTACCTGAGGCAGTTGCTTCACTCTGCCTAATATCAGGGCCAACCATGGCACAGCCATGTGGGGACAGGCACAGCTAATGGCAGATTATGAGAAAAATAAGGACAATACAAGTTTTCTGTGTTGGGGTTTATGCCACAGCAAAAGATAGAGGCTGGGGCCAAGGGCTGTGCTGCCTTGCACTCTCCACATGCATTAAAAGTAATGTGTGCTACTTGGATCTTAGAAGGAGCTGTTTTTATCCAGTGTTTTATCTGACACAAACACACACACACACACACACACACGCAGCAGGAGACTGGACTTAATTTGTAAAATCCCCATGGAACAAAGTATACATTTGTATGGGGGTTTGGGGGGGGGGTTGGTAGGGGGTTATTGGGTTGCTGTTTTTATTTTGATTATATATTTTGTGGTTTTGTATTTTGATTTTGTTCTGTGAGCAACCCTGAGACCTCCGGGTGTGGGGCAGTGTATAAGTTCAATAAATAATAATAATATTACACAATGATATCCCAATCTGAGCTGAGATATGTGAAGAGCTGTGCAGTCATTTCATGGATATAAATTTGGTAAGACCTTTTTAATTAAAAGTAATAAAGTGATCTGTTAAATGTGGTCAATCTCCACACAAACCAAACTGCAGAAGCCCAGAACTATACTTTGTATCACTTCCTGTCATCAGCCATTTCTTCCATTATTTATGCCTTTAAATAAGTGTTTTAGAGAGATTTTAAACTATGATATTAGTACAATTTTTCATCCTGTTCCATCTATGAAGATTCAATTGCCATGAGACCGTGAGATTCAGAGGGAGAAGAAAATTAAACCCAATATATTAAAGAAACATTTGAAAATCACCTCAGATGCTTCTGTTCTGCATAAGCCCCTGAAAGGAAGGTTTGACTTCTTTAGAAGGTGTTGAAAAAATTCATAGGGGCAATTATTACCATGGAGTCCTTTGGCGGGGATGATTCATTTTGAGTCAAATATAAAATACATTTGTTGCCTTAAATTATACTCAATCCTTAAATTCCACTCAGAACTTTTCCCCCCCTGCACATTGCAGAGTCTTATATACTTGATGCCAGTATTTGATGTATGTTGTTTTTTACCTCAACGTTTGATATTTGTTCCACTTGGACAGCTGACATGCAATAACATTAAGTATTTTACAGAGCTTGACCACTAGTGTGTCATAATGTTGAGTACTTGACAGTTTGGCATCAAATTCAGAGTGTGTGTTGCTTTGGACTGTACAAACTCATTTATAGAATTGGGTCTTGTGTCCTGTTAAAGTCAGCATCACAGTTGGTGGAAATAAATGAAGAAAAGCTTCTCTAAGTGAACATATCTCAGTGGGCTGCATACAAATAAAAGACAATCTGTTTCTTTACAACTGACATAAAATACATACTATATGATTCCTCCTCCCTCATATGAATCAACAGTCTTCTGGAGGCTCACGGGTAGCCAACATGGTATCTTCCAGATTTCCTGATCATTGGCCATGCTGACCAGGTTTGTAAACTCTGACTCTATAGTTAGAGTTACATTGTATGAGAGTGATAGATATCTATTGGTTTTCTGATTGATTTCTTATTATGTTCAGCAAGACCTCCAGGACTGAAATAAAGAGCAGAGGGGAAATTGGGCAGCCTTGTCGTGTCCCTTTCTCTATCTTAACTTCTTCTGTAACTGTATTGTTCACTATTAATTTTGCCTTTTGTTCTGAGTAAATCGCACCTATACCATTTCCAAACCTTTCTCCAACCCCCATCCCTTGCAGGTTTTTCCTCATAAAGCTCCAAGAAATATTATCAAAGGCTTTCTCCGCATCAATGAATATCAAAACAGCTTTTGTATTAATATTGACTTGTAATTTTTCCAGAATGTCAATTAAGTTCCTCATATTGTTTGACAAATGTCTACCTGGGAGAAAGCCAGCTTGGTCTTTATGTATCATTCCTGATAAAACTTTTTTCAGTCTTTTAGCCAAAATATCAGCAAAAATTTTGTAATCCACATTAAGTAGGGATATGGGGCGGTAGTTCTTAAGTTGTGTCTTTTCAGACTCATTTTTCGGTATAAGCGTGATGTAGGCTTCTTTCCACGACTCCGGCGCTCTTTTCCCCTCCATAATTTCATTACAAACCTCCATTAACGGTTGAATTAAATAGTCTTTCATAACTTTATAGTATTTGGAGGTTAGTCCATCCGGGCCTGGAGACTTGCCTAATTGCAAATTCTTAATGGTACCTTCGACCTCCTGTTCAGAAATTTTGTCGTTCAATGTTAATTTGTTCTCTTGAGATATTTTTTGTAATCCGTTTGTTTCTAAGAATTTCTCAATCTTGGTCTCATTCTGTGGCCCTTGTGCATACAGTTGTTTAAAGTATCTCTGGAAACAGTCTTTAATCTCCTGTGGGTTTTGTATGTTCCTACCATTTACTTCAAGATTAGTCACAGTATTTAATTTTTGTCTTTTCTTCAGCTGCCAAGCAAGCAGCTTTCCACACTTATTAGCCGATTCAAAGGTTTTTTGTCTCATTTGTTTAATCTTCCATTCTATGTCCTGATTGACCATTTTCAAATATTGTGCCTGGTATAGTTTAATTCCTCGCAAAATCTCCTGTGACTTAGGTTTGGTCCTTAATCTCTTCTCTCCTTCTCTAATTTTCTCTAAGATCTTTTCTTTTCTCTCCTCTTGAAGTCTCCTCTTTTTTGCATTTTGCTGAATCAAAAAACCTCTCATTACAGATTTACTTGCGTCCCAGATTACTCTTTTATCCACAGTGGTCTTCAAATTTATTTCAAAATAATCTTTCATAATTTTTTGGGCCTTCTTAATAATTTCTGGATCTCTAAACAAGGTGTCATTCATTCTCCATCTAAAGGAACCAATCGGTGTTAATTTCATGTCCATTCTCACAGGGTTATGGTCAGAGCAGATTTTGGGGCAGATTTCCACCTTTCGAATCCTGGGTGCCATCCCTTTTGTGATCCAAATTTGGTCGATTCTTGTCCAAGTCATGTTGGCTTCAGAGAAGAAAGTCCCCTCTCTACCTAGGGGGTTTTTAGTTCTCCAGATATCAATCAAGTCCATATTGTCTGTCATTTCAAAGAAGGTCTTTGGTAGTCTTCCATCTTTTGTAACTACCTGTCTTTCAGATTTATCCATATTTGTCGACACAACGCCGTTGATATCTCCCATCAAAATGATGTTTTGATCCATATGGTCCAACAATGTCTCATGCAGTTTCTTATAAAACTCAGATTTCCCCTCATTAGGTGCATAGACTCCAATTATTAATAATTTCTCTCCTTGAAGTTGTATTTCGATTGCTACAAATCGTCCATGTTCATCTTTAAAAAGAAATTTTGGTGATAATTTCTCTTTTGCATATATCACAACTCTTTTTTTTACTTTATCCGATGAGATAAATTCTTGGCCTAATCTCTTGTTAATCAGCAGTTTCCTGTGGAGTCTTGTTATATGTGTTTCTTGTAGACAAATCAGGTCCAATTGTTCCTTTTTCAACATATGAAAAATCCTCTTCCTCTTGCTAGGGGAGTTCAAACCCCTAATGTTCCAAGTTAACATCTGCAGAGACATGTTGTAATTATTATGATGTTCCTCCAACCGCTCCTAGGAGTTGCTCTTGGTCTGACGGCTGTGTCTCTTTCTCTAGTTGATCCAATCCCAAGGTGTGTCTTCCTAAGTCAAGTGGTCCCAGTCCTGGTATTTCCGGTTCTTTTGTTCTGGCCTCTTTTCGTAGTTCTTCACCAAATTCTCTCAGGAAGCTCACTTTATCTTCCACTGATCTTATCTTTATTTTCTTTCCTTTAAATGTAAACGAGAGGCCTTGCGGAAATTCCCACCTGAACAAAATGCTGTTTCTTCTTAGCAGGCCTACCAAATCTCCATAGCTGGCTCTGAGATCAAGTAGATATTTTGGGATGTCTTTAAAAATTTCAATTCTCACACTTTCAATCTCGAGTGCTTTCTGGTAATGGAGACTCAGTATTTTATCTCTTTCTTCTTTTGACCTTAGCGAAATCAGACAGTCTCTCGCCCTAGTTTTCCTTTTGACCCTTCCCAATCGAAAAGCACTCACTATCTTAAATTCTTCTTTTCCTGGATCCAGGTCCCAGAAAGTCTCAAATTCCAATGTCAGAAATTCTATTAAATCTCCTTCTTCTGTTTCTGGGACTGCCCTTATTCTCAAATTAGTCTGTTTCTCTTTAAGTTCAATCAAAGAGAATTGTGCCCTATAATCATCCAGTTTTTTGTTTATTGGCAGTCTCCTTTCCTCTACCACCTTTACTCTCTCCTTCGCTTCCTCTGCTGTCTTTTTTGTCTCCTTGGATTCCTGCAGCAACCTGTCAATGGCCTGGGTATTAGAGTTCACTTTCTGCCCCACATCGTTCACTTTCAACCCCAAATCATTAATAGTTGAAGTGTTTAAGTCGATCTTAGCTGTCAAATTTTGTAGGGCTGAAAGAATCTTGTCTAATGTTGTAGAATCCGGTCCTGCTCCTTTTGGTTCTTCTCTTTCTATAACTTGTGGGGCAGGAAGTCCTGTTACAGATGGTCTTCTGTGCAATTGTTGTTGCTGTACCAGCTGTTGCTGCTGTTGTCTAGTTTTAGCTCTTGTTGCTTTCTCCTGAGACTTCTCCTGAGGCTTATCTGGTTGTTTATCTTGATCCATTACTTTGCCTCTGAGAGTCAAGGTCATTCACACAGTTCACACAGCTCCCAGGTTTGTTTCTTGGCAGTACAAAAAATGACAGCTGCAGTGGAAAATCCCCAGCTATAACACAAAGTTCCTCTAGGGAAGCAGAGTAGCAAAGTGTTTCATCAGTGGTGATTGTTAAACAGTAACTTCATAGACTTCCCAATGTTACCCTAATAAAAACAGTTACAAACTCTAAAGTTCCCTTAAAAAGTTGCCATTCTCTTGCAGAGCTCTACAGTAGAAGTTACAATGTCTAAAAAGCGGTGCATTCACAGTGACCTTTCAGTTGTTTAAAGCAGTCCGATGTCAAGGAATGAGTGGTGGGTTCCCCCCCCCTTCCCAGCTTATGGGGGGGTTCGTCTATCAGGCAATGAAATTTAGCTCTTTAAATTAAGGCTGTTTCTTTGGTTCAAAGTTCCCTTGTCCCTTGCTTTCGTTCTTTTTACAAGATTGGCAAAGCGGACTTCCTGTTTACGCTTTACCGATTTCAGGTTCAAATTCCACATCAAAGTCCCCGAACAAAGTGCCAAAGTCAAGTTCAAAGTCCAGTTAAATTGGGTCTTATTCTTTGATCTTTTCCAATTTCCCCAATTCTTACTCACGGGTAGATGTTTCGACTCGATGTTTCACAGAAAAAAGGTCAGCGCTCTCCGGTAACTGCTGTGCAGCTTCGCTCCGCAGAAGTAGCGATCGACTCCAGCACAGCGCCAAACCCCCGCTCCGCTCCAAAGCTCTTTGACAGTTCGGGGGGGCGCAAAACGTGCCCGCTGAGTCCCACGGCCCCAGGCTTCTCCCGCCTGCGGGTTTTTTGAGGGTCCTCCGCTTCGCTGCAGCGGTGGACCCGATTTCTGCGGAGCTTCTCCCTCCAGTTCAGGGGGAGTCCGCCATTACCGATGGCGCCGCCTCCGGAAGTCCAGATTTCCTGATCATTGGCCATGCTGACTGAGGCTGATGGGATTTGAGGTCCAACATCATCTGAAAGGCACCAGGTTCTCCATCCCTGAGTTAGATTGTTATCAAATATAGGAAGATCATTATATGGTTCTGATACTGCAAACTTTGGTTTTAGAACCTTGGTGTTGGAGTCATTTCTTCATGGAACAATCTACTACTGCACTAGGCCCAGGCAGCTAAGCTCAGCTGCTTCTGCTGTTCTATCTCTCTAGGAAGGTGGGTTTTCCTTCACAAGGAGGTGGGCTCCTTTGCACTCAGAGATGAAGGCCAAGACTGATACTGAGATAACATTTCCCCATAGTGACAATACGGAAAGGGAAAAGCGTATTTGTTTTGCCCCTTCAGGAGTGACTTAACTCCAGTGGCCTCTGCAGGGTTTATAAACTCTAACTCTATAGTTAGAGTTACATTGTATGAGAGTGATAGATATCTATTGGTTTTCTGATTGATTTCTTATTATGCAATACATATATATTTCAATGGAGGGAGAGGAAAACATGCAAGAATAACATGAACCAGAGGAGGGAAATACTGGTAGCTAGATCTTTTTATCCTTTAAAGTTATTCAGTCTTTCAAAACCTCATCATTTTCTCAAGTTTCTTAATATCCGCTAGGGACTACAAATCACTTGTGAAAGAACAGACTTATCTGAAGCGCACTGCAATTGTATTTACTACTTGCTGTTCTGTATTCCAAAACACACATACAAATAGATAGTAGAGTAAGATCAAGATCACTGGAAAAGTTTCTGCTTTAGTGTTTAAAGCTTCACCCTTGGGCTCTGATGCATCCAATTTCAAGAAAGATAATTGGAAAAAGCAACCACAGCCGCAGCCGCAGCCACAGCCTCTCTCTCTCTCTGTGTGTACATATATATGCATTTATACATACATAATTTTTGTTTACATTGATTCTTGGAATCTTCTGTTTTTAAAGACTAAATGCAATAAAAAACGTATCCCTTAACTTATTCATTTAAGACTCATTGGAGGGAGAAAGAGCTAAATGTTAAAAAAATCATGGGACTGCTGCTGAAAATGGTAGATTGGTTGATTGATTAGATTTGTATACCTCCCTAAATCCATAGATCTCAGGGCAGTTCAAAATATACATAAAAGTAAAATATAGAAAACTCATAAGAAAAAGAACAAAAACAAACCAAAAATCCCCCTCCCACAACACATTTGAAAGGGCATCAGATGTCAGTCAGTCAAAGGCCTGGTTGAAGAGGAATGTTTTTGCCTGGTGACTAAAGGTGTGTCATGAAGGTGGCAGGTGACCCTCCCAGAAGAGAGCATTCCACAAACAGGGAGCCACTGCAGAAAAGGCCCGTTCTCGTGTTGCCACCCTCCAGACCTCTCATGGAAGAGGCACACAAAGAAGGCCTTAGGGTCCAGGTAGGTCAAAACCAACTCTCAAACTAATTGGCAGCCAGTGCAGTCAGGCCAGGATTGGTGTAATATGTTCAAACCATCTTGTCCCAGT
This sequence comes from Podarcis erhardii, assembly GCF_964252035.2. NCBI lineage: Eukaryota > Metazoa > Chordata > Lepidosauria > Squamata > Lacertidae > Podarcis > Podarcis erhardii. The sequence goes on from NC_138508.1 coordinate 64,794,214, forward strand.
GAGCAACCTGGGTGCTGAATTCTGCACTAGCTTAAGTATCCAAACCATCTTCAGAGGCAGTCCTACATGTAACACATCTCAGTAAGCTAACTTAGAGATTACCAGAGCATAAACAACAGTAGTTATGGGCACACCTGGGCCACCAGCTGAAGCTGATGGAAGGCAATCTGCATCACTGAGGCCACCTGAGCCTCAATGGATGCAGAAATACCTCCAAGCTGCCTACCCACTCCTTCAGAGAGAGCGTAACCCCATCAAGAGTAGGCAACCTCCCAGCCATCTGGTCTGGGAAACCACCTACTAACTGTTACAATTCCTGCTCCATGATTGCAGTCATGGGATTGTTGTCTATCACATGACAGTACAGTGGTACCTCTGGTTACGTACTTAATTCGTTCCGGAGGTCCATTCTTAACCTGAAACTGTTCTTAACCTGAAGCACCACTTTAACTAATGGAGCCTCCTGCTGCCGCCGCGCCGCCAGAGCACGATTTCTGTTCTCATCCTGAAGCAAAGTTCTTAACCCGAGGTACTATTTCTGGGTTAGCGGAATCTGTAACCTGAAGCATATGTGACCTGAAGCATATGTAACCCGAGATACCACTGTATATGTTTTGACTCCACAGAGTGGGAAGTGATGGAGACAGGATGTTTGTGTTACTGTGTTCCGTGAAGTGGGACTTTTGTCTTTTGTTCTTTCTCTTTGTTGTCTGATGCTAGAGAGAAAGGGAGCCATGTTGCAGTAGATTAAATAAAGTAGATTAGCCGAAATGCTGAGTTGCTGAGGTCTGTTACACAACTGCACAAACTCTGTGGATCCCTAAGTGTGCCGATGTCTGTCGGCGTTGGTCGCTGTGATGTTCGGGCTGAAGAAAGCTTCTGAAGCTCCCGAACGATTGACCAGGAGGGAAAGAACATGCCAGTCGGGCATGTGTCTCTGCCAGGGTCCTACTCGAGTGTCTCAATCTTATCTGGATGGAGTTCCAGTTTCTTGGCTCTCATCCTCTCCATTACTGAGGCAAGACAAACATCCACTGCCCACCTGTAGATGTAAAGAAGTAGTAGAGCTGTGTGTCGTCAGAATATTCATTCTCCTAGTTTAGCAATGTCTGCACTGACTGATAGCAACTGTCCAGAGTTTCAGGAGACTTTCTTAACCCTCCCTAGAGATGCCAGGAATTGAACGTGGGACCTTTCTATACAAAAGGCAAGTGCTCCAGCAGTAAGCTATTGGCCTTTCTCTACCCCCACTCCACCATATATTTATTAGCTGCTGGTGGTGCGGCAGTAAACTCACAGCTGTATAATGATGTCAAGATATATTTGCTGAATTATTATTCAATTATTATTTATTCTAATCTTTCTTCCAAAGCAGCTCAGGGTGGCAACAAGTAATAAAACAATCTTGCAAGAAATTCAAATACAAATGTAGATTGGGAAAGATCTCAACTTAAACGTCTTGTTGAAAAAGGATGGTCTTAGGCATTGAAAAGACAACAGAAATGGTGCATTCAAAGAGAGGGAATTCCAAAAGGCAGAGGGAGAACCTGAGCACAGGTCTGTCATTTTCTGGGGCAGATCTGCTTGCATCTGCTAGTGTTAATTCTGTCTTCAGTCTTTCATCTTTCTATTTGGGGATGTGTATTATTTTAAAAATGTTTTTCTTTCATTTGTAGAAACACCAGGTCCAGTTAACGACATTTCTTTCATTTATAGGTCAAACTAGAGGAGAAGAGAAATCCACAACAGCAAACAGAGGGAGCTGTGATCTGGATTACAGTCATGATGTGGGAGGTTAACCCCCATTTTCTAGCAAAAACTGCCTGCTGTTCCAAAGTTCCTAGTTGTACTAGGATACATACATACATACATGGGCACTGATGTATTTTACCTCATGGGGCAAAAAGGAAATAAAAGCTTTGGTGTAACAAATTTACCAGGAAAACAGTGTGGAGGACTGGGAGTTTAATCCTACTGATCCAGACTAGGAAACAAACATGCACACATGTATGTACATACATACATACATACATACATACATAGTATCTATTTTTTCTCCATTTCAATGGGGCTGCCACCCAGTTAAGTGCAAATACAGTTGTGGTAACAGCACAAGCCTTTTTATTTTTACACAGCCTTTTTATTTTTACACATAAATCCTGAATCTGAGGCTCCAATACTTTGGCTACCTCATGAGAAGAGAAAGACTCCCTGGAAAAGACCCTGATATTGGGAAAGATTGAGGGCACAAGGAGAAGGGGACGACAGAGGACGAGATGGTTGGACAGTGTTCCCGAAGCTACGAACATAAGTTTGACCAAAGTGCAGGAGGCAGTGGAAGACAGGAGTGCCTGGCGTGCTCTGGTCCATGGGGTCACGAAGAGTCGGACACGACTAAATGACTAAACAACAACAATCCTCAATCACTTCAGAGGGCCTTACTCTTAAGTAAATTACATAGGATTGCATCTCTAGGATAATCTCCTTGTACATCACATTGCACAATGCCAGAGACATCAGCTAAAGTACTTCTTTCAATACAATTATTATTTTCACAAATTAAGTTGTTGCTAGAATATATCTTAAAGATGTGAGGCAAGGACTGCCAGCATTTTCCAAGAAAGTCTAAAGGTTTGGAATTATTGGGCACATGCAATATTCATCATAAAGGAAATTAATAGACTGTGAAGTTAATATCACTGTAAAAAGGGCATAGTACCATTCATAAGTAAAATACATATTAGAATACGAGCAGCTAGCATGATGACACCAGTATATCCAAATTAACTGAAATTAAATTCATCTAATGTTAGCTATGATAGGGTTTAATTTAATTTTAGATCATCTGAATATACTGGTAGCATATGTTGCCTACTAATCACAGAGAACATTATCTACCTAAAGCTGGAAAAAAGTATCTAAGATGGATGCCAGACTGGAATCTTTGCCTATTTATTTTTGTGGGGAAAGGAAAATCACTGTACCCACATGCCAGTATGACATCTCTGATCTCTAAAACTCAAGATTTCAGGAAACTCAGACTTCACCTGGCACTCATGAATCCATCTGCAGTTTCCTTGTGCCACATCACTATGGAGTTCTGAGCCTCTATAACATGCCCTCCGAGCAATGCAGGAGCTGCTTTCTCATGGATCCAGTGCTGGATCAGGCCCACCTAACCCACCATCCTGTGGCCAAGTCCACAAGTAGGATCCAAGTACAATAGCCCTCTCCCCACTTACGATTTGCAGCAAATGTTATTTGGAGGCACACTGAAAGTGGAGGCAGAACATAGCCATTGCAGCCCATAGCCCTTGATAGCTTTATCTAACATGAGTTTGTTGAATCCTTTTTCAAAGCAAAGGGGTATGTGCGATTAATGAAGGCCATTCTGATGGGAAACCCACACACAGTCAGCCCTGGCTGCTTCCTATTCATGCTGTTCCCACACTCCACCACCCTCCCTTTGCAAGCAGCCCCAGTGCTGCTGAAGGAATGTGCAAAGGGCCCTAGGAACAGTGCTAAGATTGCTTCCCATAACTCAGACGGTGGCAGCAATTGTGACCTGCCATAGTTGCTAGGGGACGAGAGAGGAGAAGCAAACAGTGCGTGTGGCAAGCGGACATCACCATCAGCCATGGCCGGCTGCATCAAAATGGGCAGCCCACCAAAAGGGCCGGTCTTCTGTGGGGTCTGCCAGCTGGGCATAAAAGCCAGCTATGATTCCAACAGACAACACAGTGAGGAAGTGGTTGTCACAGTCCCATTGCTGTGCAACAAAGTGCAGAGCTCAGTGGAGTGGGAGGCCAACCAACCAGAAGTGTCTCTGAGGTGGACTTGCCTTGTCAGTGTCCAAAGCCAGGTCCAGTCCTAGGGTCAGGTGAACAGCAATCCACATGGTCAGACAGTCCAGGGGGTAGGGAAACCGATGATCACGGGTCAAGATGAGCAGCAAGGTAGGGCCAGGAACTACTAGCCTTGTTACCAGCACCTGGCTGCTGCTGGAAGCTCTGCTTAAGAAGTCTGAACCCAGCTGGTTCTCATCAGTGCCTTCTCGTTTGTGTCTCTGAAGGCTGATCAGCTGCAGGTGGAGTCACTCCACCTTCTTTCCCTTCAGGCTGCTGTTCAGCAGGCAAAGCTCCTGGCTCATGACAGCAGTCATCCCACCTGCCCACACTGTATGTTGTGGCTGCCCAGATGTAAGTGGGCCATGGACATATATGGCCTTTCTTTATTCAGTTGCCATATTTGGGGCCAAGGAGGAATTTGCCTGCAGACATATTAGGCCTGTCGGGGAGGAGGTTGCCCTCCTCATAGCAACCACCACAACTTTGGCAGAAAAAGGCAATGGATTGGATCCTTAGTCTGTGGGTGGGTGGGTGCCCCACCCCAAAAAATCTTGGTGTCCTGGTGGGATTTCCCCATTTGATCTGCATCAGTGGTTGATATCCTTTCAGCAAGATCCACCCTGATGGAGATATCAGCCAGCAATCAGGCTGGCTGATTCAAGATACGAACCCAATGCCCATGCCAAATCCAACTTATATCTGTAATCAATAAAGCTGTGGCCATTTTGATCACAAGCTTAGTGTTCTGTCTTTCTTACTGCGTACACACTCTCCACCCCTCCCTTGGTAACCACTGGCCCTCTGCGCTGTGCCCCGCAATGCTGGGTCTAGATCTGTAGGGTTGAGACTGCCCTCTACATAAGTATGCACAACTGCAATGCTGTCAAAAGTAGCTTTGGCAACACTGTTTTCTTTTTGTCAGATCAGTGGCAATTGATCAGAAATGTAGTATTGCTGTACTTTCTTAGTTGCTTAATGTTCTGTTGATTAACACAATAAAAACTTATTTACAAAAAGGGGGGGGGGAAGTTGGGTTGCATCAATTTAGAAGAGAGCCCAAGAGCTGCATTTCCTTGAGAGCAATCTTTGGGGGCTACATACCACAGGCAAGCATTCAAGTCACAGAGAAGTCAGAGAACCTCATGCACATTTTCTCATCATTCTGCCTGGAACAGGGGCAGACCATGGCGTCTCCAATTTCAGTGGTGCCATGTGCCACATCAAATTTTGGTGCCCCCTGGCGTCTCATGCTCCATTCTAAATAATAGCTGTGACATCCCCTGCAGCACCTCCAAAGCTCTGCATCCAGTGCACCAAACCAGTCACGCTCCCCTAAATCTGCCTCTGTCTGGGGAAAAGGGCAGTTCAAGGACACAATATGGCCAGTCTAACCCACTTGAGAGTGTGGAGCAAGGTAAATGAAAGGAGTGGCCCAGAGAGAGGGTTATGGCCTATGGGGTGGACATGGCTTGAACATAGTCCCAAGGACAAGATATAGCAGCCTGACATGTCAAAGTAGGCCTCCATATCTGAGGTTCCCCACTCCTGATTTAGGAGGCTCTGTGGGTTTTTATAATGACACACAATTGAGTTATCTCCAGTTTTCTACTGGAGATAATAGCTAAGCTATGTCCAGTCATCTACCTTCCATCATCATCATCATCATCATCATCACCATCATCATTTCACAGTCAGTTTTCTGTGCTACCCATCACAATCCTGATTGTTGCTGTGGCGTTTGCCCTCCTAGGTGTGTGATATCATACTGGGTCATAAGGAAAGGGTTAACTAAGTGTAAAATGCCTAACCAATAGGAACCCAAGGGGAGGAATTAGAGTAGTTAAGAAGTCAGTCTGTTAGAGTTAGAGAAGAGAGAGAGAGGATAAGTCTGTGGGTTGGGCTAGTTTGATGTTAGAGAGTGAGAGAATCTGTTAAGAGGAGTCAGTTAAACAGTTGGGATAATCAGTTAGAAGGTATTAGGAAGGTATAGGCCGGTAAAGAATCTAAGGTTAAGAAACTGACAAGAAAAATTATCTGAAACCATAAACTTGTTAATGCTTAGAAAATAAACTTGTTTATTTGGTTTAATGTTAACAACTATCTGGACTCAGTGTGTACCCGAGAGAAACAGGTTGGTGGCAGCGGGAAAGCGATCACAGTGGTGGCACAGGGATCAATAGACCATCAAATGTCCGGGGATCCTGTGTGATCGCCACAGTTGCCTTTTCAGACATTCTGGTGAACATATGGCCAAGATTATATCACTTCTACAATGCCATGCGTAGGGTCCTCAAGCAGAACGCTGCATGTTTCTGTGTCATTATAGCAGGGCAAATCAGTAATTGTGCAGAAGTATTGCAGTCTCGGGCTGATTATATTGCATGGAAGTTCCCAGCAACTCCCTTTACCCCCTTTGTAAATCTTTTTTTAGCTGGCAGTTTAAACTTCTGCCAGCAAAGAATGGTTGGTTAGCCATCCTTATCATTCTTCATTACTGACTGCATTTGGCTAAACACTCTACGGGTGTCTTTTGCTAAATCCAAGGTATCAGATTTTATTCAGCTCAATAAGTAATACCTGACACGGCAGCAAGCTCTAGCAATCATCATAGCAAGATCCTTAAAATGAGAAATAAACAGCAATTGTTCTGTATAAGACACATTTTTGGAAATGCAAAGACTTAGATTTGTTTCCATCTGATAGTTCTTTCATTTTTTCAGATTTTTTTGTCACTCTTTGGAATTTGTAAAACTTGCAAGATGGATCGATTTGGCTCCTTGGTCTGCAAAGCCGGTGGGGATTTATCTAGCCCCTCAAGACACCTTCTGCCCCCCACCTCAGCTAAGCTGTCTGCTTGCCTTTAGCCATCTCACAACTATTGCTTGATTAAAGCCATAAAGAACAGCTAAGTTTTATGAGTCTTAGCAATGTCAGGGCTTTGGGATGTGAATAAAATATGAGACAGACTCAGTGAATGTTTCTGTCGGGTGATACATTTCTCAAATCACTTGGACTATGCACAGGGAGCCATAGTTTAAATTATGTTCTGTCAGTATGTCTGTTTTATGGATGCTTATGCCTACATTTAATATGTGTCTTTAGAATACAAATACCAGTAGCAACTGCTGTTGCCGTTTGAAGCAGATTTGGTTTTACTACCATAAGAATAATGTTGACTAGAAAAGTCACCAGAGCTTATTCTGTTTTCCTTTATTTCCCTTTATTTTCAGCAGAGGAAATGCTGAGGGCTTGGTAAACTTCAAAATTTTATTTAATTTTCAGACCACTGCATGCAAACCAAAAACAACAGGGGCATGCTTCCTCTTTTGAGGGGACGGACACATTAATGGGATTACTGCTTCCTTTTGTGCACTTTTCCCCTAGATGCCATAATTTGGATCTTGTTTTTTAGAATTTAGCTGTCTGGAATGGATGTTAAAAACCCACCATTTTTCTAATCCTGGGAGACATTTATCAGCCAATAAATATTTCTTCTGTGCTGGAATGATTTCATACCAACTGGAGGAAATGCAGCTCTTCCTTTCGCTGATGGAACTGCAGAGCAACCAATGATCTATATAGAGTTTTGCAAGGTTTTGTTGGCATACAGCCTCAGGAAGGATGTGACCATTCATGCTTCTCCCAGGGGATAGTTGGGAGACACAGGGATGACAGCAAGACTATTCATCATATACAGGAATTAGGGACATTCTTATCGCAAAATGCATAATCTTTCCAAATCCCCAAATCTACAGGGAAAGACTTTCATTTATTGTTGTGCACATTTGTTTACTCCTGTCTGCAGCTCATCGTGAAGCCTACAACCTGCTTCTGTTGATATAAGTGGAAATGTCCCCACACCTATTCAAGAGAACTAGGCTAACCCCATGGTAACAGGCCAACTGAATGGAAGGCACCATACTTCTTCATAATGGCGGGAAATCCCACTTCTGTAAACACACATGGGAATTATAGCGTCCTATCCTTGGATAACCCCTGCCTTGACCACCCTAGAATAACTGAAGCCAGCAGCAGTGCAGCACTGTAGTAATCCTGAATTATGACTGTCTATAAGTGCCTAGCTCTGGCTCCTGTGGGCATCTTGCACCCCCATATTCTTATTTGCCTAAGCACCTTCATAATTTTGTGGCATTTGAGCCATACCGCATCCATTGCCAGGAAAGAAATTTAAACCTGGCAACAATGAATAACTAGAAACCTGTTCCAGTTCTGCTCAGCACATCCTTAGCTATGAGTCATCTTTCCCAAGTCTTTTAGAGTACACTGCAGTTGTAGTCCTCTAGGCATTTGCTCAGGAGATAGCCCCTTCAAAAGCTGCTGCTACACTAGCTCAAACCAGTACATGGAGGATTGCAGCCATTGGTCACAATCCAACAAAAGAATGCCTGCATAAAGACAAGATTTCTCTTTGTCAGCTAGAAAATGGCTTGTACCTTCACTTGCTAACAACAGGGCCAGGTTACAAATGTAGTTCATTGGATCATAGCTTAAATTCTTAATTTTCTTCATGCATAAAGGGGTGTGCATAAGTGTTTCAACAGTTCTTGCTTTATTTATTTTGATTGCACATATTTCCTTGCATTTTATTTCCTACTGGCTGACTTTCTTTTATCACTATAGTCCTTGTTTATCTTCAGGTAGTAAACATGGAAGCCGGGTAAGAGGAGGAGAAATCAATAATCCATTTGCCTTAGGCTTTTCAACATCTTAAATCCATCTATTCTGATTCAACAAACTTGAACCGTGGGGCAAGGGAAAACTGGACAGGAACATGCAGATTTTGCATTTTCCATGATCTCCTTCCCTACTCTGAGGCAGGGAACTGGGAGAAGCAGGATTCAAGTCCACCCACCACATGCTAGGATCCTAACCCAGATACCACTACCATCCCTAAAAATGTGTTTCTTAAGCACCCCAGTGAGTGGTGGCCAAAGGACCTGAAAGGCTGAAAATTGGAAATATTTGTTTTAAGGACATCACAAGAAGACCAGTGAATGCATTTCAGTTTATGAAGATACGAGTATAATAATATCAAAGAGAAATCAACAACATGTTGGATGAATTTCGGGGAAGGGAAAAATAAGCAACAGCGTAAGCAAATAATGATAACATGGAAAAACAAAATATAATATTAAATATGCAACTTAACTATTACATTTAACACTAGTCAGGGGGAGACAATAGTCAGCTTAACTTTTACAACAATAATTATAGCATGCAAAACTAATGATAATGTTAAATATTATGCAATTCTATTTTTATTTGCCCCCTGAAACTTCTACCAGTCCAAACTAGTTAAAAACTTAGCTGTGTTCCAGCTATATAGTAAGTTATCCTAAATATTAAAAAAGAGAAAAACAAGAATATAATACTAACCTATCTAAGCAGGCATTTCAAGGAACCAATTTTTGTGGGTTCAGGAAATTGCTGAGAGACAAAGGCAGGATCCTATGATTAGGATCCAGGGGCAAGAAAGGTTTCTGTTTTTTTCACACACAAAAAACCAGAAGCCTTTTTGTTAGGTATTTTAGGACAAGAAATGCCAAATAAAAATTGGACATTATTTATGTACGCTATTACAGCAGCAAGAATTCTAATAGCACAAAATTGGAAGACAGGAGAAATACCATCTAAAGAACAATGGCAAGAAAAATTGATGAACTATGCAGAATTGGCAAAGTTAACAGACAAACTGCATGAAAAGAACAATAGTGACTTTGGAAAATAATGGGAACCTTTTACAACATACTTGAAGAAGAAGAAACATGTCCACATTTACAACTTTATTTACAGAGAACAAGAAATATAATTAGTGATAACAGAACATTATGTATAAACAGCAGAATGTAACATTTGGTGTAATAAACCAGAAATAGAAGTTGGGGGAAGTCGACAAGGAGGGGGAAAATAGAAAAAGGATGTTAAATGATGATACTGAATATCTGCTATGAGAAAAGAAAATCAATAAAAATTATTTAAAAGAAAGAAAGAAAGATTTCTGGGAGCAGGGCGTGATGAAGTATACAGTAAACTGAAGCTGGGAATAAGCAAAAACCAAAAGTCGTTCAAAACTGTTTATGGGCCAAATCCTCAGCAGCTTTAAAGTGTTAGAAGAAAGACAACAAACAGCTTCAAAACCGAAGAAGAGACAAGTTCAAAGGAAAAATTCTGTTCTTCTCTAAAACAGAAAGCAAGAAGGCAAATGGGCTCAAAAGGCCTCAAAACAAGCAAAAATCTATTCAAAAAATGGAGCTAAGCAAAAATAAAGAAGTGAGCCCTAGCACTCTGAGCAGTCCCTTTTCATCCACAATGACACCCTCAAATTTCTGCATAATGAATTATCTTTTTCTCTCACCAAAAATTCAATTCAGTATTGGTAAATGAAAGGCTACGGGAAAACACTTGGAGAAAGAGTCTTCCATTGTTTGGGGGGTTGACATGACTCAAGCTTTGTCATGGGAACTCACAAAGGTCACCCGGCACTGCACCGCAACATCCCACTGATCAAAATTGGGACGCTCATTTTTTGGTCTTGCCCTCACTTGTCTTTTGGTCCAGCTGACTCGCATCACAGCACGAGACCTCCCCAAAATAGCATCTTTTTTCCTGATGGGAAAGCTTCCATCATTCCGGGATATCCTGCTCAAACTGAAACTGTTGAGAGGTATGTTGCTTATCTTAGCTCAGGCATGGCCAAACCTGGCCCTCCACATGTTTTGGGAATCCAGTTCCCTGACCACTGGTCCTGTTAGCGAGGGATTATGGGAGTTGTAGTCCCAAAACATCTGGAGGGCCAGGTTTGGCCATGCCTGTGACTTAGCGGACCATTTGGATCCCTTCCAGTCAGGATTCAGGCCTCATCATGGGACTGAAACTGCCTTGGTCGCACTGGTTGATGATCTCCGGCGAGCTAGGGACTAAAGGTGAGAACTGTTTCCTAGTTCTGCTGGATCTCTCAGTGGCGTTTGATACCATCGACCATAACATCCTTCTGGACCTTCTTGAGGGGCTGGGAGCTGGGGGCACTGTCATACAGTGGTTCTGCTCCTTCCTCCTGGGCCATGTCCAGAAAGTGGTGGTGGGGGATGAGTGTTCAGACCCCTGGGCTCTCACTTGTGGGGTGCCTCAGGGTTCTGTCCTCTCCTCCATGCTTTTCAACATCTACATGCAGCTGCTGGGAGAGATCATCAGGGGGTTTGGGCTGGGTGTTCATCAGTATGCGGATGATACCCAGCTCTACCTCTCTTTTAAATCAGAACCAGTGAAGGCGGTGAAGGTCCTGTGTGAGTGTCTGGAGGAGGTTGGAGGATGGATGGCAGCTAACAGATTGAGGTTGAATCCTGACAAGACAGAAGTACTGTTTTGGGGGGACAGGAGGCGGGCAGGTGTGGAGGATTTCCTGGTCCTGAATGGGGTAACTGTGCCCCTGAAGGACCAGGTGCGCAGCCTGGGAGTCATTTTGGACTCACAGCTGTCCATGGAGGCACAGGTCAAATCTGTGTTCAGGGCAGCTGTTTACCAGCTCCATCTGGTACGTAGGCTGAGACCCTATCTGCCTGCGGACTGTCTCGCCAGAGTGGTGCATGCTCTGGTTATCTCCCACTTGGACTACTGCAATGCGCTCTACGTGGGGCTACCTTTGAAGGTGACTCGGAAACTACAACTAATCCAGAATGCGGCAGCTAGACTGGTGACCGGGGGGGGGGGGGGGCGCCGAGACCACATAACACCGGTCTTGAAAGACCTACATTGGCTCCCAGTACGTTTCCGAGCACAATTCAAAGTGTTGGTGCTGACCTTTAAAGCCCTAAACGGCCTCGGTCCAGTATACCTGAAGGAGCATCTCCATCCCCATCGTTCTGCCCAGACGCTGAGGTCCAGCGCCGAGGGCCTTCTGGCGGTTCCCTTATTGCGAGAAGCAAAGCTACGGGGAACCAGGCAGAGGGCCTTCTCGGTAGTGGCGCCCGCCCTGTGGAACGCCCTCCCACCAGATGTCAAAGCGATAAACAACTACCTGACATTCAGAAGACATCTTAAGGCAGCCCTGTTCAGGGAAGTTTTTAACGTGTGATATTTTAGTGTATTTTTGGTTTCTATGGAAGCTGCCCAGAGTGGCTGGGGAGGCCCAGCCAGATGGGCGGGGTATAAATAATAAATTATTATTATTATTATTATTATTATTATTATTATTATTATTAGCTCAACTAGGGCCTTGAACAGCATTTCTTCTTCTCCCATTCCAAACTCCCAGGGAGGGAGAGGCATTCAGGCCAACTTAAAAGTCATGTGTGCGTTCCTCATAATTTTTGCGAGTGCTTTTCCCTGTTAACAGAGATGCCATACATCCCATTTCTATTTGAAGGTGAAGCCTTCTAATTGCATCTTGCATTTCATAACATGTCTTTTAATTCCATGTCTCCCCAGCAGATATCCTTTACCTATGAGATGTAATGCTGCTTCAACCTTCCTTTTTTTAATTAGCTAGTCTGAGCAAGGTTGCTTCATTACTGCCATTATAAATGCTTTCTTTTGCACAGATTTCTTGTGTAATGGTCTTTCCCCAGCCTCCCTCTTTTCATCTGACAGAATAGCCCCTAGATTTTCCTCTTGTTCTCACAACTATATATGTGTGTGTGTGTGTGTGTGTGTGTGTGTGTGTGTATACACACACACACACACACACACACTTTATAAAGCATAATAACCTAGACAACTCATTTTTAAAAACCTGCCTTTAGCCCTTCAGTTAATCAATATTAGAAAGCATAGTCAGCTTAGGTGGGGCGGGGGTGGGGAGGGATCAGACAATAATTATATGCAAAAATGTCAGCTTCTCATTCATCACTTTAAGCAGTTGTCTGGCTACAGGAAAGAAGTATGTACCTCAGGTTTGATGCCGAAACATTGTTTTTGACACATACCCATTAGCTTCACTGAATTGAAGAAGGTTTTTTGCTTTATAGCAAAATGTTGCCACTGTTAGCAGAAAGTGACCTATTCTATCAGCTGTTTCTCAGCATAATTGTTCCACGGTTGACAAATGATTTTGCAGACTGTGAGAATGATGCTTTATTATCTTCCTGTAGCAGAGGCACTTCACTAATATTTAAAACTGAAATAAGGCAGTGGTTTCTGTATTTTGGGAGCGGGGGAGGCTATAAGAGTTTGTGAGGAAGATGCTTGGTGAATGTTCTTGATATGATTAATAAAGGCTGCCATTATTTGAACACCTGGCAAGATCAGATTAGCACTGTGCTACAGGTCTCAGAGTCTAATTAAGCTGTAATTTGTCTGAAACTTTTTTTATATTGTGTTTTAATGTTGTACCCCGCCCTGGAACCTTCAGGTGAAGGGCAGGTAATAAATTCCCATTAATAATAATAACAATAATAATTGGAGACCACAATGCGGTACAATTTTTGAGGCCACTCTGGCATGGCCAATATATGCAGGCATTTGTCTTTTAAATACCCGGCAGCTTCAAACAGAATGTCTATCAACATCATCATTTGACAGGGATGAGCAGGTTCAGTTGTTTCACTAGGAAGCCTAAATGGGCCCCAGGTATTTCAGCTGCTGGGGGGGGGGGGGGTTGTAACCAACGGATCTCTGAGGAACAGAACAGCAGGATCAAAGCCCTCAGGAAACCCTCCTACCACACACAATTATAGCAACTCAATTGGGGAATAATTTTAGGGGGGGGGGGGATTAGGACCAGCAAGCAACTCCTGTGCCTTTAACCAAAAGCTGCTATGGGGGAAAACACAATATGAAGTGAATAATAATAATAATAATAATAATAATAATAATAATAATAATACAAATAGCCTTTCTCTGTCTTTAACAAATCTTTGGGTTTTTTATAATTTAATCCTATAGCGTATAAGAATTAAGAAATATAGAAAGATAATACAACTGTATAAAAATAAAAAATCAGACACACAGACACAAGAGACAAATTGGGATTGTTTCATTCAGCATGCCTGTAAAGTATTATTACTAATTTTGGTGTTAAGGGGTAGTAACATTTTTTTAAAGATTTGTTTTATTTATAAATATCAGAATGTTGTCCTCAAGGTCTTATGATATTATCACTTAAAGCTGAAAAGTAACTAAGAATTCCAAATAGTAGCATAGTATCATATTTCAAAGTAGGCATTTTAACATTTTTATCATCATTAGTATATAAATTAATTTTTTGTCATGTAGTTGAAAATGAATCATTTGATTGTCCTCCAGCGTACCTTATTTTGGGGGTTAATTTCTCTGCTATGGCCCAGATGTGACTATACCATAAATCCTGATTCAACCCCTCTAAATATCTTCAATTTTTATATTTATTTTTGCAATAACGATCTTGGCAGTTGACAGTAAAGACAGAATCAATTCTTCATCCAAACCACCATTATTTGACCCATCACATACCTCCAGTAATGCTATTGAAGGGATTGCTGTCCTTACCATCTTTGGATTGAGGAGAGGAATTAAGAGACATGGAAGGAAAAAAAGCTTAAGGTAACAAGCTTGTCTTGTTTGTTTGCTTCCAGTGTAACTGACTCCTCCCAGTAGCTTAGGTAGGCAGGGATGAGGAGGCGGTCTGCACGGGGGGGGGGGGCATCAGGCACCACGGGGGTCTTTAGTGTTTTACCTTGGCTGCTGTGCATTGGGGGCTGTGTTTCTGGGTGGCAGGGGAAGTTGGCTCCCCCATGTAGGTCTGCAAATTAAGTTCCATTATCATCATCACCTCTCCTTTGTAGCTTCAGCCTCAAACAACACTGTTGGCCCCTCCCAGTCCAGCTATATGTCATTCAACGTTTGTTTAAAGATTCAAGCCTGCAGCATTTATCTTCTTTAGGTAGGCAAGCAATAAAGAATCCTCTATACATGAAGTGCTTTCCATGACAACACTGATGTTACACCAGCATCCGCCAAAGTAAGCAAAGAAAGTGTGAAGGGCCAACACAGTTCCCAGAATCATCAATCATCAGATGATGATCCAGGAAGCCCTGATCCCTGATTGGCCATATTTCCCATGATCCTCAGGATCTTTAGGTACTGCCATGACTGCTCAGCAAGATCCATTCAGTATAAGAGGAAGAAGAAAAGGAGTAACTCATACTTTGTAGGGAGTTTGGGTGTGTCTATGTGTGTGTGTGTTTCTGATGACATTTTTCCATGCATTAACTTGCATGCAAGTTGGAATCACTGGGGGAATCTAGAGAAAATGATCTCCACTGAAACATTTTCTACTTTCTAAATAATTTTGCGGCTTACACATCAAAAGCACTCTTGTGATTATGCAGATCTCATAAGAGCCATAAAGTGAATAAGAATTGTAACTATAACATATTTGGATCCTGCTTACATCTACCATTATAATGAGCAATTCTGAGGGAAGGGATGATCTTTCTCTTGAAGGGCAAGAGTCACCATAATTTTCCTTTGAGAGAAGGAACCGTAAGATAGCTCGATGTAAGGTCAAGAGTGGAGACTGTACCTGCAACCATCATTATCTTGCACTGCTATCTGTAGGCCACATCCTGCACTCTGTGGTTCAGAAATTTTTCGCTGAAATAATAACAGACTGGGATATCGATACTTTGGCTAGCATTACAGTTCTTTTAGACAAACTTTTGAATTTTAGTTTTCTACTGAATATATAAATATATATATTCAAATCTTGCAGTGCCACAGCCCATCTTTTTAAATTAAAAATGTGATTTATTTATTTTATTAACTAATGCACAATCACCACAATTCTGGCAACTTGTGCTGGCAACAGGAACACCAATGTACATGCAAATTGTGATGTTTTGTGCTGATTCTGATCCATTAAATGTATAGTCCGCACCTGTCATGTCTGGCATAGAGGACTTTAGAACACAGAACCCCCTTTCCATGCAAGAGCTTAGGGCCATTCCCAATGGCTACGCTCTAATAGAGCTAGTAAAGGTAAAGGGACCCTTGACCATTAGGTCCAGTCGTGACCGACTCTGGGGTTGTGGCGCTCATCTCGCTTTATTGGCCGAGGGAGCCGGCGTACAGTTTCCGGGTCATGTGGCCAGCATGACTAAGCCGCTTCTGGCGAACCAGAGCAGCGCACAGAAACACCGTTTACCTTTCCGACAGACCTCTTTATCTACTTGCACTTTGATGTGCTTTCGAACTGCTAGGTGGGCAGGAGCAGGGACTGAGCAACGGGAGCTCACCCTGTCGCGGGGATTTGAACCGCTGACCTTCTGATCGGCAAGTCCTACACACCTAATATTTCTCTGGTATTCCTTACCAAGAAGTAGGGACTTAAGTATTCAATGTTGAGCCTGTTTGCTCCTGTAGAAAGTGTGAACTGCAAATATTCAATAGCTGACAAGTGAATCAACTGTGCAGATATTATGGCCTATAATAGTGTACATAAATTATTTTTAAAAAAAAACATTTGGAAAAAAAATATATAATAGTGTACATAAATGAAACCTCACATGCCTCAACCTCAGCTGGTCTAAATATTATTTCAAAAGGGTACTTAATTTGTGGCTACTGTTACAAACTGACTGTAAATTGAATTTTATATTAATCACATCATACTATTTTTTTTTATTTGTTACATGTTTGTAAGCTGCGTAGGTCCTTGCCAGGCCTTTTCTTCAGCCACAACTTGCCGGAACTCAGTTCTGGCACCTTTCAGGTGAGCACCATTGCCTGCCATTATAAGAAAGCAAGGGAGATGTTCATGGTGAGTTCCAACACCTCTTTTTCTAGAAAAATAGCACTGGTCCCTGCCCTATCATGGCCTAAAAACCATTTAAATCAGTACAAATAAATAAATAAGGCTAGTTATCTCTACATCTGTTCCTAAGTAGGCAAAGAATTGTGCACACAAACAAGTACTGTGTGCACAATTCCACTGATCTGCTGCCTGGAACCTGGTGCAAAGTTGGGCTCCTATTTATCAGTTTTTCAGGAGAGAGAGCAGAGGATGGATACTTTTGCTTCTTTTGTTCCACCAAGCAGCTGATCAGTGCTAGTCTTGTTTCCCTTAAAGGGCTACATACTGTATGGGTAGCCCCAACTACTGTTCTTACAGAATTTGCCAGTGATGGAGCATAGAAAGCTGCTGTATACTAGATCAATGTTTTCTTTGTTTCATCCACCTCTGACTGGCAGCATCTCTCTAGAGCCTTGGGCAAAGGTCTTACAAATCTACCCCATTCGTTTTATTTTGACTTTGCACAGAATGCTAGCCTAGGACCAGAGGCTGTGATGTGACAGCCAGCTCTTGCTGTTTTGCCAGGACAGCTCAGAGGATTGCCACTCGGTGCTTCTTGATGTCAATAATACAGATCTCACATCACCTGACGGAATAGTGGAATGATCTTCAATTCACCATGCCACAGCTTGGGATAGTGCCAAGAGCCTGTCAGTAGCCAAGCCTGTTTTAATTTGAGAACTTGCTTGTCGGCACAATGTTGCTTTAAGCGTATGTTTTATGCTTTGTTTTATTTTTATTTCTTAAAAAACCCAGTAATTTGTTTTTCTACTTGCGAAGAACTGAGAAGAACTTGTTGATTCCTGGGGCTTTGGTAAGCAGCATGCCAATGTAACTTTCCTAATTCAGGATTTTGCTAAGGCTGCTATTAAAGTGGAGCCTGACAGCACTTCTAAGCCCTTAAGAGCTTCATGACCTGCGTTTTCCAGTTAAGTGCACTGTGTACTTGAAAGTGTTGAACAGCCAGCTGGAAAATGTGAGAAATGAGCTATCTATTATTGTGATGCTTTTGGCTGTTATAATTTATTTTAATGCAATGCATTTTTATCCTGCCTTTATGCCAAAAGAATACAAGGCAGCATATATGAGAGTTACATATGTTATCCCCAGAAGCACTCTGTGTGGGTGGGTTACATTAACATAGCAGAAGTGGCTGAAGATCACCTAGCTACAATAATAATATAATAATAATTTATTATTTATACCCCGCCTATTTGGCTGGGTTTCCCCAGCCACTCTGGGTGGCTTCCAACAGAATATTAAAATACAATAGTCTATTAAACATTAAAAGCTTCCCTAAACAGGGCTGCCTTCAGATGTCTTATAAAAGTCTGGTAGTTGTTTTTCTCTTTGACATCTGGTGGGAGGGCGTTCCACAGGGCGGGTGCCACTACCGAGAAGGCCCTCTGCCTCGTTCCCTGTAACTTGGCTTCTCACAGCGAGGGAACTGCCAGAAGGCCCTCAGCACTGGACCTCAGTGTCCAGGCAGAACGATGGGGGTGGAGAACTCTGACTGATCAAGGATTCAAGCCCAGTCCATGTCCACTTTTCTATTCACTATGCAACAGAGACTTTCCCGCCCTCTCCTGTTTTTAATATCTGGCTAGCAGCCTTGAACCTCCTTGGAAAAATAGGCAGGGGAGATGTTTTTTATATATATATATATATATATATATATATATATATATATATATATACACACACACACATATATATATATATAAAATGCTTGATAATCTTGTCACTAAGGGCATTTTTCACACAAAGTCTAAGGCAGTCTTCATTTTGTTTTGTCATGTGAATATAAAACCTGCATTGTTTTCTGCTCAATAATAGTGCACAAGAAAGACAGACTCAAAGGCAATTTAAATAAAGCATTGAATTCTTACAGGAAAGCTGCATTGTTCATCAACAAAATGTACAAATGCACAACAACATGATCTCCCCCTACCCCATGTACACATTACCAACTTAAAACACAGCTAGGTCATTCTTCTCAATTTGGTTGAAAGCTGGTTTGTGGAGGAGGGAATGCATCAAAATGCAGTATTTCTTAAGAAATGACAGGCTAGCTATTGAGTAGCTATTGATTGTGACTATTGTCTTAAGTACACCACTTCCCAAACCAGAAGAAGAGGAGGAGGAGTTTGGATTTGATATCCCGCTTTATCACTACCCTAAGTAGTCTCAAAGCGGCTAACATTCTCCTTACCCTTCCTCCCCCACAACAAACACTCTGTGAGGTGAGTGGGGCTGAGAGACTTCAAAGAAGTGTGACTAGCCCAAGGTCACCCAGCAGCTGCATGTGGAGGAGCGGAGACGTGAACCCGGTTCACCAGATTACGAGTCTACCACTCCTAACCACTACACCACACTGGCTCTCCAATGGGATGCTTAGTTGGAGTGTGGTACGCAGCTTTCAAATGGTATGCCTGCCCAGTTAAAACTGTTCTGAAACAGGCAGCACTGATCTTAAAGCAACAATGAAGAACCTGTGACTCCCTCGGTGTTGTAGGACTCTTAACTCCTATCAGCTCCAACCACCATGTCCAATGATCAGAGATGATTGAAGATGTGGTACAATGAGATCTGGAGGCTCCCCATCCTTAAAGTGAAGTAAAGCATGAGAAAGAAAATCTGGTTCACAGTTTAGTGGTACTAATGGATTCAACATTGTCATTGGAGGCGCAAAGACCTCTCTGATTCAGAGTGCTCTTTTATCAGAAGTGACTTGCTGAGTAGAGATGAACCAGTATGCTTGCTTCCTGTCAGGAGGTCACTATTGTTTACTGACTGGAAGAGGAACAAGACTTGGGTGGCAGCAGCATAAAGCTTCAGATAATATTGTTTTGTTTATTTCTTTATGGATCTATTGGAGTGGGTGTTGATGATGTGCACTGCTCAGTAGCCCCTGCAATAGTGTTTTGGGTTGGGTTGAAGGATAAGAAGAGCAAACTCACTCTCCACCCATTAGTCTTAACTTCATTGTCAGGTCCCCTCTAGAGCCTTACAAAGACTCTCTCACTTGTATTAAGACATGCTGGGTAAATACATTCTAAAAGATTGAGGCCACATTCCAGAGCTCTAGGGACATGCTGCTGACCTCCCCAATATTTCTCATCCAGAACACTCCATTGACCTATTGGGCAAAGGGATTCTATGGAAGCCTTGCACTGCATCCCCAAAGCTCTGAGAACATTGTGTCAGTGTCTCTTGGATCTGATCAATTTGCTCTGCTAGCAACTTGTGGAAAACACAAGTGGGCAGCAGATCTTCCTCAATCTTCCTCTTCTCAGCAAGTTCCCCATTTATTCTAAATTTTCAAGTCTTTCTGTGAGGAAGAATCTCATTGAATATCATTTTTGTTGGTACTGCATATGATATAAATCAGGATTTATGACAATCCAACCAAGACGTTGCTTTTCTGCCCCAAATCAGCCACTGTTGGTATAATATCAAAATAAATTAGTTTGAATATTGCACAGTATTAGATGGTATTTTATACTCTACCTCTACCTCCCAAAACATGTAGACGTTTCTAACAGGTCGCTGCATATGGAAATCAAAACAATTTAGCACTATGCTATATTACTCCTGTTTCTCTGTGGATACTTGATGACTCCCTTATGCAAAGAACAAAAATATGAATGATGTATGAGTTAGGGATTTATGGTCAGAAAAGTGGCTGTGTAAAAATAGCATCTCCTTTTGCAACCTTGTGTTCATCCAAAAATCAGGCCTGCTTACTGTTCTGTTGCAAAGAGTTCCTTTCTCATTTGAACTCCCAATGGAACTGAATAGACAATGAATGACACTACAGCAGAGTGAACTTAATTCTTTTTTGACGGGCCCTTCGTTTGTTGAACTGCTGTTTTCCAGGTGCAAAATATATATTATTGATAATGGTGTATAAGCTAGAAAATAGCAGCACAGCTTGTGTTTTAAAAAAAAAAAGTGAATGCTGCAGCTACTACAGATACTTTTTGACATAACCAATCAGCCTCGTTCAAATCTGGTTTTACCTGACATTGTCATGTCAATAGCAAAACTGCATGAACATTTCTGCTCATTTTGAACCAAACTACTCCTGTAATTTCGGTTACCTAGAGAACACAGGGCAGTATTCATCTAAACAAAAATTCGAGTAGAATGACTTCAGCATGTGGGATTTTTCCCCATCCCCTCCCCTTACACACACATCCCACCATCACCAGATCTGTTCCAAAGTGTTGGGGGAACCCCCAGAACAGATTTGGGGGGCATGTGATGGGAGGAAAGGAGGAAAAGTCATGTTGAGCAAGCACAAGTCATTCAGCTCCCACAAAACGCTACTTAAAAGGTAAAGGGATCCCTGACCATTAGGTCCAGTCATGGCCAACTCTGGGGTTGCAGCGCTCATCTCGCTTTATTGGCTGAGGGAGCCGGCGTACAGCTTCTGGGTCATGTGGCCATCATGACTAAGCCGCTTCTGGAGAGCCAGAGCAGTGCACAGAAATGCCATTTTCCTTCCCGCCAGAGTGGTACCTATTTATCTACTTGCACTTTGACGTGCTTTCGAACTGCTAGGTTGGCAGGAGCAGGGACCGAGCAACGGGAGCTCACCTTCCGTCGACCTTCTGATTGGCAAGTCCTAGGCTCTGTGGTTTAACCCACAGCGCCACCCACGTCCCAAAACGCTACTTAGTGCTACTCAAATTATTCATTTAACCTTGACTAGTTACCCATATCTAAATCCCTCATATTCATATAGTACGATGCCAATGCTATTATATTCAGTTCTGTTTGTTTGTTTGTTTGTTTGTCTGACTGGTTTTCTTGGTTGACTAACACTGAATCAATTTGTTAGTTGCCCAACTACCCTATGCAAACATGAAACATCAGTTAACAGTCAGGGGTCAGCAAACTTTTTCCACTGTCCCTCAGACCTTGTGCGGGGCCGGACTATATTTTGGAAAAAATATATGAATGAATGCCTTTGCTCCACAAATAACCCAGAGATGCATTTTAAATAAAAGCACACATTCTACTCATGTAGATCGTCCGCAGGTCGGATTGAGAAGGCGATTTGGCCAGATCCAGCCCCTGGGCCTTAGTTTACCTACCCATGAGTTAACTGGACTGTTCAGGTAAATACAATACTGCATTTTTCAAGTACATTTAAAATAAATATTCTTACAAAGTAAGCAAGCACAGGAGTGCTGAAGAAGTTTCCTTGCATGGATTACCTTGCTGAATAGATTGAGACCTAAACAGAGCAGTCGCAGGTGCATGTCTGCACTGTGATGTGCCTTTGGGTGTGACTCAACTAATGAACCTTCCAAGTACATTGTGAGAAATGAATATCTGTCTATATTGTGTTAATAAGAGGGGTGTTCACATGTTACATTCAATAAGTGTATAATCTGGGATGTGGCAGCTTTTTTTAAATTACCCCTTCCTTCCCTTGAGAAGTAACACGATCAAAGGGTGATTTGACTTGAATATTCACTAGAGTGATTATTTTTTTCCCTTTTAAGATAATGACACCAGATATGTTTCAGCTCTAGAGAAACACCAGTCTAGCAAATTGGATTGCTTATCCCAACATAGTAAGAAAATGGGTAACCCAACTAAGTCATTCTCAGTGAAGACCCATGGATTAGATTTTTATTTTATTTTATTTTATTTTATTTTATTTTATTTTATTTTATTTTATTTTATTTTTTTATTATTTTTATTTTATTTTATTTTATTTTATTATTTCTATACCGCTTTATATTTTTAATAAAAATCTCAAAGCGGTTTACAGCATATTAAATCAATCAATAAATAAAACAATAGCCAGGCGATGTTCCTCTGGCCTCATGAGGAGCCTCTTTTGTAGGGCTGAGTGAGTGTGGGTGAGTGTATTTTAATAGTACAGTCTAACGTAGTTGGATATCACACAGCTGGCATCAGACAGAGCAATCCTTGGCTTTGAGGAGCTAGTACCACATCTGCAGCCCAGTCACTCAAGGCAGCTGTGGCAGAAGGTGGGGCAACAAGGAAATTCAGTGCAGTCCCTACATCAACTTCAGGCTGGCTCAGCAACTAGGCTAGATTTAGCATCGTGACAGCTGTGAAAGCAGCCTGGCTCAGACCTGCCCACTCTGCAACCTCAGAATAGCCAGTTTTTTGGTGCTTATTTGCGGGGGACACTAGCACTGAGTCTTTTGACTGCCCATACATTCAGTAACTGGCAGAAGCAAGCAGAACAATACCTCCATGCAATCCAAACAGCCCAGCATAACTGGGGGGGGGGGGGGAGTGTACTACAACCTTAGCTACTTACCATTTCCAGAATCAATGCTATTCTTTTGACTGCACTTTTGTCCTTTCTAATGGTTTCAGGTTTGGTTTGGGTTTTTTTAAACAGTTATCAATATATCTGCAAGAGCCTAAAACCCAATACAATGATCCTAAAACCCAATACCAGTTCAGACCGCTATATCTGCACATATCTAAACCACGCCTTCCTGATCATCTAAATTACTTATTTGGCTGCTAGAACAGGACCAGAGCTTTCAGAGTGGTGTCTTATGAACGGAGAAGAATTATAACTGGTTTGAGAGGGAGTGGAAGGGACTGGCTAGCTTTCTGGAGCAAAGATTATTTTCCTTTCTTTGTAATCTCTCCTTCCTTTCCCTTTGACTCCTTATGTCCTTTTTTATATATTAGGTTGTGAGTCCTTGAAAAAAAAATAATAAAGTTTTCTTTTTCATGGACTGCTTGTGGTTTGTGCCCTTGGGAAAGGACAATCTGCAAATATATAAATAAAACTAGATAAAGGGAAGCACAACATCCACCCAGCACCTTTTTATGAATGATGCAATCCTGTGATGCTGCTAAACAAGGATTTGGTAGTAGTTTCCACTGGTTTCCTTGGAAGTTACTCATTAGTGAACATGCAGATGATTAGATTCTACATTTCTTTAAAAGATCCAGCAGTTTTAAAAATACAAAATCCAGTATTTTTCTTCAGCTAAAAGTAAAAACAGCAGCACCATCTTCTGGATGCAAAGAGCAGAGAAAAAGGAGATGGACTTTCATCAAGGATAATGAGAAGCAAAAGATCTATTTCATTTTCTCTCCAGTTCATTTGTGCCCATTTTCTATAATGTGCCTTAGTCTCCCTATTCAATTTATTTCATATGCAGCTATAATACATCATACACATCCTATACATTTACACAGGAAGATATTAGGGATGGGGAAGAAATATGATTAAGTTCACTTTTAAATATGAGTCTGCCTAATTTCCCCTTCTAACAGTACAATAGAAACAAACCATTTAAATGCCCAGCAAGGCAATTCTAATAATCTTTCTTCCATTATTATTTATTAAATGTCTATAATGCTCTTCTTTCAAAGATCACAGGTTAGTTTAAAATATAAAAACTCAAAAATATATACCATAATAACAAACAAACAAAATACCACACACATAGTTTAAAAGGCTATATATATCCATTATATAAGAACAATTACCAAAAAAGGAAAGAAAAAGAAATACAAAAACAAAATGCCAACCTTAACCCCTCCCCCGACAAATCAGTCTGTTTAATTATGCAAAGCCCTGGGAGAAATATGGCAACTGTAGAAGATATGTAACAAATGTTTCATGTGATCCTCTCTGGGGAGAGTATTTCACAAGCAGGGAGCCACTGCGGAAAAGGCCCATTCTCGTGTTGCCACCCTCTGGACCTGCAACACACTGCAGTGCCTAAATGGAATGTTACCAGAGCATTTATTACTGGTCCTGTCCAGGAGAAGCCACAGGCTGATAGAAATCACTCCAGGCCACCATGTGTTCTTACATTTCAGTTGACAAAACTGGATGTAAGAGAACTCCCAGGCTGCAAATGTAATATTTCAGAAGGAGTGTAAAACCATCCAAAACAGAATGAATCCCCTCACCTTCCCTGACTAGGCAACCATCAACTCAGATAGCTTTTCTCTTATTAAGATTAGTTTTCACTTTATCCCTCCTACTCCAACCCATTACTGAGCTCAGACAATGATTCAGTTCTTTGATAACTCCCATTTAGATGAAATAGAGCATAGATGGGGAACTGGATCTCCTGCACCCTTCATGACCACTTTGACAAGTGGGTAGGGCCACCTCTTGATTACCTGACAGTATATGATCTCAGGTGATTTAAATTGCAAAGAGAGAATCGGGAGCACACTCTCAGAGCTTTCCCAATTCTTTTCTCCTTCCTCTGCAGCCCCAACTTGAATTCAAGCTTGTGTTGAAAAGGAAGAATCTTTGCAGGTATTTGTGACTGGCCAAATGGTGTTATAATCTTTAGAGTCCAGAAAAGTTTGTTCTTCGGTACAGTTGGGACCACTGCCAGCTCACTAAGTGCCAATCCTGGACCCTGTCATTCAATTCCTCTTTTCTTCTTGTTGTTATTTGCAAGAAGGTCAGGGATCAGCCATACAGGTGGTTGCTCATAGCCCTCCAAGAATAGTGTCTACATCCTCAGACCTGAATTACTGAAAATTATTCCACAAACCTGGATCAGGAGACATCATGGACACATTCACTGACTGACAGTTGCAACTGCAGCATCTAAGTCACGGAAATAATGCAACATTTTTTATTTGCAGCTCAAACATTTTGTTTTGTGGCCAGATCAGGTACTATAGGACATTCATAGGGACAAACATGTAACACATCAATTGCACTTAAGGATAGGCACGGTGTATTACATCTGTCTCCTTCATGGATCACTTGTCGTAGCAAAGGAGCTTGAATAGCTCAGAGAAGCTATGAGCTGTGCCGTGCAGGGCCACCCAAGATGGACGGTCATAGTGGAGAGTTTTGACTAAACGTGATCCATCTGGAGCAGGAACTGGCAAGCCACTCCAGTATCCCTGCCAAGAAAACTCCATGGACAAAGACAACAGGCATATAAAAGTGATGACGCTGGAAGATGAGCCCCTCAGGTCGGAAGGCGTCCAACATGCTACTGAGGAAGAGCAGAGGACAAGTACAAGTAGATTCAGAGCTGATGAAGCAGCTGGGCTGAAAGGTTGCGGATATACCTGGAAGCGAAAGGAAAGTCCAATGCTGTAAAGAAAATTATTGCATAGGAACCTGGAATGTAAGAACCATGAACCTTGGTAAGCTGGATGTGGTCAAAAATAAGATGGCAAGAATAAATATTGACATCCTGGGTATTAGTGAACTAAAATGGATGGGAATAGGCAAATGCAGTTTAGATGACCATCATATCTGCTACTGTGGGCAAGAATCCAGTAAAAGAAATGGAGTGGCCCTCATAGTCAACAAAAGAATGGTGAAAACTGTACTGGGATGCAATCTCAAAAATGACAGAATGATCTTGATACGAATCCAAGGCAGACCTTTTAACATCACAGTAATCCAGGTTTATGAGCCAACTACCGGTGCTAAAGAAACTGTAATTAACCAATTCTATGAAGACTTACAACACCTTCTAGAAATGACACCAAAGAAAGATGTTCTTCTCATTATAGGGGATTGGAATGCTAAAGTAGGCAATCAAGAGATAAAAGGAACAACTGGGAAGTTTGGCTTTGGAGTTCAAAACGAAGCAGGGCAAAGGCTAATAGAGTTCTGTCAAGAGAACAAGTTAGTCATCACAAACACCAAACACTCTTTTCCAACAACACAAGAGACAACTATATACATGGACATCACCAGATGGGCAGCATCGAAATCAGATTGATTATATTCTCTGCAGCCAAAGATGGAGAAGCTCTATACAGTCAGCCAAAACAAGACCTGGAGCTGACTGTGGCTCAGATCATCAGCTTCTTATAGCAAAATTCCAGCTTAAACTGAAGTAGGAAAAACCACTGGGCCAGTAAGAAACATTCTAAATCAAATCCCTTATGAATACACAGTGGAAGTGAGGTTTAAGGATTTAGATTTGATGGACAGAGTGCCTGAAGAACTACGGATGGAGGCTCGTAACATTATACAGGAGGCAGCAATGAAAACCATCCCAATGAAAAGGAAATGCAAGAAAGCAAAGTGGCTGTCCAATGAGGCCTTTAAAAAGCGGGGGAGAGAAGGCAAGCAAAATGCGAGGGAGATAGTGAAAGATACAGGAAAATGAATGCAGATTTCAAAAAAAATAGCAAGGAGAGATAAGAAGGCCTTCTTAAATGAGCAATGCAAAGAAATTGAGGAAAACAATAGAATGGGAAAACCAGAGATCTGTTCAAGAAAATTGGAGATATGAAAGGAACAAGGGCTCCATGATCACTGCAGATGGTGACAGCAGTCACGAAATTAAAAGACGCCTGCTTCTTGGGAGAAAAGCAATGACAAACCTAGACAGCATCTTAAAAAGCAGAGACATCACCTTGCCAACAAAGGTCCATATAGTTAAAGCTATGGTTTTCCCAGTAGTGATGTATGGAAGTGAGAGCTGGACCATAAAGAAGGCTGATCATCGAAGAATTGATGCTTTTGAATTATGGTGCTGGACTTGAGAGTTCAATGGACTGCAAGAAGATCAAACCTATCCATTCTTAAGGAAATCAGCCCTGAATGCTCAATGGAAGGACAGATCCTGAAGCTGAGGCTTCAGTACTTTGGCCACCTCATGAGAAGAGAAGACTCCCTGGAAAAGACCCTGATGTTGGGAAAGATGGAGGGCACAAGGAGAAGGGGACGACAGAGGACAAGATGGTTGGATAGTGTTCTCGAAGCTACCAGCATGAGTTTGACTAAACTGCGGGAGACAGTGGAAGACAGAAATGCCTGCCGTGCTCTGGTCCATGGGGTCACGAAGAGTCGGACATGCCTAAACAACTAAACAACAACAACAACATTAAATCTATATTTGTGAAATGCAATATATATGCATTGCCTTTCAATAAGTTTCATGCTTCTTGCTGAAAAGCTGATTTGTGAATCATATTTCTAAAAGCAAGCATGCCATAGATCCTCCAATAGTTTGAATGAACAGTTTGTTCTATAGTTAAACAAATAAGAATCTGCAATTCAAAAACCAGAGCTTTGTTCAGTAACACAGTGAAGCACCATCTGTTTAGATATTTAAGAGACAATTCATTTTGCATTCTATCTCACAAAATCATGGTTTAAGGATTTGTTTATAACAAATCCTTAAAGCATATGCTGGTCATAAGATAAGCTCTTTAGCAAAATCTGTCCTACATAAAATCCACATGAACCAAAGAACTTGGACTAGGCACACTTCCAACTGATCTTTGCCAGTGATATGAGTGATTCACATACATGGGTTGGAACTGGTTTGCAACTACGCTGAACCATTGGAGGACATACAGTTCTCTGAAACTTAAGAGCACGTTTTTGAAGCTAAGACCCGAGGCCTGGAATATCAGCAACTCCCATGATGCCATGTTAATCAGAACAAGGAAAACAAGGAAAGACGTTGCCCATGCTACCAGCCACACCATGTTTTTTAAAAATTACATTTAGTAGTCACCTCATAATCAAAGTTCTCTGGGTGACAAATAATTTAACATGATTTAAAATAACAAATACTCAATAAAATGCAAATTAAGTAGAAGGCAAATGACACGAAACAAAGCAGTGGTTAATGACAGATCCACACCATATGTTGTTTCCACATGAGTTCCCTCTAAGAATTCTAGGAACTATAATTTCTTAAGGGTACTGGGATTTGTAGTGCCTTTAGGTGGAAATTAAAGTTCCCATGAATCTTTGAGGGAAGTCATGTGCTTTAAATGTATGTGTTCTAAATACTTTACTTTATATATGATTTAATGCATAAGACCCGGTGGCTGGGATTACACAGGTAGGCTCCCTATAGGCAACAAACAGGCATCAAGATGCATACATAAAAACATACATAAAACTTGGTAGAACTAGCTACTTCACAAGTAGGAATAACTCAGTAAAGGGGAAGGTTAGACGCTTTAAAAATGAACATGGGCAAACATTAGCTATCAGCTCCATACGGGTTGTCTTCCACACAGAGTCACAAGTTCAGATCAGCTGCTTGTCTTTGCTACGGTTAAGTACAAGGGTATGTTTTCAAGCTTTACATATTAATTAATAATAATATGAACATGTGTTTGCATGAGACTGTATGTTTTGTCTATGGGAAGAAGAGAAACTGAAGGACATTTTCAAATAATATTTCTCTTTTTAATATCCATTTTTAGTATTAGGAAGACATCAAGCGAACAGATTTTCAAGGAAAAAATAATTTGTAATGCATTGTAGTCATTACTTTTGCATCGTTCTTTACATTTTGCAAGACTGGGGAAACTATCAATATTCTGTTTATTTTAAAAATTCATTGGTTTTACCTATAATTTAATACTTGAAATAATTTCTTCATCCTGTTCACTTTTTGATTAAAGGTTTTCACTAATCATTAATCAAAAATTCATGAAAACCAAATGTATGCAGATTTTCTATTCATTCAAAATAAAGCCGGTATTTTTCTTACATTTTTTCCTATAATTGTAACATTAGCCCTTGTTGAAAGCTTTCCAGCAGAGATAAATGAATGATTGCATTTTGCTATATAAAATGGAGCATATCTTAATTGAAAAAATATGAGCTGGTGCTTAAGGGTTGAACAGTATGCAAACTATAGGGTCTTGAAAAATTCAACAGTCATTCCACATTTTAACATCAAACACCACAGGGACCCCTTGACATGTATTATACTTCAACAGTTTGTGTCAAGGCAAGGAGCAAAAAGAAAAAAAAGATCAACGCAAAAGGAACATTTCTTTTTCAAAATAAAAAAGTGTGGCACCTTTTTGTAATTATGGTATAGCCAGTGACTTTTGTCCTGTTTTTCCTGTTGTAACTGCAGTTTGAAAAATGCATTTCAACTATGACTTAGATTGGCATTCTACAAGTGTGACAAGGCTAAACCAGGTGAGAGTAGCCAATGGGTCCCTCAGTGAATTAGGGACTTCTTCTACATGCAAAAACAGGTTCCAGCAGATTGAGAAGACAAGACCAATACTGGGTCCAACCGTGAAGGTGGTTATTGCATGTGCTGTACAGGCAAATGAGGGGCAGATTGGGCTCATCTACCTACGAAGGTAGCCCATCTAGGGAGAGGACAACTCTGATCCTAAACCTCCACTGCTTCTGGCTATACTCATCCATGAGAAAGCTTCAGGAGTAGAAAATGAAAGACAAAGTCCGAGACTGGTTACATTATGCTCAGATTAAAGAAGTTTTTAAACTTGATAAAAAGTTAGGATTCCAGGTGGAAAAATCGAAGTTAGAAACGGAACTGTTAGAGCCTAAGACTAAGATACTTTCAAGAATGTATAACTTGCTGTTAAAATGGAACACACAAGATGAGACGGTTAAATCGGCTATGATAAAGTGGGCACAGGATATTGGGTATAATATTATGTTTGAGGACTGGGAAAGGTTGTGGACTACTGGACTGAATTTTACTGCATGTAATGCTTTGAAAGAAAATGTAATGAAAATGATATATAGATGGTACATGACCCCAGTCAAACTCGCAAAAATATACCACTTGTCTGATAATAAATGTTGGAAATGTAAGGAAAATGAAGGAACGTTCTTTCACCTTTGGTGGACTTGCCCTAAAGTGAAGGCTTTCTGGGAAATGATATATAATGAGCTGAAAAAGGTATTTAAGTATACCTTTCTTAAGAAACCAGAGGCTTTCCTTTGGGGCATTGTCGGCCAAGGGGTGTCAAAGAAGGATCGAACATTCTTTATGTATGCAACAACAGCAGCAAGGATACTCGTCGCTAAGCAGTGGAAAACTCAAGATCTACCCACTCTGGAAGAATCGCAGATGCAACTGATAGACTATATGGAACTGGCCGAGATGACTGGCAGAATCCGAGATCTGGGAGAGGAGACGGTAGAAGAAGATTGGAAAAAATTCAAGATTTATTTGCAAAAATATTGTAAACTGTACGAATGCTAAGCAGGATGTTTGATCATAACCAATTCGGCATCATTGAATCAGACGAAGCGAAGTATGAAGATAAGTTAAATTTATGAAAAAAACAAATTTTTAGATAATTATTAGGCTAAGTTTAATGTTTTAAAGAGTGAATTAAATCTATCTAAAATTTAGGACATAATATTGGAAAATTAGATTTTAAGGTGGGGATAAGGGGATAAATTGCTGGTTAAATCTCTATAAACTTGGAACGCAGGAGCGGGAGATGTGAGGAAGTCCAAAGAAGATAAGAAAATATGTTATGATATGTAATATTTTTATATGTTTTTCTTTGTGCATCTTAAGCAAAAAATCCTTAATAAAGATATATATTTAAAAAAAAGAGAGAGAAAGCTTCAGGAGTAAACCCTGAGGAAAAATCTGTACCCACTGCCATCTGGGATATATTGAGAAGAAAAGCCTAAGGAGTAAGTCAGGCATAGGCAAACTCGGCCCTCCAGATGTTTTGGGACTACAACTCCCATCATCCCTGACCACTGGTCCTGTTAGCTAGTGGTGATGGGAGTTGTAGTCCCAAAACATCTGGAGGGCTGAGTTTGCCTATGCCTGGAGTAAGCCCTACACAAACCTGGAGTGGAGTCCCTAAGACGGTTGTATGCTCCTTCCAGCAACTTCTGCAGCCAAGCAGGTACCAAATGTATTGCTATGCTTTCCATTGGACCATATCAGCAAGGCCGAGATGGTGGCCTTTTCATCTGAGAATATGATCAGATCCCAACCTCACCAAGCAGTGCAGGGCTGGCTTGGGAAAGGTGGTGTGAGCCTCCCCTCTCCGAAATATGCACCCAGCTCAATCGCCCCGGCAGCCCCTCTCCCCATTACGCCTCTGCCCCCAGGAGAACATTCCATTGTCTCTCAAGATAGACATGTGCCTTTGTATGACAAATAATTTTTAGCCATCTTCTTCAGGTATACTATGGGGCAAGTGGGAAGCTTATAGTTGCATTGTGCCTTGTGGCACTTCTTCCTGTGTAGAATTTAGTAGTTATTAGCTGATGATGCCTCTTGTGCCCAAATCACCCTGCAATTACAGGTTGCAATAAAACATGCTTCAGAAATGCTACCACTGTGAGAATACTTTCTTTTAAAATTCCTAACTGTGCATCACTGCTATCAAGTTAAGGTGATCCATATTTACTAATAGGGCTACAGAAATGAATTGGAATAGAGTCTGTCAGAGCCATCAATTCTCTATGGGTCAACCAATTCTGGACAATAGCCTGTTTCACATATAACACTATATGTCATCATCTTTTGGGGCAAGTAGACACATTTGAAATTTTGAGGAAATCCTTGGAGCTAGGAGCTGTCCTCTTGTACAGTCCAAAGATCCATGCACACCAATGGCAATAAAAGTTAGGAGCCAGACCAGTTTTCAAGGAAAGAGGAAATGGGAGAGAACTTTTTAAAAAATTGAGCAAAGGAAAAGGCAGAGATGCTCTATGAAAGCCGTGATTTATCTTCTGATAAATTCCCAATACATTTCAACCAAATTCATATTCATTTCATATTTTGCTTTAAGTTGCTTTGAGACCTGCTGTTTATTATTTCATAGAATCATAAATTGGAGAGTTGGAAGGGGCCCTGAGGGTCATCTGGTCTAATGCCCTGCAATGCAGTAATCTCAACAAGATCATATATGACAGATGGCCATCCAGCTGCTTCTTTAAAAACCTCCAAGGAGAGTCCAGCACCTCTCATAGAAGTCTGTTCCACTGTCAAACAGTCATATGGCTGTGCATAGCCTACTGTAAAGGTAAAGGGGACCCCTGACCATTAGGTCCAGTTGTGACTGACTCTGGGGTTGCGGCGCTCATCTCGCTTTGTTGGCCGAGGGAGCCAGTGTACAGCTTCCGGGTCATGTGGCCAGCATGACTAAGCTGCTTCTGGTGAACCAGAGCAGCACACGGAAACGCCATTTACCTTCCCGCCAGAGCGGTACCTATTTATCTACTTGCACTTTGACGTGCTTTTGAACTGCTAGGTTGGCAGGAACAGGGACTGAGCAACGGGAGCTCACCCCGTCGTGGGGATTCAA
Source organism: Podarcis erhardii (assembly GCF_964252035.2). Taxonomy (NCBI): domain Eukaryota; kingdom Metazoa; phylum Chordata; class Lepidosauria; order Squamata; family Lacertidae; genus Podarcis; species Podarcis erhardii. The sequence goes on from NC_138508.1 coordinate 64,826,890, forward strand.
ACCTCCAACCTTCTGATAGGCAAGTCCTAGGCTCTGTGGTTTAACCCACAGCGCCACCCGCGTCCCACCAGTTCCTACTGTAGAAAAGCAATATTTGCCATTTTTGTGCCTGGCCCTGCCCACCACTGGCATGTGGCCCCTGAAATGTTTCACAGAAAGGAAAGTGATCCTCAGACTGAAAAAGGATTTTCCCACCTGTAAAACTGAATAACCCTGAGAGGGGAAGGGGCAGCCAAAGAGGCCTCCACACATTTGGGTAATTCTGCAGAGCAGTGTATACATTTCAAGCTTTCTCATAATAATGAGGGCTAGAAACATCTTTGTTATTCTTGCTAAGACAAAAACTGTATTTGATTCAAAATATCTCCTTTGGCTTGGGAATATTTACTGGATTCCATGCATGAGCCACTTCCCATAAAAAAATATCACAGGGTATACACAGCATTTTTTCCAAAGCAATGCATAAGACAAAACCACCAATAATTTTTAAATAAATGTTTTGTTTTGGTTTTTTTTTAAAAAAAAAAACACTTTCTGAGTTAAATTCAACATAGTGCTAAGTGCAGTATATGCATGAGAAATGAGGTTCACTCACGCCTTTCAAAACCTTTCCTTCGCAACCCCAGCCTATGCCCCATGCACTCACAGACCTGTCCTGATGGTTGTTGCCACTCCCCAGACAAGAGTCAGTGAAGAAATGGAAAGTCCCATTGCACAAGCAGGCTTCATTTTGTGCATGCAACAGTTCAGTTGGTTAGAGCATTGTGATGATAATGCCAAGGTTGCAGGTTCAATGCCTATATGAGGCTGCTCCATGTCCCTGCATTGCAGAGGGTTGGACTAGATGATTCTCAGGTTCCCTTCCAACTCTACAATTCTATGACTCCATGAATTTACTTGAAACCTACCCATTTTTCTAATTGTTTACCCCAAATAGCAGAGAAATTATTTATTATTATTATTATTATTAATTTTTTAAGAAAGTTTTTCTTTTACAAATTATTTGAACACAATCATATTCCATATATTACAAATTTTTGACTTCCCCCCGCTCCCCCCGCAATCCTCATACTTTTGTATTTATTCCGCATTTCCTTTATAATTATATTGCCAGTTTATAAATCTTTACAGCTCTTTTCCCTTTTACAATACCCTTTCTCATTCACAAAGCCTCTTTAAATCCAACTAGCGTTGTCTGCTCATCACAAATATTTTCCAGATAAATCGTAAACTTTCTCCAGTCCTGAGTGAACTTGTGGTCTTTCTGAGATCTAATTTCCCCTGTCAATTTATCTAGTTCAGCAAAGTCCATCAGTTTCCGCCTCCATTCTTCCAGTGTCGGTAGTTCTTCTTGTTTCCATTTTTGGGCCATTAAAATTCTTGCCGCAGTCACTGCATATTGAAAAAGTTTATAATCACTTCTATTAATTTCTCCTCCTGTAATTCCTAACAAAAAGGCTTCTGGTTTCTTCACAAACGTATATTTAAACATCTTTTTCAATTCATTGTATATCATTTCCCAGAAACCCTTTACTTTCTTGCACTCCCACCACATATGGTAAAACGACCCTTCCCTTTCTTTACATTTCCAACATTTGTTACATGTTTTATACATTTTTGCAAGTTTAACGGGAGTGATATACCATCTATATACCATTTTCATAATGTTTTCCTTTATCGTCATACATGCAGTGAATTTCATATTTTCCTTCCATACTTTCTCCCAATCTGCTAATTGTATATTATAACCAAAGTCTCTGGCCCAATGTATCATAACCGATTTAACTTCTTCTTCCTTTGTTTGCCATTCCAATAACATTTTATACATTTTTGACAATACCTTATAATCATTATTTATTATCTCTTTTTGAAATCTAGACTCTCCTTCAATATATCTCCTCTCTTTACAATTGATTGGAAATAGCAAAGAAATTAGGATTGCTTAAGTATGCTGTCTGGTTAATATGACCCTGGGCAATTTTTGAAGTGGAGAAACAAATTAGATGTAGTGTTACAATCCTATATGCACTTTTGTGCAAGTGAGGCCCATTGAACACGGTAGTAATTACTTCTGAGTAAACATGAATAGGATTGCAGTGTTTGATGTGATTAGAGTTAGAAGAGGAGAATGAAATTAATCCTATTGTGCAGCTACTAAATATGAAATAGCATGTAAGCAACTTCACATTATGTTTCGTCACGTTTTGTTTGTGTAATTTTTTTAAAGAATACATTTTCAAGAACACTTCCTATCATCTTTTTTTGTACCGAGGTAAGAGCGCATTTTAAAGCCACATACTAAAGCCGAGAATCCTCTAAAGGAAATTGCAATGCATACAAGTACCACTGATATCAAGTAAGAGCTTGTAAAATGGATGTAGGATGAAAGCAAGGCAGAAGTGAGTTCTTGTGGGCCTGTCAGAGTCAGAAGATAGTGCAGAAGATTGCAAGTAATAAAACATGAATGGGGATATAATAGGGTGAACTCCTGTATATCTAATGCATTCAAAGACCCAGTGTCCAAGGACTGAGCACTGTCAATGCAGCTTCTATGAACTCCAAACTAGCTCATTGTTGTATGTTTATCAGACTTACTTAGAGTGGTGAGTGACTGTCACTTAAAGCAAACTGGGCAAGGCCCTCGTCTTTTCCTTTCCTCCTTGGTTTCATAGTGGGAGTTGACAGTTTCTAGCACTACTGCAGCTGTTCCCGGTTACAGCCATACATTTTTTTTTTCATCTAAGTTGATGAGGAGAATGGAGAAGCAGAAATGACTCATTTCTCAATTAATACAAATTGAACAGCCAGCATAGACCCACGAATGTGGCAATCCCCCGCCCAACCTACATATTGGCATCGCCCTTGAGGTTGGTGGGGAATGCGTAGGGAGGACCTTGCTGGGGAGATAATTGATCACCAGATTCAGGGCCAGGAAGGAATTTGCCTGCAAATAAATTGGGTCCGTTTGGGGATTTTGCCTTGCTAATAGCCACTGTCGTAACTTTCAACAGATAAGGCATTGGGCATCACCCCCTTGATCAGATGTGATATCTCAGAGTTCCCTGGTAAAAGGTCTGGATTGAAGATTCTGTCCAGAAGTCCAAATGGAAGCAGATGGGCCATAGAACTTCCAAATGGCAGCCTGTGGGGTCATCCTAGTTGACCTGTGTCTTGAGGTGGCCCTTAACCCATGCATGACCCTGTTGAACATTAGCTATCAAGCAGGAAGCTGACTTAGGATATGTACCCAGTATCTAAGCTAAAGCCTACCAACATCTGTAATCAATAAAGTTATGCCCATTTTCAATTCCAGAACATTGTGTCGGTTTATTCTTATGTTTCATCTCCCCTTCCTAGCTCCCCAGGGCTCACTGTGGGTGGGCTTGCCATTTCACTTTCCATGATTTAATCTGGTAAAATATCAGGTGACACTGAGTGATCACTATTATTCTAATAGTGTCAAACTTTGCAAGCCTGTCAGTAATAGTAGTTGCTGCTAGTTCACTTGGCTGCACATTTCAAAATTTGATTCTGTTTACGGACAACAATATCCAGCACTTTTCTCCACCCCCCACCCCCAAACTGGCTGCAGTTATGTTCACACTGATGCCTTGTTCTAAGGCAGCAGTATTCTATTACCACATATGAGACCAAGGTTGGCACACTACGCAAAACAGAAGTACCTTAAACTGGAAGAAAGACTAAAATGCACCTTCTTTCTTCATAGAGGGCCAGAACAAACAACAAATTCCAGAACACTTCCATTTGCCTGATAAAGATTCAGAAAACAGCATCCCTACCTTCCATGCCTGTCCTGTCTCCAATAACCTGGAAGGCTACCCAAGTGTAATGTTTGAATCAAGCAAACAGGGCATAATGAGGATTTGACTCAAGATGGCAGACCGAAGCATTCCAAGCTGCTTTGATTTGAATGCTTCTGAAGGTACCCACTCAGTTTGGCGTGATGGTTTTCAAGCGTGAGGAGCGAAGCAGATTTTGTATGAACAGGCCCACAGTCAAGATTTTGGCTGAACAGGACAACGTGTAAAATCATTTTACCAGAATACAATGTTCCTCAAAAGGTTTTTCAATAATCTGATATAATAAAGTAATGCACACATTAGTAATCAGGAAGGTGCTGAGGACAATGTCTTTCATCATTAGATAATCATACCTTTCGGGAATTGAAAGTACTTGATTATGTTCCATGCTTTATGCATCAAGAATTTAATTCTTTCTTGAAAACCATACCTGCGTCTCTATCTTTTGCTTAATTAATAATACAATTATAAGATTATTTCCACATACACTTTACAAGAGGCTAATACCTATATAGATTAAAAATAAATAGATGAAATGAACACATTTTACTGTTTAATTATATTCCTATGTATATCACTAGGAAATGCCTTTTGTATTTTCCGCCATGGGTATGCAAGTTAGTGCGGAAGTGTATAATAATATCATATCTGCAGCACTGTGAAAAGGACAATACAGTGCACATGGGTTTCTCAGTGGTATTTTTATTCAGTAATGAAGTGCAGTTTTTTTAGAACCGGCATGCCAATAGAAATTCTCAACATTTTTATCCCTCTCAAATTTAAAGCAGTCTTATTGTTTGGCCATGGGGTGGTTTCTTACGCTCACCAATTAAACTAAAGTGATGGGATACTGAATGTGAACCTAGGAGGTTAGAATTTAAGTCCCACTTCTGTCACAGGCCGTGATCCAAATTGCTACTTTAGGCAAGTCACGTGGAAACTACAGTTGTTGGATGTGTCTTTAATTTTAACAATGTTTTCTCATTCCACATCACTTTTGAAACCTTTCTAGAATAATCATTACATCTCCTATGAACCTGCTTTCATGGAATAACTTGCTCCCCACCACCAAAGTCTCTTAACTGAATAGCATATTAGCACCGCAAGAGGGACCTTTGCAGTCACATACCAATGAAAGACCAGAACAAATCACAGATCTGCCAAAATAAAACTGGAACAGTGAGCGGAGTTTTATATCAAAATACATGAATACATGGTAAATAGAAAACATGGCAGCTTTTTATAGAAATACAAACAAGGAAAAAATCACAGTGAAGCCTCTTCTAGTTAAGGGCTAACAGGAAAACAAAAGACAGGAGTAAGAGATTCAAGATGTCTGCTCTTGTGCCAGTGCCTTACTTATTATTAGGGATGAAGAAGAAATTTGACTCAGTTCACACTGAACGGTGAATTTGCAGTTACAGATAGGTAGCCGTGTTGGTCTGCCATAGTCAAAACAAAACAAATTCCTTCCAGTAGCACCTTAAAGACCAACTAAGTCAGTTCTTGGTATGAGCTTTCGTGTGCATGCACACTTCTTCAGATACACTGAAACAGAAGTTTCCAGACCCTTCTATATAGTGAGAAGGTGGGGAGGGGTATTACTCAGAAGGGTGGTGGGAATGGGTGATTGGCAGATAGCTGTGATGAGCCTGTTGACGACTCTTAAATTTGCAGTTTTTCTAAAACCAAAAACAGAACTCTCCTACAAAATTTGTACTTCTCTGAATTTTGCAATGCAGTTCTCCAGCCAACTATTATGCACACGAAATGCTATATTGGTGAAAATGGATTACGAAGATGCATATATCAGACAAAAATATATACATACAAACTATATACAAAATACATGCATATAAATATCTATATTAGAAAAAAATGCTGAAATGCTGATGAAATTTCAGGAGCACTTTAAAAAATTCAAACTGATTTGGAAATGTGGCAAACTGAATTTAAGACTGGAAAAAGGAGAAACTGGGAGAAACCCAAATTGATCTATTTGCCCATCCCTACTTGATACTTAAAGTGGCTACATGCTATGGAGCGTTCAGCTTTGTGATAAGCACTCTCAGTAAAAGGGTCTGCTGCTGCGGTTTACAAAACTCCATGTGGAAAGAAGAGTGGGGGAGAATCAGACATGGCCTTTTGTATCATTGTGTCTTAATGTTTGTTTTGTACCTAATCTAGCTAGACTGTCTAGCTGCTGTACCCCAGGCACTGGGTCATTGTGGGTTCAGATGAAGAAAATAATCTGGCTGTGCTTCTTCCTAAGGGCATGCTTGTTCACTGTGTATAGAAAGGGCCATAGAGAGGGCAGAATGTTATACCATCATTGCTGTGGTGTCTTCCATACATAATTAGATGAGGGCATCATTGGTGATCAACATCATGAGTGATGGGTGACACTGGAGTTGCTAGGGATTCTGTGCATCTCTCAATGTTGTGTTGCACACTTCATTAGCTACCTTTGTACTATCTATTTTGTCGCTTAGGCTGCATAGGAGTGTGATAGTGCTATCCTCACATTAGCCCAGGTGTTGTAGTGGCCACCAATACAGCAGATCCATGAAACCAGCCTGTGTGTCAAATAGTATTTTAGATGAAGACTACTAAACTTTTTTCAGAATCTGAACAGGACTGCGGCCTTCTGAGCTAAACACCGTCACTTGAAGAGCCCACCACTGGGGTATCGTCCTGTCACAGCTGAGTGGCATGTGAGGAAAGAGGGAGGGTGGCCATTGAAGAAGAAATGTCCACTTCATCCCCATTCAAATGCTGAGCTTATTAAGAGTTCCAGTGTAATATCACTAGCCCATCAGCTCATGGTTGTATATGTTATACTGTGTCCCAGTGTAGGCCTGAAGACAACTCTAATTCAGGGGATACACCAGTCATTCCACTTGAGGGACAGTCTGCTCCATCTGATGGACACCTTTACAGGGCATTTGCTTCCTCTTTTATATATCTTTTAAAACGCAAATGAATTAGCTTTCTTAAAATATGCAGACTGTAATTTTGACTCTGTGCAGCTCTTAAAATACTAACTGTACAAATTGCAAAAAGGACTTCACAATTGTATCAGCTCCTTTCCCTGGGGACTAGTGTGATGACCTAGAGAAGAGACAGATGAAAATAAAATGTGACATTTTGCATGGTAAATATTTGAAAATTGATGGGGTTATATTTAGCCCAAGGATAGGTACTGCTGCAAGTATTATCACCAATCCCTAGTTTATGCAAGCAGAAAACACCACCAGGGGGGATGTTAGAATGGATCTATACAATGAAAACTAGGGCACAAGAGATGTAGCCAGACTGTGCTGATTCAGCACATATCTGGCGCAGCTAATATGTCTTAGTGTATTTGTGTATGAAATGTACAGCAAACGTGGAATGATGGGTATCTGGGCTTCCGAGGGCACATTCATAGAAACATTAAAATGATGATTTCCCTTGAAAGAAAAATCACCTCTAATTATCTGTATCTAAAGGACAGACCCAAAGGAAAACATGCCACTTGAATTGTGTATATAGGACAGAATATGCAGTTGAATTAGATTTTTGTTTTTATTTTGCAAAATTCTTATTCTTGTCTCAGCCCAAACCACTTTAAACTGGCAAAGCAATACTTAAGGGTCAGTATTATCTCAACATCACTATTTGTTTTCTTTTGCTCTTTTTAACCCTTTGCCTTTTACACACTTCTTATTCTTCTGACAAGCAGCCTTATCTCCCATCTCCACAACCACACAAAAGTAATGGATACTTTTGTCCTTGCAGGAATTGACATGTGAGATCAAAGCAGGCAGGAAAGATAAAGTACAGGAGACTTCAGCAGTGATCCAAATATTTTATATGCACTTTTGATAACAGCTTGGAACCACAGGAATAAATTTACCTTACTTGCCTAAGGGAGCCAGAGGATCCGGCTATGTGCGCCATCACATTCCTTATGCCAACTTAGATGGCCAGGCTCTTAATAGTCACTTCACACATTTCATGTTACTGCGTACTATTCAATTTGGGGAGAGGTAGTGTTTATCTTCAAATGTTAAACACAAATACGACAAAGGGATTTAGTATTTTAAATCTTGCATGTACACAAATCAGAGGCTCTAGCTTCCTGTTGAGTGTGACTTTGTTGGCAGATATAGGTCCATTCCTAAGTAATTGCCACTTGGTGCAGATACAAGGCTTGAAAAGCACAAAAAAGTGAAATAGGAAGTAAGAAAGAGTGTCGTTCTTCTACCGTTCAGTGCTATGTACTGTTAATGGGGAGACAAAGGGAGCCAACCTGACCATCTCATCATGAAGGAAGTGGGATCAAGGGCTTCACCAGCACCACAGAAGCCCTCAAGTGCACCATTGCACCCATGGGTGCCACAGCCATCCAGGAGTTAAAGATATAATAAATCTAGGTTTTAGTTCTATTTTCAGTTGCAAGAAGGATCTTGGTATATGGCAGGCACCTCCAAACTTGGCCCTCCAGATGTTTTTGGGACTACAATTCCCATCATCCCTGACCACTGGTCCTGTTAGCTAGGGATGGTGGGAGTTGTAGTCCCAAAATATCTGGAGGGCCGAGTTTGGGGGTGCCTGGTATATGGGGAAGTTAGTTGTTAGAAAATGTAACTAGATGAATATTTACACTCCAGCATTGTTGTCTGAATCTGGAGCAGCTTAGCTGGAGCTGAGTGACACAGAGCACCATCCCAGGTTGGTCTAACATTGGGTTTCCCAGTGTTTCAGCCCTCATATTTATACTATTGCCTTACACTAGTTAGTGCATTACTCACACCCACCTGAGTATGCATTATTGGGCCTAACATTGCTTAAGTATTCCTGAGGGAAAGGGAGTTCTACTGTAAATGGCTCTGAACTAAAAGCAACAGTGTGAGCCAAACTCTAGACATCTGTAAAAGGTAACTAGTCAGCTAGTTTCAGCCCTTGATCCTCACAGTTAGTGTATTGCAGACCCAGGCAAAGTGAGCCTGCGAAGGTCAGGGTGACCCATGGAAAGAAGGAATAAAGACATTACAAACCAAATTGGGATTACAGAGGCCACAACTTTATTGATTACAGATACAATCTGGTCTCAGTTTAGGCACTGGGTGTCTATCCTGAATCAACCAACTCGACCTGCTGGCTGTTTGTTTCATCAGGAGTGATGGAATAAACCCACAGCAAGGTCAGATAACCTGCTCGCCTGCTCACCTTCGAGTGGGGTGCATCACAGCATTAAGGGAGGAAGGCTGGGATGTTCAGTGTCAACTGTGCTGCTCAGTACCAGCACAGCCTGCTTTTATGTCCAGTTGCTGGACCTGACTGAAGCCAGGGACTACTCCCTTGCTTGGCTTTGATAGGCCAGTTTGAATTTGCAATTTGCAGGGTGAGTCCCAACCTAGCGGCCAACAGAAAAGCTGATGTCATCCGTCAGCTACAGTATGTGCGAAACTGATCCTCAGCGGCCACACTAGGCTGCGATTTCTGCTCCTAATTATCCAGTAAGTGGTCTTTGTTTCTCATACTTTACCAGCCATGTAACATTCTGCTATATTCTACTGAATAAATGCTGACATGCTGAGGTTCATATTAGCTGATATGACCATAGGTTACAGTTGTAAAGCAATGCTAGGACCAGGCCTGTTGGGCCATATCCCAAGGCACCAAGGGGAAATCTGATGGCATCACACACTGTCTCCTTGTCACACAAAGATATTTCACAATTTGACACGACAGCAGAAGGCATTTAGGCAGCCACCTGTCAGGTGCACTCTAGCTGCATCCTGCACTGAGCAGGGGGCTTAACTAGGTGACCTCCAAGGAACCTTTCTAATCTCCGATCCCATACTTGGGCCATGAGGCTATCTACACACCTCAAAAAGCTGACACCTAATCAGTCAGACGTCTTGTATTTCTGTGACGAATGAAAGCAGTCATAAAAACAGGGCAACTGCACAATAAAATGTGGCAAACCCAGAAATTATTGTAAACTTCCACCCACTCCTGATTGTGCAGACACCATAAATTGCCTGATGGTCAGCAAATGATAGATTCCACAAATTATCTGAGAGCATTCTGGTACTTAGGTGGATTTTCAAGAGTACAAATGTACCTTAAGAGACAAATCAATCTTCAGCGAGTTCTGCAAACACAAGCTACACTTACTTTATCCATTAATGTATGCTGAAGAACTCTGAGCACACTATGGATCAGGCAAGCAACCCAACACATCCTGGGGCCCAAGAGGCATTTGTGTTCCGGGCTAAAGGAATGGTACTAATCTCTTGACTGATTAAACTGCAGTAGAACAGTCTTATAACTGGAAAATTCCTGGCAGAAAACTTTTACCCAATTGATTCAATGTAATAAGCATGTGCCTGAAAAAAGGGGAAAGGCAGATTTTCCCCTTGGGGACAATATATATTTAATATGCAGTTAGGGCATATAGGTGAGCAGGAAAAATTCATGAGCATTAGCAAAAGGTGCTTCCGATCATGTATAATTGTATGTGAAGATCTCAGTTCAATCATCAGCAAGGTGAAATTAAGTCATTTTATATTTAGAAAAGCTTACATACTGTTGCTTACATTGGCCTTTACTTATTACTGACGATGACTTTTTATTAGACATACAGCAACTATCCCTGCATGCATTTATTTTATTCTCGGCAGATGTATGGGGGAGAAATATTTATAACAATAAATTGAGGAGGCGAGAGGTAAAGTTACATGGATTAACTCAGTGCTGCTTGTTTGGAAAACAGGCTGAAGCTGTGCTAAAAGCAGTTGCAGGGTTTTTAAAATGCATATTGATTATAGAGGGCAGTCTTCTTGGAAAATTGAAAGAAGTGTGGTGGCTTTTTTTGTGAAGCTGCTGTCTTTAAAGACTGACATAGATAAATCTGTATTAATCAAAGTGCAGCCTTTTGAAATGGTGGGGCCCCTCCAAGGAAAGCTATGTTTCTTCCTGATTTCCTACTATGCTCTATTTACACTGCCATATCCTACATAAGAGCACACAGAGAAAATGATTCAAAGTAAAGACACAGAGGAACAAAGAAAGTAAAGACACAATGGTCTCTGTCTCCATGACTTTAAACAGGATAGGAAACCTGGGGGCTACTAGATGTTGTTGGCACCACAAGCCCCCAGCATCCCTGACCATTTGTCCATGCTGACTGAGACTGGTGTGTGTTGGAGATCAACTATGTCTGGGAAGGCCGCAATTTCCCCACCCCAACTTAAACTAAAGCATTGTGAATGAGTCATGGACTTGCATACCATCACAATTTCTACATTTTGGTTTGGAGAGCAAGCACTAGCTGAACTTTCACTGTTGGAAGCAGGAGTCTCTGGCAATCACAAGTTGGGAGAGTGCTGTGTTTCTCACAACAGGACTATGCAAACTGACGTTTTGATACAGGAAAATAAAATGATGGTGTGGGTATATTCACATGGAAACTGTATGAAAAACCACAGGTTTATGATCTCAGAAAAAAATCCACTGATGGAAAAAAGCAGCATTTTGAGCTGAAATTTTACTACAACACTTGGAATACCAGCCCCAAACTGTTTAGTACTTAGTCATACAGAATCCATGCTTCCGTTCAGTGGCAGCGGGAGGGTGGAAGAAGAGGAGAAAGACTTTCTCCTTTTCATTCCTTTCCCCATCGCCAGTCGTGGCAATGACAAGGAGATCTTCAGATTGGTGTTGGTGCTGACGTTTAAAGCCCTAAACGGCCTCGGTCCAGTATACCTGAAGGAGCGTGTCCACCTCCATTGTTCTGCCCGGACACTGAGGTCCAGCAACGAGGGCCTTCTGGCAGTTCCCTTGCTGCGAGAAGCCAAGTTACAGGGAACCAGACAGAGGGCCTTCTCGATAGTGGCACCCGCCCTGTGGAACGCCCTCCCACCAGATGTCAAAGAGAGAAATAACTACCAAACTTTTAGAAGACATCTAAAGGCAGCCCAGTTTAGGGAAGCTTTTAATGTTTAATAGGTATTTTAGTGTTGTTGTTGTTGTTGTTGTTATTATTATTATTATTATTAGGGTGAGCTGTGAAAGAAGGGGGAAGTTTTGGGCAAACCGTGGGAGAGGAGTTTTGGGACAACTGTGAGGGGATGGGGACTGGCAACAGGGTCAGAATTTTGGTGGGTAGGCTGGGGTGGAGAAGTTGAAGGAACTGTAAGGGGATGGGGAGTCAAAGGATCTGCAAGGAGGCAGTGAAGGCAGGGGTGTTGCATCCTGTTTTTCCACCTTAGGTCTGCTTCCTGCCCCATCTCACAGCCTCACCCCACCCACCACTTCCACCACAAGAACACGCCGGCTCTCGCAGAACTCAGTGGGAGCTGGAGTATTCTGCAAAGTGTTGCCACTCAGCTTCTCCATCTGAGGGTGAGGAAGACAAGGGGCAACACCACCCAACAGAACACCTCCCTCTCACGGCTGCCAGCCGAAGCTGGGAGGTTGGAGCACTGCCTCTTGCACTTCCTCTGCATGAAGCAGGCACTTCACCCCACCTCACAGGCTGTCTGTGTGAGGGGATGGGGGTTGAGAGAGGTGTAAAAGGGGTGGTGGCAAGGGGAGTCAGCGGGATGGTGAGCAATGCAAGCAGTGGCAGCAGCCCATAGTGTGTGTGAGGTGGGGGGAGAGGGAGAATGATAGGTATGTAAATTTCAAGAAATGTTACTGTTACACCAAAGTAATGCAAGACAATTACACTGTTTATACCATACCCCATGGAGACGGAGATATATCTGGTAGTCATTTTTAGAGGAAGTTATAAAAAAGAATAGAGGCTATAATAAATATTTGATCCTTCTGTGCTATTTTTGGCTTATTTCAAAGATTAGGAAATGGGTGGCAACTGATTTTTAGTTTACTAGCAGCTACAAACGTGTTGATCTCCAAACCAACAGAAGACATAAAGCTGCAGTGTTTTGCTTGTTTAGATAAGATATAGGTACTGCGTAGGTGACAAACCTGACTTGTTAAATTTAAGGATGTTGATGCCATTTGTAAAGGCCATAATTCTATGAGGGAAAAATCACTCTAAAATTGCTCTGAAGTGGACCAGTGCAGCTTCCTTTCTGTGGGGAATTCATAATGTTCCTCTCACACATTTTCAGTGTGTCATAAACAGGAAGCATGAAGAGAAAATTAAAATCAATCTCCCAATAATATGATAACAGTGTACACCTATGCAAGCCTACTGAGCATGGTGAAATGCGATCCTGAACAAACAGGCAATGCCTTATATTGCATGGAAAGTGAAACTAGAACTAGAACTGAAGAATGTCTGAATTTGTGAATTTGTGGTTGCTGTATAGTCATTGTTAGACAATAAAAGAGCTGCTGTTAATCTACTGCAGATTCTGACATTCATTAAGCACTTTGAAGTAAGCCCCATTGAGTTCAATCATACACACTTTCAGAAAAGTGTATACAGGACTGCAGCCTAAATGGCAAATTTGCTTTTGGAAGGTCATTAGAGGTGATAAGGCAGGTTACAGAGCTTTAAGCAAATCACTTGATGTACTTTCTAAATGCAATCAAATTAATTATAGATGCAAGAGGCCATATCTTCTTCAAATTCATTGTTCTAACTCATTTGCTGCATTTCTACCATCCTTCAGTCATTCATAATGATTTAAGATATGCCAGCTCTAAGTACTGTATGTAAATTCTCATAGATGTGGCATCAAGCAACCATTGGTAAGATTCACTGTACCTTTTTACGCTTAAGTGTATAATTACTGCACACAGAAAATATGCTATGAGCTACCTTTGCATGTCCATGAAGAAAAAATCATATTATGTTTTTATAATATTTGTCACACAGAGAGTTATTTGCCCAAAATGACTTTAACTGCTTTTTTAAAAGTATTTTGCTACTAATGGCATGAAAAGGGTGATTACTTTAAAACTTATTCAAATGATTGCTTAGCTGTCACTCTTAGGGGTTGCTGATATTCCTATTCAGTCATCTTTTCTTACCATGAAAGAGATGCATCTGCATTTCTGAAAAGGATGCAGAATAAGCTAATGAGAAAGCCATTTCTGACCCCATGGGGGAAGAGAGGGGGTTGCGGTCTTGCCCCTCCCCCCAAGCGCGGGGGCTGGCCTGCTGCCCCCGCGAGAGTTGGGGGAATCCCTGGGCGTGCCTTCCACCCGTCCGCCAATCGGCGGGCTGGGGGAGGCGTGGCCTTGGCATACTTAAGGCCAGGCACGCCCAGGGACCACCCTCTTCACTCCTGGCCAGCTGAGTCATCTTTTCTTACCATGAAAGAGATGCATCTGCATTTCTGAAAAGGATGCAGAATAAGCTAATGAGAAAACTCATGCAAATTGCAAGCCAATCAATGTGGTTCTAATTCCCAGCAAATGGCAAGGTACATTTAAGAGATTTGGAGAAAAAGAAAGCATCTTAGTCATGAACCATGAATTCCTCGTAGCACTTTTGACACTTGTTGAAATTTATAGTCAACAAGGTGATTCAGCAAGCTGCAAGCTCTCAGGCTAACTTTTAAATACTGCTATGCTCCAGTAGCTAGATTTCTTTTCCATTATCAAGGGCTAAGTTGAAGATGCCAGTATTGAGGAGCCAGGTTTCAGATGGTGACATCTCAGACATCAGAGTAATTTCACCAGTGAAGCAGATAAAGGAACTGAAGAACTGTCATTGATTGTTGTAGTGCTATCACAAATATTAGTGTGAAAAATTGACAACACCAGGGACAGTCAAGTGAGGAATATGCTCAGTGCCATAATTGCTGCAGCTTGTTTGTCATCATTATTCAGCCAATGTTAGCCTTAACTCAGTGTGAAGGAGTCAATCTGTATCAGAATTTAAACATGAGCTTAGATTTGAATGGATGTTTTCCATCCTATAGACTCAATAAAATATAAGCACAATAAAATATATAGGCAAATCCCTTCTCCAAAGACTGACTTCACTCCACACTGAAGCAACCATACATGCACACACACACACACACACACACACACACACACACAATGCTCAGTGCTACCCGTCCCCAAACCCCAACAAGAATTATGTTCACGAACATTCACAGAACACAGACAAAACCCGAGCCTCCCATTTCCACTGCCCAAAAAGGTCCCATTGAACAGAACAGGACCATTTTGCAGTGGAATCCACAGAGATAAACACAGCCCAGCCCAGATACATTTATTATTTCCCAAGCGTTTCTCTATCAACTGCCCCTCCTGCTGTCTGCAGGGTGTGTGTGTGTGTGTGTGTGTGTGTGTGTGTGTGTAATGAATAGACTGAAATAAGCATCCAGTGGCCCACAAGGCATGTGTGGTAGGCTGTGTCTAGCTTGGTACAGACCTAGTACAGAAAATTTCCATGTCAGCTGGGCGAAATGAATAGGAAAATAGATACTTTTTATTTCACTAACTCCCCCTCAAAGAATGAGATAAGAAGAGAGCAGAATGAATAAGACATCCAGTTGCCTTTTCAGGAAGAAACAAAAAGCAGAGGTTTGTTAAAGTTGAGTATGTTAGTGGTTATTGCATACTACAACTCTCCAGGTAAAAATAATTTGAATAAAAAAATTGCACATCAAAGATGTGTTGACAATTCTGCAGTGGAATATTAATATACACTCATGCTGAAGTTCAATAAATGAATGTTTCTTTTCATTCAGGTCTATTCAGAACTAACAAAGTGAGGAAATTAACTCACTGGATACATTTCTTCAAGATCTCCAAATACTCTGTTAAAACCAGGAGAAGTCAGAGGTGGCAGGGATGGAGAGGCAGAAAACTGCACATGTAAAAAAAGGCCAGTCCACAATTACTTACCCTTGTTCGATTTACTTGTCCTAAGCTGGATCATTTGACCCTGGGAACTGTTTGATTTCATCCCCATTGCTTTAGTGGACACATTCTGTATATTAACTGAACCCCACACTGTGTATTCAAGCATTTTAATTGCTTTTCCTCTTGGGGATTAGAGCATATACTGCAACCTTTAAGAAATCATGTTAGGAGTCAGTGCCCTCAATTTTGACAGATTCAGTGGTGATTATGAAATAGGGCGACATTTCATTAACAACTCTTAAACCATCGACCTTGACAGTGCAGTCTGGGGACAAATGTAGCTAATTTAATTGTGTAAGAATGATTTAAATTCACTTCAGTTCAATCATATTATCAAGAGAAGGTAGGCAGGACTAATTTGCTACAAAATTGTAGGAAGGTCCAATACCACACAAAAGATTTTAGTGTGTACATAACTTTGCTATCTTTTTTAATCAACTGTAGACCATACCACCCATTTAGGTACTTAACGAGTTATTAATATTATTGTTTTGTTGTCACTGATAATGAGGATTCTGCAAAAAAATTAAACTTTAAGAAACAGTGGCCAAACAATGGTGGGCAAAAATCCTCATTCAGCAGAGCAAGTATCTTGAGCATACACAGCCACACGCTCAATGGATTGGACCAAAAGACAGACAAGCAAAACACCACTGGTACAATGGGGGCTTCCATACCTCCTTTCCCACATTAGAGCCCACAATGCACACCTACAAGCTGCTTCTGGGGGTCAAAAGACCCTACAGAACACTGTTTGATAGAGCATGGTTGGTGGCTGCAACAGGAGAAAATAGCAGGGCAGACTTAGGCAAGCAGAAGTGCATTTCTGCAATTATCTGGGTCCAAGTCATTATCTATCATGGAACTTTTAACTCCCACACATTTTAGTGGGCCAGCTGCCTATATACATTTATTCATTAATCAAATGTATAGACTGCCCTTCCTTAAGCAGCAATCACAGGACAGATCCCCATACAATTTCTAAAAACATGATGTTGAAAAACAACTACACAATGCCAATGAGATAAAATCCAACAGAAACTACAACCAATCAATGTGAAGACCTTAAGCCACAGTTAGAACCAAAACAAGAACTCAAATCCTTCCAAAGGCCTGAGAGAAAATGTGTTTAAACCAGGTATCATAAACTTAGAATCATAGAATCATAGAATCATAGAATCATAGAGTTGGAAGAGACCACAAGGGCCATCGAGTCCAACCCCCTGCCAAGCAGGAAACACCATCAGAGCACTCCTGACATATGGTTGTCAAGCCTCTGCTTAAAGACCTCCAAAGAAGGAGACTCCACCACACTCCTTGGCAGCAAATTCCACTGTCGAACAGCTCTTCCTGTCAGGAAGTTCTTCCTAATGTTTAGGTGGAATCTTCTTTCTTGTAGTTTGGAACCATTGCTCCGTGTCCACTTCTCTGGAGCAGCAGAAAACAACCTTTCTCCCTCCTCTATGTGACATCCTTTTATATATTTAAACATGGCTATCATATCACCCCTTAACCTCCTCTTCTCCAGGCTAAACATGCCCAGCTCCCTTAGCCGTTCCTCATAAGGCATCGTTTCCAGGCCTTTGACCATTTTGGTTGCCCTCCTCTGGACACGTTCCAGTTTGTCAGTGTCCTTCTTGAACTGTGGTGCCCAGAACTGGACACAGTACTCCAGGTGAGGTCTCACCAGAGCAGAATACAGTGGCACTATTACTTCCCTTGATCTAGATGCTATACTCCTATTGATGCAGCCCAGAATTGCATTGGCTTTTTTAGCTGCCGCGTCACACTGTTGGCTCATGTCAAGTTTGTGGTCAACCAAGACTCCTAGATCCTTTTCACATGTACTGCTCTCAAGCCAGGTGTCACCCATCTTGTATTTGTGCCTCTCATTTTTTTTGCCCAAGTGCAATACTTTACATTTCTCCCTGTTAAAATTCATCTTGTTTGTTTTGGCCCAGTTCTCTAATCTGTCAAGGTCGTTTTGAAGTGTGATCCTGTCCTCTGGGGTGTTAGCCACCCCTCCCAGTTTGGTGTCATCTGCAAATTTGATCAGGATGCCCTTGAGTCCATCATCCAAGTCGTTGATAAAGATGTTGAATAAGACCGGGCCCAAGACAGAACCCTGTGGCACCCCACTAGTCACTCTTCTCCAGGATGAAGAGGAACCATTGATGAGCACCCTTTGGGTTCGGTCAGTCAGCCAGTTACAAATCCACTGAGTGGTAGCATAGTCAAGTCTACATTTTACCAGCTTCTTTACAAGAATATCATGGAGCACCTTGTCAAATGCCTTGCTGAAATCAAGGTAGGCTACATCCACTGCGTTCCCTTCATCTACCAGGCTTGTAATTCTGTCAAAAAATGAGATCAGGTTAGTCTGACATGACTTATTTTTCAGAAATCCATGCTGACTATTGGTGATCACAGTATTCCTTTCTAGGTGCTCACAGACTGTTTGCTTAATGATCTGCTCCAGAATCTTCCCTGGTATTGATGTCAGACTGACTGGGCAGTAATTATTTGGGTCCTCTCTTTTTCCCTTTTTGAAAATAGGGACAACATTTGCCCTCCTGCAGTCTGCCGGGACTTCGCCTGTTCTCCAGGAATTCTCAAAGATGACTGCCAGTGGTTCTGAGATGACATCTGCCAGTTCTTTTAATACTCTTGGATGCAGTTCATCTGGCCCTGGAGACTTGAATACATCTAAACTAGCCAAGTATTCTTGTACTATCTCCTTAGTTATTCTGGGCTGTGTTTCCTCTGCTGAATCATTTGCTCCAAATTCTTCAGGTCGGGCATTGTTTTCTTTATCGGAGAAGACTGAAGCAAAGAAGGCATTGAGGAGTTCAGCCCTTTCTGTGTCCCCTGTTTGCATTTCACCATTTTCTCCTCTGAGTGACCCCACTGTTTCTTTGTTCTTCCTTTTGCTACGAACATACCCATAAAAGCCTTTTTTGTTGCTTTTAACCTCTCTAGCAAGCCTGAGTTCATTCTGTGCTTTAGCTTTTCTGACTTTGTGTCTACACGTGCTGGCTATTTGTTTGAATTCCTCTTTGGTGGTTTCCCCCCTTTTCCATTTTTTGTACACATCCTTTTTTAATCTTAACTCAGTTAAAAGTTCTTTAGATAGCCACCCTGGCTTCTTTAGGCACCTTCCATGTTTCCGTCTCATTGGTATTGCCTGAAGTTGTGCTTTTACTATCTCCCTCTTAACAAACTCCCAGCCATCATGAACTCCCTTTCCTTTTAGTATTACTGTCCATGGGATCTCACCCAGCACTTCCCTAAGTTTTATGAAGTCGGCTTTCTTAAAGTCAAGAAATTGAGTCCTAGTATGCTTGGCTGCTCCTTTCCGCTGTATAGTAAACTTCAGAAGAACTTAGTAAAGTTGTGGCAATCTGCACCTCCAGGAGGAATGAATGCCACAGGCAGCGTGCTGTTATAGAGTAGGCCCCACCCTGTATCACATAGCAAGCCACGATCAGTGCAGGAGAGTGAACAGGGCCCCTCCCCTAGCAATATTAGGGCCTGGGCTGGTCTATAGAGGAAAAAGTGTGTTTTCTAACATGTCATGCATTTTAAGGTGCTTAAGTATCATTATTTTTTTTAAAAGGTATTTCAGTTTATATATTTACAAGAAATTGCACAGTAGCTCATACTGAAAAATATTGTTATTACTACAAAAGATTGCATGATCTGACATGGGAATACAGAAGGCGACGCCATAGCACATCTTCAAGAAATTAAAAGAATTTTTTTAAAAAATAGAATGAAAACTCATAGATTATACACAAATTTGTTGTCTGCGTTTTTTCACTTGATTTAGGGCGAATCTGATGCGCTGAATCCAAAAATCACATTGGTTTTGCTCAATCAGGTCAAGTTTTTGAGCTATGGCCACATGTTTTTTTTAACATTTTTGTTCACATGTACGCTTGTGTGGAGCATTTTAGAAGAAGTTGGTGGGGGTAAAATGCCATGTCGAATAATTGTTTTGATTGGAAATGATTATTTTAATGACAAGAAGTATTCAGGTCCAATAGTTCTGGGTGATTATGTTGAAAAGGGATCAGTTTGAAGTCATAAAACCTCAAAATCTTCCATAAATTGGTGCGGCAAAGCATAAAGTTATTTTGGTATTAAACTTGGTGACCAGGATAAAGCTTGGGTGCCACACATGGTGTGAAAGGCATACACCAAGACTCCATGTGGGTGGACCAATGGCAAGAGGAGTCTGAACTTTAGAATTCCCATGGTTTGGAGGGAGCCGACAAACCATGTCACTGACTGCTACTTCTGCGCTGTTGATGGAGACCAGGTATCAGGGTCGCTGGGACGCAGTCATGATGGCTGTTTACTGTTGGACTCTGGAGAGAGACCTCCCTGCCGCTGAGCATTCCAGGAGTTCCAAGAAACGGAAGTTCAAGCCCTGAAGTTTGAAAAATGGTGAAGCGACATGCAATTTACGTGTACCTTTATCAATGCCCACCATTCAGTTTACAGTAATTGATGTTTCTATCAGGTAATCAATATATGTTGTTGGGAAAACATTTTTTCTCTTAAAAAGATATTTAGGATGATATGTGTTGACAAAAATCAGCTGATAATGCCACAAAAATGTAATTGATTTTGTCACAAGATCTGATTTTTTTCAAATCAACATAACACAAAAACCTGACCTGATGGAGAGAAACGGATGCCATTTCCTGATTCAGCAGTGCAAAAATATCCTAAATCAGTTGTAGAAATCTAGACAACATTCAAAAAGTAAAAAAAAAGTTGCCCAGTGTTATCCAAGCAATGCGCGGAAGAATAAAATACTGTAACATAATCACACCCAAAATGTTGATGTATATGTACATGTTCTAACAATAGAACACTATTGCATCTTTTTTATGAAATCTAGTGAGATTGGATCAGTGACCCTGATCACCACACAATTTGCTATCTGATAGAAGGTGGAAACAAGCTCAAACCCCAGTTCTAGTACTCACACAAGCAAAAATAAACTGCATGGTCATTCTTTATGAAAGGGAAAATGGCTAGTCATGTTTTAATCAAGCCCTTTGTGCTGTAGAAAGTGGTCATCACGCGATATATTCTCTATAGATTTCAAATGCACAGCAGGACGTTGTTAAAAAGAAGTCACCTTGATTTATTTCCAATATGTTATTGTTTTAGTGAAATTGGTTCTAAGATATGTTCAAAGGGAATAATAAAGTATGTATTTTGGACACAGCAAATCACCAAAGGAATGTAAACTTTGTGTGGGAGGACTTTAATGAATGAACTAAGCTTTGATTTTTCACCTGTGAACTAATATATTAAGACCAAACTGAAATACACCACCAAATAAATATGAAATATAATAATAAAGCAAGTAGAAATTGGAAGATTGGTATCCTGGGAGATTTTCAGGCAATTCTCTTAGCTTTAACTGTATAAAAAATAAAGTAGGGTTTGGTGGTGATTGTTTTCCAACTAAAAAACAATAGGCAGGAATAACTGTAAAATTTAAATTGGAAATAGGGGTTTTTGTCGCAGTCAGCTATGGGACAAGTAATGTGGTCATACTGGAGCTGCTTGAAAAGCTGTCCATAGCAATCATAATTTATTCCTGCATACATAAAAATGTAAGGCTGTCATTACACAGCCCCCATTGGAGGATCTGCAGTGCCGCATCACAATATTGCATTACAATCACAGCATCAGAAGAAACGAGAAACTGACCAAGCAACCAATAAAATGGGAGTCAGTTCTTATCAAGGCCTAAGACTGGATGTGAAGTTTTTTAGAAAAAAACAAAACAACAACCCAGAAGTGAAGTTATTTGAGGTTGGTGAAGGGGGAGCAGACTGTGAATGTTGCCTGCATACTTTGGTGAGAAGATGGGGGTGGGGGTCTATCAGGATACATCATCTAATTAACATATATTTGCTTTCAAATCTTGTTGCTTTTATTTGTGTATGATTGATGACGGTTGCATACTGTTTTTCTGTACACTGTTTGGAAATTTTTTGATTAAGCACTTTATAAATTCTTCTGTGTAAAATAAAGAAATAGGTCACCTGAGTGGCCAGTTTGGATTGCTGTTTTTGTATACGAAGGTGTTATTCATTACAAGGAAATCCCATTGAATAATTGATGAAGAACAGATTTAGTAATTCATCTATGGGAAATAACACAGACTACTTTATTAATAAAGAGTTGTGGTGCTGACCAAGTAGTTTTCAGTACCTAGTCATTAAGAAATAAAACTCACCCTTAAGGATTCTATTTTTATAACGTCACTAGATATCATTGTAGTATCTGATTAGCTGACAAGGCAGCACACTGTAGCATCTGAGGCAGGCCACCATTTCCTGCATCTGCCACTGCTTCCCTTTCCTCTTTCTTCTCTGCCTGTTGTCCTTACCACTGCCTCCTTCTCCTTCTGTTGCTGCCTCTCTCCCCCTGCTCCCACTTCTCCCTGACATCACTGTTGCTGCCACCTCTCCTCTTCTCTGACTTGCAAATCACACCAGGGTAATCTGTGCCACACTCTGAGGAATGAGTCCTTCCTTCCTCAAAGCAATGCATTGTGGATGAAATGGTCCTAGAGATCATCTGTGCCTCTTCTTCAGTTTAACTGCCTAATGGGCTTTGCCACCATCACAGCAAAGTGGCAGTGGCACAGGCAATCTCCTTTCTCAGAGTGAGTGTTGAAAAAACTCCAGCCCTTGAAACCCTTACTTATATAGTTTCTATGCTTAAAGAAAGCTATGACTAAAATGAGCATCTTGATTTCACTACAAGGTAAGGGACCCCTGGATGGTTAAGTCCAGTCAAAGGCTGGGTGTGGCACTCATCTTGCTTTCAGGCCAAAGGAGCTGGCGTTTGTCCACAGACAGTTTTCCAGGTCATGTGGCCAGCATGACTAAACTGCTACTGGTGCACAGAGAACCGTGACAAGTGCCAGGGCGCGTGGAAATGCTGTTTACCTTCCTGTCGCAGTGGTACCTATCTATCTACTTGCACTGGTATGCTTTTGAACTGCTAGGGTGGCAGAAGCTAGGACAAAGCAATGGGAGCTCACCCCATCGCATGGATTCGAACAGCTGACTTTCTGATCAGCAAGCCCAAGAGGCTCAGTGGTTTAGAGCACAGTGCCACACACATCCCTTGATATTGATTCTACAATATGTCTCCAGTTTTGAGGTTAACATCTGCATCTTTCCTCCTGTACGAAATAAACATACCATAGACCGAGACAGCCCTGAGGCAGTTTAGGATGATATTTGTTGCTATGTACTGAAGTTCTCACCCTGGGCCAGCAGGGGGATACTGTAAATAGTTATGCAAATGAAGGATCAAAAAGTGACGTTCAGTGATTGGATAGTTTTAGAAAATGGCAACAGTTACATTGTTCTGGAGCTCTATATAAGCAGGCTGACTGAGCTCCTCAGTTTAGTTCTGTTCCAGCTTACAAAATAAAGAGCTGCTTTGGAGAAACCGCTGTGTCGTCTGCTATGTCAACCCACAACTTAACACTGGCGACAAAGGTGGGATCGATGGACATCAGAGCACAGCCAAATGCGGCCATCCTCTGAACTGAGCTGAATCACTGAGCTGAATCACAGAGCGAAATTACTGAGCGAAATCACTGGACAGAACCATTTCAGAGCTGACTGTTCTGGCTAGAGCACTGTGTTCCATCCATCGCCCTTCACACCGGCATCGGAATCATGGCTTCACTTGTGCCTCTACCGCCATTTGCGCCAGCCTCTGAATCATGGGACTCCTACCTCACTCGGTTTGACTGCTACCTCCAAGCCAACAAGCTGACAGCAGTATCAAAGGAACGGAAGCGGGGCCTATTCCTCAGCCTCTGTGGGCCTGAGGTGTTTGAGACGGCCCGAGCATTGGTTGCGCCTGAAGCAGTCCAGGCAACACCATGGGACACGATCCAAGAGAAGCTCCGCAACCACTACGCGCCAAAGCCGTCCAAGATTGCTGCCCGCCATGCGTTTTAGCACCGGAACCAGGCAGAGGGGGAGTCAATCAACAACTACACCACTGCCCTCAGACAGGCTGCAATGCACTGCGAGTTCCGAGACTTAGACGATGCCCTGATGGATCGAATCATCTGCGGGGTCCGGCACATCCATCTGCAACGGTGTCTTCTCACCAAGCCAGACCTCAAGCTACAGAAAGCCATTGAGGAGGCTGTGGCCTCAGAAGCTGCTGAACGCTCCGCCCAGGAGATCCGCAAGTCCAGCAGCCCGCGTCTTGTTAGGAAGCCAGTTCCAGTGCATCACGAAGAGGCCAGCAGTGATGAGGCATCCTCCAGTGAAGACGATGACGTGCACCAGACAAAGCAGGAGCGCAGGAAGTACCAACAGAAGTCCAAGGGCCAACCGGAATGTGCCGGCTGCGGAGGCAACCATTCCCGTGCCAAGTGTCGATTCAGAGACGCCATCTGTCGGAAGTGTTCCAGAAGGGGCCACATCACTAAGGTCTGCCAATCGGCTCCGTCTGACACCCCCCCTTCACCGACTCGCAAGTCCAAGTCTTCACTCCAGTCTGCCAAGGAAAGCTGTTTCGCTCTCACCAACTGCCGCTGCCCGTCTGGAACCACGATTGGCCAAACCGACTCGCCTACACGACGCAAGCTGAACGTCACAGTGCTCATTGAAGGAGCTCCATGTGACATAGAGATCGACACCGGGTCTGCCCTGTCCACCGTGTCTTGGAGCACCATCAAAAGACTGGTACCCAGAGTGTCCAAAAGGCAACTCGACTCTCACCGCATACACCTGAGAGACTACCAGGGAAACGACATTCCCGTGGTAGGCGTTGGCCGGTTCCGGATCGCCTTCAAGGATTTTTCGGGCCTGCTCCGGCTGGTGGTGGTCGAAGGTCAGCAGCCAAGCCTCCTAGGGCTAGACTGGTTTGATGCCCTCGACCTGGAAGTCCCCGGCATCAACTGCATCTCTAACGCAGAGACTGAGGGTCTGGTCAAAGACTTTGCCGAGGTTTTTGACGGCACTTTGGGGCAATATACTAGTACGCCCATCTCCTTTAGCCTTGATCCACAAGTCGCCCCCATCAAGCTAAAGCCACACCGGGTTCCCTTTGCTCTCAAGGCTAAGGTGGACGAACAACTGGACAAGCTGATCGCCCAAGGAGTTTTGGAGCCGGTTGACCACGCCAAGTGGGAAACCCCCATCGTCACGCCTGTCAAGCCAGACAGGTCGGTGAGAATCTGCGCTGACTACAAGTGAATGATCAACAAGGCACTTCAGCAGCACGCTTATCCGGTTCCTGTTGTCCAACACCTGCTGCATTCCCTGGGTGAGGGTAAGGTCTTCGCTAAGCTGGACCTTGCCCAAGCCTATCAACAACTGCCCATCGATGATGCCACTGCTGAAGCCCAGACGATCGTCACCCACCGAGGGACATTCCGTTGCCACTGGTTGCAGTTCGGGGTGAGTGTGGCTCCTGGCATCTTCCAAAGCCTTATGGAGCGTCTCCTGCAAGGGCTTCTGGGCGTGGTACCATATTTTGATGACGTCTTGGTGTCCGCAGACTCACACCAGCAGCTGTTCGAGCACCTCCGTGCCGTGCTGACCAGATTCCAAGAGGCCGGGCTCAAGGTAAAGAGGGAGAAGTGCCAGATCGCCGTTCCACAGGTAGAGTTCCTGGGCTATCTTATCGAGGCCTCCGGCCTTCACCCGACCACATCCAAGATCCGCGCTATCCAGCAGGCCCCCATCCCAAAGAACAAGATGGAATTGCAGGCATTCCTGGGGCTGCTGAACTTTTATAACATGTCCCTGCCCCACAAAGACATGGTGGCTGAGCCTCTTCACCGACTCCTCAGCACAAAGACACCTTGGTCCTGGGGTCATCGGGAGACGGCGTCCTTCAACGCGGTCAAGGCTCTCCTTTCATCGGACAGTGTGCTGGTACAGTACAGTGAATCCAGGCCGCTGGTCCTTGCCTGTGACGCCTCACCTTTTGGCATCGGCGCTGTCCTTAGTCACCATTTTCCAGAAGGAAGAGAAGCACCGCTCGCCTACTTTTCCAAGACACTATCTCCAACGGAATGGAATTACAGCCAACTCGACAAGGAGGCACTGGCACTTGTGGCTGGAGTGAAGAGGTTCCATGAATACCTCTACGGCAGGACTTTTGACCTCATCACTGACCACAAGCCGCTCCTGGGCCTCCTCGCCGGTGATCATCCAACTCCACTGGTCCTTTCACCACGCATGCTGCGATGGACTGTTTTCCTGGCTGCCTACCACTACCAGCTCGTCCATCGCCTGGGGAAATCAATGGGCCATGCCAACGGCCTCAGCCGTTGCCCTCTTCCAGCATTTGTGGAAGACCTGGCTCCAGCTTCATCGCTCCTCCTGATTGAGGATCTTCCGGCAGCGCCTGTATCAGCTGCCACTGTGGCCTCCGCATCTGCCCAGGATCACACCATCAGCCGTGTGCTCAACTGGATGTGGAGGGGGTGGCCACAAGGGCCTTTTGCATCGGAGTTCCAGCCCTTCGCAACCAGACAACATGAACTCTCGGCTCATCGCGGCTGTCTGCTGTGGGAAGACCGCGTCGTGATTCCCCAAAGACTCCGTCAACGCGTCCTGGAGGCTCTGCACGTTGGCCACCCAGGAATTGTCAAAATGAAGGCCTTGGCTCGGTGTTACGTCTGGTGGCCTAACATGGACGATGCCATCACTGCCTGGGTGTCTGCCTGTCAAGCGTGCCAAGAATCGAGGCCTGCACCACCGGCAGCTAAGGGACACACCTGGGAGACGTCAAAGACACCCTGGTTGAGGGTGCACATCGATCTGGCCGGCCCCTTTCACGGCCGGACCTTTATGGTAGTATGGTAGTGGTGGACGCCTATTCCAAATGGCTGGAGGTGGCCCTGATGCCCTCCACCACTATCGAGGCCGTTATCCAGGTGCTGCGAGGCCTGTTTGCGACGCATGGGTGTCCTGATGTCCTTGTCTCCGACAACGGACCGCAGTTCACGTCAGGCACTTTTGAGCGGTATCTTTTGGGACTGGGCATCCGCCATGCCCTAACGGCACCATTTCATCCATCCAGCAACGGGCAAGCGGAGAGGATGGTGTGCTCGGCAAAAGAGGCACTGGCGCGCCTGGACCAGAGAGACTGGCACGAGCGGGTCGCCGAATACTTGTTCGTGCAACACATCACCCCTCATGCGGCCACAGGGCTGAGTCCTGCTGAACTGCTTATGGGCCGCCACCTCAGGTCACCACTCGACCGACTGCACCCGGACTTTGCCGTGGCCGAACCCCCAGGCTGTGCCAATGCGCCACGGTCATTTGTTCCAGGAAACCAGGTCTTTGCCCGGAACTATGTGGGGGACATTCCTTGGGTGCCAGCCACAGTAGTGGGAGTTACTGGACCTCGCTCGTACCAGGTGGCACTCGAAGACGGATGCTTGTGGCGCCGGCACATAGACCAGCTTAGGTGCAGGGTTGGGGACTTGGACACTACTGTGGTGCCCCCCAACTGCACTCGTGGCTCCAGAAGAGACACTTACAGATGGCGAGGCTCCACCTACACCTCCCTCGCAAACTGCCAGCGTGGAGCCGAACCAATCCGCTTCAGAGGGTCTGCCAGACTTACCAGAGGCTCAGACCACTCCACTTGTGGAGGCTCCACCCACAGCAGCGGATCCAGGGGATTTGGTTTCAACGCCACCTAGGGTCGCACCACAGCCTCAGCAAGAATTGTGTGGCCCCCCAGACTTGGCTACCAGTCCCTGGCGGTCTGGCAGAGTTTCCAAGCGCCCAACTTATTTAAAGGACTATGTTGTTGGACATGTATCACTGTTGGTCTAAGTATGGGAAATGTAACCGATATGCTTTTGTGCCTAATTGAACCATTACGTGTAGTGCTGTATATAAGGAAACCATTACGTTTGTAACTAATGCCTTATCTCGGTGGGGAGGGGTGTTATGTACTGAAGTTCTCACCCTGGGCCAGCAGGGGGATACTGTAGATAGTTATGCAAATGAAGGATCGAAAAGTGACGTTCAGTTATTGGATAGTTTTGTATGCAAATGAAGGATCAAAAAGTGACGTTCAGTGATTGGATAGTTTTAGAAAATGGCAACAGTTACATTGTTCTGGAGCTCTATATAAGCAGGCTGACTGAGCTCCTCAGTTTAGTTCTGTTCCAGCTTACAAAATAAAGAGCTGCTTTGGAGAAACTTAACACTTGTATATGCATTTTACATCACCAATTATTATAGTTGTTCACTCTTTTGCTATTGTCCAAATAAAGATTGTTCCAAACACCTCCTTTGTACATGTCAGGCAGACCAGCTTCATTCCACAAATGGAAGTTGGTAAGAGTTGGGTGGAGGGACACCTCTCCTCGTCCACCACTATCCTGCCCCAGTCTAGTTCACAAGCTGGTTGGTTTGTACCTTAAGACTCCTTTAAGACCCTCAGATGGTAGAAGAATGGAATGTGCACATGATGATACATAAAATAAATAATGTAATGCATACTTATGCAAAGAAAAGTAAATCTGAGGCTCCCCTTCTGAACCATCTACATTTTTCTTTACTTTGCACTCCTTTTGTCAGCTTATTGATTCAAAGCATCAGGGAAAAAACAACTTTCAGCTCAGTGGTGTGCATACATTTCTATACCCTTTTACTAGGTTTTGAAGGAAACCTATTCAACAAATTTATTTCCCCCTTTCCTGTGCAATTTTTAAAATGGAATTTTAGACATTGTTTTGGAACTGTAACTGCTGCTTTTGGGTTTCTTAATGACCCAATCCCGATCAGTGTTTATTAAAAATAGAAAAGTTTTTATTTTTAGCAAGAAAGAAACAGCTGGCATGTATCGAAAGGAACAGTTGTTTTCTTTGTCATTCCATCTCTCTCTCTGCTCTGTTGCTGCAGCAAAATGACAGCTGCGGAAATGTAACTGGGCCAACCCTATTTTGGGGATATGCTGAACTCATAAATCCAGTCCTAATGAATCTGTCACTGGATTCGGAGATTCAATGGACGCCAAGAAGCCTATTTAGGATACTACTTCTGCTGTTATAAAAGGGATGAATACTCCCAAATAATATTACTGTAGTTTACAGAGAAACAAGACCCTGTCAGCACAGGTAAAATAGGCCAAAAGAAAATGTAAAATGTCACAGCAGAATAATACATCCTTCAAAAGCTCAAATGGCTCTGTCTTTTAAGGGATAGTTTATTTTAACTGGGATGAAATAGGAGGACAATATTATAGAGTAATAACTGCAATAAAAGGGCAAAATCTGTACAGCTAAGGTTGCCGTGCTGTGCACACTCCCTTTGAGTAAGTTCTACTGAGCATGATTAGTTTCAAGTAAACATATTTAAGACTTAACTGCACAGGCAGGATTCTTGAACAGAACAAAACTTAGCCAGACAATGATAAATAAGAAGCACTAAGTGAAAATCCAGACACAAACATTGTTGAGCTTTTGGAGAGGCATAGTTGTTGATCTCAAAAAAAAATGAAGTTTTTGAGCTATTTTTTAGGAAATTCGCCCAAAAATCAACACTTCCAATATCGGCTGCCATATGCCCAGGTTTTTCCAGACATTTTACCAATTTTCGGAAATTCTTCCCAGACGCTATTTCTGATGGACAAATCCCGGATATATCCTGACGTATGGCAGCCCTACACTATAGTGCTTTGCCCCATAAAGGGGAAGAAAGCATAAATCTGTATTTGCATATATTGTTTGCCATTTTTAATGTACACATGTTCTGCAGAAATGCCACACTGTAACAGTGTGGCCCTATTACTGCCATAACATGTAGCACATCTTCTGTCCTCAACCCAGGGGGCACCTCTGTACTAGAGATGCACATTCAAGAAGGAGGGAACAGCACTACTCTGCTAGGATGTGGAACAGGAGCAATTCGGCTCCCATGCACACCAGAATTAGTAAAATTTATAAATTGGACAAAGCAAGGTACTGAAGATATATGCATTCCACCGTAGATTTTTTTTTCTTTTTCCTTTTGCACAATGATCATATACAGTGATCATATACTTCCAAACTACATACAAGTAAGGCATAATATGCAGCTTCTCAAAGGAATGATCAGAATCCAGCAGAATACACTAATTTAAAGTCTTTTTACCTAAATAATGTGTAGTTAGGTTAACTGCATATTCCATTCAATTTCTTCTTACCATCTCTCAATGACTTTGTTCTCTGTACACTTCTTATACCCTTTGGTAAACTTTTAATTTTGAATGACTTAATGCTTATCTCCTACTTAGCCATACCAATCCATTTTTCTTCACAGGTCAGCATCTTCAAAGTCAGCATGGCAAATCCTTTTCCAATACTTTAGGTAGCCTTCTGACTTCAAAATATTGGGCACTGAAGTTGTGAGCTAAGTTGACCTGTGGTTTTCTAATATGATTCTGTGACTGACGCATTTACAGAGACAATTTTCCTCTAGAAAAACTAGGATGTCACTCAAAAATACCAGCGTTTTTTAAATTATCACCTTTTTCTGTTATAAAGTAAGGAGAATCATGTTAAGAATGCCTCACTATTGCCTTGAGTTATATTACATTATATAGCACTTCTAGCACTCAAAAGAGTTGAGTTTCTATTTACTCAAGTGGAGTAATTTTGTCACACCACGCTTCTTATAGATAAGTAGCTCCGTACCTAAAGAAACTCTTGAGTCGCTTATATTGCTTGTGTTACCCAGAATGTATGAGATTACCCATAAAAAATGTTTTAATTATATTGTTTGTTTTTCATATTGTATACCACTCAGAGATTTTTAAAATCTTAAGCAGTTTATAAATGTGTTTAACTCAATAAATAAATAAAATGGAGCAAAAGGAGCCCAGACCTTAAAGCAATATGAAATATTTGCATGAAACAACAGCTTTTAGCAGGAGAGCCCTATTTTATATTTTTAAAAAATCATTTCCTACTTCCCCTCCCCTCAAAAAGCAGCCCAAGCAGCATACAACAGTACAATACACATGTACTGAAAAAACAAAATACACAAAATACATTAAACCAACAAGAAATGCCAAGATTACAAAAACTGAAAAGCCACACTAAAGTAAAACCAAAATCTCCAAACAAATCCTAACTCAAGTCTATCTGCCTTTGACCAATTTCACTCACCCTTGACTGTTACTTGATGGCTGCAGCTTCATGTGGTGAACTGAAGGTGAGAATGTGTCATCGTGCTCTAAGTAGATCCTTCATCTCCTCAGACACAATGGAGTCAGTTCACACATTCAGCTATGTCAATATCCTGCTTAATCAAATGAGGTACATGACAGTGCAAGTCAGTCCGCCTGTGGATCATTAAAAATATTACCTCCAGATCAGAGCTGTGAAGCATACGTTTCACTTAAGTAGCAAAACTGTCTAAAGCAGGTCCTGATTTAAATCAACTTGTCTAGTGATTAATGTAATAGATTGTTATATGGGTCAATGACACTTTACACAACTATGTATCACCATCAATAGAAAAATGTGTGGCCTTTAGCATTATTTTAGGGGAACAAAAATGGCTGAGATTGTTTATCGTCATTTTGTCATTCTGTCTGAAATCAGGCTGTGACGAAAAGGCTAAGAAAAATATAATCCATTGGGTTAAGGCTATGCTACAGTTAATAATAATTTTTAGAGATGGGTTTTAGCAGTAATAAAAATGGAAACATGGGATTGGTGCCATAAAACCCGTCAAATAAATGCAAAAAGGACATAAACCTGAAAAAATAGCTTTCATATAAAACCTTCCAACAAGATAAAATGCAGCTTTTGGATTAAAAAAAAAAGTCATATCTCCTGCAACTTCCATAAATAATTCACTGCTAGCTTGTAAACAATGGAGAAGCACAGTATGAATGCCAAAGAGGGTCTTTATATGTCATAAAGCCACTCAAAAGTGCACTTGCTGCAGCAAGGCTGGCTGTGAGCTTTGATGTGCAGGAAAAGAAACTGCTAAGCTGAGGTCATCACTTAGTAGAAAACAATTTCCCTCATACGGAGAAGCAGACTTACTGCTGTGCTTCTGACACAGACAGATTGGATTTAAGAAACAAGACTGCATAATATGGGCTTTCAGGGGGAAAGAAATCTTGTGCGCACCTTATGAATGACCTGAAGTAGGCACAAAATAAATGACTGCTTGGAATAGCTCCAGGAAATTGACATGACTTTGGGGAAGGGTTGCCGTGTGGCCTGTTTACACTTTTCATATGCAATTGGCATGATTTACCTCCCCTTCCTTTAACTAAACCTCTTCCACAGAGAGGCTCTCCTTCCTGCCACTCTATTTGTAAACTGTCATGCCATTTTCGATTTTTGATTTCATATAACGGGCACAAAGATGATTTGCACACTGAAGTGGGTAAAAGAAGCCAGAGACCAAGAAAGAATCCAAGGACAAGCCTTGCAATGTTGCTGCTCAGATTTCTAAACTCCTGGGGCATATATGCAGCAGCACCCTACCCAGACATTAAACTGCCAACAGATGTAGTCAAGGCCACAAGCTTAGATGGGTATTAGGCAAATTCACAG
The DNA here is from genome assembly GCF_964252035.2 of Podarcis erhardii. NCBI lineage: Eukaryota > Metazoa > Chordata > Lepidosauria > Squamata > Lacertidae > Podarcis > Podarcis erhardii. The sequence goes on from NC_138508.1 coordinate 64,859,158, forward strand.
AGGGAAAGTCTGCACTTGGTTTGATATTCTGTCTGTGGCCACTAGTCACAATGGCTATTATGCAAACTACTAAATTCAAGCTATGAGTACCAAGTTTCCATATTTTCCAGGGACAGTCCCAGATTTACACAAGCCGACCCGGGTTCCTCTACTGCAGGAGGACTATTCAGCCCATCACACTTAAAATTCTGCTTCAAAACCTCCTGCTCATCATTGCATGGATGCAATTTAAGAAACCTGATGAAGGCTTCTTTTGCTACCGAATTAGATACGTAGAAGATACTTTGGTAGAAGATGCCACCAGAACTGAAACAATAAGCTTTACAGTGAAAATTATGTATACAGAAGAGAGAGCGTGGAGATTTAACAGAACCACATGACTTGACAGTGCTAATTTATGTAAATTTGGGGAAAACAGCAAAAGGTAGGTTAGGTCAATGCAGCTGTTTCTCTCGACTTCTTCAGAGCATTTTACATGGTTTTGAATTTGCATTTATTATTGCATTTCTAATCACAAGCCTCTCCTGGGCTTCTGATTAATATTTTCAAGATGTCAAAAGAGCTTCCAAAGTAATTCTTGTCACAGCCAGCTTTAAGTGCAATTCAGAAGCCTGCCTCAGTCTTTTACAAGTTCAAGGCTGAGAAGCTGTAAAATGTCAGTCACCGAAACTACCTCTTCAAGAAGACAAAAATACAACTGCTAACATTAAACTTGTATTAAAGAGTGGAGGGTATTTTTAAAAAAGAAACCAAGACTAATTGCCAGCTTCTTGTGAACACTATGTAACTCAGTAAAAAGCTCAGTTTTGATAATACATACTTTAAAGTCCGATAAAATTATTTTTTCCAGAGAGGGTAAAATATAAACACAAGTTTTCATCCAATCCTATATCCACTTACCAGGAAGTAAACCCAACTGAACTCAATGGGACTTACATCAGAGTAGACATGCATAGCCTTGCACTATAAAATACAAATACTTCACTTTTACAGTCCTATACAAATTACCTGAAAATTATTCATCTTATTTAAGTCACTGGAATTTATTTTTGGATATCAGCTATGGTGCCGCAAGGCAGCATGTAAGTGGAAGTTCTCACCTTGCTTGCTGTGTTTGGAGAGACCTCATGAAGCCCTTACCTGCAATAACAGGCAATGCAACTCTGCTTTCACATGGGAAATTCTGTCCCCAGTGATGACAAATGGACTCCATGAGGTTCTTCTGTCCTTGTTTCCACAGCTAGGAAATGGAGCATCTTTCCACTTCTCCAGGTGGAGGGTGGATAAGGATCATGTCAGCTCTCCTTACTCCCACACAGGCAAGTTGCATGTGTACAGGCTTGTGGTGCAATCAGGAACCCTGCAAAAGACAAGCTCCCCAATCACATAAGAAGAGTACATCTATAAATGTACTTACATAGACTCTGTTCAGAGAGGTTGATGGCATGGGCAGTGGGCACGACCATGCTCCAATTTGGTGTACAGCAATATGTTACATGGATAAAGCTCCTGAATCAAGCCTAGCAAATTTAAGGACAGGGTGGTGAGGCAACAGTCTTCTTTCATTCAAGTTAAAATTAAGTCTAAACCTTTCCTGAACTTAAAATAGTTCTTCTTGCTCCAGCCAATATTAAGTATTTTTAAACTCTTTGGTTTCAGTGGGACTTCTAAATTTTCTGGAGACCTCAAAATTCAGCAGGGGGGGAAATGCAATCAAGGTGTTTATCAGCAGCACTGCTTTTAATATCACTATAACAAAGTTCAATATTAAAAACACCCAACAGAAAATATAAATGTGCATGTATATTTCACAATTAAAAACCCACTTTTAAAGCAGCTGAAAGTTTGAAAAGCTTCTGAATAATTTGGAGGCTTTGAAACGACTGCATTGCATATTAAAAACTATATCCTGGCATTATGTGCATGGCATACAATATATACGCATGTCTTTACTGTATAGTGAATGGTTGGGTTTGACTAAATGTCTGCATTGTTTACATCATATGTCCCATTTCTAACAATAGCGCTTCACATTCAACCTTTTCAAGCGTCAATTTTTATTTCTACCTCGTTATAGCACTCCATCTTCCATATGAGTTACCAACCTGCTTTCACTTACTTTGTACATTGTTGTTTTGTTGCTTTTATATTTCCGAAAACTCCAGTTGATAAAGGTTCTTTTTAAAGTAAAAGGAAACAGAAGTGTAGGAGGAAACACCAGTGGGTAGGAAAGATACATGTCAACACTGTTCCTTTCACTCTTTTGGACTGTGCCACCCATGCGATTCCCTAAATTAGAGAGCACACACTGTACCCAGACTTGACTTGCAGGTTTAAAAAGAGAGCAGCCAGAACTGGTAGAAAGTCTTTTGTAGGATTTTTAAGCACCGTGGCACAACACTTGCTTCCCCAAAATGCTACCTTTGCAGCGCCAATGTATGACTTTACAGCGATGAGAAACCTCCAGTCCACGGGCAGAATGAGGCCCAGCAGGAGTCCAAATTTGGACCGTGATACCATTGTCCCCACTTCGTGCACACCCACTCCACACCTGGCGTCATATATGATGACATACATACATGATGTCAGGTTGGAGGCAGGTAAAGTCACAGCTGTGAAGGAATAATAGGGAGACTAAAAGTGCAGTCCCAATTGTTCTTTGGCAAGCACAGTTTGCATTCAACACCTTTCAAATTTGGCGCCAAACACAAGACCCAAGGGGATCGCTTCCACTCAGAAGCTGCCCATCAAAACTCCCAAGTGGAGCCGATCTCTGCAGAAAGCACAGATTGAAGACCTGTCAAGCTTGAAGGCCTGTCAAAGAGGTCAGACAGGGGTAGGGGAACTCAGGATCTAGCTGACTGGGTTGAAAAGATTACTGAAACCCATATCTGATTCTAGTGTGAGCCTCCAGCCCTGTGGCACACTTCAGCTATACCTTTGCCACCCTTATGGTTCAGCTTTTTTATTAACCATTTTATTTGTTTGTTTTTATAAGATTCTTTCTAAACCACCAACTCATCAAAAACATGCAAGCAATGAATATACGAAGGGTGCATGTGCAATCTGCAGGGTTTGTAAATATCCCAGGAAACCCAATAAGGTGGCCACCTATCCTATGTTACAGAGGGCAGTGCTGTTTCTGAAGAACAGTCAGGGGACATTCTTTCTCATGAAGGAGTCCTCTGAGTGTAAAATGCAGGGGGTGGAATACTAAGTAAGGAGAGCAGGACCTTGAAGTTAACCATCAACAGTGAAGCACCTGGACAACAAACTGAGGAAATTATCATTTCTAAATTTACATCTATAGGTATGAAATTGTATATGCAAATTTTATTAAAATCTGTGTCCTTTTTGTTTTCTTTTTTGGGGTTTGCAGTAAATAAGTGGCTACCCAGACATGAAAGTTGGTGCATTTAAGTATTTCTACATGCCCACAAAAAAAAACTGTGAACAATTACACCAGAGGAGGTATGCATAAAGGTGTGAATTCTTACTGAATTTTGTTTTAAAATTAGTTCCATAACAGATTTATAGCACAATCCTTTTCTCAGAGTTAAGTCTCGGAGTGTTCAATGAGCCTTAGTAAGAGTGTACAGGACTGCAGCCTTAGCCTCCTGAACTGTAAACAATGGGGGAAATTAATGCTACCCACTGCAAAACCTCTGGCAAGAAATATCCTACCACTTTGCTTTTGGTTTAAGACCACAAACAATATGTGACAGCCTCTTGCTCCCCAGGATGTGTGCGCATTTCTGCAAATTTAAAACAGACTGGACAGTTTTATGAACTTAGCAGAAAACCTCAAGTTTAAAAGCCACTGCTCCCTTCCTAGAGCAGCTATTTCTGCCCAACGTTCATTTCCTGAAAATGATTTCATTTATCCTCAGGGGGCAAAAAATCCCTGCCCACGTCGTACTAATTCATAGTGAGATATACCAGTTAACAGATAACCAAGCACAGCAGATGTCATTTAATAAATTCTAAGCACTCCCCTGCCACCTCTCCCTCATCACATTCGAGCAATCAGGAAAGAATTCAAGCACCACAGCATCCCCACTCATTCCCTCACTTAGTTTATATTTCTAGATTGCTTAGTCTTCATCCATGCATGCATCTTCCACAGAGGCGATCAAAGCAATAGTTGTGTGTGTGTATGCATATAATACACCTATCTGTGCACTGCTTCCACTGTTTCTGTATGGATGCTTCAGGACATATTCCTTTACATTTGTTCCCACATTTTTGGCTTCCATGCAGGCAGCGATGCATCACTCTGCCACTTGCACAAGTGATCCTCATGTATATATGTATAGACTCTAATAAATGGCACAGTCTGGCTGACGTTTCCATGAGAAACAGGGATCCTCCCCAAGGCTGATAATAACAAATTTCTCCCCGATAGAAATTTGTGCCACCCACTGACTGCTCAGATAACTTCCCCAAATTTATTAAAGTAAATAAGATTTATTTTAAAATCCATCCCAGAAATAAAAAGTCAGAAGCACACTCCCCTGCCCTGTGTCAAACTACTTGCTATATAAACAGCCTTTCTACATCACACCTGTTTTGCTTAGGGCTCTTTGTACCCCAGCTGCAAAGGATGATTTTGAGGGGACAACCGTTTGTTCTTGCTCCACAGCAGGGCTGGATTAGAACGCCTTCTGTTCCCTTCCGTCAATGGAACAAACTTCTCCAGTCAGAGACAGACAATTCCCCTCTAAAAGTAACAACAACAACAACAACAACAACAACAATAATAAATCTCAGTTGATTCTGATCCCAATTCTGAGCCACACTGTTGTGTCCCTAATGATGTCACTGGTCAGAGATGGATTTAGGGCAGGGTGACCAGTTCTGCTGCAATGGACACAGAGCATAGAGGGTGCTACAGGGCATCGCAACTGTGACATAGTGAACTGAGGAGAACAGAAGGTGAGAAGTGGGGGCTGCCAAATTTTGGGCTTGCACAGGGCACCACTGAAATTTGAAACATCAAAGTCTGCCCCTAAACTGGGAGCCTAATGGGCTCCAATTTGTTCCTGAAGTCCTTTGTGGTGAACTCCCAAACCTCCTCACTTGCTTTTATCCACTTCCTGAGCTTCCTATTCTGCTGAAGTAAAATGAAGGGGAGCAAGTCTCTGACTGTGCTCTCCTTTCTGCATACTAACATGAGTCAGACACCATGAAGGAAGGCAGAGAACGTGGTCTCCTTCACTTCTTCCATTCCATAGCTGCCATAGGTGGAGTAACAAAGGTGGAATCTACACACATATAAAAAACGTTCTGAAAATGCTTTTTTAAAAAAGTATGTTTAAAAATACATTGAATTTTCCATAAGGCTCACCATCACTGTCTAGTGTAACATTGTATATTGCACTTAAAACACACATAAAACATTTTATTTGCAGCTGTACAGTACAGCTGAGTAAAGCATCTAAAATGTGGGGGAGAGGGGTCTGTAGTTGGACAGGTAAGTGGAAGGTAGGAAGAGAGGGGATGAATTAAAATCAGTGCCACGAAAGAACCTCCACTCTGACATCATGTAGGATTAACAGAGCGCCAGGGTACCATGTTTGCAGAGGTAAGACATAACAAACTTTAGTTTCCTGCTTGCAACTTCTAACCTCCCTGCACAGTGCCAACCACTGGTCCTTGTGCAAACACAGCTAACACCACAGTATCAACCCATGAAGATCAAGTTCACTTTCTCAATGGAACATGACTCAGCCAGTTTATCCAGATGGTGTGGAAGGTCAAAAATGAGTGAGTAAGTGGAAGAATGGCAGATGAAGATGATGGACTATATGGGACTGGCAGAAATGACCGGCAGAATCCGAGACCAGGGAAAAGAGTCGGCGGAAGAAGACTGGAAGAAATTTAAAGACTATTTACAGAAATATTGTAAAATTAATGAATGTTAGAACGATGTTGGACAGAAATTAAGTGGTTTCCAGCTGTAATGCTTAAGAGATATAAAAAAAGGGGGTTTAGAAATAAGTAAAAACTAATGGTGAGGATTTGCTGAATTAACAATTTGAATTGGAATACAAGAAAGGGAGGTATGAGGAGGTCTGGAAAATAAGTTAAAAGAAAATAAGTAATGGAAATTCTATGTGTTTTTAATTATTTTTGGGTTTTTTGTATTTTTGTTATTTCTGTCTTTTTTCTTTCTAATTTTACATTGTATTATTTTTTGAAAACTTTAATAAATATGCTAATAAAAAAAATAATGAGTGAGTAAGACCTAGACCTACAATGAGATTCACCAGACAGGGTTCATATTCCAGTCATTGCCTGCTTAGAGAGGCATTTTAATTCCTAAGTGGGAATGGCTGAATGGTTTAAAAAGAATAAAACCGGTGCTTGTTTTCACACTCTTGGGTCAGGTGGATATTTTAAACTTGCAAAGTAGGCTCAGGACAGGAGTTCTTCCCCTCTTACTCCTTGACACTGTGGCCTCACAGCGTCAGCAAAATAAAAGTTCCAGTCCTTTTAAACTTTCTTTAAGTTATTCAGTTACAAAATGAGTCATTTTGTTTGAGCATACGATTTAAAATGTGTAGTTTAAGATAACTCTTATTATTTATATTAACTCTTGGAAAAATGGACAAAACATACCTCCCTAAACTGGGGGGGGGGGGGTACTTCCTCTTCACATGTCTTTAGACTCCAGTTCCCATCAGTTCCAGTCTGCATGGCCAATAGTCAAGGATTCTGTAAGTTGTAGTCTGGAGGAGTCCTGAATGTGAATTTATAGTATTGGATAAAATAATGGGTGGATCTGACCTTGATCACAATAGACTGCTGCTATGTCCCTGTTCATTCCAAAAGACATAATCCAGAGTTTTGCTATTGAAAGTATGGTGCATTTCTTTATATATGAATTCAAATGTGCAATAAGAAATGCTTCATAAGATTTTCCAGTATATATTTGGGTTTAATTTAGTTTAAAAGGAAGATATAATGGTTTAATATCTAGGGTGGCCTTAAACTAGCAAGCTTCATAACAAGGATTTACTCTTGCATTTATTCATCAGACAGATAATAAGTGCATCCTTTTCTCTTGTCAAGAGCATTCAGCACAGGAAAGGACATGGCATTATGGTAGATTATTTTATATTCATTTTAATAATGTAGTTTAAATAAAGATGTAAAACTCTTTATATAACACTGTCTGCATCCAGCCATCCCTGAAGGTTATCGAGCCAATTGCTATAGTTTCAAGGAGAGTCTACTTAGTACCTTAAGAATTTTCATTGTTGTGCTCTAGTTCACATGTTTACTTTTTTGGATTCCCTCCAAGACTCTTTCAAACTAATGTGGTTCAATGATTGCATGATTGCATGATTGATTGATTGATTGATTGATTGATTGATTGATTGAAAACCTGCACTGAAGTCCAAACTATGAACTTGTTCTCTGGCCTTAGACAAGCCATATTCTCTCAGCCTCTGACCTGTTGAAGTCCTGGATGATCTTTGGAACACCTGAATGACTCAGACCATTGCCACAATCACCCCTGAGGGCCCTCTCCACTTAGTAGAACCTACTTGCCTCCTTGGTATGCTCTAGAGCTTAAGGCAATGAGACAAGATAGAAGATGGCTTTAATGCAATTGAACACTGGTGAGGGCTCATTATTGAACCTACTCAGTAGCACTGAAGACAGCATAGAAAGCATCCTTTGCTGCCTCCATTGCATCCTTACTTTGGCACAGCTTTTCTGGGTGATGTGGGGCCTTTTACAGTCGGGCCCAAAGGAGGTGACAGAACCAATGGTAGCTTGCCATGACTTGTTTGCAAATTTTGAGGATAAAACCACTTGCATCTGCTTTGGATGGTGGCCCAGCTGTGCCCCTATCTGGACAGGGATAACTTAACTACTGTCATTTATGCTCAGGTAAACTCTAGTTTAGATTACTGCTATGTGTTATATGTGGAGCAGCCTCTGAAGAGGATTCAGAAACTTCAGCTGATGCAGATTTCAGCACCAGGTTGCTCATTGAGGGAAGACAGTTTGAGCGTGTAACACCAATCCTGGGTCAACTGCACTGATTGCCAGTTAATTTCTGGGTGCAATTTAAAGTGCCATTTTTTACCTATAAAGCTTTAAATGGCTCAGGCCCACAATACCTCAAGGATTGCCTCTTCCCATATGCACTGACCCTCATCAGCTGAAGCCATTCTTTGTGTTCCCTGCTCCATGAAAGGTCCAAAGGGTGGCAATACAAGAATGAGCCTTTTCTGTAGTGAATTACTGTTTGTGGAATGCTCGCCTTAGGGAGGCTAGCCTGACACCCTCATTATATATCTTTAGATGCCAGGCAAAAACACTTACTCTATAACCAGGCCTTTGGACTTTAACTATCTATGGCCTTTTAGAAGTAGGTGGGATGTTTTAAATGGATTTCTCCTTCCTCTTGGTTTTAATGTATCTATGTGGGATTTATTATCAATGTAGTTGGTTATAAACTGCTTTGGGTTTCCCTGGGCAGGATAAAGTGACTGACAGATATAATAAGGTAAAGGGGACCCCTGACCATTAGGTCCAGTCGTGGCTGACTCTGGGGTTGCGGCGCTCATCTCGCTTTATTGGCTGAGGGAGCTGGTGTACAGCTTCCGGGTCATGTGGCCAGCATGACTAAGCCGCTTCTGGCGAACCAGAGCAGCACACGGAAACGCCCTTTACCTTCCCGCTGGAGCGGTACCTATTTATGTATTTGCACTTTGACGTGCTTTCGAACTGCTAGGTTGGCAGGAGCTGGGACCGAGCAACGGGAGCTCACCCCGTCGCGGGGATTCGAACCGCCAACCTTCTGATCGGCAAGTCCTAGGTTCAGTGGTTTAACCCACAGCGCCACCCGCGTCCCTTACGGATATAATAAATAATAATAAAATAACAGTGTGAGCTGTCACCATAGAGCAGCATCTGTAGGAGCAGAGGACAGAGGACCTGCCTCTGGAAGCAGGTATGAAGAGTACAGCTGAACAGGACCCACCTGTGGGAAGCCAGAGGAAGTACCACCCACATTGGGCCTGCCCATAAAAAGCAAGTCTAGAGTGAGAGACTAGGGTGATATCCACTGTTTTCAGGAACTCTTCTCACTGCAAGACTTTTGGGGGTGAGTTTGTTTGGACCCTGAGTGAGAACGCAGAGGCTGACAGCAGGGCCATCTTTACCCAGGGTTGCAAGGGATGTGGGGCACCCAGGCGGCAAATTCTGGGGGGCACCAGGCACACCCGCCACTGAAGCTGCCTAAGCTCTTAACTATCTACCTGTTATGAAATAATAAATAATTTTGATCAAGCTAGAAAAACAAAATACATACATACCTAGGTATTACTGAAATGTATACCTACTGTTTCACTAAAGGACTTTCAACTTTGTGCGCTCATTTACCAAAAACAAGCCGCGCTAGCGGTGGCACTTGTCATTCACAATGGCGGCGCTTGTCAGACTCACCGATGGCACTTGTCATTCTCAACAGCACCGTGCACGCGAAATTAACTAAATTTGGGGGCGTTGGGCGGATCTTTGCACCCTGGTGATGCAGATGCTAAAGACGGCCCTGGCTGAGAGGGAGGGTGTGTCAGAAGGTAAATGAACCAATGTGTGGGTGTGTGGGTGTATATATATATATATATATGCAGGTTTTGGTGTCCTCGGGTGTCTTCCCGTGTAAAAGTTGGGGTGTCTAGGCGACGTTTCGACGAGGTCTCACTCGTCATCTTCAGGCTGGTGCTTTCGGCTTCTTGTTACTGGAACAGAGCAGGATCTCAGTGTTTGAGTTCCTATAAATACTGTAGAGGGGGTGTGGTGTATAGCCTCCAATGTTCTGGGCAGAGAGGAAGTTCCCAGGCTAGTGTGCCTTTTCTTCTTTTGTTCCTTAATTACTTGAGAGATATCTTGAGTGATTTCTTGAGTGATATCCTGAGTACCACTTAGGTGGGTCATTAGGTGTGGATTAGTTGTTAAAGTCTTTGTGTCTTGACCTCTTGAACTTTGTGAAGAGTTTTCCTGAGAAGATGGCTGTACTGTACTTAGTTGTGCTCTGGCTTGGCTTCGTGTATAGGGGCGAGCTGTGGTTTTGTGGCTTGTGTCAGCCAGATCTGTGTAGGGATTGCAGGGGGGTGCAGCATCCGGAGGTGCCACCATGGATTGGCTACTGGATGGTGTCTGTAATTCATCTGTGGAGAGGGTCTGGGTTTGGGTCTGGTGTGGTTGATTGGTGTTGGCGTTCTGTGTGCCTCTGGATCTGGTGTCAGTTTTTGTGGGGAGGGCTAATTTCCAGATGTCTGGCAAGCGGGATGTGTCGTCACGCTTGTTCATGTTGTGAGGGTGTTTCTCTATCTCGATGGCTTCCATGATTATTCTCTTGTGGTGATGTTCCGTGTTAAAGAGCAATTTGGAATCTGCAAAATTAATTTCGTGTCCTGTTTCTTTCATGTGTTGGAAAAGAGAGGAAGTTTTTTCTTCTTTTTTGACGGCATTCTTGTGTTCTGCGATGCGTGCATTTATTCGTCTGTTTGTTTGTCCAATGTACGTGGCTGGGCAGACTTTGCAGGGTATTTCATAGATCCCTTGGTTTTCCAACTGGATTTTATCCTTGGGGTTTCTAAGGATATTGGCTATTTTTTGGTTGGTGCAAAAGGCTGTTTTGATATTGTGTTTATGGAGGATTTTGCTAATTTTATCTGTAGTGCCCTTGATATAAGGAAGGAGGGCCATGCCATTGTTTTCTTCTGTGTCTTGGTTTTTGGGGGGTGTTTCCTTTTGGATTAGCTTCGTAATCCTGTTTTGCTGGTATCCATTGGCAATTAACACGTTTGAGAGATTCTGTAACTCAGTTGTCAAGTGGTCTTTGTCAGCCAGGCGTTTGGTTCTGGAGATGAGAGTCTTGGCTACGGAGTTTATTTGAACACTTTGAAACCAATGCTTTAGACAAGTCAGAACACAAACCCAAACTTTGGCTCAGATATGTTGACGACACCTTTGTAATTTGGCCACACGGGAAGGAAAAACTGGATAGCTTCCTCACACATCTCAACAACTTACACCTCAAAATACAATTCACTATGGAAATAGAAGCCAACAACCAACTTCCCTTCCTTGACGTCCTAATCTACAAAAAAACCTGATGGCTCCCTAGGACACACTATCTACCGGAAAAAAACACACACCAACCGCTACTTACATGCACAATCACACCACCACCCTGCACAAATAAACTCCGTAGCCAAGACTCTCATCTCCAGAACCAAACGCCTGGCTGACAAAGACCACTTGACAACTGAGTTACAGAATCTCTCAAACGTGTTAATTGCCAATGGATACCAGCAAAACAGGATTACGAAGCTAATCCAAAAGGAAACACCCCCCAAAAACCAAGACACAGAAGAAAACAATGGCATGGCCCTCCTTCCTTATATCAAGGGCACTACAGATAAAATTAGCAAAATCCTCCATAAACACAATATCAAAACAGCCTTTTGCACCAACCAAAAAATAGCCAATATCCTTAGAAACCCCAAGGATAAAATCCAGTTGGAAAACCAAGGGATCTATGAAATACCCTGCAAAGTCTGCCCAGCCACGTACATTGGACAAACAAACAGACGAATAAATGCACGCATCGCAGAACACAAGAATGCCGTCAAAAAAGAAGAAAAAACTTCCTCTCTTTTCCAACACATGAAAGAAACAGGACACGAAATTAATTTTGCAGATTCCAAATTGCTCTTTAACACGGAACATCACCACAAGAGAATAATCATGGAAGCCATCGAGATAGAGAAACACCCTCACAACATGAACAAGCGTGACGACACATCCCGCTTGCCAGACATCTGGAAATTAGCCCTCCCCACAAAAACTGACACCAGATCCAGAGGCACACAGAACGCCAACACCAATCAACCACACCAGACCCAAACCCAGACCCTCTCCACAGATGAATTACAGACACCATCCAGTAGCCAATCCATGGTGGCACCTCCGGATGCTGCACCCCCCTGCAATCCCTACACAGATCTGGCTGACACAAGCCACAAAACCACAGCTCGCCCCTATACACGAAGCCAAGCCAGAGCACAACTAAGTACAGTACAGCCATCTTCTCAGGAAAACTCTTCACAAAGTTCAAGAGGTCAAGACACAAAGACTTTAACAACTAATCCACACCTAATGACCCACCTAAGTGGTACTCAGGATATCACTCAAGAAATCACTCAAGATATCTCTCAAGTAATTAAGGAACAAAAGAAGAAAAGGCACACTAGCCTGGGAACTTCCTCTCTGCCCAGAACATTGGAGGCTATACACCACACCCCCTCTACAGTATTTATAGGAACTCAAACACTGAGATCCTGCTCTGTTCCAGTAACAAGAAGCCGAAAGCACCAGCCTGAAGATGACGAGTGAGACCTCGTCGAAACGTCGCCTAGACACCCCAACTTTTACACGGGAAGACACCCGAGGACACCAAAACCTGCATTCCTGTACCCGTGAAAATCTACGAAAGCAAATATATATATATATATATATATATATATATATATATATATATGTACTTTGTATTAATGTAACATTTTTATATGTAAATGTATATTTTTGTAATATTTTGTTTAAGTTGTCTGTTGTTGCTTCTGTTGTTTGTATACCACTTAGAAATATTTTTAAATATATATTAAATAATCAGTCTCACATATCCCTGGGAATGTATGTGCAAGTGGACTTTATATAGATTCTGTTTGTACATAATCGGAAAACTGCTTACAAGAAAATCCTTGTACAAACTCTTTATGTTCCTAATAAATGAGAGCAACCCAAAAAGTTGAATCAAATAACTATGAATGCTGAATCTTTTAATGCTAGTACAGTAAGTGCAGACACTGTGGTTTTGCTCATCTATTTACTTTACACACGCTAACATTCTACCTGACAGACTAGTATTATTAAAGTACAGAAGAAAATGAAAGGTCATTTGATCTGGCCTTTCCGGGATAAAAATAAATAAATAAATCCTGCTTAGACGATATACTGAAAAACAGCTTATCAAAGGTGTAAAAATAGGCCAAACACTTAAAGCACTAGGCACCAGAATTTAATAATCAGTATAGACTTTCTGAAAGATCCACTTATGAAACACCTACAAGTGATACATCTTACCTCATTTATGAGCTCAGGGAAAGTTCACAGCTGTTGAAGATTCTATTAGAATGTTGCTCACAATTTTTATACATATAGGCAATTTAGAGAAAGAAAGAAAGAAAGAAAGAAAGAAAGAAAGAAAGAAAGAAAGAAAGAAAGAAAGAAAATTCCTATAGATGCAGAATTAACTTATGCCCCCTTCGTTCCTGCAGTACTCATCTGTAGGGGAACCATGTGTAGGGAGTCCCCATACCACAGGGTTTCCACATTTCCATGACCTTCCACAGACCTCTAGAGGCACAGACTTTGCCAATTCAGTCACCCTTGACTAATGTGTGGGTGTCAGGGGGACAGGGCTTAGGGAAGTTGTGAAGCTTTTGATATGTGCCAGTTGAAACTAAATTCCCCCATTCTGGCAATGCTATTTTTAGGATAAATTATGTGTGAGAATACAAAAATCACAAGCAGGGGATGCAGCAAAATGTTGTATTGGGGAATGACTTCTGTTCAGGGTTCCAACCAGCTTTGCTATTCAGTTTCAGAGTTCAGAGCTTTAATGTCATCATAGCCTACTTTTTCTCCCCTCCTCCTCTTATTTAACATCTGAAGAAGAGTTCTGGAGAACTCAGAAGCTTGCACATGATTTTTGTGTGCCAATTCATTTAGGTTTATTAATCACACTATGCCATGTGCGATACCAAGAATAAGAAGTGAAGTATCTTTTGGTTGCTGAAGTCAAGAAAGCTGATGCTCATGTACCTTGTGCAAATATATTGCAGGAAACTTCATGGCAAGAATTTTAAGATTATAAAATCCTTTTAAAAGTCAATGACAAATATGACAAGCTTGCTACTTCTGTGCTGTGCTAGCTTAGAGAATCTTGATGGGGCGAAAAAAAATACTGTGGTATTTTAAATTGAAAGTATCTCTTATTCTGTCACTCCAGCCTGTGTGAACTGCTCTATTTATTGAACACAGTGAATGAAATTGGACCTTAGTTCTTCAGAGCTCACCTAATAAATTCCACTTAGGTTCAGTACAGAACTGCCCGCTGGATAGCAATATTTGATGGTTGTTTTTTTTAGTCAGGTAAAAAGTAATTTAAAAAAATGTATTATTTCTAATCCTTTACATCAAAGCTTTTTGGAAATAAACCCTTGTTATTCATGCTTTGGTCCCAAAGTCTATTTGGGGCTGCTATCAAGAAAGCCAGGTATGGGTCAGTCCCTGAAACCTGAGCTTTTTAAAGAAAGAATTACACTTGGTACAAAATAAAGTGGAATGGGCCTGAGAAAGCATATGACTCCAATTCTGAAACTATTATATTGGCTTCCAAAATGTTTGTGGGCTTAATTCAAAGTGCTGACTAGCCCTCAGTGGCTTCAGCCCAGTGTCCTTAGGGGACTCTGAATCTATCTGCTCCTTAAGATTGCTGTTTCTTGTTGATTGACATTGAACATTGTTCTGGGTGTTTTATTGTAGCTACCACAAGATGCTTTAGCATTTATTCTCCCTGGCGCATGAGAGATTCCTGCAGTGAGCCTCAGTCCCGTTGAAGCTCTGCCTGCAATAAGGCTTCTTCCAAAATAAGTTTGTCATTTTATATGATACTAAAAATAAGATACAAATGGTACATGCTATCAAGATATGTGGAAGACTTTTGCTCATCCAGTTAGGTGCTACCCACTTTCCTTGGCAGTAAGAAGCCCAGTGGGTGGGGGTAGAACAGGTTTTTATTTCCTTTAGATGAAATAGTGAGCCCTGGAAATATATAGTGTCCATGTCCTTGATATCTATTTAGAAACAGACAATCTGAGCCCACTGAAAGCAAGTAAACTTCTACAACAGACATCATAGCCACCATAGGAGCCAACTCCTAGGGGCCGTGGGGCCTTCGGCCCCCACAATAAAATATTTGAGGGGACTGGGTCCCTGCAAAATTGATGGGCATTTCCATTCAAATGGTGTGTGTGCACCATGACATGTGATCGATTATGCAGGGTGGGGCTTATCTGGGCTCCCACAATATTGCATTCAAATGGGCACCCCCTGAGAGCCACTAACCCTGTTTCACATTCCTAAAGTGCAACTGCACTGAGAATCCCAGTTTCAGCCAACTCCAGATAAGAACTCTTAGTTTTCTATAAATTCATGTGTTCAGATTCAATGCACTATTTGCTTCTATTCACTAATGGAAGGGTGTCACCTTTCAAAAGTAGAGGAGAGAGTTCTCCAGTTACCAATAAATATTGCTGTTCTTTCCTTTTCTTTTTAAATCCCTATGTTGCTTTATGATTGGCCTGTTTACAATAATCAAGACAGCAAAGTTCGTAACAATGTTTGTCATATGTGGCACTCAGTGTGTGGATATGGTCATTATATAGTTTAGTCACTAGGTGGCAGTGGACTTACTTGGATGGAGTCAGGAGTTTGTTACTGTACTGTCTTTAACTGAGATAATAAAGATCTTGTCCAGCCCTCCAACTGGTGTGCCCTCTAAGCTTTCCAGAACATCTAGTAAGTTTTCGAGTGTATCTTATTATTCTTGCACATCAGGAATTTCAAAATCTACATGAACTTTACAACCTGGAATCTTTATGAGAGCTGTTTCTCTCCCCGCCCCATATGCTCCAGTGGCTGGTGGTACATTTTTTTTAATGTCAAAATTTACACAACAACAACAACAACAAAACATCTAAGACACTTCCTCTGAAATAAGTTATATGTGCTTTGCTGCAAGTGGCCTCATTTTGCAAAGTCATGGTAATATGTAATGAAAGGAAAGTGCAGAAGACTACAAAACAACCTAATCAAGTGCAATAATGAATATTTCAACAGGCCGACATTTCAAAGTTTTAATTAAAATTACTAGTGCTATTGATATTGTAATGTCTTTGGGTAACACATAGGCGAGTCATCACAGGCTTCCCAAATGGACTTCATTACACATGCAATTAATTATAGATATTGCTGCTGAAACTACCCTGGGATCTCTGAGATTTAAAGCAAGTGCTCAAGCATTTAAGTGTAGAAGGTAGCTCTGCTAGAACCAGCAGCAGATTAACTGCTGTTATACTTAACCCAGATACCGTATCTCTGGGCTTGGTGTCAGAATCTTTTCCACCAGCTCCAGGCTTTACCTATCTACTTCAGCAACACAGTTTCTACTCCTGCACTGCAGCCTCAAATGAAAACACATTTTGAAAACTAAAGCCAAAGTTGCAATGGTTTTAAATATACATCCCATCTAGCAATCAACACTCTCTCTCTCTCTCTCTCTCTCTCCCTCTCCCTCTCTCTCTCTAAGCAGCTCTGTGAGCTGGAAGGCAAAGGAAAGTTTTAATCAAAATGCATTGCTGTACCCTCACTTTGACAATGCCTCCTTCCACTGCTCCCAGCCCACTCTGATGATCCTTCAGGACACACGGTGCTGTTCTGACAAATATTTCCTGACTAAGATGATTATTTCTACAGTGCCAGACGTACGTGCAGAAGAGAAACAATGGCTTCTCTTAGAAAAAGTGAAGTGTACTTTGGAATTTGCCACTTTCAAATAGCAGCCGTGTCAAAGAGCAAGCACCAAACCTCAATGCAGATTTTAAAAGCAAGAGTTGATATGGCCCAAAAGGAAATGAAATCATTATTTGGAGACTATCTTTTAATGCATTTCTCCCCTTGCTCCCACAGCTCACCATTAAAGGAAGTTAAAGCTATTGTCAAAGCCTCCTTGCTTATGTACATTGGTGAGCTGCAGCCACTCTGGGATCAAACTTATTTTAGAAAAGATGAGGAGCAAGGCTGCAACTTTCAAATAACCTTTCCTCCTTTTTTCCCCAGGTGAGGTTACATTTCCTACATTCTGACAGCATCCTTCATCCAGCCTCTTTGTACACTTCTTTTTGCTCAGTCTTGCTGCCATATTAATTATATTAAGTGATTATATGATATTATATAAGGCAGTCGCTTTCCTCACAAAAGTGACCCAAAGCAATTTAACACAGTAGAAATAAAGAGCCTAAAACATAAAAATATATATGTACAAATAAGACCAATTTTACAGATCTCACCACACTAAAAGAGGCTACAAATATGTGAAACCTTTTTAAACAGGCAAGTATTTGCCTGGCACTATTTGGATGGAAAGAGGCCTGTTGAAATTCTCTACCTGACCTCATTGCAGAAGAATCCAGAAGGCAGCCAAAGTTATTGATTCCTCATTCCCCTTATTCATCTTGCTCCACCTCAACATCAAATCTCCTGGACCAGCAGACCATGCCTATCTGACTGCTCCCCTTTTTCCTGCCCATTTCAAGCTGGTCTCGCATACATCAGACATTCCCAGCTGTCGAATATACCCCACAGAGAGAAAACAACTTCTTCATTCACATTCACATTGCTTCTTCACTAACTGAGCATGAACTATCGCTCTTAATTAAACTGAAGCACCACTGGTGTATTTGTTTGTTTAGTCAAAATACTTACATATTAATTTTCTGCCTGACAACAGGCCCTTAAGGTGGCAGATGATAAGCAAAAATGTGCTTGTGTACACATCAGGTGTGTGTTTTTCAAAGAAAATGCTGATGGGAGCAGGGATGGGATGCCCATTTTCCAAGCCTTAGATACTACTGCTGTTGCGGGTGTTCCAACTGATGCTCTTTGAAGGCTTCATAGGGAGAACAGCACACACCCATATACACACCTGGTGTGCACTACCTGGCAACCTTTTGGAAGCAGAACATCTCATCAAGTCAACTCAATAGGCTGCAGCTCCTGGATCTTCACTGTGCCATAAAGAAGGTTATTGGGGTGATGATGGAAAATGTCTGCTCCCCAAGCCTTAGATGTTGCTGCTGCTGCTAGGTGTTATGTACTGAAGTTCTCACCCTGGGCCAGCAGGGGGATACTGTAGATAGTTATGCAAATAAGGGATCGAAAGGGACGTTCAGTGATTGGATAGTTTTAGAAAATTGTTACAGTTACATTGTACTGGAGCTCTATATAAGCAGGCTGACTGAACCCTTCAGTTCAGTTCTGTCCTGGCCTGTGAATAAACAAGAGCTGTTTGAAGAATCGCTGTGTCGTCTGATATGTTCACCCACAACTTAACACTAGGAACATAGGAAGCTGCCTTATACACATCAGACCATTATTGTTTGCACTGAATGACTATCCAGAGTCTCAACAGGAATATTTGTACGCAGAGCATTTGCTGTCACCCTTCCCAGTTTGGCTGCTCCAACCACTGCTCTTCCAAAGATTCTACAGTTAGCCAAGAGTATACTAGATGTTTAACAACAAAAATCAAAATTTAAAAAGTAGTATGACCATAAGTCACTAGGTCTGCCTGTTGATAAAACCACAGTAATAGCCCTTTCCACTTACAAAAGTATTTTTTTTTTTTTATATAAATATTTATTAAGGTTTTTTTTAAAATATAAATGCGCACATAAAACAATCTTACTTTTATAACAACAAATTCTTCACTTCTTTGGACTCCCTCACGTCCCCCTCTCCCATTTACATCATTAAAAAAAAATTTTTCCAAACAAATTATCAACTTGTTTACAATCTCATGTCCACACATTCCAATATGATTTAACACTTTTTCCAATAAAATTTTTATATTTTCTTTAGTCTCACTTATCATCAAATTTAAATCTAGTTTAGTGGTGGCCAGTTTTTTATAATCTAGCATCCTTCTTAACATTCAAACAAATTACAATGTTTTTGTAGATACATCTTGAATTTCTCCCAGTCTTCCTCCATCTTTTCTTCTCCCAGATCTCGGATTCTGCCAGTCATCTCGGCCAGTTGCATATAGTCCATCAGCTGCATCTGCCACTCTTCCAGTGTGGGTAAATCTTGAGTTTTCCAATTTTTTGCGATGAGAATCCTTGCTGCCGTTGTTGCATACATGAAAAATGTTCGATCCTTCTTTAACACCTTCTGGCCGACAATACCCAGAAGGAAGGCCTCTGGTTTCTTAGTGAAGGTATACTTAAATACCTTTTTCAGCTCATTGTATATCATTTCCCAGAAGGCCTTCACCTTAGGGCATGTCCACCAGAGGTGGAAGAATGTTCCTTCATTTTCTTTACATTTCCAACATTTATTGTCAGACGAATGGTATATTTTGGCAAGTTTAACTGGGGTCATGTACCATCTATATATCATTTTCATAACATTTTCCTTCAGAGCATTACATGCAGTGAAGTTCAACCCAGTAGTCCACAACCTTTCCCAGTCCTCAAACATAATGTTATGCCCAATATCCTGTGCCCATTTTATCATAGCCGATTTAACCATTTCGTCTTGTGTGTTCCATTTTAGCAGCAAGTTATACATTCTCCACTTACAAAAGTATTGTTGCTTGCTCACTCTCCTCTTTATTTTTCCTTCTCTCACATTTTTATCGTACTGTGGAACTCAAGAGAGTGTACATCTGGTTTCCACAGAGTCACCTATTGAGACACTGACCACATCTCAACTTGCTTAGCTTCAACAAGGTGGTGGCCTTGTATTGCCTTCAGACCATAAATGCTTAACTACTATTACAGCTCATACGTGCCTTTCAAGCTTAAGACAGTTTATCAGAAGTGGTGCAGACCTTTTTAAAGATTATATGCCCTGTTATTCCAAAACAACTTGGCTATAATTCACTCCTGAATGACTTTTAGCATCAGTAAAGGAAAAGGTAAAGAGGACAGTAAAGACATTAGGAAAGCTAAATCTGCAAGCCCTCCAATTTAATGCTGAAATGAACTTGCTTATTCAGTAAAGATGAAAAAGCTGCATGTTTTTCAGCGTTGAGGAAATAGCTTTCAAGAAATTTATATGAAATAGCTCAGAATGAATGTTGTCAACTCCTCCTTTAAAGTTCCTTTGACAGATAGCAATACATAGGTAGCCAAGTCATTGCTCAATTACATTAACTTCCATAAACTCAGGGGAGCTGTTGAGCAGAGAATTTAGAAGGAGTTCATTACTTACCAGGCACGCTTTAAGGGATATTGTTTATGCTGTACAAGCATTTGAGGTTTAGCTAGACAGATGAGTGGAACAGAACGCGGATGAAACCTAGAAAAGAAAATCAAGTGATACTCTTACAGAGTGCTTACCATCATCTTCTTTTTTAAAAAAAAATAACCAGTGGGATATAATAATAACCACCTTAGAATATTTTCACTAAAATGAGATTGTGCCACACATCTTTAATCCCAATTAAGGCATTTTTAACAACTATAGTGTTGCAGAGGAGCCATGGGGATTCACTTGAACAAAAGGCTCCATTATTAAAAGGTCAATCTACCCATTATCAGAAACATAGGAAATGGCACTTTCAAAACACTTGAAATGTTTCCATTCCCATTCGTAAATTATTTTCTTAAACTACAAAAATCCCATCACAATTACAGTTACCCTATCTAGTCACAGAAGTCACACAAATTAGTCTGGCCATTCCTTTGAAATATTCTTCTCCACTTGCTTTACCACAGAACTTTTACGATCTTCCAAAAAATGTTAATGGACAGTAGATGAGTGAACTGTTTCCAATCCAAACAGACTTTGGGGTTTGCAAAGGCATTCTGTTGCAATATACCATATGTACTCTTAAACAAAATGAGATGAACTTGCATGTCTTACCCTTATGCATTTAGCAAAAAAATAATTATAGGTTGGGCTATTCTTTTTTGTCCGCCTGGAGTCATCACACACAACCCCCCAAAATCAAGCTCTGCTTGAAAGTATCCAAAACATTGGAAGAGTTTCAGCAGATAAAGACCTAGTTTTCACTGAGGAAGCAAGCCTGTGGCTGGGCTGTAGCACTTCAGCCTCACAGTATTAATTTCTCCTGCATTCATTAAAAAAAAAAAAAAAAACGCTGTAGAAAACTAGGTGTCAAGATGAAGGATTCCAACCTCACTTTCTTCATGGCATGCTAGGGGGTTTTTTGGGGGGGGGAGTGAGAGCTACAGCCCACACTCGGGTTTACCACCTCAGTGAAAAGTAGACCCAAATCAATCTATTTTATTGGCAAACGTCCCCACTGCCAGAAAGCTTACATATGCCAAATTGTGTGGTTGTGTCACAAACATGCTTGGATGTGCCAAACATTTTACTTCTGCCAATATCCGTTCCTGCAACCTGCTGCTGTTGCTTGAGCTAAAAATTCTGGAGAGTTTCAGAAAGATGGATTTCCTAAACAAGAGACTTTCTCACAAACATAGAGCCCTGACTCAACTCATTTCTGCCAGGACTGGCTGACAGTCTAATCCCATTACTTTCAAGGGAGCTGAATTTGTGACAGTCACTCAATAATAATAAAAAATAGAATCAGGGAGCAGAAAACAAGTAATAAAAAGCAGGAGTTGTTTTTTTACAGTGTGTGTGTGGAGTGTGCTTAAAGTGTAAGTGAATTTACATTGTGTGTAGTAAACGAATAACCTGAACAAGATGAAGGACTGGGTATAATCGAAATGAGAGGGTAATGGACTGAGCTAGTCACTATTATATACTGACTAATTTAACACTTGTGAGAAAGCATGTATTGATCAGTATCTAGATTTATGTTATGCTAGTCATGGTGGCGCTGTGTGAAACAGCACCTCCATGCTCTAACCCAGAGAGTGGCTTGCTTTATAGGGGGCTGCCACCATCTGTATCAAAAAGCCATTCTGCATGTGGAGAACTCAGCGTTGTTGATAACCTTTACAGTAGCACTCTGCCTCCAAGAAGCAGTTGCAGTTCTGTTTTACTTTGCCAAGCATGTATAAAAGGATAATAGAATAAATGCTGATGTGAAGTATGGGGAATTTTCCTCATGGACCTCATAGACCCACAAAAAGTCTATTTTTCTCTAGACCAGGGGTCAGCAACCTAAGGCCCATGGGCCGGAAGCAGCCCACGGAGGTTGTTTGACTGGCCCACTAGCTGCCCCCAAACTGTGCCGCCTGCTCACGTGCTGCACTAAACCGGCAAGCGTGGCATGGGGACTCGCTTATGCGGTGCTGGAAATCACGTCTCCACACGCTCAGACACCCAAAATTGTATCAGCACAGGTGCCGAAAATCGCAGGTGCGCATGCGATCTGGCCCATAGAGGGATCTCCGCAGGACTGATCCGACCCAGGCAAGATAAACCTTGCCGACCCCTGCTCTAGACTTCACAGGAATACATCCCAGACGAGGATTTGCGTTCTTGGCTGTATTCCACAGTTTCTTAACTCAGTCACTGAAGCTTAATACATGGTTTTAATTATACACATAACATGCAGGTAGATGGAAGCACTATTTGTTTGAAATATTGCTAGAGATTTACGACCAAAGATGTGGCTGATTAGTTCAAATCCATCTGAATTTTTGAGCCTTGCACTTCCAAATCCTTATTGGTCTGTCAGACCAAATGTTTTACCAATCTTGACTGTTGCCTTACTTGTATGTTCTTTCTCTTCCTGATAATGGCACAGTTTCTCCTATGTGTAGGCCCCAGAACATTTCTCTTATAACCAATCACTAACTGTTATTTCATTTCTCTCAGAAAAATGTGCACTAGTTTCCTATATTCTGGTGTTCGCGTAGGAACTTTCATACAAGTCCTATTCATCAGCATTACTTACTTGTAAGACATCTATGCAGTGCTTTTTTTCTTTTTTAAAAAAGTCTTTAGGGGTACTCGCATTTTCCTACTCATATTGAAATACTGCCCCTCAATGAGGCCAAACCTGGATTCACAAAATGTTTAGGGGTATGCGTACCCCTGCATTCCCCCAGAAAAAAGCACTGCATCTATGTACAGAGCAAGGAGTGAGACCATGCCCCTATACATGAGCAAATGTTCACATTTTGGGCTAAAACAAAGCATTGTATCTTCCTTTATGTACTCTTTCATAATACTGCTTTTAACACTATTAAACGACAAAGCATAGATTCTATATACATATACATGCATACACGTGCTGTAATATATTTTGAGATTGCTGAATGAGCTGCCAGCAGTGACTTAATAAAAGTACTCTAGTAATAAATTAGATTGCCCAGAGATTGTCAAGTCTGTGTGCATGTTATACATACAAGCCTCTTTTGTGCATCCTATGAGTACCATCACTTCTACCTGAATACAAAATCAGTGTTTCAGCTTCACATTTTTGCTTTGGTAGGATCTGAATCAGCTTCAATGTCATCTCTTCTTTGCTTTAGAACTGTTATTGTTTTGCAATAAACAGAGCTTAAAAGGCACTTTCCCTGCAAAGGCAAGGATATTGTACCTTGTAATTTGTGACCTTGCATGCATACCCAGTTTTCCTAGTTTTTAAGTTTCCGAAGACCAAACGCCTCTCACATAATTGTGTTTCAAGGACTTCATTCTGCCAGAGTTGTCAATAACCGAATCTGTCACTGTCAGGCATGCTAATTCCTATACAAGTCCAGCTATTGTTCTTTCCCGCTGCCTCTGGGGACGCTGACTTGCTCATAGACAGCACATGCAGAGGTTCAACATGCAGAGTCATCCCCTACTGGCACATTACTTAGCATCCCCTGCTGATTTTGCCATCCAACAGAGAGAATGATTTGATCCTGGCAAATAAATTTGTCAGGGGTGGACCAGTTCAAATATTATTCCGTTTGGAAGAAAAACATCTGTGTAATGATGCAGCTATCTGGGCCACCGATACTGAGAAAGCTGATCTAGTAGAGAGAGAGAAAAAGAGAGGGAGGGAGGGAGGGAGGGAGGGAGGGAGGGAGGGAGGGAGGGAGAAAGGACACTGGCACAAGCTTTTAAAATGGCACACTTATCTAAGCTGTTCTATGACCTGACTGCAGCATGGCATTAGGAATGCTATGCTAGTCCCAAGTCTTATAATACATATGGAGATTTTCATGTTAACAGTTGCAGCAATTACAGAATTTCAGCTCTGGGATATCTTTTGCAGCACTTCATGTGAATCCTGTTCAGGTCACTCACGGATTATTAACAGAATTAAGGTCCTGGATATTTGTGAAAACCTACACAGAATAATTTCCAATCCAAGCAGATCCCAGGGGAAAGAGTCGCGACACCAGGTTTGAGGACTAAAAATGGTTGACAAATTCATTAACTTAAAAAAAGATTACTCACTAGTGCAGACAAAGAAGCCCCTCTAGAGTAGATTAAACTTTCTGAATTTCTGGTAGATCCAGAATATATATATATTGCTGTTATGCATATTGTACATTGCCTTGATTTTTTTACGAGTTGGCAGCATATTTATTTTTTATAAAAATAAATCAAATTATCGGGTGCTTTTAAAGTGTTTTTAAGGCTCTAATTTACTTATTTTGTTCCAGAATTGGATGCAGACTGCAGGCATGGCCACCCCTTTTGAGAGGATGAAACCTGGCAAATTTTAGAGAGGTAGACATATGGGGTGGAAGACAGAAATCACATTCCTTTCCCTAGTTATTTGAAAAGGTGAAATGTGCTTCTAGGCAAGAAACCTGCCAAAAAGTTCAGACAAATAGAACCAGGGCCTATAGTGACAAGTGATTTTACCATTGTTATAAAAACCTTGAAAAGTCACCAGTGGGGTTTTTTTTTATTATTTCCCTTTTTTAAAGTACACTCCACAAAGAGAGATCGTGTGTAATACTTCTTAATTGTTAGGAAAAATGATTGTGAAAGAAACTGTTCACCTCAATAGTCTGATGCCTCTTATAGCCAAAACTCAGAGAATGGCAATCCCCATGAAGAACTCTATTCAACATCTCTCCCTGAGATCACTGTCATTGGAGTGCCCTATGAAAAGGCCATATCACTAAAAACTAAACCTGCCCATCGAAATGAAAGATCCCACCCTCCTCTCTGCCCATTCGTCTCTAAGGCTCTGGGAGTTTCCCCAGTCAACTTGGTTTCATTTCTTGGAAAAGGGGGGGGGGCTATGCATTTAATTCTTTGGAAAACTGAGGCTAGGGCAACTTGGAAGCTTGTAGAGTCCCTGATCTGCCAACAGATGACGTGTTAATGGGACAATCTCACTCAGGAACATGAGATTTTAGGCATACAACTCTAAGCAATCCAGATATACAATACCATTCTAGCTTATTATGAGGATAACATCTACTTTTAAAAAAATATGTTCGGTTCCCCACTCAGTGTCCTAATCACCATATTACTTTGAATTATGGTTTTTAAAATTATTTTTAAAAATTATTTTATTTAATGGGTGGAAACAATTAAGTGATGCATATTATCTCCTATGGTGATGCAAGATTTTCAAAGCTGAAGATCTTGTAGTGCAACCAGACCACACATTTTGGTCACTTCTGTTGCCTTTATCTGAACATTTTTCATTTGTTTCTCAAACTATGGCTACTACTTTATGGTTTTTTTAAAAACTGAAAAGTTACAGGTAGGAAAATATGCCCTTTGAGTGATCCACTCAAAGTGTAATAAGCGAAATAACTCTGTTCTAAAGGAAGCCATGCAGTCTATTGAAGAGAGCTCTCCAGCCACCTTCCCTTATTTTACACATTTCTTTGGACTGTACATGTGCCAAGCGGCTGTTAGTGGTGGTGTTAGAAAGGGCCAAGAGAGCATGAAAACAAGGCAGCTAAATTGCTGCAGCTCACAATTCAGTTCTACAACTTTCCAAAAGGATGAAGTCTCTTAGGAGTTTGTCTGAAATTGGGATCTATATTTGTACATGGTGTGAGACCAATCTTTTAGGAAAGTGCGTACAGGCAGAAGCATTATCCTATTTCCGAGATATTGGGAGATGTCATAAAATGTGAAAACCCTGACTGAGACCAGCATTTAAGAGCACATTGCAAAGGCAGCCTTCATTTAAAGGCACACAATTTTACACTCTGGACTTATTCATGGATATTTTCATGTCTAGAACATTTTTAACAAGACCATCTATTTTTATTTTTACTTTAGGAACAGCCCTGAATTTTAGTTATGCATTTAAACATTTCTCACTTTGTATTTCATGACTGAATCCTAGAGATTAAGGGAGAGGGGAACCTTATCAACAATGCTGTGCTGCAGAATCCAGCAAGAAAAGCTTTGTGCTCATCACACTGAGAAATGGAAAGGGTCAGGAGTCTGGGATTTAGAAAAGGGGAAGGGACAGGGGAGCCCAGAGGGAACAAACCTGAAAGCAAGCAATGTGTTGGCAGAGGGGAGCCTGAAGGAAGCGTAGATGGTGATAACAGGGCAGCATGACCCTGCCGAACCTGCCCCCAACATAACCAGACACCTTTGGTTGCTCAAAGGAAAGTCACTTTTCACATGTTCAAGGGCACTTGATTTTCATTGGTTGGCATATATAAACAGCAGTTCCACATGGGCTCCTTACCATCAGCTGGTACCAGAGCTGGCCTAGGAAAGGGAACATTGGAGCTAGAAGCTAGCAGACCTCCAAGTGTCCCTATTTTCCAGGAATAGCCATCCCCAACCTTGTGCCCTCAATGCCCATCAGCCCCAGTCTGTGTGGCCAATCAGGTGACTGGGGTTGTAATCCAAAACATCTAGAGCAGCAGTTCCCAAATGGTGATCTGTGGACTCCAGGGGATCTGTGGTACCATTCACTCAACGAAAACAACCATAGGGATATCATTTTTTTCAAAAGCAGGAATTCCATGGCTTGGCTTTTGGAAAACAGGGGGCCTGCAATACTTAGCTAATTGGGAACCACTGATCTAGAGGGTGGAAGGCTGGTGGAAAGCCTGAAAGAGAAATTCTGGCTAATACAGTTTCTACTTTCACTTCAGCATTGTGATCTGGCAACACCCAGGGACCAGTGAAGGATGAAAAGCAATATTAACTTGAACAAAACAGCCAATTCTTGAGTCGAGAAATCTGATGCCTTTATTTAATCAAGCATCATTGGGAAGAACAGCACGGCATCTAAGAAGAAAACTTAGATGTCTTAGACTCCAGTGCTGAACATATCAATAAGAATTACTTCAAAGTAAATATCATGCATATACTTTAATAAGGAAGGCCAGGTAGATATAAAAGAGGAAGTGCCTTTTCTCTTCTCATTAAGAATAAAGGGAAACATCATAAATAATCACCATCACTATTCTGTTTGAGGGGAATTCCTTCTGAAAGTTATATATTTCATTAAGGTAAAGGTAAAGGGACCCCTGACCATTAGGTCCAGTCCTGACCGACTCTGGGGCTGCCGGCGCTCATCTTGCTTTATTGGCCAAGGGAGCCGGCGTACAGCTTCCGGATCATGTGGCCAGCATGACTAAGCCGCTTCTGGCGAACCAGAGCAGCGCACGGAAACACCGTTTACCTTCCCGCCGGAGCACTACCTATTTATCTACTTGCCCTTTGATGTGCTTTCAAACTGCTAGGTGGGCAGGAGCAGGAGCAGGGACCGAGGAACGGGAGCTCACCCCGTCGCAGGGATTCAAACCGCCGACCTTCTGATCAGCAAGTCCTAGGCTTTGTAGTTTAACCCACAGCACCACCCGCGTCCCCATATATTTCATTACCTTTTCATAAATGCCTTAGGAAGCAAGCCACCCACATATGGAATATCACTGAGTTTACTAGATTTGTCGGATACAAATACTATGAACAGCTAATACAAAAATAAAAATGATAAAGCAATATTGGTAAGGAATCCTTGATGCTAAGGTTTAATGTGCCACTAAATAAAGGTTTGGTATTGGGCATGCTGCTCACCACACAGCAAGAGATGATGGACCATTATCACTGCAGGAACTCTATGCTGATATTACAGGCAAATGTACAAAATATATAGGACTGACATATTGGGTCAGGTAACACCAAGGCACAATTTCAGCACAGTTTGCTGCGTGCAAACATGTATCTGGTGCAGGGCTCTAAAGTTAGTAGGTGAGAGGCTCATTTCCTTCTTCCATCCTGTCCTTTCCTGTTCTTTTTTATTATATCATTTACATTTATTAGAATTATTTGCTCTTTGACTTCAAAAGCTAAGTTTCTATGAGTTTTATTTCATAGGTCTATTGCTAAGGTCAAACTAAGGTAATCTAAAGAGCTTGATTTCTCTGCTTTATCCCTGGTACTCTATAGAAATGAGACGTCACTCTTGCACAATGGACTATTGACTAAATGGTGTGTGAGGAAAGAGTGCCACTTACTGGTTCATCAATAATGTCACTTTGTTTCAACAGGAAGAAGTCTAAATCAACGGGGACCATCCCTTCTGCCTTTTACTGAATAACTACTAATTACAGCAACTGTCCCCCAAATGCTGATTTCAAGTACTTCCTAAAGTTGCCAATATCTAAACATTTGCCTTTGTCACGCAAAAGGATCCATGCAACCTTTAATGAGCCAATGACTGGGTAAGCACACCATCCCTTAAGCACAACTCCATTCTTGTCAGAGGGGACAGCAGGTGAGAAGAGCTTATCAGATTGCCTTCTAAGGGTAATGAGCCATGTTCAGAATACATGTTTTATGTATGTAGAGGTAGGACAGCTGAACAGATTGTGTTGGGTTGGATAATGCTAACTGTATTTCATTGATCTACCATTTTGTTTAATTGTTATAGCTGTCCTGAGATCCTTTCTAAGGATTCTCTCATTGCGAGAGGTGAGGTTACAGGGAACCAGGCAGAGGGCCTTTTCAGTCGTTGCACCTGCCCTGTGGAATGCAGATGTCAAACAGATAAAAAGCTATGTGGTTTTTAAAAGAAACCTGAAGGCAGCCTTCTTCAGGGAAGTTTTGAATGTGTGGTGTTTTATTGTGCTTTTAACTCTTTTTGTTGGGAGCTGTGCAGAGTAGATGGGTGGCATGAAAAAAAATTTTTTTTATTGTTGTTAAATAAATAGTGTTTAGCAGTACACACAGGGTTGGCCTCAGACATTTTGGCACCTGAGGTGAACCAGAAAATGGTGTGCGACACATACACACACATGGGAAGAAGGGGTGAGTGAAGATCTACATGTGGCATATTCCTTGGAGGCTGGATCTACAGTGGTACCTTGGGTTACAGACGCTTCAGGTTATAGACTCTGCTAACCTAGAAATAGTACCTTGGGTTAAGAACTTTGCTTCAGGATGAGAACAGAAATTGTGCTCCGGTGGTGCAGCAGCAGCAGGAGACCCCATTAGCTAAAGTGGTACCTCAGGTTAAGAACAGTTTCAGGTTAAGAACGGACCTCCGGAACGAATTAAGTACTTAACCCGAGGTACCACTGTACTGCTCCTGTGGAGTCTGCTGCCTGAGGCAGTTGCCTCACCTTGCCTCATGGATATGCTGGTCCTGAATACACATTTCTAATATTTTGCATGATGCAAGTGGACACACTACACTGTACTTGAGTTATGTTTTACTGGTGCAGAGATTGGTGGATTATATTCTTAGACTGTACACTCAGGGCACAATTCACCTAAACAGCCCCGCCAACACAAGCCCTTCACAAGGATTTAGCTTACATCGTGGGGGGTGAGAAGGACGCCCAGAACAGTAAAAAAAGTAAAGAACAGTACATGGGAGAGGAGGGGGTGGTGTTCCCTCTGGCAAACTGAAATGTTTGCACAGATGAAACGACAGGAAAAGCCTGATTTTGAACTCCACACTCAGTAGTAAACTCATAGCATCATAGAGTTGGAAGTGACCCCAAGGCTCATCTAGTTCAATCCACTGCAATGCAAAAATCATAGTTAATATTTGCATGAATTTCACTATATGAGCTACAATTCGGGAAAACTGTTGATTTTTTCAGTCAATGTCTGGAAAAATCCATACAATGGCAGTTGTACTAAAGAGCTAACTAGAATCCAGCTAGGACTCCTTCATTGTGCCCAATGATCCACAAGAGGCTTGGCTGCTGGATGTGATTTGGGGGAAACTGACAAATGATGAACCCATTGCCTAGAGTGCACACAAGCAGTGAAATGCAACATTCCCAAGCAGAACATTCTGTCAGCCCTGGGGATGGTGGCAGAATTTGCTGCAAGCAGACAGAGCATCAGACTGGCTTGCAGTCTGCTTGTCCGCTCTCTTGGCAAAGCGGTCTTGCTCGCAGCAACGTTCTGTAGACATCCTTGATACCATTTTGGTTTTGTAAAAGATTTTTTTCAAGTATGACAACATTAATTCTGATATGATTTAGTCAGCTACCATCACCATCAGTGTTTGAGCTTAGCTGTCTGCTAACTGGGTACTGCTGAAATGTCTATTCACTTTAATTTCTGTCCCATTGATTTAGCCATTAACCACCATTAACATTCATTGTTCTATTGTTAACCTTTCTCTTGCTTTTTGCCCACTGTGTGACTTAAGTCAAATGCACGAAGAAAGCACAGTCATTGTCTTTATGTCTTAATGTGAATTTAGTATATTTACCATTAATGAATAGGGGAAAGTTAAGTTGCATAGGGATATATAATAAATAATTAGAATTCCACCTAACCCTCATAGTGTAAAACATCTGAGGTCGCATAAAAATATGTAAGGTTTGGTTTCATTTATAACTAAAGATGTTTCATAAGTTCAAAACCAGAAGGAAGCAGTATTATTCAAATATAACTGTTGTTGTAAGGATTAATTGTGTGAGATGCTTTGAAAACTCTAAAGTGATCTTTAATGCTAAATATTATCATATAATATTGGAAGAAACAGGGCTTTTTAAAAAATAATAATCACCTAAATTCCAGATATATAGAAGATAGAAAACTTACTCTATCTTTAAAATAAAATAAAAATAAATCATTGATTCAGATATGCTGCAATTACGGGTTGTTTACTTTCTATCATACTACAGTTTGAAAATGTGAGGGGGAAGTTAACAAGAGGGATTTTCATTAAGGAACTGAGTCAAGTGTTTTAATTGTTAGCAAATATTTGTCATATCAAAGGATACTGGTGAAAATCAATATGGAAGAAATTATTAAGGAGTCAGAGTGCGCTTTTGAAAATGCTGGAGGACATAATTGCATACTGATGTCCCTTATGTAGGCTCAGCAAATATTTGTAACATCACGAAAGCATGAAACATTGTATTCTTTATTGGACAGAAAACACAATTTATTGAGCCACTGTATCCACTACGGGTGAAGCTTACCCAAAACATTCAAATATTTATCTTTCTGTATACCTATACTCCCGTGACTAACAGAAAGCAGTTGTTTGAAATATATTAATCCTTTTTCTCCTTCTAGCTTTTAAATTGTGCCTAATAATCAGCAGCAGAGTAGCTTCCAGAGGAGAGGCAAAACTTATGCATCGTAATAGTGACCTCCAGTGGTAGTAGCCAGGAAATGACAGATATCATCCTGGAAAATTGTCAGAGTCAGAAACATCAGTTGTCTGTCTAAATATTTCTTGTTTCAATAGAGCACTTTTTTAAAAAAAAAAAAACAGTGAATTTTTCAATGTGTTGAACCTCATTATATTGACAATGGTAGCTAAGTTTTAGCCTGTTTAACATTATCAGTTTCAATTAAAAAAGAAAAACTCCATTTGGGATTCCTAGTACAATTTTACTAATCAATAAGCATTTAACAGTGTTCTACCTGGAATGTCAGTGAGTGCAATCCTACTAATGAACAAACATGCTACAGTGCAGTCTACTCAGAAATAAATTGAGTTCAGTAGGGTTTACTGTGGGTGGAGGATTTCAGCCATATATATAATATGCTGTATTATTTAGTTCTATGAAGTATTTATATATCCCATATAGGCATTATTTCCTCAGTTAAATCTGATGGGAATGTGCTTGCACAGCTCTGGAGCATTATGACAACGTGATTTATCAGCTCTAATGTACAGAACTTTCAAGGCGTGGGGAATCTGATGTAATGGCCAAGGTGAGGGTGGTTCTGTTTTTCTCGGGGGGCGGGCTGATTCCTACTTCAAGCATTGAATTAGCTTGAGTTCCATGCAGTCAGTGCCTTTTGGGATTCTGAACAAAGGACTTTGAGAAAGTGTAGCTGTCAGGAAGGTGATGGGTGGAAGGTGAAAAACCTTGTGTGAGAGGAACTCCCAGGGTGGGAGAAGAAAGGAAAGCTCCCAAGCGAGAGCTGAGAGGCCCTATCCACTTTTATTTGAGACAAGGGTTCAGATCTGTCTCTGTTAAAAGACTTTGTATTTTCTTCTTATTTCTCTTTTTTCTTTCCTTTTTTCTTTTTTCTTTTTGCTTTCTTTTTGTTTTTATTTAAACTGTTTTTTATTGTATCGTATGCTAAATAGTTTCAATAAAAAAAAATTTAAGGGAAAGTATAGATATTTGAGCCTTGCGTCACAATTAAACCTAAAACCAATCAGCCTGAAGCAAAATCAGCTGCCTTCTCTGCACACAGGTACTGTCATGTGGTGAAAGCCCAAGGCCCAGACTTGCAATCCTCCACACACTGAGGGCTCTATGTCGGCAGTGAGGAGCCTGCCATTGAAGAGTTCAGGGATCTAAATCATGCAGGGAGCCAACACGAGTAGAACTGGCATACCCACAGAGCAACACAGCTCCCCAACATGTAGAGGGCTTTGGGATCAGTAATGGTGACCGGGGGAAGAGGAGGGCTCTTCATTCCATCACACAATGGTTATTCCATGAGAGGAGGAGGGCATCCTTTCTTTAGCTCCATTTTTCTGTTTAATTCCAGAAAAATGAACATTTCTTAACATCCATATAACACTTTGGGGTGCTTCAGAAACAATACTTCCACTATTGGCACCACATCTCTAGATAGGAAGTTCCATAACCTGGCTGCCATGACTAAGAGGGCCCCCCATCTTGCATCACCATGCTATGCGTAATACCTGTTGGCAGGGACCACAAAAGCAAAGACTTGCCTGCTGATCTCAAAGCTTGAGTCAGCAGTTCTTGGGAGACTGATGCCATTAAGCACTTGGATACATTGCCATTCACTATGCCGATACCTGGAACTAAAAAGTAAAAAAAGTAAAGGACCCCTGGAGGGTTAAGTCCAGCCAAAAGCAAATATGGGGTTGCGGTGCTCATTTTGCTTTCAGCTGAGGGAGCCAGTGTTTGTCCACAGACAGCTTTCCGGGTCATGTGGCCAGCAAGACTAAACCGCTTCTGGTACAATAGAATACTGTGATGGAAGCCAGAGTGCACAGAAACGTCATTTACCTTCCCACCACAGCGGTACCTATTTATCTACTTGAACTGACGTGCTTTTGAACTGCTAGGTTGGCAGGAGCTGAGACAGAGCAATGGGATCTTACTCCATCGCGGGGATTCAAACCACCAACCTTCCGATCGGCAAGCCCAAGAGGTTCGGTTGTTGCTCATAGGTAACCAGAGCACTTATTTAAAGATTGGTGTTATCTTGTTACCCAATTTAACTTGGCAGTGGCAGGTAAGCTTTTTTTCAAATTGATTGTTCTTTTCCTGCATATGGCTAAGGTTACAATACTGAACACAATCCACTAGCAATGTCTATGCGATCCCTGTACATTTACTGGGAATCGCACTGAAGTTGGTGTACCCACTATCTAGACTTAATGTAGAAGAGGGGTAGTTGATCTGTGGCCCCCTGGATGTTGCTGGACTACACATTGCTTCTATTTCCCTTGATGTGGCTACAAAATTGGTCCTTGAAGTCAATGAGAAGGGAAATGTAGCGATTGTGCCCCCCTCCCCTCCCATCCCAGCTGCAGTGAGTCAGCAGTGCTGTGAATTGACCCCACACGTCTGCACAAGATTGGATTGCTCTGCCCCATATAAGCTGGCCTGAATATTCAGTTCATAGACAGAGCTAGGAAGAAGGAAGTGGCTGATTTCTGTGGCCATTCCCAGACACTGGAGCTCTGTGCTTAAGCAGATTCTTTTTGGCTGCTTCTTGTTGGTGTTTTGCCAAAGCATTAAGACTTTCCTAGTTAGGAAAGCTTTTGACCTTTAGAGACTGCATTTTACTGCTTGCTTTGTCATAACTGATTTGTGACCCTTCTGGGTTTTATGATGTTTTGAAACTGCTTCTGTTTTGAAACTGCTGCCTTGCTATTGTTGCTTTTATTGTAATCATTTATTACTTGTTAGCTGCCTTGAACTTAGAGATGGATGGGATCAGCTGATTTCTGTTCCATCTCCATTCTGTATGCTTTCAGTAATGAACCTGCTGATTTTAAATAAATAAATAAATTGCACACATTCCCTTCTAAAATACACATTTTATATACATTTCCCCTGTAAAATATGCATTTTGCATGTGTCGGGTGGCGCTGTGGGTTAAACCACAGAGCCTAGGACTTGCCGATCAGAAGGTCGGCGTTTCAAATCCCTGTGACGGGGTGAGCTCCCGTTGCTCGGTCCCTGCTCCTGCCAACCTAGCGGTTCGAAAACACGTCAAAGGGCAAGTAGATAAATAGGTACCGCTCTGGTGGGAAGGTAAACAGCATTTCCATGTGCTGCTCTGGTTCACCAGAAGTGGCTTAGTCATGCTGGCAACATGACCCGGAAGCTGTATGCTGGCTCCCTCAGCCAATAAAGCGAGATGAGCGCCGCAACCCCAGAGTTGGTCACGACTGGACCTAACGGTCAGGGGTCCCTTTACCTTTACAAAATTCAGAGAGACGCGCAGTCTACACTTTTTGTCAATGTATAAGTCTCAGTACTGCCAATTAGGTCAGTTCACTTTAAAACAGACAACACAATTCTTCTCCATCCCTACTTGAACTCCACAAGAAAAAGGGGATGCTTTAAGTAAATAAAACAGACTGAGAGTTTTACGCTAAAGCAAGCCTGTGTTTAAAGGCAGGGGAAGTACTGGAAAGAGAACTAAATCATTAGGCCAAATGATGACAATTGAAAGCTTAGGTTAGGGCAACACCATGACAGGTCACCTGGTGGCAGGTAACCTATGACCTTCAGGTGCTAGTAGACTACATCTCCTATCACCCTTCACCATAGCCATGCTAGCTGGGGCTGGAGTCAAACAACATCTAGAGCGTCACAGGTTAGCCACCCTTGCTGTATACTATCCCTTAAGACTGGAGGTATACTGTCTCAGTGCAAAATATTTCATTCTTCTGAACTGTGAGGAGTTTACATTGAGCAAAGTGTCCCTCTTCTTGTCTCTACTAGCTGAGCTAGATTGTACCAGCTGGATCTGCGGATGAGCAAGAAGCCCAGTGGTGGCATCCCTGGCAGCAGAGAGCCCCCAAACAGGGCATTCTGATGGGAGAGGTCTGTGCTGGCCAAAGATCCCCTGGATCCCAAGCCAGTCTCCCAGCCATCTGTAACTGACATTGGGACCAGTCCAGATCTGGTTGCTGCACCAGTCTGGATCTGGCACAGGGATGGGGCCTGATTGTCCCCCTCTATCCCACACCACCACCACCACCTCCCAGCCGCCTTCCAAAGTTTCCGCCATGAATAGGAGGGCTGTGAGTGCAACTGTTGTTCTCCTGCTTCACAAAGCCCTGGCAGCCATGATGCAAAGTTTGGATTTTGCACTTGGTTGTTTTTTTAAAAGCTTTACATCCTGCTTTTCAGTTGTGTCCCCAGAGTGGCTTGTGGTGTTTATAAGATGTAGTTGGTTGCATTGAAACCCAAACACTTAAAACAAAATGAAAAAAACCAGGCAAGTGAGAGGAAGAGCTCATTTCCAGCATTCACTCCATCTACCTGTCTCCATCTTCTGTGTTCTCCCCAGTGTAGTTCTCTCCAGATTATTCCTTGCTTCCCTACAAGTCATTAGGCAGGCTGAATCAAAAGGGAGTAGAAACCAGTGTTTTTGCATAGGAGGCATTCGCATTTCAAAAAATTATCTTCAGATGCAAGCATTATGTATACAGGTGTTGGCACACACTTCTCACCAAACCTTTTTGAAATGGACTATTTAGAGATGATACTTATTGTGAGTAACTGCTCGGTAGTGGTGCCCTCCCTGTGGAACGCCCTCCCACCAGATGTCAAAGAGAACAACAACTACCAGACTTTTAGAAGACATCTGAAGGCAGCCCTGTTCAGGGAAGCTTTTAATGTTTGGTGTATTAGAGTATTTTAATATTTTTTGGAAGCCGCCCAGAGTGGCTGGGGAAGCCCAGCGAGATGGGCGGGGTACAAATAATAAATTATTATTATTATTATTATTACATAAGTCCACGCAAATGCAATTGCGTAGATGAACAGGAAAAGCTTCTCAAATTCTTTGCAGTGCTTAGCGTTAAACATAATAGGCATAATTTTATGAAATGGCTAACAAATATTGTTGGGGAAGTGTTGCTATAACAAGCATAAACTCTGTAACTGGTGTCATGCTGACTACTTATTAAAAGGCATTTGGGTGTGTATATTTTGTTCACACACACATACACATTCCACTGCATCTATTATAAGAAAAGAACTCTGGTTGAGACATACATTCATCTCTTTGTTTCATTAATTCAGTAACCACATATTTAAAATGTGTATCTTGAATGGGGTTGCCTTCTGTGTAAGACTTCAGTTCTTTCCCCCCACTACTGCCATTGATTTTTTTAAATGTATCAGACCATAAGATATGGCATGCTGTTAGAACAATGAGTCCTATACTAAAACACAGCAATAACCTGTGCCAGACCAAAACAGTCCTATCTCAGAAATGCCTCATCTGGGTCTCACAATGATCCCATCCTGAGCCCTGGCTTGATCCTCAATACCAGGGGCACCACTGAGGGAGAGCAGGGGTCAGGCCCCCCAATATTTACAAGAAGGGGGCTGAACCCCAAAAAATTCCGCAGCAAACCTCAAAAGCATATGCCAGGATGAAGATGCTTGGCCCTGCTGTATCCTTTTGAGGATCACCAAGGACACAGCAGAGTGAAGTGTCTTCGCCCTGGTATATCGCTTTGATGATCCCATGAGTGCCTCCACTGAAGGAGTGCTAACAATCTCTGCCGAGAACGCAAGGGGTGAAGCATATTTGCCCTGTGTATCCCTTTCACAAAATAAGGCAGCTGGCAGTGGGTGGGGGATGGTGGGCCAAGTCGGCCTGGCTAAGCTGGGGGGGTGGGAATGACATGTGTGACATCATGCATGCACAATAGCTGCTCCCCAAATGTTGGGCACAACACAGTGTGCCTGCTCAAAACCCTCCAGGCCTCAGAACCAAGGGCAGGAGCAGGCCAGACAGAAACTCCAAAGTGACAAGGGGAGCATCTGCTTGGCCAACAGAGAGCTCTATCAGAAGGGGCCAACTTGGAAGGAAGGGTCTACCCAGGAGGAGAGAAAAGACCCAGCTGCAACTCAATAATGCTCTATCTCAGGCATCCCCAAACTCAGCCCTCTAGCTGTTTTGGGACTACAACTCCCACCATCCCTAGCTAACAGGACCAGTGGTCAGGGATGATGGGAGCTGTAGTCCCAAAACAGCTAGAGGGCCGAGTTCGGGAATGCCTGCTCTATCTTGTTTGCTTCTGCTCTATCAGGGTTTCCCAAACTTTGGTCTGCAGCTGTTTTTGGACTACAGTTCCCATCATCCCTGACCATTGGTCCTGCTAGCTAGGGATTTGTAGTCCAAAAACAGCTGGAGACACAAAGTTTGGGAAACCCTGGTATAGATCAGCATTCATACCTGGTACTGTGTCGGAGACACCAATGAAACTGGCTTATCAGCTCTTCCTACCAACTTCCTGCCCACCTTCCAGTTTTTCCTCTTTTTCTGATATCCTGAGTAAAACATTTCTGTTAGCATGCCTTTAAAAAATAACTAAAGGATAGGGCAGGGGGTTTTCTGTTTTTTTGTTTTTATTTTAAAAAATCAGTTTGAACCATTAAGCTCCAACAGTGCAATTTTATACATGTTACCACAGGACGCCTATTTTTTCCTATGGGGCTTACTCCCAAGTAAGCATGTGTGTATGACTGAAGCCTAAATCACTTCCAGTGCTTTCTGTAAATCTCTACATGCAGGCAAACAACATTGTGTTTGATGTGGCTTACTCTGCATTGCAGTGTCCAGCTCTGATTCAGGTTCCACACGAACAGCACAATTTCCTGTTCTATTTAGTCATTTCTAAATCTAAGTGCAAACCCTTTGGGCTTTCCAAATGTTTTACCTTGTGTTGCTTGCGTGTGCAGCCAAGCTGGGAGATCCAGGTGGCCACAAACTTCGCTCTGTGTCACTGCAAGCCATGCTGTTTTTGCTGTTGGAGGTGTGATGGACCTCTCTGTCCCTATGTGTGTTTTATGCTATATCTAAGCAGCAGCAGCAGCAGGTGTTATAGAAAGCACCATATGTTCCTTGAACATTTCAGGGGAAACCCATGATGGACACATTTCACTGAGCTTTACATAATTATAAGAACATTACTAGATTCTCCTTGGTAGATGCAAGGACCTGGTTGTTTTGCTTTTCTTTATTCATATCCAGTTAATTAAGGATGTTTGAACATTGTCTTGCCTTTTATGAATCCATCTGTTAACTAAGTAGATACTCCAGCATCTCAATATAGGGAGTATTCTGAACACATTTCATCATGATAGTTACCACCCATTGAGACGCAAATCATTTTTCATTTCAGAAATCTTTTTAGGAACAAATGTGACAAGATTGCTAGACAGAATGCATTTGTGCGCCAGAAATAGCATGTTAAGTCAGGTGGGAGAGCATTCCTGTTTGACGGTCACATGCATGCATTTTTGCTGTGCCTATGGAGCCAATAGGGATTAAGTTTTTATTAGCAGATGTGCATTCCAAACATCTTGTTTGGGAACTTGTTGCTGGCAATGCTGTAGTGAAGAGGCAGTGGGAGGGAGGTTGGCGCAATGACCCCGTCCAAGAGGGAGACATCCCTTTCTTACAAAATGTAGAATATGAAGTTACTAGTGATAACTAGCCGACATTATAGTGGTCCAACCAGTCTAGAAGCCTATTAATTCTACTCTTACAAGTGGCATCCATAAAGCATTAGGTTGATCCATTAATAATCCTAGAGTTGAAAGAGATGATCCTCTGAGCACTTTTTGAGGGTTCAAACATACTAAACATCCATTGGCATTCAGTTTATTTTAACAAAGAAAGACTAGAAATTAGAAGCTGTAGTTTAAAATAGATTGCTTTGGCCATATTGTTAACAAATAATAAGAAACACAAATTAAATATTTAATTGTTGCTGCTTCCCTTGAGGATGGAGGATCCATGTTCCTCTAAGTTGCAGGCTGTTTGGGTAGCTAATAAAAGCATTATTTTCCTAATGAATTAGATTTATCCTCAGCTTCACACTTTTTCACTTGAGAAATACAATAATATATCAAAATATATTCGGGGTAAAACTTTTAATCAGAACATTTGCAATGCTTTTGCAACAACACAGTAATGGCTGTTGTAGGGGAGAGAATATAATACTGTACGACTATCT
Source organism: Podarcis erhardii (assembly GCF_964252035.2). Taxonomy (NCBI): domain Eukaryota; kingdom Metazoa; phylum Chordata; class Lepidosauria; order Squamata; family Lacertidae; genus Podarcis; species Podarcis erhardii. The sequence goes on from NC_138508.1 coordinate 64,898,606, forward strand.
GTGTGAAAGTTTAATGCAAGCAAGAGTTTTCCTCTAGGAGCAGATTTTGACCTTGCAGTTCAACAACTGAAATTGTAATTCTTTGCTTGCTGCTGCTCTGAAAAGCAAAGGATACTTCATGTCTCCTGCCTCAAGACCCAATTGCTGCTGTTCTTTGTAACCATCAATCTTCATTTGGCTTGCTTTGCAAAGAAATTAACCTTCCTGTAGTGTTGCCTTCCCCCTCCCCCCCCCCACTTATTTTATCGAAGTGTAACATAAGCCTTGAATAGCCATATATGCTTCATGAACATTCTGTGTTACTGTTTAAAAAGATATAGTGGCAATGTAAGCACTGAATCAGCATTGAGATTCACATGATCAATTTATTTTCTTGTCAAATAAAGCTCTTTAATGGTTTGCATTTTGTACGGTTGGCTGTTTCAATAAAATCTATTTAATTAACTATCAAGATCTGACGGAACACACTTAGGCACTGTCATTCATTTCAAATGAACAATAATTTCCATCAAAGACAACATGCCAACCATTTTAATGAGATATTTCAACCTTAGCAGGGTTTCATGTTAATGATCAAAAATAAATATCTCAGGGATTTTTTTTTATCAAACTATCATTACTAACCACTTCTCATTAATATTGTGATAGACTGTCACTGCTTATTCACCAAATGCTCCATGCTTAGAACAAATCCTAAAGTGATTATGCAAATCACAGGTAAATGTGGGGGGGGGTGGCCAGCAACATTAGTCTTAATTCATCATTCAATACCTGATACCATTACTGCTTTATTCCACAGAAGAAACATATAAGAGTGCGTCAAAGTCCATAGCTCAGGAGTAATCACATACTTTCCAGTCATGAAGTCTTGGCATTCCCTGTTAAAGGACCTCACATAGACCTTGGAAAGTCATTTTCAGCCAAACTCAGTACTACCAGGTATGATGGCCCAATAGGGTGCCTCAGAAAAAGGCAGGTTCATATGATACATGACTTTCAAAAGCAAATGATTTATATGAGGTAAAAATTAATCAACTCACCCACCTTCAGTTTATTTATTTATTTATTTATTTATTTATTTATTTATTTATTTTAGTATTACAGATTTCTGGAAGGAAATCTGGAAGGAAGTTAAGCATCAGCTAAATCTAACAGAATACAGACAGAGTGATTAAAACTGATTGTGGCTTCCTCTCAGATTTAAATTCAAAGCATGGGAAATGGTCAGAAGGAGAATGAAAGCAAAGAAGCACACAAGAGGATTGGGCTTCAAAAGCCTTCATAATAAAATATAGTAATTAGTTTGAAGAAAATCCCATAATAGATTTTTATTTTATTTTTTTGCAGTTTACAGGAATTCAAATTGCAGATAGAACAAATTATTTTACACACAGTAATGAGCAAGCCATTACAAGGCCCTGCCCACATTCCTTCCTGACTACATAGTTCACATCCCATTTCATAAAAACACTCTACTTATAAAAAAAACAACCTCAGAAATTAAAACTTGTTCCTTCCACTATACAATAGCTAGGGGGCTCACAGTCAACTAGACCTGTTAGCAGAAGACCTCATGAATGGTGACATGAATGCATACACTTGAGAGCAATTAGCTATCATGCATATTTCTGCTTAAAGTATGGAGATCTTTGTCTGAAGAACAATGTTTTAAACCAGAGTTTTCCAAACTGTGTGTCACGACACATCAGTGTGTCGGCTGTAGTCCTCTCGGGACTGGAAAGAGGTTGGTTTAACTTCCAGTATGCTAGTAAAACTGAATTACTGTGTTGCAAAATGATGCATGCCTACAAAGCGTGTCATCAACATGAACAGTTTGGAAAGCTCTGTTTTTAACAATGAGCCATTCTTCATAATCTCTTTGAAAACATTGAAGTCTGCTGAATACAGCAATAAATATCAATAAAGATAAATTCTTCTTGTTGTTGTTTTGTATTTGTTTACAAATACACATGCAATGTTTCTTGCCACCAACCCATGCTACAAAATACAGATAGAGACATTTGGAAGACTATATTTGGCACTTGGGTCTGAGGTTACCATTCCTGTGCTAGAGCAAGAACAATTTCCATTGAAAAATCACAAGTAGCCCAGAAAGATATGGGGTATGCATCTGCCTTGCACAGTGCATTGAATAGTTTAGCCTCCCTAAAAAGCAGGCTGATAAATATTTATCCAAAATGCTGGGAGGTGAGGCAAGTGTTCCTGTCCCAACACGCCATCCACCACTAGCTCTGGGATGCCATTTGTGCCTGCAGCAGGTCCACTTCAGGATACGAATTCAGATGGGAAGGAATTTGGACTACAGATTCTTAGGAATTCATCTAGGCGATTAGTGTACAGTGGTACCTTGGGTTAAGTACTTAATTTGTTCCGGAGGTCCGTTCTTAACCTGAAACTGTTCTTAACCTGAAGCACCACTTTAGCTAATGGGGCCTCCTGCTGCTGCCGCGCCGCCAGAGCACGATTTCTGTTCTCATCCTGAAGCAAAGTTCTTAACCTGAAGCACTATTTCTGGGTTAGCGGAGTCTGTAACCTGAAGCGTATGTAACCCGAGGTACCACTGTATATTATCAGAAAAGAAGATGGTTTCATTTTCTTCCTCTCCTATCTATGCTTTTTCGTGCGGACCAACAATGGAGGAAATAAAATGCAAGAGCTTAGATAAGAAACTAATCATATCTGAACAACTACAGGAACTGTAAGAGAACGGAAAGGAAAGGTCATAGTACAGATCAATTACACAGTCACTGATTGAATAAAAGACAGTAATTCAGTTGGAAAAGCCTTTCTTCATTCTTGTGGTTTATGAAGAGCCGTAGAGGCCTGCAATTGAATTGAAACCGCCTAGAGTTCCCTTTGGGGCTACCAAATGATACTGTTAATTACTGTTACTGTTAGTACAAAAACTGTAGCCAGATATAAAACAAATAATGAAAAGACTCCGCCGCACCTCGGGCATTGGATACCTGAAGGAACTGGGGAGGCGTATAGTATTGTATTGCATACCAAAGCCATATTTCAGACAAGTGGACTCTACCAGTGCTTGATAATAGTGTCTCCCCTCTCTACCTAGCCTCTATTTACATAGTGCTTGTCTCTGTGGAACCTCGTTGTGAGGCTGTAAAGCAGCAGCAGGGCTCTCGGGACAGTAATCCAATCTCAATAACTAATCTCTTAATCTAGTTTGAAATACTGATTCAGTGCCGGCCACCTTGGGTTGAGCTTTCTATTATATTATAATATCAGCAAAGCTGCTCCCTTGGAAGACAGATATAACCCTTTCAGCGCTAACTCTTCATCTCTGGGAAAAACGTCAACAGGACGACTTCGGCTTTCAATCCCTCACCCATTATCCCAGCCCACCCATCAAGAAAAGAGGAAGACTGCAGTCTTACACACACTTAGCTGAGAGTAACTCTCATTTAACTCAATGGGAATTGCTTCTGAATAGACAAGCGCCTGTGTTCTAAACAGGGAAGCCCTATACATGTCTACTCAGAGGTAAACCCCACTGAGCTTACTGGGACTTCCTCCCAAGTCCCAAAGGTGCTGTTTGCTTGCTTGCTTGCTTGCTTGCTTGCTTGCTTGCTTGCTTGCTTTGGCATATTTATAATCAAAATTCTCAAGGTGACCCACTTAAAACACAATAAAACAGGCAATGGTGTACAGTGGTACCTCGGGTTAAGGACTTAATTCGTTCCAGAAGTCCGTACTTAACCTGAAACTGTTCTTAACCTGAAGCACCACTTTAGCTAATGGGGCCTCCTGCTGCTGCTGCGCATCCAGAGCACAATTTCTGTTCTCATCCTGAAGCAAAGTTCTTAACCTGAAGCACTATTTCTGGGTTAGTGGAGTCTGTAACCTGAAGCGTATGTAACCTGACATACCACTGTACTTGTTACCAGAGCAGGACAAAGGTGTATACACTATATAAAGGTATATATGGTTCTCCCATGTTTCAAGAAGTGCCATTCTGCAACTGACTTCCTGACCTGGAATTGACTATTGAAACAAATGGATCCCTCACAGGCCAGGGCTTCCTCACTGGGCTGTTTTTGATGTCTCTCATAGCTCCAGCTCTGGTTGCAGAAGCAGGAGGCACTGGAGGAGCAATGAAGCCTCTCTCACACGCCTCCAAAGTTGGAAATGTAAATGTGTTGCATTTTATTGTGACAAATGCAATGCATTTCAAGTGCTTCTCTTCTACAGCAGAACAAAAATAATTTCCATCTCTACATATCATCATAAGGAACTCACAGTAATTGTCATTTGCATTTGACACTTTTCAAAGAACTAGCTTTCTTTATTGTCCCTTTTATAATATAGTCAACCCTGTCATTTGGCTCATCCACAGGGGGAGGGAATTGCTTCACAGATCTTATTGCTATACAACACTGTGCAGCACTGCACTTATACTTACACTACTATGTGTCTCTTAGGCCTTTGAGTGTCACCCCATGGATTTAACCAAGGGACTCACCAGCTCATTCAGAGCCTGGTATTTCAGAATATCCTTTTTTAAAAAAAATTTTAAATGCTGATGCACAGACAAACTTATTGAAGCAAATGCCATCATATTAGTAATGTAGCAAGAGAAAAATGTTGGTATTACTGAAGTAGAAAGGGGGAAAAAATATTATGCTTGGAATTCTTATTTAACATAACTGCCATGAAGCAGAAAAACTATTAAGCAGTTAATGAAAAAAGACAGAGGCTATTACATTAGTAATGTATAATGGGGCAGATGGGGTAGAATCATCATTATTAACTACAACCTCAAAGCCAGCCCTTCTATTAGACGGGTTGCTCATCTGGCTGTTGAAAGTCTCTTCAGAGCATCTTCCTCTAAGGAAAGGGTTCCTTCTGCAGAGTGAGGCATCCTGAGTGAAGTGGTCCAGGAGAGCACTGGCACTGCTACCATTTTCCCACAGTTTCTGAATTTATTTATTTTTTAATAAATTAAAATTTTGATATTAGGTAACTTTACTCTTTTAACTAAATCTAAAATAAAAATTATAGCTGATGCAGAAATGTGCTAGCACAGGCACTCTCCCAGGTGGCCTCTCCCAGAATACCTTACTCATCTGAAGGATCTTTGAGGTGCAGAGGAGGGGCAATGAGAACAACTAACAGAGCTGCCTCTGCATTACAAGCAGCAAAAGTATTTAAATGTAAGCAGTGAATGAGGGGCCACTAGGGGCGCATCGGAAGATGGCTGACAATAACATCTCTCCGACCCACATGAGGTAATTAGGAGGCTGTGATGGGAGTAAAATAGCCTCCCTACCCCCCAAGGTTAGGGGGGCTGCCCTTGCCTGCTGTGCCCTATACCACCCCCGAATTTGTGGGGATGGGGGCACTAGGCACAATGCCCTCCTGTGGGATTTCGGCACTCCTGGACACCGTCTCTGATCCGCGCTGCTAGCTGCAAGAACTTCAAAAGAAACAATTAGGATGAAGCAAATGCACATATTTCAAGGAAGGAGGGGGAGTAAAGACTGCTAAAAGAAGAGATCTCTGATAAAACAAGACGAGTCGGAGGAACAAGAGTAAATCATGAGAAGATACGCCAAGACTCAGTATGGCAAAGGGACTGATGGGGGAGGGGAAAAAAACTTTCCTTTCTTTCCTCTATGTGATTAAACAAGAATCCCCCCCCCCTCACAAGTCAGAAATGTCGTTTTAATGACTTAAGCTGTGGATTTAAGACTGTGTGGAGATAATTCACTAACCAAAGCATGTTTCAAGAAGACCATGAAAATTATAAGAGCTTTGGAATGACGCAGTAAAAAATACCGTCGCCATGTTGGCTAGTTCTGTCAGAGGACTTAAGTCTGGATACTCCTCAGAGGGACTTAAGAGTGACAGATCTATGTGTTAATGATGGAAAGAGTGATGTTATTTATGAAAGTGATGATATATGGAAACCATCTGATATGAGGACTGGTCGAACGGAAAATTCACACAGGATTATAATTGGTGTTTGTCAGCTTAAGAAGATTATCAGAAGAGATCATAAAGAAAAGAAGGAAAAATATATGAATAAGATGAGATGTGGAAACAGCAAGATAAGACTGGATAGAATTATGAACATTATTTGGATTGATTTGTGGATATTAACGCAGCAGCAAGAAGATGATCAGAATCCCCCTTTGGAACTTGAAATATGGGTCCCCTTAACAAAAATTTAAAATTCGGCTTTGTAATTCGGAATTTATATGATGTGATTTGATTTGATTTGATTGGTCGGTTAATAAAAATTATTTAAAAAATAAAAAATAAATGTAAGCAGTGAAAGGAAGGAGGAAGGGAAGCGGCAGGGTTGCCTCAGCAGTGCCATGTCTTACCCCGGTCTAGTATACTCTTTTATTTATTTAACAAAAATGATTTTAACAAACAGTTTCAAACCGTATTAAAATATGGTTAAAATCAACACCAGCTAAAAAAAAAGAATACACGCATCCTCTCTAACGTCTGGCTAGGCTTGCCTAAACAAAAAATGTTTTTAAAAGGCATCAAACAAAATACAGTGCAGGTGCCTGTCTGATGTAAACAGGCAGTGAGTTCCAAAGCACAGGTGCTGCCACACCAAAATAGCAGTTTATTGCAAGTGCAGAATGGGTATAATATTAGCACCTGTAAGCGTAGGCATAGGCAAACTCAGCCCTCCAGCTGTTTTGGGACTACAACTCCCATCATCCCTAGCTAACAGGACCAGTGGTCAGGGATGATGGGAGTTGTAGTCCCAAAACATCTGGAGGGACGAGTTTGCCTATGCCTGTGTAAGAGAGCCACTTCCACAGATCAAAGCAGTTGAGTGAGCCGTCCTGCAAGTAAACTGGTCCCAAGCTATTAAGGGCATTATATACTAATAGAAACACATTGAACTTGGCCCTGTAGCAAATGGGCAAATAGTGCAGATCTCGGAGCAGAGATGTTACATGCAGACACCTCTTGACCTATTTACTGCCACAAAGCAAAACACTAGGTAATAGGAATGTGCCTATGGACTGAAGCACACTACTTAAGATTGCTGCTTCTGCTGCTTTCTTTTAGATATAAAACATTTCATTTACTAAACATTAAGTTTCAGGCAATAATGATTGGAGTTCTCATCATTTTTGACAGTACTTAATACATCTTGGTTTTCACTGAACTATGAAATATCATTGCCAAATAGAAATCATATTAATGACACTGCTTGGGGGGAGGGGCATTATATTTGTACCTCAGGTTTGCAAGATGAATATTTGTCACTGAAGGTTTTTTCCACCCTGTAGTTATCAATTTAATTAGCTTTTTCTGTTCTTACAAATGATTTTTAGCCATCCTCAGGTATTCTTTCTCCCCACCAACAAATGTTCCTGTTAGGATTGATGAGAAATCAATACCTTTCACAAGTGTTCACTGAAAGAATGCAGTTGTCTCCAATAGCTGCAAATGAGAGGGGATTTAAGCTACGAGCATTTGCCATTCAAGCATGAAAACAGCACTGGTGCTCCCGCTGCTACGCGGCATGGTCCCTAATGGGAGAGCATATCTCATTGCAGGCCCACACCAGTATTATTTACCCTGGGGGGAAACCATGAATAGCATAACGCATGGCAAACGCAATGCACAGAACCTCTTCGAATAAACCCCAGCATGGAAAGACAAAATGATTACAGTCACATTGCCTCAACAATTAGCTGAGTCTAAAAGATGATTTTATTTTTTCCCCTTGATTCGGGAAATTGTGCTTCACAAAAGTTCCTTAATAGCAAATTTTGAATCTGAGAATTAATCTTATATACGCCCTCTGCTCCTGTTCCATTGTTTTGAAGCCCCTGGAAACTAATACTACAGTCAATGGACTAAATGGGGGGTATGGAGTACTCCTTCTTCCCTCATCTTCACTATGCTAATGAAATATTAACCGTTGCCCTTCCCATGACAGGCACAATTTTACAGTACAGTGCAGCTTGTCCAAATGGCCTTGGGACATATGACCTCAGTCCAGTTCTCCATGCTTGCACAGCTGTGGGCTGCCATGTATATGTCTACTGCTATCCAACGAGATGTCAAGTCAAATGGCTGCTGATAAAGTTAACCACTTGTTTTGGAATGAAGAGAGAGAAATATTCAAGATGTTACCACACGAAGTCTGTCTGTCCTGGCGTCGGTACTCTAGGCAAGTCTTTCCCAATCTTGAGTCCCCAGATGCTGTTGTACTGCAATTCCCATCTTACCTGACCATTGGGTTGTGCTGGCTGGGCCTGATGGGAGTTGTAGTACAAAAATGTCTGGGGACCACGGTTGGGAAAAGCTGCTCTAGGCTTTTCCCAACACTCTCACAGGTCCTCATAGACAGTGTCATAACATATTTAATGGGCAGTATTTGCTTAGCACCTAACCTTCATTCCTTGCTGTTTAGACAGGATTTATTCATCAGGAACATAAAAGTGCAAACCTGAGGATGGCTTGCATCTTATTCCAAGTATACATTGAAGTCTAAAAACAAGCTGTGTCTCAAAAAATAGACAGAGAGCTATATTTTTAGAAAATGAAAAGCAATCTTCTGCGTGTCTCTGAAAGAATAGTGAACTAACATGGTAACATTTGAGTCACTGCTGCTGCCATGTATACAAAAGAATTTACAATGTTGCAAGTGGGAATGACTACAAGTAGGTAATATGTTACACTTTTTATATGGCTTCATAAATTAAATTCTTTACAAACTATAGCCTGGACCAACTCTGGAACTTTACCTACTATCAGAGGAATTTATGGGGTTGCATTATCAGAAATCCAACAATATCACAAACTATTTACAATTGAAAAGTAAACTTGAGGAAGAAAATTATCAGTATCTTTGGCATTCTCCTTAGGAAAGTCATTAATTGACCAGCATAAGCTGCATGAAAAAATGCAGAGTGAGAATCAGCTTATTTTTCTACACCGTGAGCTGTCGCTAAAGCCTACCCTGTAACTGTAACAAACTGTAACATACCAAAACAACCCATATTTTGCACCACAAAGCTTTGCTCTTGAGTGGCGAACTCAGGCAGGTTATTGACTATTCTACTATTTGCAACTTGCTGATGAGGACATTGTGACTAGCTTCCCCACCCACCCTCATCCACACACTATTTATTACATTCATATTCCAACTTTCTTCAGTAGGAGGGATTAGGATTCCTAAGCAGTCACACATCCAGCAGCAGGATGGAAATATGATTGCAACAGCATGCCACACATTCTGAAGAAACCATGTGCCCACCATCAATCCAGTAGTCCAATTCTACCTGGCATTATTTTGGGGGTACTTATTGATCTATCCATTTATCAGGCCCAAATCAGATGCAATGCCCTCAAGTGAGGACAGGAGGCCAGCTCAGGATTCATAGACCCTGGCCCAGCTTAACCCTAAACCCAGACTGCTTTGTTTTGATACTTTCACCCATGCATACTTTCAGCAGGTGGACTAGGCAGCTTGGCACTTGCAGAGACCTGCAGAGCTGTTCCGGGCTTGGCTGAACGAGGCCTCCATCCCATCCAACACACTAGATTTTGTAAAAAGTTGATAGAAACCAAATTGTGTAGCATTACCTAATGGTCAGAGGAAATGGAACCCTCAAAATTTAAAAGGCTGAATGCAAGATAGCACTTAAGGTAAATGTTCCAGTAGTGCAAGGGCTTCTCCTTGTGCAATAGAAAATTCTCCCTTTTCTCTTCCTCCAGCATGATCTCTAAATGTGTTCTTAGGGCTCCTCCCAGCCCTCCAGAGCAGATTTGGGGAGGGAAGGAAAGCCCACTGCACTACTGCTAATATTTGCACTAGGGTAACTATTTAATTGCATACCACCAAAAGTCCCATCTTCAGGTGGTAGAAAACCCTGCTTCTGAACAGCTAGACTGTATGTTCTCTAACACACACAAACACACTAAGGACACCATGTTGGTCCTTAAGAAAAAAGCCAAAATGGAGTCAGACAATTATTAGGACAAACATATATATATATATATATATATATATATACACACACACACACACACACACACACACACACATACACACACACACACATACATACATATATATATATATATGAGTGAACAAGTTTTCAAATTCTCCAGAACTCTTCATCAGGCTGGATGTTAAACAAAGTGTGTTGCAGGGGGTGGGAGAGTGAGAGATTTTGATAACTGTATTGCTCCTGGTCTCCTGACCTGAATAAAAGAGCATACACCCACACAGTTCCCTTAAGGGCACAATATTCTAAAGGTCTCTGAACAAAATTAACATGCATTAACTATCCTATTACCTTTCTATTTAGGGAACTTAATTCAAAGCATAGCAAATGTTAATGTGTTCAATTACATATGCAATCGTATTAAACAGACAGCTACTTCCAACATTTCAGCTGCTTCAGGCATCAATATACATTAATTGGCTATTGAGTAGGACTGTTCTTGCCATGATATCTTATCCCAACATCTATGTGAATAACAAAACAATATTCCAGCACTCGTGATAAGTTAGGTGCTTCACCATTCTTCAAAGGAACAGGGTTGCTTTTAATTGCAAATGCTCTTGATGAATGTTTAGACTATTATACCTTATGGTTGCCCAAATAAGAGTTGCTTCAATTAGCAAAGCTGATTAACCTGGATTCTTCAGTTATGGTTACCTGCTTACAATAACTTAGAATATTGTAAATGTTACAGTGGGGGTTGGGAAGCCGTGGCCCTCCAGATGGACTCCACTTCCCATCAACCCGATCAGCATGGGCAGAGATAGCCAGGAATGATAGGAGTTGTAGTCCAACAACATCTGGGTAGAGAATGCACTTCAGGAATGCTACTTTTGGTGGGATCTCTATGGCAGTCCTAACAATGGGCTATGACGCTTAGAGACCATGATTGAAAGGAAGACCGTGAGGTAGTTGCGGTCCATTTTTTTCTAAGAGCAGCCATAGTTATTGAAAAGGAACTGAGTGAGATGCAAATAAAACATTTTGATCTAGAAACCCATCTCTTGTGGCATCTGAAGGCCAGCTAGGGGTCCTTGGGACTTCACTGGCGAGGAAAATCAATGTCTCCTTCAGAAAATTATGTTTGTATGGGATCATCTCCCATTTATCAATACCATTCTAAGCATCCCTTTATTGATCTAGATCAGGCATGGCCAAACTTGGCCCTCCAGCTGTTTTGGGACTACAATTTCCATCATCCCTGACCACTGATCCTGTTAGCTAGGGGTGATGGGAGTTGTAGTCCCAAAACAGCTGGAGGGCCAAGTTTGGCCATGCCTGATCTAGAGTTACCCAGATTATTACAGACAGTGCGGATTTAACCCAATATATGAGAAACAACATTTGTTCAAGTGCCAGTTGCTACCCAGAAGTACGGTAACTTAAGGCATGAACTGTGGACTAGGCTGAGAACTGTGCTGAAAAAGAAGCACAGCTGGAAAATGGAGATGAAAACCATTTCATTGGCCATTGGGTCTGGCAGGGTAGAAGTCATAGAGACCAACACTCACCAAAGATATATTGCACACATTCACATGACCGGTCTTCCATATGGCATCCAACAATACGATACAAGATGGGCATTCAGGCTTGAGAACATATCCGACATTAAACATAACATACAACATTCAGACTTGAGAACATATCCAACATTAAAAGCAGATTGCTCTCTGTCATAGTACTTCACATTTGAATATTTAGCAAGCTCCCATCTTGGGCTTCAGCACATTTCTATGTTTTATAAACAGTTCAACAAACAAGAAGCCAGATACCATCACCTGAAAGCACTAGTTTCCTGGAGCGAGGAATCATTACCAAAAAGGAATTATAGACTACATTCAGGAAACCAACTGAAATTGCTGTCCCTTATCAGCATAGCATCTCACATTTTTCCAGCCACATGGCAACTGCTAATAAGATTGCATTTCAGAAAACTAAATGATGAATTTTGAAGCTCTCTTATGATTTGAGACCTCAACTTTAGTTCAAGGGCATCATAATTTATCACTGATTTAAATCTCTTTGAAATATGGATGAAATTCTAGTAGTATTAAAGTCAGTGGTATACAAATAGAACTGTATCACTTGAGCAGAACATTTCTACTATGAATAAATGGAATAATACATTTCAAGAACACTTGTTGTAACTAAGATGCAATGGAACCTCTTTGCACCCAGGGGCTATTTGTGCAAACATAGGTGATTGCCACATGCAAGTTTCAGCAGACACAGAAACATAAAGAAAGTAAATAACTTGTGCTGGCAGACGCATAACCACTTTCCAAAGGGTAGAAAGTACTGTGGATACAACCGAAGAATGAGAATTGATGCCCAGGCAAGGAGTGGAAACTTAGGGAAACTTAGGGAGTCATGCAAACTTTCCCTATGAATTTGATGAAGAGTTCAGAGCAGAGCAAAAGCAGCAGCTAAAAGCTGAAAGGTACCTATGTAAAGAAAAGACAGCTTCAGTTTTTAAAAATAAATAAATTACAGCTTTTTATTTACTTCTTTAGAGTAATGAGAATAGGCAGCATAAGGAGTGGGGGGGGACATAAAGGGTCTTTAAGAGTGTATTGTTGTGTAAGTATCGCCTTAGGAATCATACTTAAAGGTTTCATAGAAGCATATAGATTACATATTTTTAATGAAGTAATTATGTATTATGAGAATAAGACATAACTGTTTAATAATGGTACATAATTACCATGAATAATACATAATTACCACCCATGACTTTATACTGCTAAAAATAATACCACCTGAAGTCAGGTATAGAGCAGGTAGGTGTGGCTTGGCCAGAATGGCCTGGTGGCTTAGATGGGGAGGACTGGTGAGCCAAATTAGACCCATGGGTCAGAGGCTCCCCACTCCTGATTTATAAGATGGGTCGCATATTAAAATCTCAGTGTGCTAAATGGTATATTTTCTGCTCCAGGCTTGGCCCATCTTCAGGAAGAGCACAGGATTGGATAATGACAATTCACAATAATTGAGTGCACTGTTTTGACATGCTTCAAATCATAACAGTAAAAGCATGCCTTCATAATAAAATATAGATGGAGATGGAAAAACATAGAACAACAATAAATATAATGGAAGATATCTGAAGTAATTTTGACAGTTTCCCTAAACAATAGTGTTTATGTAAATTGGTAAACTGGAAGGAATCTATTCATGGGGTGTAGGAAAACAAGAAAATTGTTTAAAGAGCAACAGCTTGAGCAGCAATCCATGATACAATAAGCAAAGTTGCAGATGGGAAACGGTTATCTCAGGGCAAAGTGCACCAGGAAGTTTCTAAAATAATTTTCTAGTGGTATCACCATATAGCCAGTTCAGATTCATGCAATGAGACATGTATTTAAAAATCAATTATATAAAAGAGAGCACCCGTGAGAAATAAAAATAATGCAGTATGTGGTTTTTATAGAGAAGGATTAACCACCTACGCCCCAGTTCTGAATCTTCTTGTGTTCCCATTGCTGCTGTAGATTAACAAATTTACTCCGCTTTGGCAAAGCACTTTGTGATAAGGGTACGGTAACTGTAGTTGTAAATGCAATGGAAACAACTTCATACCTAAGGGCTTCTCAAGACTGCCTCCTTAGGCCTTCCTCATATTACACTAACACAATGTACTATATGGCTGCTTTGAACAATGGATCCTGCCGGATACTCTTCATTGCCCACACCTTAGCCAAGCCCAATGAACAAAGCAATCCTAAGTGGGGTTGGGACACAGCAAAGTCCTGCTGGCTTGTGTCACCAAGGGCAGAATATGGAGCCTGTTTCATCAAGCTTTTCTGTCTGGCATTTCATTTCATTTCTCCCCATTCAAAGCAATGCAGGAGCACTAGCTACAGGGCTGGAATAGTTTAGGGTCTGGAATGACTGCCTCTCAGGGGAATCGTGCAGCTTTGGATCCAGCAGATTCATAGCCTGTTTCTACCGTGGAACACCTCGTTTCATGGCTCTGTGCTTACAGCCACCAGCAGGAACACTACTGGTCAGTGGCATGGCATGGGTTGCTAGTGCCCCGGACCACACAGAGCGGGGTGGGAGGGAGGGAATGAAATGGACAGAGTACACATGCGCATTCAACTGCCTAATGGCATCCACGTCGCCCAGGAGATGGCAGTCACAGAAATAAGAAAATAAGAGTTCTTCTGGAGAGGTGACTTCCTGATTTGCATGGACAAGCCATTGTCAACGGAACCCAGTGATGGAAGAGCATAGCTGTATTGAGGGAGCACTGTGTGTTGAAATTGGGTGCCCCTTAACAAATTTTGCACCCAGGGCAACCAGCCCTGTGGCCCTCCCACACACTATGCCACTGCTACTGGTGGTAACTTTCCAATTGCTCAGCACATTGCAGATGCTGTAGCGAAGCCCCTCTCCCCTTCTGTCAGCAGAGTCTGACAGAGGGGCACTTCCACCATTTCCTAAACTCCTGGTTGGACATGCACATCCCCTATATGACATTTTAACACAGTTAAAAAGTCTGGTTTACATATGCATGTTCATCACTTAGTGATTCCAATGAGAAGGAATGGCATGGTCCATCAATGATATAATATCTCAAATGGAATGTTTCTCCATTGAATTAGTTCACACATTTGGCTGCCAGTCACTAAGCATCTTAGTGAGTGGAGAAGCAAAGTGATGTAACTGCAAGCGTACACCAGGCCCTGATAGAACAAGATGCTTCTTTGGAACTGTTCTTCTGATGATCTGACCAAAGCCCGTGCATCTGAATAAATAACAGCAGAGATGTACACATTATATCCAAGACTGTGCTGGAAAGGAAACAATATTGTCAAATGAACTAAAGGGATCCTCTGATTTCCAGCCATTCCAAACAGTTCTGCCAAAGTCCCACATTTATTTCAGAAGAGGGCACTGTGGGATGCAGTGCTGTTAAAAAATCAAACAAATCAGACCAAGACTCTACACCAGTTGCCAATACCATGTAATTTGCAGCTAATTACTTTTGTTTTTGTTTAGAGAACTATGCATGCAATTTATTTTGTACAAATAAATTATCATTCGTGCTCATACTCAGTTGAGAGAGAAGGACTGCTTTGCACCATAAAAAGCAAAAATATTTCTAAACTATCAGAGAGACTTTTCACATTTTTTTAAAAAACAGCTCTCATAATGCAGACAGATCCTTACTTCCTGCCAAGTTCCACAGGCTTCAAAACTATCTCATTATGTATGGAGAGTGCGCAATTATTAGGAAACGTGTCTTATTTAAGAACATTGATTAAAGGGTGGGAAACCCAAACATCAGACTCAGGGAAGAGGGGAGGAGAAACAAGCACCAGCAAGACAGTTGTTTCAATGGAAATTAACAGACCACACAGTCTTGTTCTGGTGTTGGTGCTGGTGTGCTTCTCAACAGGTGAGCAGAGAGAGGAGTTGTGCCAACTTGTCCCACCCCTTTGCTTTCCTGTAATGATCATGGCTGTAGGTGGTGATGGAGCCTTTGCACATAAAGCTATATGAACAAAGGCTGCCTTCTGACCCAGAACTCCTATAGCACTGTACTATAACAGTAGGAGCAATGGTCATCCAATGTGGCTGGGTGCTAGGGTGGCAGTACACAGCACCTAGCTAAACTGTGGAATTTGCTCCCACAAACTGTAGTGGTGGCTACCACCACGGATGGCTATAAAATGGGATTAGACCAATTCATTAAAGATAAGGCTATCAATGGCTACTAGCCATGGTAGCTAGCTATGTTATACCTCCATTACCAGAGGCAGTCACCTCTGAATGCCAGTTGCAGGGAATCACCAGTAGGGAGATTCCTGCTTTGGGGCTTTCCATAGGTAACTGGTTGGCCACAGTGAGAACAGAACACTGGACTACATGGGCCACTTGTCTGACCCATCAGGGCTCTTCTTACGTTCAATTGCGAAGAAAGATCTTCCAGCCCCATGGTCATTTTGGTTGCCCTTTTGTGAACCTTAGTACAACACCCTCTTTGAGTTGTGGCAACCAGATGATTTGTGGCTTTATGTTTGGCTATACTGTATATTGATATTTATTTTATATTCTTACAGTAGCTGCAAATAAAATATTGAAGTCATTTTTGAAACCTACCTATGCATTAGGAGTATCAGCAGAGGTCACTCTCCTTTCTTCCTCTTTAGGTAAAGTACATAGTGTATATGTACTGTATGTACTGTAGTGTATATGTATATGTATAAGAGAGACAGACTTCCATATGGCGGTGCCACAACTATGGAATGCTACCCCAAGAGAGATGCATATCGCACCAACAATATATATTTTAGTTTATTGAAAGTATCCATTTTGAGTTGGTAGGATATTTCTAAAATAAATTAGTAAGTGAAAATTGTAATAAGAATTCACTAAAGAAGAAATCAAATTAGAATCACAGAGTATCATGCTCTACCAGGTCCAATGTAAGTACATTGTTTTCAATCAGATGAATTTCTACCAATCAAATAAAACCATTCTAGCAGACCCCAGTTGAATAAAAAGCTTCATTACAAAGTTCACTTAAAACACAGTAGAAAAGGCTTAGCAAATCTTCCTGAAGAGAAAATTTCACAATGGAAGGGCTGCCCCACACACACAAGAAAAAAATATAGAACTGAGTTATACGCAGCCTCGGACAGTGGTGCCATGTGTGGCTGTCTTTCAAAGATCATAACTCACAGGTAGAGGAATATATATGGAGAAAGTCTTCCCAAAATATCCCAGATTTGGTGCTTTGTACTCCTTGGAATAAATATTTGAGATGTCAGTCTACTGCACATTTCTGCCACTGTTTTATTTATGATCTGTATTCTTCAAGTGTAGCACAATCAATACATTGTTCAAGATATTAATGGAAGTTTCCTCCTGGGACTAATAGCCACCACAGGGGTGGACACGATTTTCATCATGGCCACAGCAGGGTAGAAAAGGGTTGAGCCCCCTCCCTGCGCACCAAGGGCTTGATGGAAATCACCCATGCTTGCTTTTAGCAATTAAAAAAATGAAGCATCCAGTGATGCATTTAGCATCTGGTCTATCCAGCTTGGTCTTGAGACTACTGGTCCATGGCACTTGGTAAATGCCAGCCTTTACGATTCTGCATATATTTCCTCACTGTGTTGAATGGGATTACTCCCAAGTAAATACATATCCCCCATTGAACTCAGTGGGGACTTACCTCCAAGAAGACATTAGCATTGTTGAGCCAAAAGGATTTGGCTAGTTGAGATTTCCTAGCTTATTCTAGAACTTTAGCACAGTATTCACTGATGGCCTTCTAAAATGTTGAGACTACTTTATTTTGTTTCAAAACACAGTTCAACATCAAAAAATGAACTTTAATCTCTAAATCATAGAGTTTTGTCATGCCATTTAACTAATCTATTTGTATATTGAGTGGCGGGGGGGGGGGGAGTTTATCCTTGTTCTCTCCCAGAACAAAGCACCAGAGAGATTATGCAAGGGATATGGTGGGAATATATTTGCGAGAGAAAATGTCTATATTTTATTCAGCTTAAGCCAACCTTAAATTCTTGCTTTTCTCTCTCAGTTGTATTTCTATCCCGCCTTTCCTCCAAGGAGCTCAAGTACATGGTTCCCCTTTCTCTTAGTGCTATCCTTACAATCATCATGTGATGTAAGTTAGGCTGACAGACAGACTGGCCCAAGACCATCCAGTTTGCTTCAGAGCTGAGTGGGTATGTGAACCTAGGTCTCCCTAGCCCCTTTCAGCACTCTAAGCACTACACAGACTCTCATTATATAATATGAGAAGTTATGCAGTAAAGGCTCACAAATGGTCTTTACCTGGCACCATAGCTATTCCATGCTACACAGTAGTCATATTCCCTTGAGGTCAAGCGAGAACTTCTTTTCCCAATAGCTCTACCCATAGGTGTTAAATGTGAGACTTCAGGAACCCTGATGTACTTGGCTGCATCCCAGACTCAGCCATAGGAATGTTGTTTTCATATATACATTTATTGGGATAGAAAACAGGAGGTCAGCAATGACAAATGTATTTATTGGGGAGGTAGCTAGCAAACAGTGCAATTTATTCCATCATCCAAATAATAATATTTTCTTGCCCCCTCTGTTCAACTATGCACATAGGGTGCACAGTTTGCATTACCAAACTGTCAATTTGATATATTTTTTCTTACAGGATCTTCATTTTTGCAAATGTCTACACTTAACTCCAGCCCACCCACCCTCCACCCCCCCCACACACACATGAAATTATAAAAAGCCTCCTGGCATTTTAAAGGCAAGCATTTGCATCTATAATTTAACATCGCTACAAAATTGCATCTGCAAACATGGAGGTTTTTTGAAAGCCTATTATGCTATGCTTTTTGCTTCTTATTATATATAGTTTTCCTACCCTTTTCTTCTCTCTTGCTCCCCAAGGAATTATGCAAACAAATCACTAACTGCTTTGAAAAAAAATTATTCCCCTTTTTTCTTTTCAGTGTTTAATATGACTAAATCCAATAGTGCTTTCACTCCCAACATGCTTGTTCATTATAAGTGTGGGAAGTTATGGCATGCCAGCATAAAAATAGTCAGGAACAGACATGCCTTTGGGTTTTATTAATGCATGGAAAAGTGACACTCAGAAATCATGTGTAGCCTTTTTATTATGAAAATTCTGTAATGTACTGTCTTCCTCCCCCTTGCAATAACAACAATAGGGAACAAGGTTGCTTAGTCAAACAACATGTTGATATTCTAAAGCACAAAATGAGTGTATGAATTATACTAATATACCCAGTAATCACTATTCAAGTATTTCTGCTTGAACGAAGAATTGCGGCAAAGAAAATGAAATCATTCAGGGAATGGCATGGTGTTATATTCTTTAAATGAATTAACTGTGTTTGTTCAGGCATAAAAGTGTTGGTCAATGAGAGACTCTCTTTCCACCTCCTCCTCTTCCCAATGCCCAACAGTCCCCAGCAGGCAGCTGCCCACTGTCATCTGCAGTGCAAAGAGGTCCTGCAACAGCATATGGAGGAACCTCAACCTGTGGCTTTAATGTCCTTCAATGGAAAGGGGTCAAGTACTAGATGCGGCTTGCTTTTTTGCTGCTCATTGGTTTACAGGGGGGAGAAATGTAAATTAGCCTGAAGTGAAAGAAAAGGCTATACACAGATGTATATATCAGTGTCAAAGAATCAGTTAAATTTACCAACATGGAAGGGGGAAGTAAGAATATCAGTAGAGACTGCTGGATCAGGCCAAAGGACAATCTAGTCCAGATCTCAACCAGATGCCTGCGGGAAGCCCATAAGCAGGATCTGAGCATAACATCACTCTTCCCACTTGTGATTCCCAGCAACTGGCATTCAAAAGCATACTGCTCCCAACAGTGGAAATAGACTGCAGCCATTGTGACCTCGGATACTAGGCATGCAAGCAGTGGCAGTTATCATGGTTGGCCCTTCCATTCACTAGTGAGGCAACTGCACCAGGGTACAGTTGTTGTTGGGGAGCAACAGCAGCAACCTCCAGCTGTTTCCCCTGAGGCCCTTCTCTCAGCAATTTCCCTCTGTTGCTGGAGGGTTTCTTCTGAGGGGCTTCAACTGACTCACTGCCTTTGGTGTAGTGGGAGATGCTATCCCAGTGTTGTTCAGCTTCCGTACCTGGAACGGGGAGGTGCATCATTGTGTCTATCACCTTAGATAGCCAGGCCTGAATCCAGGTTGGAATGGCTCTAAATAATCCAGGAGGGGACTCCCTAGAACATGTCCAGCTAGCCTAAAGGGGGCCCCATGCACATACAGTTGAACTTGTATGGGGCTCCCTAATTCCGGATGCAAAGCCTGGTAAACCAAGTTTCACAACCCTGTGGAGGGAACGGTGCATGTGTTCTTCCACAGGCATGCAAGCCGTCTTCAGTCTGATTCCAAATGTGCGCCAGCAGGAGCACGGCTAGTCATGGATATTGTACAGAACCCCTTCACATGTCCAGTACTCACAGGCACCAAATAGCTAAGCTAGGGTTGTGTGAGAAAGGGAACTGTAAGCAGAAATACAAAGGAAGGAGAAGACTGAGGGAAAAATAGAGGTCTGTGAGGAAAAGTGAATGAGAAAGCTGGGCTAGTTTATGAGAATTCATATATGGGTTTAGAAACCATTCTTGCCAGGGAGGGAATGTGAGTGAAAGTAGCATATGAAATACAGCTGCAAATGTATTATGGGGAAAGTAAATGTGGAATGGGATCACATTTACTGTCTTATTTATTGAATTTATATCCTCCCCTCTCTCCCCAAGGAGCCCAGATGGACTCCACTTCCAGGTGGGTGAACACACTGTTTTGATTTTGGAAATCATAGATCCTGTCCATGTCCAACCCATGACCCAGTGAGAAGGAAAGATGACTCTGTGCTGTTAGTGGGCTGAACCTCCAAGTTGTCTGAAGTTTCCCCTTCTAGAAGGCTTTCTCTACTTCTTTCCCTCCACTGGAGAAGGGAATTTTTGATAGTACCTATAAATCTATAATTCAAAAGGACATATTTTCACATGCACCAAATAGCAAGAATTCAGTTTCACTAACAGAACATTCAACTTTAGGTAGAGACTTACTAAATCCATTTCTCATGTATGATCTAGTTGAGATTCCTGCACTGCAAGGGGTTGGATTAGATGACCCTTGGAGTCCCTTCCAACTCTATGATTCTATTATTTATTATTTTAGATTCACACAACCTTTGCTGGTGAATAACATGCATTCTTATATCATAAAGCACAGTAAACCTGAATTTAGCAAGCTTTACTTTTCATTCATACTAGCAACTTTATGGGATGCTGTGTGCACACAAATCAGGTAATGGAGCATTTAACAAGCCACTTTCAGAGGTTAATCAGCCGTAGGGTATTATATATGCACATACCAACGATTCAGAAAGTTTGGCCTCTAGTGACCACCTTCTACCAGTTCATTTAACTAGAACTGCATTCATATCAGAAACTGAAGTTCATGAACCTGAAAGTCACCATAGTAGAACCCCCCGTCCCTCTGCAACTTTCTGTTTTCAGACAGAATTCAAGTACCTTGGTAATCTTGTTCTACCAAGGCACCTTTAACATATTTATTACCTATTGAAATCAAAAAGTTGAGTTGTATGCCAAGGTTTTTAAAATACAATAATTGTATTTTAATAATTGACTGTCCTTCAGGACTGCACTTAGCACGGGTTCAAACTCCTGGTTTCATCTCTTGATATGCAAATGAAATTAATGGTCTGGATTAGAGATGATGCAGATTAATGAGTTCATTAATCATTACTAAATTATCATTTGGTTGCAACTGGAGACATTTTCAGGACACCTTTCCTGGTGGTTCTGGAAAGGTGCTTGAAGGATGCTTCATACACCATGCTTTTCCCTACTTAGATGTAAAGATGTTGGAGGGGGGTGGAATAACTGTGTACACTGTAATGTCCCCATTGTAATGTCTCCATGTTTTTTTTGGGGGGGGGGGCTTTTTTAAACCATGACCAGTTCTGGGCTGGGTGGGAATCAAAGTGCTAGCAGCCCACCACCCCTTCCTTTCCTCAGAATGTCTCTGGGGCCCTTGTGGGATGAAATTCCTGCTTTGTTGTTTGTTTGTTTGTTTGTTTGTTTGTTTGTTTGTTTGCTGTGTGCTTCACCTGCTTCTTCTTCTGCTTGGTTGAGGGTTGCCTGTTAGTGTGGTTAGTAGTTAGTTAGGAGTAATTGTTGTTTTTTGTCTGTGTTTTGGTGCAGGTTTTTGTTGTTGTTGCTTGTACTTGATTTTAGCGGTGTGGGGTCAGAACGTCACTCATTTTCCCTTTGCGCAATTTATATTTTGCATTGGTTGCAACAGTTTTTTAGATTTCCAAATGTACCCCTGGCCCCTAAAAAGGCTGGGCGATTCCTGCTGCAGTGGGTGATTGCATGTATGATCATAATCACTTTAGCATCCATTGTGCCCGGTGTCAAGGAGGCAGCAAATGAAAGACTGGAGACCGCCTCAAGCACTTTAACTGGGCATCGTTCAGATGCCAAGTTGTTCAGTCTTTCTCTGACAATCCTTCCCCAAGCTCTATACCACTCTCTCCACACTGCTGCAAGCAGTATTGAGTCCTTTGCATCAACCACATTGCAGCATGCAAGGATGGAATGGTACAAATTCGTGGTTAATTGATTAAAACCTTAACCTAAACCTGTTATGGGTCATATCAGGAAAGGGATTGAAAAAGAAAAACTGTCAATATCATAATGCCATTATACAACTCTATATTGAAATCACATTTTTAATCCGAGGCGGATTTAGGGAAGCGACCTGTTCAAAAGCACTTGGCACAGAGCCTTGGGGGAACTGCAAAGGGTGCTGCATCAATGATGTAGAATGGAAGGTGAGAGATGGGATCACTGAATTTCAGCACACTGCTGAAACCTGAGACCCCAGGGCCTGCCACTGTCGTAATACTATATATAGTATTACAACATCTCACCTAAAAAACAATATTGTAGTGCTAGAAAGGACTCAACCAATATGATCAAGGGGATGAAGCAACTTCCATATGAGGAAAAGTTACAACATTTGAAGCTTTGGGGTTTAGAAAAGAGGTAAACAAGGGAGGACAAGTGTATAAGAATATGAATGGTGGGGAGAAAGCAGATAGGGAGATCTTTTGGTCCCTTCTTTGACAATACTAGAGCTCAGAGGTATCCACTAAAGCTGAAGGTTGGAAGATTCAAGACAGAAAGGGAAAGTACTTCTTCACATAGCACATATATAAAACTATGAAACTCAATTTCCACTAAATGTAGCGATGGCCATCAATTCAGATGACTTACAGGGATGAGTGTGTGTGTGTGTGTGTGTGTGTGTGTGTGTGTGAAATGGCCGAGAGAGATTGGCATCAGAACTTACTGATAATTCTTGTCTTCATAGAAAGCACATTAATTGCTTAGAAATTGTTGCTGTGCCACCTTGTACAGCTCCAAAAAAATGCATTGCCATGTAAGATAACTGGTTGTGATTGACACGCAGTTAAAATTATACAGAGCTCCATATTACACCTCTTCTCTGTGAATCAATTTAGATCCAATATCTTCTGCATGGTGCACCACTGAAAACCTTTATCATAACATATGCAGCTGCAATAACAGTTTAAAAGGGCTGAGTGCCAGCCTGTGTCCATATAGCACATACAGCACCTGCATCTCAGCTGCTGCTTGAGCCACACATTACTGGCATTTAGAAGCTGCATGAACAGACACTAGTAAACGGGAAAAGGGTGCAGACAAGGTATTGTTGGACTACAACTACCATCATTCCTCAGCTTTGTCCATACCAGCTAAGGATTATGGGAGCTGGAGTCCAACAATATGTGGCAGGCCACAGGTTCTCCATCCTAGCTTTAACAGGTTTTGGAGAGGTGGCTTACATCATGGGTAGGCAAACTAAAGCCCGGGGGCCGGATCCAGCCCAATCGGCTTCTAAATCTGGCCCGTGGGTGGTCCAGGAATTAGCATGTTTTTACATGAGTAGAATGTGTGCTTTTATTTAAAATGCATCTCTGGGTTATTTGTGGGGCATAGGAATTCGTTCACACACCCCCCCACATAGTCTAGCCCCCCACAAGGTCTGAGGGACAGTGGACCAGCCCCCTGCTGAAAAAGTTTGCTGACCCCTGGCTTACATGATGGCATTGGAACACGGCTTCCCATGGGAAACATATAAGGATGTCACTCAATTCAAGAACTCTTAGTCAATTGATAGACCAAAATCTGGCTAAAAGAAAGGTATACTTTGTTTTGGAGATGATGCTTGTGTGTGATGCAGCAAGCATTATCATAGTACAGGTATTCCCTTGTGAGAGAAAAGAAAGAGTGCTTCCTTTAAGATGTTGCTTACAATCTGTAGCTTCATTTGTATTTGTATTTAATTTGCCCCCCCACAAAAAAAAAAGATCTAGCTTGATTAATCAGAATATGTTGGCTCCCTCACTGTAAGAAGTGAGGTTAGAGGCAACCAGGCAGAGGGCCTTTTCAGTAGTGGCACCCGCCATAAGATGCCAAGGAGATAAATAACTATACAACATTTAGAAGACAGCCCTGTATTGGGAAGTTTTTAAAGTTTAATGTTTTAATATGTTTTTGTATATGCCAGAAGCCACCCAGAGTGGCTGGGGCAACCTAGCCAGATGGGCGGGGTACAAATATCATCATCATCATCATTTCAAGATGTTCAAAAGAAGATTGGGCCAGATGACCCTGGGGGGGTTCCTTTGAACTCTAGTGTTCTATAAAAATAAAATCTCAAAAGGACTGTAAGACAAATTTTTTTCTATCATACACTGTGACAACGAGAAAACTGGTTTTAGATTAATTGTAAAGAATAACTGAAGGATAGATGAACAATAGGGCTTGCACAATTTGCCTTCCCTTTTCATTTGGCAAATTGGTGACAATAGCGACACACCCAGCCCGTCATATCCATTGCCCCACATACTAAGCAGACGTACCTTTCTATCACGGCAGAACCCCAGCGCCGTTAGGAGAAAATGAGAGTAACCCTTTCTTCCAGCCTGCCAGGGGATTCTGTAACCTTGTAATTATCTGGCTTTAGATTGAAGAGATACGTTGTAATTGTGTACAAAAGAGGTCACAGGTTTATGCATTGTCTGACAGGCTACTGAGAAAGAGCTACAATGGAGCGTTTCCAGCAGACCTTTTACATTTATTTGTTAATGCCATCGGCCTGACTCACATGCAAGTATTTTTATGAACATGTGATTAACTGGTGCCACATACACAGAAAAAGACAGAGAGCCCAAAATGTCAGGCTGTATTTGCTGAAATGGTTCTGTAGGTTCTTTTGCTGTTATTCTTTCCTCTCACCAAATGCAGATGCCCATTGGAAAAGTTGAGCTATTCTATGTAAAGTTGGCCAAGAAATGCCTTTAAAACAGGTGTAGCCCTCCTTGTTCTTTAACACAGATAGTGATTCATTTACATGAGTAATAGGAACCATAAACAAACAAACAAAAAATGTTAGAAACTGCCATCTATTTATATAGTAATTTGAGAATTATGGATAATCCTGTTAGATGGCTTGTACAACGTTCACTCTTCATTTGGCCTCCTAAAATCTCTTAGGAGCCTCAGCACAAATCAGATAGCCTTGGGGGGAAATGGAGCTCTCTAGATACTTTTTCACCCACATACCCTGCTTCTTGGGTGATCTCTTTTGCTTTTATGCTGACAGCTCCCTTGCCCTTTTCTTTTTTCACCTTCATCATGAACTTCCTTTCAAAACCTTTCTTTCAGCTTAGGTAACATTTCTGATTGGAGGGCCTGCATTCATCTCAACCCATTCCTCTTACGCTATCACTGATTCATACCAATTACCGTATTTTTCGCCCTATAGGACGCACTTTTTCCCCTCCAAAAATGAAGGGGAAATGTGTGTGCATTCTATGGGGCAAATGCAGGCTTCAGGAAGCTATCCGCAAGGCTCCCCCGGCTGGCGCAGAGCCGCTTGCATCCCGAAGCCCTGGCGCGCTGAGCGGTTGCGCCGGGGCTTCGGGTAGCTCTGCGCAAGCCGCGGGAGGGCTCCCCCGGCTTGCGCAGCGCTGCTTCTTATCCCGAAGCTACCCGAAGCGACTGCTCAGCACACCGGGGCTTCGGGATAAGAGGCTTGCGCAGCGCTGCCTCCTATCCCGAAGCCCCGGCGCGCTCAACAGTCGCGCCGGGGTTCGGGTAGCTCTGCGCAAGCCGCGGGAGGGGTCCCACGGCTTGCGGAGAGCAGCCTGTTCTGGGGGCTGGGGTCGGGGGAAGCTCGGGCTTCCCCCGCCCCAGCCTTGCGCCTTGGGGGGGGAAATAAATTTTTTTTTCTTTATTTCCCCCCCAAAAAACTAGGTGCGCCTTATGGGCCGGACCACCCTATGGGGCGAAAAATACGGTACTGGTCACTGCTAAAGATGCTGTCATCTCTTACACCACTGAAGCATACAAAACTATAATCCTATTTGATTCATCCTTCTCCTTCCATATTCAGAACAATCACATGGTCCTCCTACTTCACTTTCAGCCTCTCCATTATCTACCCATTCCCTTCCATAACTATTGATAAAATAGTTGTCCGTGCCCTTGATTTTTCTCATCTAGGCTTTGGCAGCTTCCCTGC
Organism: Podarcis erhardii; assembly: GCF_964252035.2. Taxonomy (NCBI): domain Eukaryota; kingdom Metazoa; phylum Chordata; class Lepidosauria; order Squamata; family Lacertidae; genus Podarcis; species Podarcis erhardii. The sequence goes on from NC_138508.1 coordinate 64,924,815, forward strand.
TGGCGTTCCTACTTGCTATGTTTCTCACTTGCTATATTTTGCTCCACTCGTCTTTCTTTCCTATTGTTATTCATATGTCACCTCTGTTCTCAAGTCTAACTCTGGCTACCAATGAGCTTTCATATCGATTTCAATATACTAATCCACACACACAAAGCTATTTGTTTCTCTCCCACTGTGTATATCTCCCTCTCATACTTCTCCTTCTAGTCTTCAATCCGTACAAGCTCATTTGCTGTTGATTTCTGTGGTCTCTGTGCCTTTTGCATTTTGTTTCCTGTGCTGTGAAAATTCTCTCCATCTCCCACACACATCAGGCCTCTGCCCCTTCATTCTTCAAAACCCTTCCTTCTGATCTATCTCTTTAGCAAGGCCTCACCAAACCACTTGCTCATTTGTGTTCCTCTGGTTCAGCAAAATGTCTTTCAGATTTCCTGGTATCCCATCCCATCATGGCCACCTATTGTAGATCAGAATCGCTCTTAGCAAGGGCCACATCACATCCATGCTCTGTTAAGCAGCAAGCACTAGGTCTGACATACATAAATTTTGAGGAATAGGAGGAGAGGTAGCCAAAGAGATCATATTAGGCCATTCCTAGATACATTTTCTATGCATGGAGGAAGAAACCAAGTGTAGGATGAGTAGTGAAAGTTTTGTATGGATTTTTGCTGTGCAGTCAGCATACATTGTGTGTGTGCATGCGCACGCACGCACGCACACACACACAAACTATAACATTACAACAGTAACAACATATCAAGAGAATATCTACTGGTAGACAATGACAGCCATTAAAAATAGAGCACAAGCTGAAGACTGTTTTGTTGTAGAAACATCTTCAAATGGAACTAACTCCAAAAGTTCTCTCTATTTGATATTGTTTTTACTAAACATCTTTGTTAAAATTAACAGGGGAGGGAGCCGAGCTCACTTATCACCAAGAATGGTTGTATTCTTAGAAGACTGTACATGGCATAAAACCCCAGTAGCTATATCTATTCTGCATATAAGTAAGTTAATAATACATCGTTCTCTTAAAATAATATTAACTGACTCTGCCCATGTAGCAATGGGGGTGAACTCCTGCAGTCAGGCTTGAAATTAGGCTTAGAGCACTGAACTATTGCACAAAAACCTTGTAAAACAACTTAGGGGTGTATCTGCTTGAACAGTGCGGCTTCCTCTCCCTCTCTTCCTCCCCACCCCCTCCAATCTGCTATACATGGTTGAGGGGAACCTAAATCAGATTTGAGAGGCAGATGGGAGAGGAGATGGAGGGAAAGTTGCATTGTAGAAGCAGAAGTCCTTGTGCAAACAAATTGATTTTGTTGGATACAACCCTTAGTTTATTTAGCCACAATGATACTATTGAGAATTTGCCAGGATCTACGCTTTCCCCAAACCTTGCCTAGTCAACTCACCAATCAACCTCTTTGCATCTACCCCCTTGCTAAAATGTTCCCGAATTTTTTTATATATCATTTCAGGAATTTTGGTCAAGAATGTTTGTTCATTGTTTGTATAGTTACTAAAACCAGTCCAAATGTCTGGGAACTTATCAGGCTTTGATCGTCCTCTGATAACTGTAAGATGGTGTTTCCATTGTTCCAGTACTGCTGCTGTCCATATTTCCCCATACCATCCAATTAGACCTATTAATAAATTAATAATTAATAAATGTGACAACGTCACTAGAACTTTGAAAATTGCATTCAGATTACTTCTTTCAAATATGGAGAGCAGACATAGTCATTAAGTCTTTTACAATTTGTAGGCATGTTCATTTCAGTCAAGACTTTTTCCTCAAAAGGCCTCTGTTGGAGGGCAGGTCATCTTCTTAAATTCAAATTAAGAAATGTGACTCACTGGAGTGTAGTACCATTTATGAATAAGCTTGAAAGACCGACTTGCAGATTACCAGAAAGCGTACAAGAGGTTGCTAGTCCCAAGCTGGGTCTTACCATTTCAAGTTTAAAGGTACATATTCCTAAAATCCTTTTTTCCATTCAGATTGAAGAACCAGAAAACCTCAAGTGGCGTATCCCTCCCCCCCCCAAACTTAACTCTCTAAGTTGGCAGAAGCAAACCTTTACATGCGTAATTTTCTCTAACTGCAATCGCAACTTTTAAAACAGGCTTATAAAAGCAACCGATCACTGCAGTGAGAAACACAGGCACATACAACTCTACATTCTGGGTTTTTTCTTTAAAAGAGCAGGTCTTTTATATAGTAATATTAATACCTCTCCTCCACCCTCCCCCTTCAATCGTCAGCGCAATATGTGCTCATTTCTTCGGGGGGGACAGTTCTGTATTTCATTAGTCTTCCTGAATTGCAAGGAAAAATGTAAAATCAATGCCTAACAACAGAAAGCTTCATGCAGGGTCTCAGAAAAATGAGGAGAGACGAAGCAGGGCAACATTGTACTAAGCCTGGGCCTCAGCCAAACTTCTCTGTTTCTTGCCATTTTCAAAGCCTCAGGGAGTTTGTTTTGGGGCCTTTCTATTGCCTAAATCGAGTTGTAAAATGATCTCAAATTTAATATTTAGCCTGCAGTTCCTTTCCATTTATGTATATTTTGGAAGGGTTCCCCCCCTCCTTTTTTGCCCATAAGAGCTGCTATGAAATAACACACTGAATATTAAGAAAGGATGGAAGAAAGAAATGGATCTTTTCTTAAATAACCACCGAGAACTATAATGATCAAACCAGGTCAGCTTTGGAGAAGGGGGAGAGTTTTATTCTATCCCTCTCCCCCTAATCTACAATCTAATAAGGCTCCCTCTACCCTGCTGTGCGCATTTGGAAGTAAAAGAAATGATATAGAATGTATTATTGATCATTCCTAGCGGAGCATCAGGAATGGTAAATCATACGGAACTACACAGTTCATTAGACATTGACAGAAGAAGCTGCACTTCTGAAACCTGTAGAGATGACAGCAAGTTCTTGCATTATAAATACCATATTTTACCCTCTGGAGAACTTTCTAAAACTAAAGCATAATTCTTCTCGCAAAACTTTCTCCCCCTTTTAGGGAGATTAGGCACTCAAGCTAAATGATGGAGTTTTGCCAAAGCTTCAGGAGAGAAACTGATTTTTCCCCTAGAGGGAGGATACACTTGCAGAATTATTTCTTATAATTAGCAATGATGACTACATTTACAATTGTTCACTCTCCAACATTCCTTATTTTACAATAAACCCAGAAGATAAACATTTGACCAGAGATCCACCCACCACTTCTGTGCTTGTCTTCCCAGGCTTTAACCACACTGCCAATTTCAAGCTCTAGATGCAAAATGAAAAGCCATTGTGATACCAGTGGTAGAAACTTATCAGAAAGCAAATGCACCACATTTTCAGGCAATTTACTCATAGCTACCAGGTTCAATGCTTTTTAACTCAGAAATCATATAATAAGCATTCACCATAAAGGGAAGATGCATAGTTTAGAAATGCACAGCCTCAGGTTAACATGACAAATGGAAAGTCACACTTCCCCCATGATTATTTATACATCTAATGATGCCATTGCTATGCATATGTATGCAATGTCTTTCAACTAGTAATTGTTACTTGCTTTTCTTGCCACTACACAAATAGTATATCCTAGTACAGAATCACACACGTCAGTGTGGTATATGTCACACCCACAAAAGGATTAATCAGCTCTCATTAGTTGCTAGGAAACCGTGTCTTGACCTTGGAGTATGTTCAACCACTGAGGGCATTCGGATGAGGTAATGCCTCCTCATTGTTACTGCAGAGTCTTGTCCTTTGCTGAGGGGAATTGCGGGGACTGAGCTTCTATCTAGAAATTGCACTGCAGTGATTAAACACCCTATAAATAGATTAATTAGATAATAATAATCTTCCACGGTTGGCCTTCTTGTGCATTCTTCTGCCGCATCTGTTACTAGGCATTCATAGATGAATGGTTTTACTTTGAGTGATTTTCATTTCCATGATAAAACCTATCGACACTCTCACCCACTAGCAAGAGTTATGGAGGGCACTCCATTTGTATTGCATTTGTTTGCTGTGGTCAGCAAGTACCGTATTTTTTGCTCTATAAGACTCACTTTTTCCCTCCTAAAAAGTAAGGGGAAATGTGTGTGCGTCTTATGGAGCGAATGCAGGCTGCACAGCTATCCCAGAAGCCAGAGCAGCAAGAAAGATTGCTGCTTTCACTGCTCAGCAATCCCTCTTGCTGTTCTAGCTTCTGAGATTCAGAATTTTTTTTTTCTTGTTTTCCTCCACAAAAAACTAGGTGCGTCTTGTGGTCTGGTGCGTCTTATTGAGCGAAAAATACGGTATATTGCATGCACACGAAAGCTCATACCAAGAACTAACTTAGTTGGTCTTTAAGGTGCTACTGGAAGGAATTTTTTTATTTTGTTTTGACTATGGCAGACCAACACGGCTACCTATCTGTAACTGGTATATTGCAGTTCATGAAAAATCATATGCTGCTATGTGTACTATGCAAAGTGATGTGCATTGATATGTTCAGTAGAAAGAAAGGAGTTTATGGCAAATGAACTCCAGACTGATTGGGTGTGGCTGCAATTGGCAAGGGTATATCAATTATCCCACAGTCTGTATTACAAGGATGCTTGTTATTCCCACATACATTTTGGGATTCAATTATTCACTATCTACATAGTGTTCTCTCTCTCTCTCTCTCTCTCTCTCTCTCTCTCTCTGTGTGTGTGTGTGTGTGTGTGTGTGTGTGTGTGTGTAATCACATATCACTTTATGTGTAGTGGGAGGTCATGTTGCCAATGTGAAGCCTCCCTTAATGACCTCAAGGCGCAGGCGCACATAGAGGAAAAAGGGAAGTACCTCTTTGGGGTATTCAGAAGCCAGACTATTTGGGGTTTTTTAAAGACTGAAACCAGCACTTTGAATGCAGCTAGATTTCTAAGCGGTAACTATTGTAGCTCTTTAGAACTGGTACTATATGTTGTTGTTGTTGTTGTTGTTTTTTGGGGGGGGGAGGCAGTGCCCATTAGCAAACTTACTACCACTTTCTAAATCAGTACCAGTTCCCAAACACTTTTTACAGACAGCCCCATGTAGAAAGTATTGCCATTGTGATGCAAATGGCAGAATTCCAAACAAAGATGTGCTCTCCCAAGCTCACATTCGAAACATGTTCCTGTCTCAGCAATGTCTACCCTGGCTTGGACATGTCCACAGAATGGCAAGATCCCCAAGGATGTGCTCTACAGGGAGCTGGCTTCCGCCACCAGGACAGTTGTCTGCAAACGTGACATGAAGGCTGGCAATATCAACCCTACTATGTGGGAATCCCTTGCGAATGACAGCCATGCCTCTATCCATAGTAGTGTATCCATAGCAGTGACCAGAGGAGAAATTACCCCTGGGAGGAGTGCAAGGAGAAGAAATGCCATGGTCCATCTGCAGCAGCACAACTGGGCGCCTTCATCTGCCTCAGCTGCAACTACACATCTCTCCCACATTGGTCTCTACAGCCACAGCAGGGCACTGCAACCTTCCAACAGTTTGACCTCACTCCCAAAGGCAAACTCCTCCATTGTCTCCAGTGACAGACAGATGCCAGTGATTCATTAGTGGGCCTATCGTGTGTTTGCAGTATAGTGCTTAATGGAATCTGCCCCTAGGGTCTTTAAATCTTGGTTATCCAAATCCATAATTATAAAAGCAGATTAACTAGTGCATCAAACTATTCATACTATGCATTTCTAGACTTGCTTCTTAACTAAGCATGAAGGGCAGCATTACAACTGCAATCGTTTATTTCCTGCTTTGATTATTTACAGGACTATGCTAAAAAAATAGGAAGAACATTTTGAGAAGAAACAATAAATGAACTTGGACTTGATTGGTTTAGAAAAGGTTAACAATAAAATCAGTCTTATGCGTGTTTACTTAGAAGTGCTCCCACTGAATTCAATGAAACTTGTTCCCATGCATGCGAGCATAGGTTTGCAGCCTAAATCAATTAGGCAAAGCTGATGTGCCACCAGCATGTGTTAATTAGAGGAAATTTTGTTTTTAAAATATTACAAACTATACTCAAAAGAGTATGGCAGGAAGGAAACAAAATTAATTCTGTTGATTTGGGGTGAATGTTTTAGCAAGGTTAAGCTCTTTCCAATGTGCACTTTAAAAGAAGGATAAAAGTCCATTTTGTAATCTTTTTAGGCCAGAAAGCAAGAGGCTATCCTGAGGAAATGAAATCCTGTAAGCTTTTTGTTGTTGTTGTTTTTTCAAGATGCCCTAACAATAATGCAGTTGGGTGAAAAGATCAGGAACACTTTATACACATTGTGCTAATTACTGCAAGTACTTAAAGTTGTAATTAGCTTATTATACTGCAGAGAACCTAACATGGCATGTCTTTCAAAAGAATTTCTCTCCAGATCATTAGTGGGAAAGCTCACAACATCTGCTTCAAATAAAATCAACCAATTAGCACAGGCAACTTCACATAGTTTGCAATCAGAGAATTATATTGTGCCAAGTGCTAATTTCAATGTGAATACTATCTCCTTCTTATATCCCACGCTTATCTGCCAGCACAGCTGGTGTTTAACACTACTGACTTCAGTCAAGTCTCCAAAAACTTATGTTAATTTGAAAGAATCTAATCAGAGTGTGCAACACAGAGTGAGGTTGATCTCTGCTTAATTAAAAGTGACCTTGTCATTTCACTGCCTATAAAACACCATTTATAGTTCAGTTACCATAAATATTCAGGTTTGTGTGTGAGAGATGGAAGACAGGCTTTAAACTATTTTCAGGTTGCAAAGTTGGAATGTGACATGCTGTTAAGTTGCGATTCAGTTTGGGATGCCATTAGTGTTTGGAGCCATAGCGGCTACTTAAGATTCAGATTTCATTTTCATTCCAAAATGGGTGCCCTTCCCATCTTTGTGGACATTTTCAGAGAGGTGGAAGGCAGAGATAATTAAAAAAGTGTCACTCCCAGTTCTTTCTTTCCTAGATTCCTTCCTTCTCATCCACAAAATCCATATATTTCCTGATATGGACAGGACAAATCTAGTAGTTATCCTTTCCATTTGATTTCATTTTCTTTGCCTGCATCTGAACATGGGACAAGAGCAAATAGTAGCAGCTAAGATATAGACTGCTAATAGCAGCTAAGATATAGACTGCTAATATCATAATGCCATTATTCAAATCAATGGCCCCATGAGGAAAAGTTACAACACTGGGGCTTTTTTGTTCAGAGAAAACACAAGTAACAGGTGACATTACAGAAGTGTGTCAAATTATGCATTGTATGGAGAAAGTGGATAGAGACGCATTTTATTATCTCTCTCATAGCAGAATTGGCAGGCCTCTGATGAAGCTGAATGTTGGAAGATTCAGGACAAACAAAGGTATGTATTCACACGGTATGTATTTAAACTACGGAATATGCTCCCACAGGAGACAGTGATGGCCAGCAACTTGGATAGCTTTAAAAGCACATTAGACAAATTCATGGAAAATAAGACTGCAGGTGCCTAATAGCCATGATGGTTCCATACAACTTCCACTGTCAAAGGCAGTGTGCCTCTGAATAACAGTTGCTGGGCATCACAAGAAGTGTTTCATTTAGGTCCCACTTGCAGGCTTGTGTTGGGCATTTGGCTGGCCGCTGTGAGAACAGAATGCCATGGTCTCCAATTCCCATGAAAAATAGAAAATAATCTGAAGTCCTGGAAGTGGGTAAAAAGTGTAGTCTGAAACCACTTAATACACGCCACCTTGCTCAGGCTTAGCAGGTCAGTGCCTGGACTGAAGACTGTGTGGGATCCCACCCACGCTGCCTTGAGTTTTGAAGTGGGATGAATATAAACGCACTGCATAATTTATTTATTTTTTAAAATGTTGCCTGTGCTCCAGAGAGAAATATAGCAGTTAAACTAACCAAAACCTGTTGGTTGCAGGTGCCCAGATTATCCACGTGAAAAGTGGTATCGTACATTTCAGTAAGGGCATGGAAAACCAGAGGATTGTGACTGTCTACAATACAGATCAGGTACCATGATCTAAGAAGCAGGATTACCAAAGAAGATTTGTTGCCTGATGTGTAGAGCAAGAAGAATACATCTCAGCAATATGACACAAAGAGCTGATGGGCAAGGATGTGGATTTAAGCAGCTCAGTGCTACACAGGATTTGAGTCATTTGTGCTCTGTTAAGCATCATATGTTCTGAAAAAATTAGCACTACTTGGTTCAATACTTTGTGGTTCATACTTTTTCTGCTTTGGATATCACATTAAACAAAGGATACTGGAAAAGGCTACGTAAACGATAAATTGGTAATAGAAGTGTGCATGGTAAGTCAAGGCTTACACAAAGTGTTGACTATGTTTATCACAGATTAAAAAATTGAAAAAATAACATGGGGCAACTTACTTCTCATAATATATAATAACGTATTCCTCCACCCCTTTTCTGGTCAACTTCTTGTTATTAGTCCATGGACAGAGGTCACAGTCTTCAGTCACTCATGCCAAAGACCAACTAAAGCAATGAAATAGGCCATACATACACGACAGTAAGCCACACTGTCATCAATGGCACTTACTTATGAGTAGCCATGCATAGGGTTGTGCTGCAAGTTGCCATTAATTTAAGCCTCATTAATTTCACTGTAGCATACTGGCAACTTTCGGTGGATTGTACCAAAACTATTTTTTCAGTAACAAGCATAACATTCTAAGGCTTCTTAGCTGCTGAATTGCAACTTATCACCAAACTTAAAACTATGGAGAGACCTGGTTTGAATAAAGACATTGGATTCTTATCTCATTATACATGACAAAGCCATTTTTCACCTTCTCACCCCTTGCTTTTTCCTGTTAGACCTATTGCAGTCGTTAAGAGTCGTCAACAGGCTCATCGCAGCTATCTGCCAATCACCCATTCCCACCACCCTTCTGAGTAATACCCCTCCCCACCTTCTCACTATATAGAAAGGTCCGGTGACTTCTGTTTCAGTGTATCTGAAGAAGTGTGCATGCACACGAAAGCTCATACCTAGAACTAACTCAGTTGGTCTTTAAGGTGCTACTGGAAGGAATTTTTTTATTTTATTCTAAGGCTTCCTCCTCCTTTCCTAATTTATCCCCAAAAAGACATTTACTTTGTGCAGTTTTGCACATAAAAGCTATATAGGACAGAGTTAAGTGGTTAAAATATCACACACCTTAAAATGTGAACAGAACAGAGCTCTCCATAGAACAAGCAGGAAATTACATAAGCATTAACTTTTCTTACATAAAAACGACATTTTAGTTGGATACAAAGCAACACTGGGGGATTTAATTACATATAAAAAAGAGTTAAATAATTCAAGGTTTTTCATAGCTGGAGCTAACAAGCATTTATTATTTATTATTCCTTAGGCAAAAACAACAAAAACATTGTATTTTTAACACATAAGACAAAAATCACCAAGTCCTAATCTTGCTGCCACTGGTTGCAAATTCACTTTTTGAAGATGACAAAGACTGTACAAGGCCAACAAATCTTCCAAGTTTACAATCTGCATCTTCAAAATAACCCCCACCTCATCTCAGATGGCGGAACTCAAACCAGAAGAATTTGTGCCTGTGTAAGTCCCAAGAAAAGAACATGAGAGGGCAAGATGACTTTTATACCTATTTGAAACCCTTTTCAGCTGAGTTACATGACTAGCAACCCAACAGAACTTGGCTGGTAAAAGGAGTGGTGTAGGTTAAATTCAGAGGAGTTCCTTCTGAATGGAATAGTGTAAAATAAACCAGCATAAAATTATGCCAGCATAAATTACACCATCTTCAAAAGATAGGATTGGTCAGTAAATCAAACCTCAGATGGCTGCACTTAAGCCAAAGAAAGGGCTCTGGTTCAAACAGAAGCAAGAATAGAGAGCAAGGATGAAATAAAGTTCATGTGAGACACATGGTGGATGGTACTCCTGTGATGTAAAGACAATGCAAGAGAGTAGAGTCAAAATGGGATTTTGCTGCCTAATATATTAGTATTTGGGATGGAGGTGAAGAATGCATTGATTCTTACATACTACTGGGCTCCCCTCAATGACTTAACAGCATGATGTCTGACACCTACTGGTTAATAGACATACTTTCAATAAGATCAATACAGGCTCATCACACAGCTGGCAGTACTGAGCATCTTTTTCATGGTTCAGCATGCAGCATTTATATTCTTTCTTGGTTGCCTAATTCTTATCTTGTGGGTTTTGATGACATTGCAATAACTGTGGGGATTTTTAAAGAGATGTTGAATAATAATGGATAGCAATAAAGATCCTGGACACTCCAACGCATTCCATAAGTTTGAATTCATATTCAAACTTCAAGTACATTATCCTATCACCCAGTGAATAAAGATAGCAATAACTAGGATAAACAAATTAAATATGAGAATGTGTTACGGAAGGGGGGGGGGCATGTCTTCTTCACCTTCTTCTTCGCTACAATATATCAATTTATTTCCAATTGTCAAAAGGGACTAAAATCTATAAAATTCATAGAAAATCAGCGTGCCAGTTTGCTCAATTACTCTAGGACTCCATCACATCTCCCCTGTCCAGCATAATCCCTCAAGCAAAGTGTCAAGACCTTAATCCTTTCAAATTGTTCTGATCAGCCTTTCCTCCAGACAATGTCAGGTGGCAGACTATGCATATTTGAGACCATTGTCTTTTCATCCCCAGGAAGTGTTTATCTGTGCATATCTCCAGCTCTGCATATTCCCCCCTCCCTCCTCCATATGTTAATCTGTGTAACCCAACCTCCCTTTAATATATTCATGATGTAATCTGTGTAACCAAACCTCTCTTTAATATATTCATGACGTGTTTTGCACTGTATTCTGGGACATGGAGGGAGTTTCAAAAACTCATGTCACCCCTTTCTCACTGTTCAATCTCGCCTTGAACCTGTTGCGCAATAAACTTGGATCTTCTGCAGTTTGCTCCTGTCTCCGGCTGAGCTCATTTTCCTCCGCAGGGACCCACGGACTTAGTCCGATGAGCTGGGTGGCAGAGCAGCCTCGCACCCAGATTTTTGCCGTAACAGAATGTCATGAGAATATAGCACACACCAGTTTGAAATCAGAGAGATGTTAATGCAGCAGTACTTCTTTGGTGAAAGAATATCCAACAATATTTCCCTGCTGTATTTTGTTGTATTTTTCATAGCAAACAACAAATATAAAAACTTCACAAAAGTGAATAGCCACATGAAGGAATCCACATCTCTTGTGTCAGGCTGGGCAGGTGTATGCATGTGAAGTGTGAATGTTGAAGGGTAGCTGTGTTTTGATTCGCATATTGGTTCAGGAAATGCAGATACAGTGTGAACCAAATTTCTCCACCATCCCTTCTTTGGACACATAGATATTAATATCATTTGTAGTCGTGTTAATGTGCCTGCGAACTTGGAGCCAGTGTGGACTAGTGGTTAAAACATTGGACTAGGACTTGGGAGACCAGGATTCTAAATTGCATTCACAAAGATAGGAGCTATGTGCTTAAAACTGAAGGTCCACATATCTCACATGGATTTTATTTGAGTACATAAAATTTATGCTGTGCATAAAATGATGAAGATAAGAGAACATGTTTGATATATGTACATTTTGTATAAATATATTCCAGTCTTACATCCTTGATGATCCGCGACTTCACTTCATCTTTTCTAGCTATGCTTTTGCATTGGAGAATACTTAAAATACTTTATTAAGTCTCTGATGAGATGGTTTATTTGTTAGTACTTTGCTGTTGTGCTGGTTATCTCTATTGGTATCTTCTTGCCTGACAATTAGGATTTTTAATTATTTAAACTGAACACAATGGTAAAAATAACTAAGCACTACTCAAAAACAACTTTTTCAAGATGGAATATAAGCTTTGCTCTCCGCAGGAAGACTGCAGCTTTTACATTCTGCCAACAGCTCTTCCACACAATGGACAACCTCAATAAAAAACTCAAAAGATTTCAAAGGCAAGAAGACTGTCTAAATATTTCCCCGAAACATTGGCAGTAAGCATTTTACAGGAAACCTAATTAAATTTCCCTAAAAACAGCACAGGGTTTAATTTTCCAGCTACATGATTACAGTACAGTATGATATATTACTGTAGCATCTAGCAGTCAGCTCCTGTCAGCATTATGTGACCTAGAATATGATGAGCTCTCATACATAACGAGAATTTACAGATGCTATTGATTGGACTTTATTAACCTAATTACTCTTAATAGATGTAAACACAGTGCTAGTAGTGGAGATGTATACTACTTTTTTCACCATTAAGGGCTTGCTTGTGAAACTTTGCATTCTGGGCCCAGTTCGCACTTTCCTGCTCTGCCTCATCAAATCCTGTGTCCTGGTTTAAACATAATGCTAAACTATGGTTTGTTTAACAAACCATGCGGGAACCACAAATTGTTTGACCAAACAAACAAACCGTGGCCCGTTTCTTCAAAATTTTGATTGTTTTCCAGTGACTGCTGCCTCCTGCCTTTGTAGCTAGATGAGCATCTAGAGTGGGGTGTGCAAATAAACCATGGTTAAGGAACCATAGCAGGGTTTACACATAATATCAAGTCATAGTTAAAACAAACCAGGGCTTCAACCATGGTTCATTGGCAATAATAAAATCAGCTGGGGTTAATGGGAGTTGGAGTCAAGCAACACCTGGGAGGGCTCGCAGGTTTCCAATCACTATTTTAAATAAAGAAATAAAATGTCTGCTTCTTTAAGAGTAACTGAGGGTGCAAACTTAGTCTTTCCACCCAGTGCCTGAAGTTGGTATTGCTTGTGATGACAAAGCAACAATATTCTGATGAGCTGCTTAAACTGTTCTGAATCTGAACTTCTTTGATTGTTTCCCCACCCCCTTACACCCTCCAATGAAACAAAACATTGCCAAGAAGAAAGAGTAATTTCACACTTGGCAAAACTTGGCATTTGGCAGCAATTCGTATAGCCCTGCAGAAAAACAGAAAGTGACTCATCAGCTATCCTTAAGCCCTACACCAGTTCTCTTCTCTCTTGGCAAAGCACACATTTTATGATTTTCTTGTAATTTGAATACATTTTATCACTTACGAAATGCTAAACTGAGCTTAAAAGGAAGTGATCTCCTCTGCATTTAACATTCAGAGTGCAATCAGCTTTACAGCAGGTCAACCGCTTCCACTAAAAGCAGCATGTTCAGATGATAAAGTGAGGAAGGGAAGACTGGAGCTCTTGTGGAGCAGTGGCATGCTTTACTAGCTCTCTCTACCCATGACTTACAAGTCATGAGGTTGTGCCGCAGCTGATCAGCATGATCAGTTGCTGGAGGCAGATATAAAGAACGCTCCAAAATGCCATTGAGTTTAACATGGATATAGAATTTCCAGTTCACAAATGGCAATTTATGGGCAAGATTACGCAAGGGAAGGACCAGGCAAAAGGAGGTGGAGAGGTGATAGAAGAGAGACCCAATAAGGAAAGAAAGTTCAGAAGGAAGAACACATGGGAAGTAGGGCCTTTGGGCTATTGTGAAGAGAGAAGCACAGTAGCAATGCCATTATTTCGTCATTATTTGCAGACCACTTTTTACACAAAATGGTGTGCAGGGTGGCTAACAGTAAAATACAGAGTAAAACACAAAACAGTCAAAACAAAAACAGATAGTTAAAAGATCAACAGACTCATCTATATAAAATCAATCACAACATCCAATTGAACAAATTATGGCATTTACAGTGGCCATAGCAAATGACCTTACAAGGTGTTATATTTTTGTCATATATTGTTATTCTACAGTACTATAGTTTTCCTTTATGCTATAAGTTTTGGCCACAACCTTGCAGGAAACTGGCATATCCTTAAACTGATTATGATGATATTTCATATTAGGCAAGGGAAATTTGCATTGTGAATCTAATTTGAGTGTTCATGTAACACCTGAGTGTGGTGCAGTGGTTAGAGTGTTTAACTTAGACCTGGGAGGCCAGAGTTCAAATTCCACTCAGCCATGAAGCTCACTGAATGACCTTGGATCAGTCACTCACTCTCAGTTTAACCTACCTCACAGAGTCTTTGTGAGAATAAAATCAGGTGTTAAAGCACACACCCTTCAACTCCTTGGAGGAAATATGAGATATAGATTTTAAAATAATAATTAAAAAATCAATGCATGGATATGTAGAGTACAACATGCCACTAGTTTGGAGACTGAAAACACTGTAGGAAGCAGCAAAGTAAACTTTCTCACACTGTGCAATGAAAGACAACTCATTTTAATTCAGAAAAGGCCCTTTCCAGTAATGAAAGCAACTGTTTCAGTGCCCTCTAAATCCTTGATTTCTGCTGCCATTTTTCACTTGAGCTATTGGAGCAAGAGGAAGGAATGCTTCTAACAGATTTGAAACGCTGTCTTGATGAACTGTTTTCGTGTGTGTGTGTGTGTGTGTGTGTGTGTGTGTGAAACATAGTGCTGTGTGGATGCATTATGTTCTCATGGTCAGGCTCATTTAAAGAAACATTCATACCAAGCACTGCTGCAGATCTTTAAACGGCTTCTTTATTATTTTTTCCTCTTGCTATTGTGCCTCTGCAGGGACTATATTGAGAGAAATCAGGGGATGAACAGAATACTGCACCTGTTTCAGAGCCTTTGTCTGGGCCTGTATAGTTGTATTAATATGAACAGTATTTCACCAAATCCCATTCGTCATTATTTCAGGCCATTACCTCAGTGGGTTATCACACAATACCAAGGACAAGTTGGGTTGACTATTGCCTGAATGAAGTGGAGAATAAAAGAACATGTTCTGCAGGTAGAAAGAAACCTGTTACAGCTGAAAAGCAGGAAAATTGCCACACCGTGCATATGCTCATCTAAACAGATACAGTCATTGCTGTGTAATAAGCTCACCAGTCTTCTATTTAGTTCATTGTTCGTCTTCTTTTTCTAGTGAAGTACCATAATAGGTACACTATTACTAAATTCTGTTGACCCTTTTTCATTACAAATGTCTTCAAAATAGAAGGAAATCACAATGGAAAGAGTCTGTGGGTCCTCCATTCCACAGGATTTGACTTCTATTTTTTTTAAAAAAAACCTCCAAATATTATGGTCACCTACAGCCAGCTACTGCAAATCAAATACCCTGGACTCTAATGGAGACCACTAAAGACAATCCTGTCTCTTGCCTTAAAACTGTCTTAGACAACAGAGGAGTTTGAAATTGTAACATTTGATGCCCTTATTTTCAAGAGCAGTCATGTAAAACGAATAGTGTGAGTACTACTTTTTAAAACAGGAGTCTGCTTTGGAAGAAGGGAGCTTGTAGCAGGAGCCATTTTGGCCTGAATGTCAAATGAAGAATTAAAGCCTACAGCAGAATTGTTGCTGGACTGCAATTCCCATCATCCCAGAACATTGGCCAGGCTGGCTGGGGCAGATAGAAGTTGGAGTCCAACAACATCCAAGGACTACAGGTTCCTCATTCTCGATTTACATTATCTGTAGTAGAAGTTCCAAAGTTAGAACGATCTTTGGAGGTGTGACTCAATCATTCAGTTTGTACAGTGTGAACAGACAACTGCACAAGTTCCTCAAGTGAAGACTGCAGCCAATGAACTCCTCACCTGGTCTTGCCACTGCTGCACTACTTGGGGCCAATACATCATTTGGCTTAGCATTATGTCTAAACATGGGCTTGCAGTTTGTCTTTCTCCAGACAAAGCACTAGCTGTAACCAAGGCTGGTTCTTGGTATGCCACTCATGATCTGTCTGGGGGAGAGCAACCACAAGTCCAAGTTTGAACATAATGCTAAGCCAGGTAGCATAGCAGCAGGAGGACTGGAGGAGAAATACAGTGGTCGCTAGCTTCATTCCAGGAACGTGCATGTTTGCTTGCTTACATGCAAACCAGCCCAATATGATAGAAATACCAAACTTATCCTTCCTTTTTGAACCTGAAAACCTGTTTTCTCAGATGATAAAATCATTTGAAGAATGTAACCAAAAATATTCTATCTATACAGTATGTGATGTCTTTGCGTCTTTTGCCAAACAGGGGGAGAGAGAGAGAGAGAGAGAGAGAGAGAGAGAGAGAGAGAGAGAGAATGAATATGTGCACAAGAATACAGTATTGCTGCACAGGTTGAGGCAAGTGTGTTTGGGAACATGAGGTCCACTAATTCTCTTGGACTTTCTACAACGAATTGAAAAAGGTATTTAAGTATACCTTCTTGAAGAAACCAGAGGCCTTTCTTCTGGGCATGGTCAGCCAATTGGTGCCAAAGAAGGATAGAACTTTCTTTATGTACGCCACAACAGCAGCAAGAATACTTATTGCAAAGTATTGGAAGACACAAGATCTACCCACCTTGGAAGAATGGCAGATGAAAGTAATGGACTATATGGAATTGGCGGAAATGACTGGCAGAATCCGAGACCAGGGAGAAGAGTTGGTGGAAGAACATTGGAAGAAATTTAAAGATTATTTACAGAAACATTGCAAAATTAATGAATGTTAAAATGATGTTGGAATGAAATGAAGTGGTTTTAGTAATAAGGCTAAATAGGAATACGTAAAAATGGATTGATATTAGATGAAAAGTATAAAGTTACAATATGTGAAGATAAAGAACTAAGATAAAACAAAGAGGGTAAGGATTTGCTGAAATAACTATTTGAACTGGAATACAAAAAAGGGAGGTGTGAGGAAGTCATGAAAATAAGTAAATGAATTGTAAGATATAGAAAGAGGGACTTATTTTTAACTGTTTTTATTCTTTTTGTAATCTGTATTTTTTGTTTTTTGTTTTTATTTTTTCTGTATCTTTTTTCTTATTGAAATCTTAATAAATATTATTTAATAATAATAATAATAATAAATAATTCTCTTGGACTTGACTTTCTTTTTCAGCATCTGATGCTGTCAACAACCCAGCTGTGTGGGGCTTAGTCGAGGGGCATGGGGAGCGAGGGGCCGTCAGGATGTTGGGGGACATGGATGAAGAAGACGAGGCCTTCCAGCTTCCGACGGGAGGGACCAGGCTGGCCTCTCTCTTTGGACAGGATCAGACAACTACAGAATCTGGAAATGTGCTCTTCCAATACAGGCCATCCAAGTGGGCCAAAATTAGTCAACCAGCTACCGCTGCAGGTCTGTCTACTCAGAAGCATCCTCCTGTAGCTAAAGCTGCTCCAGTGCCCACTGCAGCAGTGCAGTCAGTCTTCTTCACTACAGTTGTTCATGCATATTTATTAACAAATGGGAGATATGTGAGACATGGCAAGTATAGGGCAGCTGTAGTGGGAGGCAATGCAAGCAAAAAGTACAGGCTGCTTCTTTATATCAGCCAGCTGCAGGAGATTGCGACCGCCAGGATTGATGCATGGTTTGTATTCACGGTGCACCCCAACAACTACTGCACATTTTATGATGATCAGTGGCAGAAATGGTCCGTCATGTTTGAATCAGAAATGGTGGCTGTGGACTTCAGCAAGCAGCTGTGCATTGCCAAGTATAACAGCAGCGCTTCTCCTGACTCAGTGTTTTACCAGGGTCTTGTTCTCAGAGACTGCCAAGGTGTGGCGACTGGAGATGTCCTGGAGATCACTTTTACAGGCTGGCTGTTCCAGAACGGTAGTGTTGGGCAGGTTTTCGACTCAAATGTAAATGAAGAAAAGTTGCTGTGTCTGAAGCTAGGCTCTGGCAAAGTCATCAAGGACTGGGAAGATGCAATGATTGGCATGAAGAGAGGAGGCAGGCGGTTCCTCCTTATCCCACCAGCATTGGCTTACTGGCCTTTGGGAGAAGCTGAACGCATTCCTCCGGACTCAACCCTGGCCTTTGAGGTGGAAGTCAAATGGGTGCAGTTTGCAAAGGACGCTGGCTCCACCGGACAGAGCTTGGGCCCCAGGGACTCCCTCACACCTTCACCAGCGCCACAAGCAGAAAGCCCCACTACAGACCCAGCATGGCTCCAAAGCCAGGCTATGTGGAGCAGAGCAACCTGTTATTTGAGCAGAGCAACAGCTCACTGCAGAGGACCATGGAGCACACCCAGGCAAGGGTCCTACATGCTGAACAGGAGAAGGTCAGGGTCAGCAAGGAGCTAGCGGAAACCATGGTGCGAATCTCCCAGATCCAGCAGAGGTTGATCTGTCTTCAGAAGCAGGGGATGGATTTCCACTCCCAACTGAATGAAGCACTGACAGAGTTGGAGGGGCACAGCGCCCTGGTCAACCTACTGCATGCACTGCTGGCAGAACTTGAGAAGTTGTCTGACTTGAAATGCAGATAGCAGGAGGTGAACCTGATCGGGATGCAGTTGGAGGAGAAGGTGGCAGGCCTGGACGTAGAGCTGGCTTATCACCGCGTTCAAATTAAGAATCTGGATAAGGTCAGGATCAGCCAGGAGATCGCAGAGCCAGTGTGGTGTAGTGGTTAACAGCGGTAGTCTCATAATCTGGGGAACCGGGTTCGCGTCTCCGCTCCTCCACATGCAGCTGCTGGGTGACCTTGGGCCAGTCACACTTCTTTGAAGTCTCTCAGCCCCACTCACCTCACAGAGTGTTTGTTGTGGGGGAGGAAGGGAAAGGAGAATGTTAGCCGCTTTGAGACTCCTTAAAGGGAGTGAAAGGCGGGATATCAAATCCAAACTCCTCTTCTTCTTCTTCTTCAGAAGCCAAGTTGCAGATCACCCAGCTCCAGCTGGAGCAGCTCCGTCATCAGAAGCAGGAGATGGATCTCCACTCCCAAGAGAATCAAGCCCTGACTGAGTCGGAGGGGCACAGCGCCCTGGTCAACCGACTGCATGCACAGCTGGTGGAACTTCAGAAGTCGTCTGACGACATTAAAAGCAGATACCAGGAGGAGGAGGAGCTGATCGGGAAGCAGTTGGATGAGAAGGTGGCAGCCGTGAAAGAAGAGCTGGCTGATCTCGTTCAGAAGGAGAATCTGGAGAAGACAACAACTCTGCAGCTGCTGGAGAGTCAGGGGGAGCAAAGGAGGAGCAGCAGCACCAAGGAGGAAGGACCTGCGGAAAGGAAGCAGCCAAGTGCCGCACCCCTTTATGGGGATCCCCACAGCAACTCTCTCCGAAAACCAGCACCAGTGGCATCCCCCGCTCCTTTGGCTAATCTGAAGGAAAGCTCAAGCAGTCCTCCATTCACCGCTCTCAAAGGAGCCCAAGGCAGACTGCTTTTTGCAGCTCCTGAGGCTCATTCTTCGGAAGAACAGGGTGAACAGACTCCTGCAGCCTCTGCTCAAACTGCAAGGCCGCCTCTCAGACTCTCTGCCAGTATTGAGGAGAAGCCAAGCACTCAGGGTGAAATGGACACAATAGACACCGCCATTCTGGCACTTCCAAATCCAGCGGTGGATGAGACGGCACCTGCAATGGAGGGGCCCACAATGGGTCCAGAGGGCAAGGAGGAGAGTGGGGCAAGTCAGCACACCGCAGGCCCCACCTCTGAAGCTGCTCTAGCTGACAAGAAGCAGGACTTGCTGGAGCCTCACAGCCAAGACCAGCGTCCAGCCGCTTGTTGCAAGCGGATTCCAGTCTTCTTGAGGACAAGGGTGGTTTCTTCAAAATTGCCACTCTCAAGCCATCTGCATTGGGAAATCTGTTGGCAGAAGACGAAGACGAGGAAGAGGTGAGCCTTAAGGGTCGGCCTCCCCCCACCCCACTCTTTGATGATGATGACGACAACGACGATGACCTGTACCTGCTGGGATGAGCAGCCTGGCAAATGCCATGGCAATACTTTCTTCTCTCAAGAGATTGCTGATCTGGGGCTGAGATGGATGGAGCTGGGGGTTTCCTGTGGGCCTCCCCAGATTGCTCATTTGGGCTGAGGTGGCCTTAACTTGTGGTTTTTGAGGCTGCTGACGGGAAGAGGGGTATCTCTCTCTCTCTCTCAGTAGCAAATGTCAATTGGGGACTTGGTCTAGCTTCAAAGTCCTGACTGTTTAATTCACCACTGAATTACAGGGTACAGAACACACCTGTACCCTACATGCTTTTGACCCAGCTGCTGTTGGGAGTAGCGG
Source organism: Podarcis erhardii (assembly GCF_964252035.2). NCBI lineage: Eukaryota > Metazoa > Chordata > Lepidosauria > Squamata > Lacertidae > Podarcis > Podarcis erhardii. The sequence continues at coordinate 64,944,906 of NC_138508.1, forward strand.
TGGGTTTCACCTTGAACAGCTCCTCTCTGTGGAAACTAAACTTAACCTATTGCCATAGCTCACCTCCAGTTTTGAACCTTGGCAAAACTGGATCTTGAAAATAATAATAATAAAGTGCAATTAAAATAAAATAAAAAAAGAAACAAAACAACACAAAAACAACCCAGCTGTGTGAAAATATTCAAGGACAGATGGGAAAGTATCTTATTTGGATTTGGATTTTTAAAAATGGTTTAAACTCAGGTTTAGAAAGGGCATATTCTTATTGTTAAGTACTGTATGTTGCCCTCTGATTAGTTCAGTCCTATTTAATTTATACTAAATTTATCTCAGCTGTACATTTTAACTTTGCAAAAGCAGTGGGGCCATTCTAATTAATGCTGTTAATATTTGTATCTGCACCGTCTACCTACATAGTTAACATTTATTCTTTGGTGGTTAATTAAAAGGAAATTTGGGTTTTTATTTTTTTTTAATTTAAGCTTAAATTTAGATCATACACAAATCAAGGATAGTGTTCTAGCTGACTGAAAGTACTTACAGGATAAAGGCAGCCATAGTATTAATTGGGGATAGGGGCAGAAAAGTTGACATGTTTACCTATTGCACTTGTAGTGGCAACCGCAAAAGAACAGAACTACCTGCATGCAGAAAACATTTTCCTGCCTTGTCTAGTACCCTAACACATTTAACTCCTGGACAACATTTTACTTCCTGATCAACTTGCAAATGTCATATTGTCAGCCTCTACTCTGTTCTCTCATGTATCCTTTTATGTGGTAGCTCTGCTGGATTTTATTGGTTTTATGGACCTCACTGCTAAACTTTTATGTTTGCTCTTTTGTTTTATCTTACTAATTGGTTGCATGTCAGCTTTAAGGGTTTTCTACTGAAACACAACCAAGGAAACAGATCAGCAAAAAAAAACCCAAACCCTACTTGAGATCAAAGTAGTTATTAAGAGAGTTATCACTTTACGTAAGATGATCAGCTTCAGAATTGGTAGTCTGTGCCTTAAGAGTGCATGTGACTTATTTATATTTTTAATCTGGATGAGAGAATTAGCACACTGGTCCAATCTAGGTCTTACCCTAATTGTGTGGTTATAACTATAACTCTTTTTGAAGAAATAATAATACTAGGTAGGGTGGGCAAATTTCATTGAGACCATGATGCACTAGAAGCAATTCCCTCTGCAGCGGTGATCTAAATATACATTATCCCCCAAGCAGCCATTAGCCTTTGGGATAATGCTCCTATCCACACTGCCTTAAGAGGAGTGGGGTGGATTTTCATCATAACTGTGGCTGGCATGGGAGTGGTTGCACCTCCCTTTCCCACTCACTGTTCCCACTTAAATATCCCCCATCCCACCCTGAACCCAGTATTAAAGATTATTGTGATTTCTAACCATGCAATAAGAGAAGATGGAGCAAGTTTGTTTTCTCCTGCTCCGGAGGGTAGGACCCAAACCAATGGGTTTGGCAGATTCTGATGAAACACCAGGAAGAACTTTCTGACAGTAAGAGCTGTTCAACAGTGAAATGGTCTCCCTTGGAAGCTGGTAGACTTTCTTTTATTGGAGATTTTTAAGGTGAAGTTGAATGGCCATCTGTCATGGATGCTTTAGCTGAGATTCCTGCATTGAAGGGGGTTGGGCTAGATGACCCTTCCAACTACAATTCTATGAAAATTCTAACTGAACCCACAGAAATACAGCAAAGTCTATTTGCAGACTGATGTGATTAAGAACTAAAAGCAATATGGTGTTCTCTGATCAGCATTCTAAAATATCAAAGTGCATGGCAGACCATAACTGGATGGAATCAGAGAGAGAAACTTTTTGCTTGCGATTAGAAAATCTAAACAGCACATCTGATCAAGTAGGCCACAACCTGCAATACTTACTAATGCCTTAAAATATTTATCAGTAGGTTTCCATTTGCTTATAGGGACAAGGCTAACCTTCAAACACAGAGGCAAGAATCAGGGAGGTGTTGCTGTAATGAAGTAGCTGAACTTCTATCTGATTAGGGGCTGTAACAGCTTGACATACCTATATACCCCCTTCCAATTATGAAATCAGGCCTGAAGTCATAGTTCTGGCAGGAAGAAATAAAGCTCAAGAGATAGCTGAGAAAGTGTTGGGAAAGTGTTGAGAAAGTCTACCAGAAAGCGAATGATATGCCTAACAGTGAACCAACTAGCAGTTGAATAGATAGATGAATTAGCAAAGGAAAAACTCCTAAAATCAAGGATCTTACCTGCACCACCCCTTGAAATAATATCTGGAGTCAGGGGTGCCAATTTGAATAAAATATTGGAGGGCCCAGGTATGCCCCACCCCACATAATCACAAGACACAGCACGTGCACGCCATTTGAATGGCAATGCCCATCAACTTTTGAGGGCCCTGAGGGGATTTCTGCCCCTAGAAGTTGGCTCCTATGGTCGCTGCCAATATATGTTGGCAGTATTGAAATACATGGACCAATGCTCTGATTTGGTATGGGCCAGCTTCTTATGCTTCTGTTTCAGCAGTGGCATAATATGATGAAGATATCCTGCCCCAGTGAGCAGTCAAGTCTTCACATTTTGCTGTAGCTGAAGCTTCTGGGTCAACTTACGGGCTGTCCTAGATTACGGTACATGTGCCTTAACTCCCAGCTCTTCTCCAACTGCGGCTAACAAAGTTATATATTAAAAAATATGGCAAACAAAATTGTTGATGAACTTCGCAATCTAGCAAGTTTCATTCTTCTGAAAACAAGCAATAATGATATTTTAATTATTTTCCTATGAAAGGCAGTTCATTAAAATGCAATGGCTCTGTTGAAAGCTCATTAACAAATTTACTTTTATACTGACCAGTAACCTCCACTGTAAGTGGAACTACTCACCTATGTAAATCTGAATGTATATAGTCGGTTTGCTGGATTGAAGCCAACGATGGCATAATTTGTGAGCTTGCAAATTGAAAGTGTTCATTTACCAAGCCTATAATTAAGAAAAACTTCAGTCCAAACCATATTATAACTATAATAGATTTCACACTTCATAAAAAGACAAGAAAGTGTAGCTGCATATTGCAGAGAATTAATATTTGTTTTGTATAGTGTGCGTTTTAAAATTAGAATCATCTATTTTTGGTGGGGGGAGAGAAGAGTATGTGAAGATTCTGATATGCACAAACTGCTTAAAGGGCACAGTCCAAATTTTGCCCACCCAACTCAGCTCCCAACCCTGAAAATCAATCAGCAATTGTGCTAATTGAGCTATTTGGAAGTGAGGAAAGACGGAGGACTAAACCCTGAATAAACATAGTGTTCCCCTTTGAACAACAAGTCTGAGCTATGACCATTCAAAAAAAAGGCTCTGCACATCTATCCATAGCTGGATGATGAACTGAGTGCTCAAACAGGTGCTTCATGCATATCCCCCCTACCTAGCATAGCAGCTGGGGCTGTGCATATGCATACTGAATGCAAAATTGGCTGTAATGATGCTGAACTGTTCGGGATTCAGCACTAGCTGAACTGGGCCAGCAATCTGGAACCCAAGATTGCCAGAAGTTTGCTACATTGTTAGCAAAAAGTCAGCCTTGGATTGAATACCTGGCATGGCATCCCTCTATACTCACTGGTGATGTTTAAAGTTGGCAAATATGGCTATAGTTGTCCGGGGGCAGGGAGAGGGGAAAGAGAGCTTTTGCATCTTTCTGTATTTCTCTGCAGCACAACCACTTTCTCATCCTCAGAGCTGTGAGGATCCAGTAGGAACATGCTGCTGGGGATTCAAAGTGCAGTAGTTTCCAGGGGGCCAGTTACAGTTCTATTATTATTATTATTATTATTATTATTATTTATTATTATTATTATTCTGGTAGGACTGCCAGGGGTATGATACCTAACTGACCATCTCTGCAGCTGCCTTAGTAAAGGTAAAGGGACCCCTGACCATTAGGTCCAGTCATGACCGACTCTGGGGTTGCAGCGCTCATCTCGCTTTATTGGCCGAGGGAGACGGCGTTTGTCTGCAGACAGCTTCTGGGTCATGTGGCCAGCATGACTAAGCCGCTTCTGGCGAACCAGAGCAGCACACGGAAACGCCGTTTACCTTCCTGCCGGAGCAGTACCTATTTATCTACTTGCACTTTGACGTTCTTTCAAACTGCCTGGTTGGCAGGAGCAGGGACTGAGCAACGGGAGCTCACCCCGTCGAGGGGATTCGGACCACCGACCTTCTGATCGGCAAGTCCTAGGCTAATCAGCTGCCTTAGCACTTTTCAAATGACAGCTACACATACAGCAAATGCCCCTTTCCCCTGACCTACACTCATTTCATTGTGCCATCAGAACAGTGTCTACACACTGTAAGTGCGATTGGGGGGAAATGCAAAAAGCAAGATCCATGGCTGGGCATACAACACCTGTGTCCTGTGCACTTACAGCTTGTACACTTGTAAGCATTGTTCAGATGGTGGAGTGAGTGCATGATCCCAATTCATCCCCGTGAATATTGACTGTTTGTGCATGGCTTTGGCTATCCCCCACAAACATATACAACACTCTTATCTATATCACCTCATTCAAACAAGCCATACTTTATCCCACCCACTCTAAATCGTTTTCCATAAGTCGATGCCACATGCCTGCTCTGTGTTAATACAAGTTGTCTCTGCTGCGCCTTTCTATGCTGGGCTCTGTCTATGAAACTGATGTCGTCACACATATGCCCACCCAAATCTGCTCCCCTAGATCAGCTTCCATAATGGAAAAGCAATTGGGGGGAAATGCACATTATCCCCTCACTCCAATAATGGAAATGGAGCAATTCAGCAAAGATGCTTGTAATGCCGATGACACTTTTGCCTTTCAGTTTTACTGTACAAATAGTAGGTGTGGGGAAGGGGCTTCAGCATAGTAATCCAGTTAAAGACACAACACAGAACTGGATCTGCACCAAATATGATGGATGCAGGAGAACCACATGGCCAAAACTCCATGTACCCATTTCAGTAATTACCAGAGTAAGAGTACAACAAACCCTATCATGAGCAGATGTCACATGCTCTGAGCTGGACCCAGTTTGAAGCAGCAAACACTCACTCACCTGCTGACTGATGGAAATGACAGACTCTAGGGAACAAGCTGTAAAATCAATTATTCACATCTACTCCACTGCTGCCACCTACACATCCAGCAGAAGCACTGTGCAAACTGAGAATGTTTCAGCTTGGTTTTAAGGTGTGTGTGTGTGTGTGTGTGTGTGCGCGCACACACACACACACACACACACACACACACAGGTTAAGCCTGCAATTCTGTGCACACTTATGGGGATGTCTCACTGAAATCAGTGGGATTTCTGTGATGAGGGTTTTTAAAAAGTGAACAAATGTAAAATTTGACTTCATAGAAAAAACTATGGTCCAGTAAGCCTGGAAGGAGAGCAGAGAGTAATGAAGCTCATCTTCAGCATAAGCTATTTCTAAACATTAATGCTATTCTAGGCTGCATCAACAGAAGTATAGTGTCCCAATCAAAGGAAGTAATAGTATTTCTCTATCCTGCCTTGACCAGGCCACACCTGGAATACTGTGTCTTGTTCTGGGTGCCACAATTTAATAAGGATATTGACAAGCTGATGTGCAAAGGAGGGTGACCAAGATAAAGGGTCTGGAAACCAAGCTGTATGAGGAATAGCTAAGGCGAGTTTGGTATGTTTAGCATGGAAAAGAGGAGACTGAGAAGAGATACAATAGTCATCTTCAAATTTCTAAAGGGCTGTCACATGGAATATGGAACAAGCTTGTCTTCACCTGCTCTGTAGGGTAGGACCCAAATCAGTGGATTCAAGTTATAAGAAAGGAGATTCCAACTGAACATCTTGAAGAACTTTCTGATGTTCCAGTTACAGATAGGTAGCCGTGTTGGTCTGCCATGGTCAAAACAAAATAAAAAAATTCCTTCCAGTAGCACCTTAAAGACCAACTGAGTTAGTTCTAGGTATGAGCTTTCGTGTGCATGCACACTTCTTCAGATACACTGAAACAGAAGTCACCGGACCTTTCTATATAGTGAGAAGGTGGGGAGGGGTATTACTCAGAAGGGTGGTGGGAATGGGTGATTGGCAGATAGCTGCGATGAGCCTGTTGACGACTCTTAACGACTGCAATAGGTCTGACAGGAAAAAGCAAGGGGTGAGAAGGTGAAAAATGGCTTTGTCATGTATAATGAGATAAGAATCCAATGTCTTTGTTCAAACCAGGTCTCTCCATAGTTTTAAGTTTGGTGATAAGTTGCAATTCAGCAACTTACCCTTCTGAGTAATACCCCTCCCCACCTTCTCACTATATAGAAAGGTCCGGTGACTTCTGTTTCAGTGTATCTGAAGAAGTGTGCATGCACACGAAAGCTCATACCTAGAACTAACTCAGTTGGTCTTTAAGGTGCTACTGGAAGGAACTTTCTGATGGTAAGAGCTGTTCAACAGTGGAATGGACTCCCTCAGGTGGTGGTGGACTCCTCTTCTTTGGAGCTAGCAGATGTTGGGTGGCCATCCATATGGATGCTTTAGTCAAGATTCCTACACTTCAGGGAGTTGATCCCTTCCAATTCTACAATTATATTAGTCTATAAACCAGGTGAAATAATTTGCACTTTTCCTGGATCTGGACAGTGCCAAGTTGGGTTATGATCTAGAAACCACATATACCCTGCCTAGGGTTCCATGATGGAAGAAAAGCAGGATGCAAATACATGAAAATACTTGTGTCCCAAGATACTGTGGCCTGCCAGGTGCTACCTTATTTTTGCAGTCCCAGTAAGGCAGCACAAACCATCAGTGGGGTCACCATACATGGCTGACAGACTTGCCTTGGCTGCTGGGTTATGCCGTCTACTCCCAGCACTCTGGGAGGAACAGACTGCAAGGAAAACTTGTAGAGGTAGAGATCCCTTAACCTCCCTCGATAATCATTACATTCCAGTGGTTAGCTGAAATCTGCCTTATTAGCTAGAATCAAGCGAATCCTTCCCTATGTATAATCTTTATAAGTTACAATTTCTATACCAGAACTTGATTTCTAACATGGTGGATTATGAATTTACAAATGAGGCCAGTAATATTTTAAACACACACACAGTGTATGTATCCAGGTCTTGCTTATATTCTTTCCAAAAATAACCCTTAATACATATTTTTCCCCAGTCCCAGTAAGATGGCCGTCATTGTGTTATGCAACCTGTTTCTGATGAGTGGTCACACAGACTAATGAAAAGCACATATGCTGCAAAACGTACAGCCCATTCACACTTTTTAATCTAAACACTATGCCACAGACATGCAACGGGTCACAACTGAGTTCAATAGTGTTTGAGGTAGTGTGGCCCTGTACAGCTGTTGCTGGGAATCACAAGTAGGGAAAATGCTGTTGTGCTTCTATCCTGCTTGTGGGCTTCCTTCCCATAAGCATCTGGTTGGCACTGTGAGAACAGGATGCTACACTAAGTGGGCCATTGGCCTGACTCAGCATTGTGTACAAACTAAGGTGGGTCACACTGTCAGCACCAAGATTTATTTTTACTAGAAGGAAGGAAATGGACATAATGTAAAAAATAAATAAAAGTGGATTCTGTATTAGAAGCTGGGGACCTTAGCTAGATAATGCCAAAGGCTACTGCTCTAAGCAATCTCTGTTTGATACATGCATTCCTGAGATCCAGTGGAAATGCATTCACAGTGACCCAGCATCCTGCCATGGATTACATCTATCAAGTTACTACATTCCCATGTGCAGCAAAAGGAAGTTGTGCCCATGGATGTTGCAAAGTAGGTCACCCAGAGGCAAATGGGAGAATTTCAGCTGGCATCCTAAAACGGACCGCATGGGATTTATGACTGACTTTACTTGGATATTTTTCCACAATCCACCCAGAGAAATGCTTCATCCTCTGTATGTAATCGAGAATCCTTTTATCTTTGCACATCTCTTGAGCTGCAAAGGGAATAAAAGCAAGTCAGCAGCACAGTCACAATTCAAAGTTGAGCTAGGCCAAGCACAGCCTAAAGCAACTTAACCTCCACTGCGCACCTGACTGTATGAAGCAGAGTCATCAAAGCAGCACTAATATGGCCACCCAGCTTAAATCATAAGTCATGCTGCTCCTTTCATTGGAATGTTCGAAGCACTGGGAGTACACAAGGACGTGCTGTTCTGAACTAAAATAAAGAAAACTCAGCAGTGGCGACGTCTATTAATCTTTTTTCAGCAATGCTATGGGTAATTCAACCCCCCTTCCCCAAGAAAAAATGACAGGCAAGTGACTATCCCTGCCTTATAACGCAGAAGTTTTAACTTTTCTTGCCTGTCTCATATACTTTGAGTCTCTTGCGCTATTGTTTTATTCAGGCCCCTAGCTAAAGTCTTTAGCAGGAGCAAAATGACAGCTATGAGAGTTCATGCAGGATACAGTAAAAATCCAGTTCTGGATCCATTGCCTTTTAAAATAATGATAATCATACTTCAATACAGTGCTCACCTACCTAGGAGTAACCTTTATTGAAAACGATAAGACTTACTTCTGAATAGACAAGCATAGGATTGTACAGTTACCGCATTTTTCGCTCCATAAGACGCACTTTTTCTCTTAAAATCTAAGGGGAAATGTCTGTGTGTCTTATGGAGCGAATGTGTGGTCCCTGGGGCTGGGGGGGGGGGACCCAGGTTTCCCTCACCAGCCCCACAAGCTGCGGGGAGCAGCGGAAAGGCTGCGCGCAGCCTTCTTGCTGCTCCCCGGGACTGGCGGTGAGGGAAGCTTGGCTGAAGCCTGGAGAGCAAGAGGGGGCGGTGCGCACCGACCCATCTTGCTCTCCAGATAGCCGCCTGAAGCCTCCAGAGCACAGCGGGAGCTCCAGAGGTTTCAGGATGCCTTCAGCTGAAGCCTGGAGAGCGAGAGGGGTCGGTGCACACTGACCCCTCTCGCTCTCCAGGCTTCAAAGTTAGCTGCCTGAAGCCTCCGGAGCTTCGGGTTCCTTTCGCTGAAGGGTAGGTGGCCCTTCAGCTAAGGCGCAGCGCCCCTTCAGCTAAGCAGGAGGAGAAATGGAAGGGCTCTGTTTCTCCTGCCACTTTGCTGAAGGGGCGCTGTGCAGAGAGGGGGAGAATTTTTTCCCCTTGTTCTCCCCCTATAAAACAAGGTGCGTCCTATGGTCGGGTGCATCCTATAGAGCGAAAAATACGGTATGTTGCAATGCTATCTCCACTTACCTGAGACTAAATCCTATGGAACTCAAATGATTTAATTATGAATAGATACGTATAGGCTTGCTCTGTTAATATACTACCCCTACCAATACCAGTCTACATCTCACATACTCCAAGCATAGGCTATTCAACATGTACTTCTATTAAACCAAACTTTGTTGCACATGTATTTTCAAAATGTGTAATGTTTACGCATTGTGATAGCACGGGATCCCCCTGCTTCCCTGCACCTTGAATGTGTCTGCTCTCTGACGCTACCCACAAATAGGGTTGGGCAAATCTGTCAATTTTTGTTTTTCTCACTTTCTTTTTCAGTCTTAAATTTGGTTCTCCATATTTCCACATCAGTTTCCAATCTTAAAACGAAACAAAAAAGCCCTCATGAAAATTCAACATTTTAGAGCAATTTTCTCCAATAGGTACAGGCAAACATTTTAAGAGGGGTAGAGATTGCATGGACTATGTGCTTTGGATTTGTGGGCCACAATTAAGTATTGTATCCAGCATGTGGGCATGGTAACTTATTTAGGGCATGGACTTATTTAGGAAGAAAATGAAGAAGGCCATTCGCTAGATGTTATTCCAAATCTGAAAATGTTCAGCTGCAGACAACAGCCATTTGCTCTTTCAAAAAATCTCACCACACCAGGAGCTTTACAGCCATGTCATCTACCATTTCTTCATAATCCCTTTACCATAACTTAATTACCAAGAAGCTTTTAGGAAAAACTTGCTGCCCTTGCTGAATTGGGTCAAAAGCTCATCTATCCAACCATCTCTCTTCCACAGCGAGCAGACAGCTGCCTCCGAGGAGAAGATTAAATGTGCACTTAATATATAGGACACAACTACACATTTCGTTTCTCCTAAACTAATTGCATGGGGGACCCCAATTCTCACTAGAAAAGCAGCGTGTCGGGAGAGGAGGCAGAACCCAGCTGTGATTGGAACAAAGTTCTGCCTCTTCCCTGGCATGGCTTCTTCAGGATACTTCACTGTGTTGTGGACAAATTTTCCCTATCGGAATTTTGTCACAGTTCACGGTAGGTACTGAAGCAAGCATTCCAGAGCCTGAGGGTATAGCCCACTGGAGACCTGGATTTTTGCTTACAAGTCCAGCTGTAATGGGCAGCGTCATAAGGTGGAGAAAAGCAATCCCACTTATCTATAATACTCAAAATGCTTTTGGGAATGTGTATATATTACTTTCAATGTATTGTTTGTTTTTGTTTGTGTTTGTTTGTTAAATTTGTATACCATCCTTCATCCGTAGATCTAAGAGCATTTCACAACAATATAAAAAACACAAAATACATAATAAAAATAACAAAAATAAAGCAATAATTCCCCTCCCCCCCAACACATTTAAAAGGCTATGTGGAAGATGGAGCTCTGCGTGGGAGGCAGGGCAGAAAGGATCTCCCAGGGTGGGAGGCTGGAGAAAAAAACAAGCTCCCAGGTGAGAACTAGAAGGGTCTACCTTTCTGTGTATGGATAAAGCAATATGATATAATTGTGATAGAGGGCTTTTGTAATAATTTCTTTTCTTTCTTGCTTTTCTATTTTGGTGCTTCTTTGTTCTTTTTCCTTAGATTAGTTTGGATTTTATTGTATTCCAAGTTGAACATTTTCAACAAAAATATTTACAGAAAAGGGTGGGTATAATATGCTTATCAGCAAAAGACCTGGTTGAAGAGGAACACTTTCACCTGGCACCTAAAGGTGTATAATGAAGACGCCAGCTGAACCTCCCTGGGTAGGGCATTCCACAAATGGGCAGCCACTTCAGAAAAGGCCCGTTCTCATGTTGCCATCCTCTCATGGAGGAGGCACACAAAAAAGGGCCACAGATGATTATCTCAGGAATACTATGCTTGATCACTGTTGACATTAGTAGATACCAATTTAACTAACTGAACGCTGATAGCCAGTTTCCTATAGAGAGAAATAAGAAAGTGACACCATTCACTTCTATCAGTGGACAAAACTACTTTGAGCTAAGGGAATAGTTGAAATGTGTGGCAATACCCATTAGACATCACAAGTGTTAAAATGAGTTTAAGCTGCCTGTCTAAATCCACTACTGTACATAGATTAACAGGAGTGCCATCTTCCTTCCTTGGGCAGCCAAATTTCCTGTTCCAGCTGTGACAATGTCCCCCAAAGTTCCGAGACTGAACTGGCAGCTGTGCTTTACAGTTATGTGATATTTGTTATAATAGTCTACCATTCCTTTGGCTGTGCATTTGAGAAAAATACTGGGCAGCCAGCAGGATAATCTTAGGAAGTTAATTAACTCTCCCTTGTATACTTTGGCAATGAAAACTGGACTGAACACTGTACTGTAACATAAACACTAAATGCTACAATATGCAGTGTGGAGTTTTGACTCTAAGACATACCTTTCAGGACCTGCTGCTTTTGCCATGAGTATCGGCATAGCACCCTTCTCTCTTTGAGCTTTCGTCCCCATGGAATGAAAATAATCCAGGTCACTTAAGCCTGGAGTCATGGACGTACTTCCTCAGGACTAAGCCCCATAGATTTCCAGGTAACCGCTAAGTAAAGAGTGGTATGCAAGTATCTACTTCATTGAAAATAAGAAACCTTTCAAATTGCTTTGACTGACCTTCAAATCTAGGCCTGAATGGGGGCAGCATCCTTGTCTCCCCTTTATGCAACCATGAGGGCTGACCTGGCTGTGGTTACTTATAACTTGGCTAGTCGTGCCAGGATGCAGAGACCAGCACTATCTTTCCCAGTGTCCTGAACCCCAGCATACCTGGTGACCAGTCCCGCTGGTGCATTCAGTCCCAAGGGCTAGCAAGTAGTTCAGCAGTCCAACACATCAGGAAACACAGTCCAGGTTAAATAAAGCAAGTCAAGTCCAAAATCCAACAGTCAGGAAATGCAGTCAAGGTTCAATCCAGCAAGCAAAGTCCAAAAAAGGTCAGGCCAGGTTCCCACCGCTGCAGCCAATCCAGGGTCAGGGAACCTGGAGTTCAGTCCCCAAAAAGCAGTGTCCCGTGAAGCTCCTAGGACACTCAAGCATGGCCCAAGAACATGAAAAGCTGAACAGACACAGCAGCTCAGCTCTGCTTCCCTTTTATACCTTGAGTCTGATTACAACATCTGGGCTTGACGAGACATGTGACCCTCACCTGAGCCTAATCCAGCTGAGGAATCACACACCTCCTCCCACAGCTAATGGGCCCCAGCTGGCCAGCTAATGAACTGGGCTGTTTGCCCTTGCCTGCCTCAGCCTCCTAGAGTGTACCTCCCATTGGTCCTTGCGCCTCAGAGCCCGCTGTGTTCATGGAAACTGACTCCGGTGATGGGTCCTATTCCTCTGCTTCCTGTGCACTGACTCGCATCCCCTCACCATCCTCTGTCACCCCATGAGTACTTTCTATGCCCCTAATATCTTCTCCATCCTTAGCTTGTCTCAGTGTGTACCAGTTGTGGCTACACCCCTTGCCAGAATCCTCTACTTCCGACTTCCGGGTTAGCACGATCGGTTAATGGCGGATTCCCTCCGAGCTCCGGAGGGAATCGGCTCTGCTGAAGACGGGTCTTACCGCGCCGGCGACGCGGGGACCCTTAGAAACCGCAGGCGCGGAAGCCTGCGGACTTGGTGACTCGGCGGGCACCTTTAAGCGCCTTCCCCGACCCACGAAGAGCCTTTTTAAAGGCTACGGAGAGGGTACGGAGAGCAGCGTGGTGCTGTGAGTAGACCGCTACTTCAGTGGAGCGAAGCCGTGAGCCATGGCCGGAGAGCGCTGACTTTTTTCCCAAAATTTGGACTGGAAAACAAACAACCCGTGAGTAGAATGGAATTTGGACTTTAAAATTTTTACCTTTGAATTCAGCACGACCGGGGGATGTGCTAAAGGGAAGTCCGCACCCCCCCTACCTACAAACAATCTAAAGCAAGGATTGGAGAACTAAAGTGGAGAGATTACTGTCTTTTTGGTGCTAGATAAAAGATATTTCCATGAATTTGACAGAAGAAGTCTTTGTGCTGGAGAGAAAGGGAGGAATTTTGGAAGTTTTTGTGTAACCCCTCCCCCCGAACCCGGGAGCGTCCTGTGTGTGTGCCGGAGGAAAAAGAATAAGGAGTTTGACAGCTGTCAAAGGAGCTGTCAAACGGGCGGTTAAAGTCAAGAACTTTGCTATTTAATAACTCTCTGAACTAAAGGTGTTACATTTGAATTGAGGTGGTTGGAAACAAAGTAGTAATAAACAACAAAGTAACGGATTGTTGGAAAAGGACTATTAAGCAATTGGAATCCCCCTAGGGGGAACTAGGGACATTACAATGGCTGCAGAGGGAAAATTACTGGCAGAGATAGAAAAAATGTTTTTTCTCGTGGGAATCTTGCAAGAGCAGAGTACGGCTATGAACAAAGAACTTATGACCTTGAATTCTAAAACAAACAACTCTGCTGAATGCATAAAGGATTCGACTGATAAAAAATCTGCAGCTGAACCAGAAGAGACATCTTTGGAATTGGCGGAGAGGAAAGAAGGAGTGGAGAAAGTACAGGTGGAAAATACCAACCAGAAGCCTATATCGTCAGAAAATAAAGAAGAAGATCTTTGGATTACAAATGTGCGAAAGATGAGAAAGATGAGGAAGGAAGTCCCTGGAGTACTTGGAATACTGGAATTTAAAAGAATAAAGAAACATGATCGGGACTTCCTCTTTGAGTATGGGAGAGCAGCTGACCTTTTGCAGCAATTGCTTTTAAACATTTTGGATGGAAGAAAATTTGATGTGACTGTGACAGAACTCCTTCGAGACCTGAGGACCAACAAAAAGGATTACCAACAAAATCGGCAGAGAGAGACTGACAGAGAATTGAAGGCCTCGGATGTGAGGAATCCGGGCTAGGAACTGTTTTTGTGGACATTTGCTTGGGAAGGGATGGAAACCGGGATAGGGAGGGAGGGGAGAATAGAATTTCAAAATTTTATGATTTTTGTATTTGGCCATTGTGACCTATAATTAATATAATAAAGGGAGAAATTCGTGGAAGGGAAGTTAGGTCGACCTTAGAAAAAGGATTTAATGTTTATAAAAGAATTGGATAAATTAAATGTGGACAAGTAAAAAGAGCTAAGTTTTAAAAATAATAATAATATGTTTAAGATTATAGATAAGAACTTGCTGAACTAATTATCGGAATTGGGATGTATGAAGAGGGGGTGGGGGGAAGTCAGGGAAAGAGGGTAAAGAAAGTAAGGGTATGAAATTGTATATGTGTTGTCTTTGTCTTTTTGTGTGTGTGTGTCTTTATAAAATGTAAAAACCCAATAAAATTTTTATTTAAAAAAAAAAAAACAGAATCCTCTTCTTCCTTCCAGTTGTCCTGCCAGTTCATGACACCCAATGGCATGCAATAAAAAGAGTATTATTTATTATAATCTACAAAACAAAATGATCCAATTGCTAGTTACATTTTAAAACTTTTTCTCTTTCAACTATAACATCACTAAAAAGTAAAAAGTTCCACTAGAGGAAGTTCAAGGGACACTATGGAAACTCACTCGTTTCTGAACGCTGTCCCCTGCGAAGTGAATATTCTTACAGCCCTTGAATATAACTCCCAAGTTTCTTAACTGTCTTCCCTGTGACTCTCAAATCCAAAACTATGCCTCACACCCTAGGCGGCAATCAACCACCACAGGTGGCTTATGCCTTAAGAGGAAAGGAGGGGAATGCACATCCCAGTAGCCCCAAATGCAGCTTTTTAAATTAAAGAAAACCCTAATTGCAAATTAAAAGGAACACAGAAGTGTTCTGGCAATTGTTTACAAAATACAATTACTTCACTCCCTCCAACAGCTAGGCTTTCTTTGAGAGAATCAGCTGGGACCTCCCTGCATGCCACAGCCTTTGAATGCACTTCAACAGCTGAAGGCCAAAAAACAACTGTTTTCTATCAAAAGAAAGTGATGCAAGAGACAGGCATCCTTACCATGAGAGAGACCCTTAGATCATCAACCACCCCCTGGTACCCACCAAGGATAACAACAACAGGCTAAAAGAAAATAGACTGCAAACGCAGTGGAATTTAGTTTTGCAGAGTGTGGTGACAAGAGCTTTGGTAAAATTTCAAACAGAGAGCTGTATTGCAATGTCTTTCCACTGAGCCCCATTTATAGTTATTGCTTTCTTACCGCTGGAAGCTGGCCTCTATAGACATCTGCAGAATTCAGCCAATATAGGGAAGTGGCCTGTTGTTTCTTCTTTCTTCCAGCTATATTATTGATATTTTTAGGAGTAATTGAACTTCGCAGTGCTAACGTATTTTCTCCTTGAACTACTATCCCCTGTTGATATGTGTGTTTGCAGGGCATATACTAAAGCAACTGCAAATCCGGCACCTAAACGGCACTTGTATTATTATATTTTTAATCAGCCTTTGCAGAAAAAAGAAAAGCATCCTGAACTCTTAAAAGAGCCGGAGGAGCAGGTCTTGTCAGAAGCATGCTGTTATTTCAAAAGATAAATTACAAAAATTAAACCAACAGCCTAGCTTTACTGCAGAATCACTGGCACAATCCAGTTAAAGTATAATACTCTTAAGAACCATTTATTCAATAGCAGAGATTTAAAGACAAGTTTCTTTCTCTCATTGCAATCAAGATTGGTATCAGAGGGCCATTCATATCCTTTTTGTAAGCAAAACCTAGTTCCACCCCATCCCATCCATCCCATCCAGCAATTACCCTTCTTTGTGCCAGAGATCTAGAAAGAAGCAAGCAATTGCTACACTGCAGGGGGTTGGACTAAATGACCCTTGGGGTCCCTTCCAACTCTACAATTCTACGATTCTGTGAAGAAGACAACCAGAATAGAGAACATAATCTGTACTGAACTGAACAAGATAGCCATGAGCTACAGGGATTCTAAAAATATGTAATGAAACATACAAACTTGACTCCCATGCTTAATGTGAATTTACTAGGTATCTCTTTCATCTTCTTTCAACTTTTAGACTAGATTTTCTACTTCTGTAAAATGGGCTGATATACAACGCTAGCCCTGGGTCTACTCTATAACTTAGATGGGTATCTCCCATGGATTTGGAGAACATATTAGGTGGCCCAAATTTAAGACGTTACTATTATTAGTATATAAAGCCCTAAGCTAGTGATGGGGGAGAAATTCAGTCCACACAGAATTTAAAGGTGAACCTAATTCACGCCTCCCAAAACAATATGTGAACTGAAAAGTAGCCCTCCAAAATTCACATTTCTTCTAATTTTTCAACACAGTTCTTGAGCCAAGTAATGTGCACAAAAATGCATATACCAGGGTCAAGTGTGCAGGGTCAAGCTATGCACACAGTGCTTTTTTTTTCTTTAAAAAAGTTTAAGGGTACTCTCATTTTGACTCAAGAAAATCAGAATTTTATAGTTCAAATCGGGGAAAATAAATACAATAAACAGACAAATGTACAAAGATTCACAAAATGTTATGGGGTATGAGTACCCCTGCTTCCCCCCAGAAAAAAGCACTGTATGCAAATATTGGTGAAGCTAATCAATGCTCACATGTATTAGATATAGAGAAATGGCTTTGTGCTGCAAAGTACAATTCTAAACTACAATACACATCCATGTGTGCTATATAAAGAGGGATAATAACACCTATCAAAAGCATTATCAGTTCTCATAGCTTGTTCTTCCCAAACTCTGTGAGGCAGAGGAAGTAAACTGCCAACCATGAAGCATTCTGAGAACCTCATCTCTAGTCATAGGCTTCAAATCGGGCCCACAATCATCTCTCCCTTGCTAGGGCTGGTATCTCATGGCTGTACATTTCTCATTGCATGAGAAATTCAGCTCTGCTTGTAACTTCCTAATTCACATGTCCAAAAATAATATGCAAACCAAAACACAGCTATCCCTTGAAAGTCACATTTCTCTGAATTTTGCAATTCAGTGCTCCAGCCAGGTAATGTGCACATATATACGTAAAGTGTGCATAAAAATGCTTACATTTTTGAAAATAACATTAGAAAATGTATTGGATTTGGGAGGAATTGCTTTACAAAAATGTGTCTGTTAAGCCAAATTGCATACAAAATTGTGTATACTGGGAGAAATTTGCACTAAAATGCTGACAAATTTTCATGAGGACATTTAAAAACAAAAATGCAGATTGATGTGGAAATGTGGAGAAGTGAATTTAAGGCTGGAAAAATAAGAAAACCGATCTCAGTGAGTTGGTGATCTGACACTAAGTAAAAGTGAAACGAAAAAAGTGCCATGGTCAGACCACTTCCTGGTGCAACTTGACTTCTCCACGACCCTTCCCCCTCTGCAGGGAGGTGGGACCAATTCGGGTGGTCCGCCCCTGCCACTTAATGGATCCAAATGGTTTCCAGAGAGTGGTAGGGGATGCTTTATCCCATGTTGATGGCCTTTCAGCTGATTCCCTGGTGGCCCGCTGGAATGTGGAGTTGACTGTTTGGCTCCAAAGCGCCCTCTCCGATTGCATGGAGCCCAGACAGCCCCGTGGTTTTCCACGGATCTGAGGGCAATGAAACAATCGTTGAGATGGCTAGAGCGCCGGTGGCGGATGACCCATTCTGAAGCTGACCGGACACAGATTAGAGCTCAATGTCGAGCCTACCAAGTGGCTGTAGCGACGGTGAAGAAGACTTTCTTCACCACCTCTATTGCATCTGCAGAAAACAGCAGCAGGAGACTTTTTCAGGTGGTCTGCAATTTAGCGGAACCACCTGCAACATTGGGGCCCAGTATGGGCCACATGATCTCCTGCAATGATTTTGCAGATAAAGTCGCTCAGATTTGGGAAGAGGTAGACGCCACCGTGGGGGCAGGGCCGGGGCGGGAGAGTGCTAGAGTCCTGTCTAGTCAAATTGCGTGGGATCAATTCCAATCTGTTACCTCCGAAGATGTGGACAGGCTGCTTGGACGAGTGAAACCAACCACCTGTCTCCTTGATCCTTGCCCATCCTGGCTTATAAAAGCTAGCCGGGAAGGGCTGGGTGGTGGGCTTCATGGGGTGGTGAATGCTTCCCTCCGTGAGGGATCCTTCCCAGACCCGCTGAAAGAGGCGGTTATTAAACCGCTTCTTAAAAACCATCTTTAGATGCGGCCACGATGGCCAACTATCGCCCAGTCTCAAATCTTCCATTCTTGGGCAAGATGATTGAGCGAGTGATTGCTGAACAACTCCAGGCACGCCTGGAAGAAGCGGACCATTTGGATCCCTTCCAGTCGGGATTCAGGCCTCATCATGGGACGGAAACTGCCTTGGTCACACTGGTTGATGATCTCCGGCGGGCGAGGGACAAAGGTGAGAACTGTTTCCTAGTTCTGCTGGATCTCTCAGCGGCGTTTGATACCACTGACCATAACATCCTTCTGGACCGTCTTGAGGGGCTGGGAGCTGGGGGCACTTTCATACAGTGGTTCCGCTCCTTCCTCCTGGGCCGTGTTCAGAAAGTGGTGTGGGGGATGAGTGTTCAGACCCCTGGGCTCTCACTTGTGGGGTGCCTCAGGGTTCTGTCCTCTCCCCCATGCTTTTTAACATCTACATGCAGCCGCTGGGAGAGATCATCAGGGGGTTTGGGCTGGGTGTTCATCAGTATGCGGATGATACCCAGCTCTACCTCTCTTTCAAATCAGAACCAGTGAAGGTGGTGACGGTCCTGTGTGAGTGTCTAGAAGCGGTTGGAGGATGGATGGCAGCTAACAGATTGAGATTGAATCCTGACAAGACAGAAGTACTGTTTCTGGGGGACAGGAGGCGGGCAGGTGTGGAGGATTCCCTGGTCCTGAATGGGGTAACTGTGCCCCTGAAGGACCAGGTGCGCAGCCTGGGAGTCATTTTGGACTCACAGCTGTCCATGGAGGCACAGGTTAAATCCGTGTCCAGGGCAGCTGTGTACCAGCTCCATCTGGTACGTAGGCTGAGACCCTATCTGCCTGTGGACTGCCTCGCCAGAGTGGTGCATGCTCTGGTTATCTCCCGCTTGGACTACTGCAATGCGCTCTATGTGGGGCTACCTTTGAAGGTGACCCGGAAACTACAACTAATCCAGAACGCAGCAGCCAGACTGGTGACTGGGAGCGGCTGCCGAGACCATATAACACCGGTCTTGAAAGACCTACATTGGCTCCCAGTACGTTTCCGAGCACAATTCAAAGTGTTGGTGCTGACCTTTAAAGCCCTAAACGGCCTCGGTCTAGTATACCTGAAGGAGCGTCTCCACCCCCATCGTTCTACCCGGACACTGAGGTCCAGCACCAAGGGTGTTCTGGCGGTTCCCTCACTGCGAGAAGCCAAGTTACAGGGAACCAGGCAGAGGGCCTTCTCGGTAGTGGCGCCCTCCCTGTGGAACACCCTCCCACCAGATGTCAAAGAGAATAACAACTACCAGACTTTTAGAAGACATCTGAAGGCAGCCCTTTTTAGGGAAGCTTTTAATGTTTGATGTATCACAGTATTTTAATATTCCTTTGGAAGCCGCCCAAGGTGGCTGGGGAAACCCAGCCAGATGGGCGGGGTATAAATAAATTATTATTATTATTATTATTATTATTATTATTATTATTATTATTATTATTATATAAAATGAGAAAAACCCAAATTGACAGATTCACTCATCCCTAATCTTCTGTGACTCTATGAGAAGGAAAGAGTCTGGCTTTTATAGCTAAGTCTTCATGGATTAAAAACAGAGTGGGGAAAAATGTGATTTAGCAAACAGAGGACATGACTAGAATACAGGATAAGCAAGCGAGAACAGCAGGTAGATGCTTCAAGAGCCTGCTGAATGTTGTGAAGAAGGTGCTAGGCATTCAATACAATGACCATCACACTGACAAGCATCAAAACTATAAGAATCTTTATACAGTGGAACCTCGGGTTGCGGACGTAAACCATGACGGAGACATGTCCGCAACCCACAGCGTTCGTAACCTGCAGCGCCGTGTCTGCACATGCGCGTGATGCAATTTGGTGCTTCTGTGCATGTGCAAGAGGCGAAACCCAGAAGTAACCCTTTCCGGTACTTCCAGGTTTCCCACAGTCCGCAACCTGAAAACGCATAAGCCGAAGCGTCTGTAACCCGAGGTACCACCGTACAGTCGAATGCAATTGGGCTATGTGAAAGTTGAAAGGTGATGAAAAAGACCTCTGCCTGACTACCTAGAGCCAGTGCCCATCTGAGATCCTGCTAGTCAGAGTCAATAGACAATTCCTGGACTAGATAAACAGTCTGAACCAGATTAAGGCAATTTCCTGTATTTATGTTAATACAAACCCACTAAATGTCATTTAAAGGTAAAGCCCCCATCTCTTCCCCTACTACCACGCTAGGACCAACAGATTTCCAAGTCCTTGCTGTACAGTAGTTTTGGCAAAAAGCACAGCTATCAATGCTATTCTTCCTGTTGCAAAGCAGGATCTACTGCTTGACGTAGCACATAGGATCAGTTCATTAGTTCAGAATGCAGGCTAACTATATTAGTGCATGGGGAAAGGTGTTTTTGAAAGTGTCTAATGATGCTACACTGAAGCCTGGGGGCTGAAATTAAATCTCAAGTGCACTTTTCATTGCAGATTTTACACAGATAGATCTACAATTTATTATTTCCTTTTTGTCCCAGCCAATCTTAATGTGTTGGGGTAAGATTCTTCTAGCCGAAGCTCAATAAGCAGTGCAGATTTAAGTGCCCAGATTTAAGTGTTGTGTTTGAAAACCGAAAAGAGGATGAGACAAAAAAAACCCAACCTAAGAAATCTATTGATTTTTGCCTCTGGAGTGCTATTTTCTCTCAGTGTTAATGTATTGCAATAAAAAAAAAGCCCCATACCATTTTTTAAACAAAAACTGAACTCGGAAAGAAGACTTCTTCTGACATTACATCCTTGGTTTGGGTTTTAGAACTTTTTACTTTCCCAGGATACATGGGAATATATAGCTTGGAGCCAAGGGAAAATTCACGTTCCAAAAACCCTTTGGGATTAACGTGCAGCATTTCATGTTCACTCAAGTTCCAAAATGACATTTGATAAGGACCACACCCTTAACAGACACAGTATTTGACTGTCAGTGGCAGAGGAGTGACCAAAGTCTCAGGTTTGTGTGTTCACCTAAATAGACACATGGAGTCTATGCTAGTGTAGGTATCATGGAACTGAAGCTTACATTCCACATTACAAATGCCCAACTGACCCTATAATTCCTTTGTTAAATATTTTTAGATCTCAGGAAGTCATATATCATTTACTTCTGTATGTCTAGGCCAGCTTGAAAGGTTTGTAGTTCATGCTAATTTACTTCAGCATTACTAGAAGGGGCCTCCCAGTGCCAGTATACTGCCTTAATTGGTTTGTAAATCATACTGTAAAAATTAACCAAGCCGTTGCATCAGGCTGATATACTAGCTGCACTGATTTACTTGAGAAAACACATGAATTATTGTCATGTCTGGTTTATATGTCTGGTACAGCTTTTAAAATGAGGATTGAAGCTTCGAGACAGCTCAGTGTCCAAGAGACACAACAGCCAGAATAAATGACTTGCTGCCACCTATTGACCATCTACCCTGCAATATAGGGTGCTCCTTCAGAAATGACTGTGTGCAATTAATAAAGCTACAATAATTGAGCAAATGCGAAAGCTAAGAATTGCACAATATAAACAATATCTATCTGTTTAAATTTAAGGGTCTGCTATCAGGAAATGTTCTCATATTTCTCATATATTAGTCACCAAGGAATTTTGGCTGAGGTCGTTTCTTGCAAACGTTGTGTATTGAAGCTGCAACCTGTCTGCCTCATTTGGGGGTGGTTTGTGAGATGTGATGCAGTCTAGTCTCAAGGACATCACACGGTTTCTACCTGAGCCTGACAAATGATTTTTTCCTAGATTTTATTTTATTTTATTTTGCCACTACTGCCAAATCCCAGGCCTTTCTGTAAAATAAAACAAAATAAGCTTGCAGCAAATCTCCCTGACTAAAATTATGGCCATGTCTCCAAATGAACCATTTTTTAGGGTGGTTGTTTGCCAAGACTTTAAAATAACAAATCACTTCTAACAAAATTGTCTCCCTGAAGTAATGGGCTTTAGCCTGATTTCTGATAGGGCACTTGCTCGTCTAAATGACACCGACAGCCCGATACTCATTTATTTTGAAAAAATTCCATTAGACAAACAACTACTGCACTAAGAAATGACTCCCTCTTTTGTGTCATCAAGTGCAGCTGGTTTACACATCATTTGTAGTCTGGAGATGGCAATGTCTCCATTGAAAGTGACAACTTGAGGTGAAATGCTTAAGAATTAGGCCTCTACTTCCCACAATCTTAATTTTAAAACTTACTTCTATTTTGCACGGTGAATCCTATTATTTGGCTCAGGGTGGCTAACATCCATCTGTTGCTGAACTCGAACTCCCATAAGCCCCAGCCAGCATGTTCCACGATCTGGGATGGTGTAGGGCTTATAGTATAGGGCTTCACCCACTCATTGACAAGTAGGTAGCACAGGAAACTCTCTCACTATTGGGGTATCAACATTTTGAAGCTACTTCGCCACAGTTGAAATTTGAGGTGCATACCCACCCTGTTTACAAGAAAATTCTGAAACTGCGATGTTGTTACCAGGGTTATGATCAGGGAGGGAGCCATGCAAAGTACACTTGTGGGGGTCCCTTCAGACCAACACTGATCATGCAACCTCTGGGGTGGCCAATGTCCACCGTGGCAGCCAGGGATAGAGACTAATAAGCATGTACCCTTCATGCATTCATTGCTGAACACCTGGAGCTGGCAACTCAGAATTGTTCACATGATTTTTAAAAGGTCACTCTTGAGTAAACTATTGGGTCTATTCCTGCTTAGTAGAGGATGGAAGTGAGCATTCAGTGTTTAAATGTTTGTATCATTGACTGGGTACAGCCGCCGAGACCACATAGCACCGATGTTGAAAGACCTACATTGGCTCCCAGTACATTTCTGAGCACAATTCAAAGTGCTGGTGCTGACCTTTAAAGCCCTAAATGGCCTCGGTCCAGTATACCTGAAGGAGCATCTCCACCCCCATTGTCCGACCTGGACACTGAGGTCCAGCGCCAAGGGCCTTCTGGCAGTTCCCTCATTGCAAGAAGCGAAGTTACAGGGAACCAGGCAGAGGGCCTTCTCGGTAGTGCCTCTCTCCAGATGTCAAAGGAAAAAACTATCTGACTTTTAGAAGACATCTGAAGGCAACCCTGTTTAGGGAAGTTTTTAATATTTGATGAATTATTGTATTTTAATCTTTTGTTGGAAGCCACCCAGAGTTGCTGGGAAAACCCAGCCAGATGGACGGGGTATAAATAATAAATTATCATCATCACCATCACCACCATCATCATCAGTTTTTATACTTGTAAGCCATTGAGAAGCCTAATTTTGCATTAAGTGGTATATGTTGTTGTTGTTGTTGGTATCCGTCTGTCCCAAGAGACAATGGAGTGTGCCTCTTAGGGTGAAGTCAAACTGTGTTAGTAGCCAGCAGTGGAGCATATGCCTGTGCTGGTCAGCATGGGTGCGTTCCCGAGGGGGGCGGGGCATGGAGGGTGCCCTCCCAGGTGCGGGGTAGCCACTTGGGTGCACGGAGTGGCGCAAGTGCCCTGCAGCTGGGGGCGAAACGAGCCACCAATGGCAGACATTCTGTGCGTCTCCCGCCCATGACTCCCAAGCCTCCCCCAAGGTGTCAAAACGAAGGGGGAAGGGGGGAATGCTGCCGGCAAAGCAGCACAGCTCCCTCCTTCCCCCAACAGTTCAAGATAGGCTTGGGAGTCATGGGTGGACAGCAGGCCAAATGTCACCCTCATCAGTGAAGACACCCGGGGCAGTCCACCCTCACCGCACCCCCTTCCTCCGCTCCTGTTAGTAGCACCAAAGTGACTGTGACTTCCCTGGGGCACCAGCCAGGCATGGTGTATGGAGGTCCTGGGCTGCCCAGACAAGACCCTGCTCTGGGCCTCACTGATGTGGTCCAAAGGATAGCAGATGATGAGGTCCAAAGGATAGCAGAGCAATATATTTGGCACCAGCTTGGCTGCAGGAGTTGCCAGAAGGAGACGTACAAGACTACATCCAACTTTCTTAGGGACTCCACTCTAGATTTGTGTAGGGTTTACTCCTTAGCCTTTTCTTCTTCCCAAAATGTCCCAAGAGGTATCAGGTACAGATTTTTCCTCAGGGTTTATTCATGAAGTCTTTATCATGTCAAGCCTTATTGACAGTTGGAGCATTTTTGGTCTCATTGGCTCAATCCGCCAGAGCCTGTCTTTGCATGTAGGGGAAAGTCCTTGTCTCACCAAGGGATTGAGACCCATCGGCTACCCTCACCTGGCTTAGCCAGTCAGTTGAAACTGTTTCCTGGGGACAGCTTCTAGGAACCACAAGTGACAGCTAAGTGCTGGGTGGAACCAAAGGTGGACAAACTACCCAGAAGGAGTATGACATGTCCCCCCCACCCGAGGTACTACCCATCCCCTAACACCCCATAAACCCCAGTGGATTTAATCAATAATAACAATAAGTGAGAAAGTTGAGATGTGAAAACAGCACACCCTGCTGGTTACATCTCAGGGACCTATTATACTATTTTAAAATGTAGTACCATGGTTGACTTGCTTTAAAATTTTAGAGTTAATGGGTAAGAGTCAACTCACATTTCTCCATCTCTAGTGACAGGAAAATAACTTACAATTGCTTTATTTAAAAAATACTCTGAAAACAGGAAGTGGGGAATGGAGATAGAGAGAGATAGAGAGATAGAGAGAGAGAGAGATAGAGAGAGAGAGAGAGAGAGAGAGAGAGAGAGAGAGAGAGAGAGAGACACCAATGCATGAATCAGAAACATAATTTATAGCAAAGAAAAATGATGCTATTGCAAAAAATGCAAAAAAATATATAAAAACACTCACTCCTAATGACTAATACAGGATAAGTGCTATTCAGAGAATAACTACAGCCTTTCTCACAGCATTAGAGCAGCCCCACACTCAGCGACCAAAACCCACATTCTAGTCTAAGTGCTTAAATCATTAAAACCCCATTGTCCCACAAAGCTAAACATGAGATGCTGATTTTAAATAAGGTGACAGCTCATCTGTTTGACAACACTTTATAATATATACCAGGTAACTGTGATGATGAACTCTTTCAGTCATGCTATGCATATGATAACCACAGAACATTAACAGCACTAGAGTTCCTATCCGGAAAGCACTTCAGCTATAATCCATTACCACCGCCCAACGCCTGTTGACAAAATAATCAAAACCTTTGAGCTAAAATTTACTACCCTGAACTCTTCAAAGAGGTGCACTGGGTTACTTCTAAGCAGTGCTTTCTTTAAAAAAAATGTTTAGGGGTACTCTCATTTTCCTACTCATATTGAAATACTGCCCCTCAATGAGGCCAAACCTAGATTCACAAAACATTTAGGGGTATTCATCCCCCTGCGTCCCCCCAGAAAAAAGCACTGCTTCTAAGTACAGTTTAGTTCAATGGGATTAATTTCGGAGAATTAAAAGAACCCACCTGCACATAACAAGCAGAAAAGGGTCAGAATGCAATTTCTATCCCTGTTTGCAGTCATCTACCAATATTATTTTAACTTTGCTCTCTCCTGAAAATTACATTTATCAGCCAGGACTTCATAATTAGATGCTTGTTTATTTATTTTAGTTTTAGATAAGTCTGTGTTTGAAAGCTTAGGGAGCGTAATTTTTAGAATCACACCACTAAATGCACCTCTTGCTCAGTTTCACCAACAACACCTTTGCCTGAATATAGGTTACTTTCAGATTCACAGGCTTAAGCTTTTCAGATCTCTGAGAGAAGAGAATCTAGGGCTCTGGAGCATCTGTCAAAGACCAGCACTATATGTGCCCTTGCTCTTCAGATATTGCCTGCCCTTACTGAGGAACCTTTGCTAAGCTTCCAAATAACACTGGGTTCCTGCAAACTGAAAGCTAGTGTCATGTAAGGCCTGTAGAGTAGGGGTGAGCCCATTTATTTCAATGTGAATCCTGCTGTGCAATACACAGGTACTGCATACATGCCTATTGCTGTAGCAAAATGTCCAGCAGCCCCGTATCAGCACAGGTGTCATGTAATGATACTTCTGCAGAAGCAAGGCTCAATAGTCTTTGAGACTAGAGTATTCACTGACTTGAATCCATTGGCCTTTCCTTTTTGGCAAAGAGCATCAAAATACATTTTTTGGGAGATGAAGCAACTGTAATAAATCACTGTCTTGTCCACAAATTCCATGCACAACCTTTGAGGTACCCACAATGAGAAAATATAATGCAGTTCTTTGCACCCGCCCTGTCTTTCAAGTGAAGCAAGTACATGTATGTGATGTCAGGCTATCAGATATAAAATACCTGTTGACTGTGAAGTTAAACTGGTGGTCCAAAGTTGACATTTGGAATCAAATATTATAGTTGTCCAGAACAAATTTCCATTCCATAGCACATGTATCAAACTGAATGACATCCTGTCTCAACCGAATTCATATTGATAGTGGAATACTGACAGCCAACCATGCAGATACTTTATTGTGTCAGAATTTATTCAGCCCTGTTACCATGCGCTCCAGCTCCCTGTCTCTGTACACATGACAGAATGCAAAGTCAATAACATTTCCTGCATAAGAAATAGCCTGCTACATCCCATCATGTGTTGTCCATTTTAGAACAAGAAAGGTTAAACATTTCAACAGCTCCACTTAAAAACTGGGTAAGTATTTTCACATCGTATTTCCAGATTCTCCATTTTCTGCCAGTTTAGAAGTGTAGTAATAAATTACAGTCTATGGAATGATATCAACCTTTAGGTTGCCTGTGCAAAACACACACACAAACAAAAAGCCAGGAATTGAGGACTAGAGGAGCCAGATCCATAAAGGCTTGGGGAAGGGGGAAGTGTTGTTATAATTTTTGACAACATAATTTAAAGGCTTTTATAGAAAGCAATCTACACCTCCGCCTCTCTCCACTTTACCTACCCTTCTAGTATTGTCTTGGCTGTCAATTATTGAAAGAGAAGCCTATTCTTTAAAAGGGTTTTAAATTATAAGAAATTATTTAGAATATCACCTAAAAGCACTTGAAAGGAATAAAAAGATGACTACCCCCTCACACACAAACTCAGTGATACACATAAAATGGAAAGCATTGCATTTTTATTTGTGTTCTTAGCCCAAGAGGAGGAGGACACCAAAATATGACTGCACAGGATTAGAATATGGCTCAGTATATTTCAGTTCCTGACCTGTGGAAAGGATCCAGGACTCTTTCTGTCGTGGGTGAAAACGGTCAAACATTCACCATGTCATAACAACTTATCACATTGTGAATGTAACCACTTGCAAATCCAAACCTCTTGGCAAGTCGCAATGATAATTTTACTACTCCATGTGTTCCTGGATTTCCAGTAGGTTGGCAAGGATATGTGTGGTAAATTTTTATTAATCGCTGGGCAAGTTCTTGCAGGTGCCAGCTTACCAAGTTGTTGCAATTAATTTAACATCATTTGTTCACTCTGCATTGCATTACCGTGTATTCACCCAATACATTCTAAGAATGAGTGAATACACGTGAACATTTATGAAGTCACAATGTTCATGTAACCATTTAGTAAGCTGACTGTCTGCAAGGTGCTTACAGTGTTGCACATGTACAAATTTGTATCCAGTGTGACATCTTGGGGTATAGGAAAGTGGTAAAATTCTTGCTACTTAATAAAACATTACAGAGACCCTAGACAATGTTTTGCTAGATGCTCAAAACACATCCATAGATCTGTATTCAATGAGAAATCTGGAAGAACAGGAAAGCAGTAAAATTCTCCCTACTTGGCAAAACATTACGGAGAGTTGTAATGCTATTCAGAATAGACAACAAAGAGCTGGCGCCATTCAGAAGAGACAATAGTCAGCTAGGTGGTCAAAACAGTTTCCTGTGTACAGATTACTATCTCACCAACTGCTTACAGGTAGGCCACGGTAAATTAACACTTCGCAGCAAAGTTGAGGATATTTGAGACCAGCATAGTTGTGCTGCTGTTACAGATATACAAAGAGTATGAAAGGATTGTTGAGAACTTTGTGGTGGCATGCTCTGAAATATTATCAGCTACATTAGGATTCTTTTAAGCTCTCAACCTGACTGTGGCACTGAGAGATACTGTATTGTAAGTTTTACGTTGGTTTTTACTGGAAGAATAAATTACAGGCCTGTAGGGAAATGATGAAAGGAAGCAGTCTTCCAAATATAGCTATGAACACTGGAACACTACCAAGTGATGGTAACTGATCATATTTTTAGCAATGATAGTACTGGAAGTGAAAAAACATGCTTGGTAGATGTTCGTCAAAACTACCCAGCAACTGCTGGATCAAAGCTCAAAAGAAAACCTATTGGCTCATGCTAAGCATCTGGAATAGAAGCATATTTCTTAATGCCGCTGTACTTCTGCACAAAAATATGTACACACACACACACCCCACACATAGCTGTTGTTGGCATCCATCTGTCTTGGGAGAGGATGGAGGCGTGTGCTTTCTGGAGTTAGGTTCAAGTTGTTGGTAGGTTGCAGTGTGTGAGTGAGTGAGTGAGTGAGTGAGTGAGTGTGTGTGATGAAGGTTGAGAACCCTACTTTGAAGGAAGAAACATATTTCTTCCTGATGTCACTAACCATGATCCCTAGCTAACAGGACCAGTGGTCGGGGTTGATGGGAATTGTAGTCCAAAACATCTGGAGGGCCGGAGGTTGGGGATGCCTGCCTTAGCTTATAAATAAATCATAAACATGGAGGCACCACCAAGAGTGCCTCCCCTGATGACTGCAGTGATTGGGCTAGAGTTTAAAGGCAGTCACTGAGCTACTCTGGCCCCAGGTTGTTTAAGTCTTTGTACGATAAAAGCAAAGGCTTAAATCTGGCCCAGTAGTATATTGTCACCATTAGAATAGTGGTGCCTAAATTGCTCTGGAAATGAGTAATTTTACTGTCAAAGCACTGTGGAAATAAGTCACAGCTGGCTCCCTCAAATCCCTTTCTGAATACTGAGTTAAACCATTGGTCCATCTAGTTCGGTACTGTCTACAATGACTGACAGTGGCTTTCCAGGGTTTCAAACAGGAATCTCAGCCAGCCCTGGCGATTCAACCTAGTGTCTTCTACATGCAAAGCAGATGCTCTACCACTGAGCTACGGCCAATCCCCTGGCTGGAAAACACCAAGCAGATGCAATAGCGATGATAAAGTCTGCTTTTATTGCCACCGCCATCACCACTGCAGAATATGTTATGAGATGGGTTTGGCAGAAAGTTGGATTTAGAGACGTTAAATACATACATACATAAATATGAACTGGTATCATTAGGATGATAAGAACTTACATGGAAAGATTCTGCCACATGACAAGGTAATGCATTCGATTACCTTTGGGTTCTTTCCTGCCTCAGAGCTCTATGATTCTACATCTAATAACAGTAAAAAGGATTGACATTCCTGTGTATACAGAAAGCGCTCCTGTTCATGATGAGAAGACCCATTTGCAGAAATGCAAGATACACCTGCAATTAAAATGATTTTTAAGCAGGTATGTAGGAGTAACAGCAAAAAGACTATAAATTGGAAAATGGAAGTAACTGGAAAATAAATATAAGACGTTAGCACCTAATTGTTTTCCTCTCATCACAGTAGCAACCCATCTTTCTAAGTGTATGTCACTGGTGCAGTTAGCTATATTCTGTTTGTCTATCATTTACCTGTCTTCCACCTGTCTGAAAGTGTCTACCTATTTGGAAAGCAAGTTAAGCTGTTGCTTATTTCTTCAAGGAAGAAAAAAGAAACCGAAGAGGAAAATGATGAGCAAAACTTGGTGTATCATGAACAGCAATCAAGTGGAAGCTACTCCTTAGTGTGTGCATGAATCCTGTAAATGAAGTGGCCCTTGAATTAAATTAATTTAAAATCAGGCAAATATTACTTGGCATGTTTGTCAATGTGATGTATAATTATTAATTTGTTCACTGAAGCAACTGTATAAATAAATAGAAAGCAAAATGCCATGATTAAACTAACATTAAAAAAAAAAATCCAGGGTCAAGGAGCTCCACAATACACAGATCTAAATAGCTTTCCTGGGTCCTATTTTTACATCTCCATACAGATCTGCAGGTCTGTAACTGTGAACTAATTGGCACACATTTAGATGCCAACAGGGCTTTTGTATTCTCAGTGCACATTTTGTCTTCTCAGAGTGAGATGTTAGTAATGGAGGTTTTAATATTACCCCTAGGGGAGCACCAGAAAATCTTAACAATTTCCTTCACTAGAGTATTTTCATTAGAGCTAAATGCTGTGCAATTTACATTTGAAATCAGGTGTAGGGGTAAGTATAATGTGACAAGACATGTTGCTGTGTTAGGTCTTTTTTGTGCAAATGTTCTTTATTTACTGCTACATACCTGCAGAAGAAAAGCATAGAACTATGATTATTTTTAATTATGCCTTTTAAGTGCTTCTAATTGGGCCAATATGAAAATAATAGAAATCTGTGACAGTGTTTGTTTGAAGAATATGTGAACATGAACTCAGTATTAATAAATCAAGCATGTAAGCCTTATTGTAAACAACAATTCAACAGCTACATCACGACCTGATTACTGCAATGTGTGCTGCGTGGGGCTGCCTTTGGAAAGCAGCCTGAAACATCAATTGGTCCAAAGTGTGATGTACAGGTTATTAATTGGAGTTGCTTATTAGGAGCATATAACTTGGTTGTCGAAACTACTCTTCAGGTTTCCAGAGTGTTTCTGGGCTCAATTCAAAGGGCTGGGAATGACTTTTAAGGCTATGTATATTTTGAAACCAGAAAGCCTAAAATATTATCTTCTTGTGCATGATCCCAGCCATTCATGGAGTGTTCACATGTCCATTGACTGCTGCAGTATGCATGGCTAAGCTGGACCAGGTAGAGAACCTTCTTGGTAGCTACACATAGGCTTTGGAAGTCACCACCCACCATCATCCCAAGTAAAGCCCACTGTGCCCATCTTTCATATAGCTAGGGTTGCCATATTTCAAAAAGTAATTTTTCGATTGACTTGCCTAAGATCCAGGACAATTCCACCGTTGAAATCCTGGTAATGTCTGGAGAAATGGTTTCTTTCTTAAGCTTGTGGCAGTCCTACATATGGCAAAACCCTTCATTTTGGGAGATCTTATGGACTACATTTCCGTGCGCTGCTCTGGTTTGCCAGAAGCGGCTAAGTCATGCTGGCCACATGTCCCGGAAGCTGTCTGCAGACAAATGCCTGTTCCCTCGGCCAGTAAAGCGAGAAGAGCGCCGCAACCCCAGAGTCATCCATGACTGAACCTAACAGTCAGGGGTCCCTTTATCTTTACCTTTACCTTTACCTTTTTATGGACTATAAGATACATCAACGTTGCTTAGATTTTTTTTCATTTGGACATGTTAAATGATGTTTTCATTCCTCATGTTGTTTGTGTGGAAAGTTTAAGAGATTGTTGTTAGGAAGAAAGAAACCATTTTTATGTGAAGTAGAATTCAGGTGCCTCCATCTTTGAGGTAAAGAAGCAAGATCTTTCAACAGGCCACATCTGTGTGCAAATCAAAGCCATTCTGATTGGTCCTCTGATGTTTCACATAGAACTGGGTACTTTTATAAAATTCCAGCAACAATAAAGGCTATTTGTAGCAAGCCTTGGTGAATAAGGCACTAGGCTACATGCTTAAGGAACAAAGATTTGAGGTTATGGCATATCCCAGTAACTGGAAAAGTCAAGATTAGACAGATTAACTACCTAACAATATATAGCTACAGCAGTCTAAAGAATAGCAAAGCCTTGTCAAAGCATGTCCAGAGTGTATACTTCAGTTATATAATTTACCTAAAGCCATATTATTCATTGCCAAAGGAATATGCAGAGCTACACCTTTTATGTACCTTATATCAAGCATGCACGTGTGAAATGTTCAATTTTAGGCAAGCTGAATTTATATTCTATTGCTTTTAATAAAATGAAAGGCAATGTAGAGATTGGTAACTTTCAGTCCAGACAACACATTCATATAGCATACTGATCCATGCCCACAGAGACCATTTAGATCAGAAAGCATCTAAAGAAGGATATTCATATTTGTAACTATAGAATTCTCTTTTCAGTGCAAATAAATCTGATGAGCTTGTCACTCTTGCAAGTATTGTTTTAGAAATATAGCCCACAACTGATAGTTGCAGAGGCCCAACACTGAAGGTATGAAACTGTATGGGACAGGTGAGTTATGAGTCAACTCAAACAAAGAGAGGTTGCTATCCCCACTCAACAGAGGGGGAAGAAAAGAATGAAGCTGAATTCTCTTCCATGTTGATTTTTTCCCCTCCCTTCTGGGCTTCCCTGCACTGGCAGAAACCATTGGCCTATAACTGACTCTCCACTTCCATCTTGCAAATGGAGGTGACAGTAAGAGACAGTAGATGTTGGGTCGCATGAAAAGGGGAAAGGGCCGAAAGGCAGAGACCAAGAGAAGCCCACTAATTCTGTTCTGTTACATAGTTTGTAAGCTTTCTTCATTCAATGCTAATGCAGTCTCAGGAGTTGCTTATGTTGTTATAGCTCTAATCCCCTATTTGTGTCCTGCTGCCTATACCAAATTATTACATTAATGGGTAACACCGCCTTTCCAGCATTTGACCTTCTTGCCACTGCCATGATGCTGATGCCTAAAAAAAAACCCGCATTGCCCTCTACAAACTCCTTTTTAAGGAGGGAGTTATAGTAGCCAAGAAAGATGTCCATAGGCCTAAGCACCCAGAACTGGCAGACAAAAATGTGCCCAACCTCCTCAACATGAAACAATGCAGTCGCTGAAATCTTGTGGTTATCTGAAGGAGCAGTTTGCATGGAGGCATTTCTACTGGTTTTTGATCAACGAGGTATAGCAAAGTCTGGAGTGACAGCTTAACAATAGCTATACAGTGGTACCTCGAGTTAAGAACTTAATTCGTTCTGGAGGTCTGTTCTTAACCTAAAACTGTTCTTAACCTGAAGCACCACTTTAGCTAATGGGGCCTCCCGCTGCTGCTGCGCCGCCGCTGCACGATTTCTGTTGTCATCCTGAAGCAAAGTTCTTAACCCGAGGTACTATTTCTGGGTTAGTGGAGTCTGTAACCTGAAGCGTATGTAACCCGAGGTACCACTGTATGCTGCTATTGTTGGGTCAGCTACTGAATTTCAGTCTAGAGGTGGATTTGTGCATGGTCTACCACCCCAGTAGAAATCTGTTGCTGTTTGATTGCATCTTGTGTATAATAAATAGGTGGAAAATGACCCCCAAAATTTAATGGGTCACACTCACAAAGACACATGTTGATTGATTAAAGTGGTTTGATTCTGGTGCTGCTTAGCTAATCTAGGTCCAAAATCCCTAAGTATACAGGGTAGAAAGCCCTGTTTTATTTTGGAAATTCTGCCACAAACTGTCTTGTTTTGTTACTTTAAATGTTTCTGATGAGGGGCAGTGGCAGCAACTTTTAAAGGCAGCCCAGCACTCCTCACATGTTGCCTTACAGCAGCTGCTTCATCCCATCACACTCCTTTCATGTATATCATTCAGAAGTTGCAGGCGAAGGGATGCCAGCATATAGCTATTGTTAAGCTGTCACTCCAGACTTTGCTATACCATCGATCTGACATGAGAAGGTTATTATTCTATTGATCTAATGTCAAACCAGTGTTAAGGCAACAACTTTGATTGAAAAGCTGTTGCTCAAACATGCCCTTTTAAGAGACAGAAAGAATTTAATGTGAATTTACATAATTTGGGTATAATTTCCTTGCCTTCCAATTTTGAAGAAAACCTCCAAACTATAGGTGCTCATCGCATGCTTCTCACAACTGCCACTCAAGCAAGACGATTCTCATGACCAGTTTCTAAGAGCCATTCCACCAAACAAACTGTTGTCAGCCATGTTCTGTGGAAATGTGTGTAAAATGGATTATATTGGGGGAATATGAAGTGCCACCTGATAACCTTTTTATTGAACAACTTGTTTTAAATTCATTATTAGCGTGTGGTTTTCTTTTCAAGGTTGATTTCCAGTTTGGGTTCAAGGAAACTGATAGACTGAGTTTGAGGATAAACTCCAAGTTTCACTGGCGGTGCAGAAATCTGGAAGTCTAATTGAATTTTCTTATTTCAGTTGCATCCAAAACTGAAATTCCAGTGAGATAACCTGGAAGGGTAATGATACATTTGCAATGAACTTTGCTTATGAACAGATCCTTGATTCGTGGCTTTAAAAATTTGCAGGCTTAGACTGCTGGGGTCCAGGACAGTTTTGCACTGACTGCATAAGATTCTGGTTGTCATTTAATAGTTGGAGCACTAAAAATTAAAATACTGATTCCAGCAGTTCAATGCCAACACTGAAAATGGTATTTTAATTTCACAGAATACATTCAAATATTTGACCTCGGTCTGACTCAGCATCCAAATTTTAAATGTTATATTTATTTCAGCTGACAAGATATGCAAGGCACTTTCTGGATTATAAAGCTGCAATGAATTAAGAGCAAATGGTGCCTGTGAAGGTCAGATAAGACCTGGGTCCTTTAACACTCAATTAAGGACATTTTATTCATCTAAATGAGAAATCATTGCCTAAACCAATTCTGATTCACTAGATATATACTTTTCCTGGCATGTAATTCTTCTATAACTATACAACATAGTTCTGTCTTGCACATTCTGTGTGTGTAAACCGCTTTGAGATTTTTATTATTTGATTAAATGGTTTAGAAAGTTTCTGAAATAAATAAGTAACTTGTAAGATCATGCGGAGTGGCTGCTGGAAATACAGGTTGAGTTTTTTTAGACTCTGGAGCACCACCATGATCTATGCCCAGGAAGCAGCAAGTGGCAAATGATGCATCTAGCTCCAAGCATTGCAAGGCCTTTGCTGCTCTTGGAAGAGAGCAGGTCATGGCAAGAACAGCAGCAGCTGCTCCAGAAGAGCCCAAAGATCTTTTCACCTGCTCAGTTCAGGCAGGATGCATGCTCTGCATGCACTCAGAGGCATACTAATCAGGTGCTGCTTAGCTGAGCAGGAGGTGACAGCTGTGCCTCTTCCCCCATCTTTGGTAGGTGGAGCAAAGAGGAGGACAAGCCTGGGTGCTCTCTCGCTTGCAGGCAGACACTAGGCCGGCTGGGGAGAACAAGGGGCCAGAGGTCCACACAGAAGGAGGCAGCCTGAGCCGTGCTCACTTGCTTGCCAGGGACACTTGGCAGGCACACCTTTGCAACCCTCAGGTGCTGCCAAACCGTTCATCTGAGTGCACATACAGCCTACTGCCTGCATGTAAAACTGCTGTTTCGTCTTATCACCTAAAAAGAAAACATAGTGAATTCAAGAGCCAGTGGGGTGTAGTGGTTAAGAGTGGTGGACTCGTAATCTGGTGAACCGGGTTCGCTTCCCCACTTGGGCTAGTCACACTTCTCTGAAGTCTCTCAGCCCCACTCACCTCACAGAGTGTTTGTTGTGGGGGAGGAAGGGAAAGGCGATTGTTAGCCGCTTTGAGACTCCTTAAGGGGAGTGATAAAGCAGGATATCAAATCCAAACTCTTCTTCTTCAAGTTGAGGAGCAGTATCCTACAAACAACATGCTTAGTGTGGTGCCTGTTATAGGCATCTGGGAGTGGGACAGGGCTAGGGGGCATTGATAGTAGACCCAGCTGTGGGATAGAATTGCAGTAATTCTCCTGAACTGAACACAAATGCAAAAGCGGCCAGATACCTTTGTGGAAAAGACACCTTCAGTGTCAAGTATAAGCAGAGCAAGAACGAGTGGATTTTCAACAGACGAAAAGCAACAAGCCATTTTAAGTGCTTTGTTATAATGCTCAAATGGGGCTTTGCATGCAGTGTAGTTTCCAACAAAAGCAGTCTGAATGTAGTCTTTCTTGCAATACAGCAGTGGCTTCATTCTACACCTATCTAGGGAACAGAGCTGCTTTTAAAGTAGTAAAAGCAATTAGTTAGTTGAAGGACAATTAGTTGAAGGGCATTCGAACAGCGGCTTCCTTAAGCAATGATATTATGAATCACCTATGGAATGTATAAATTGACTTAAAATAAATGAAATATATACACTGAGTTAAATTAAAATTAATACCCAAAGAGATAGTGAATGGAAAGGCATATTGCGGAGCAAGTACCAAACACAGCACAGAGGGGCTGGCACTATTGTCACTGTTTTCGCACCACAGTTGCTGGTGCCATCTGGATCTGCAGACAGTTATTGTGGATTAGAAGTGTCACTTGCAGAAGGTGCCTATGCATTCCAAAGAGCTGAAGTTGGAGCTATTGAAATTTTGGCAATTAAAGCCGTAAACAAGCCATTTCACAGCCCACAGTATTAGGTACTGTGGCGTGTGAGTCTGGCTTCTGGATCCAATACATCCAATCATCCATATTAATTATTGGTGCTATAAACTGAGTGCACTCTAGCAATGGTACAGGCAAGCCGTAATACCAACTGCAGGCACCAAGACGGCTGGCAAATGCTGGGAGTTTTCACTAAATAAAGAAAACCGATAACCTACCACATTAGTAACCACACTGTATGAGACTGAACAATGTGTGCTGTTTGGAAACAACAGATTATGTTGCAGTCCCAATATTTCATTAGTGTTTGCATATGTTTCAGTTTTGAAATGTGAAAATAGGTTCTGTAATTAATCACAGTTTCGGCCAAAGTATATCCAGCTCATGGCAACATATGTACTGTCAAATCAAACATATTGCCTAGCTCCCACTCCCAAAGTCTCCATTCTTTCAAGCAGCAGTGGTCCAGCCAGAGGGCCAGATCCAGAACTGCCCCCCCATTCATGGGCCCCTTTGACCAATGGACAGGGCTGCCTTCCTGTCACTCACCTATCATCATGACATTAATTTATACCTGCAATTAAAGTGTCAGAAACACACTCTTGATTCTTCTTTTCTTCCTTTTCAGCTACAGCTTGAATTCAAGCCAACAGTGTAAAGGAAGAATACACTATAAGTGCATTTCCAATTATTCCTTTGCTGTTGGTGCTTTTTTTAATTCAGTGCCTTTTTTTCTGACACCGTGCAAGAAAAAGCATATTTTAAAAAAATCACCAGCTGGAAAGAAAAGACCAGGAGTATGCTTGAAGTGTGCTCCTGATTCTTCCTTTTCAGTTTTTACCTGTCCAATCCTGATGTAATGGGCCAAATGGAAGGCTTGACAGGCCTGATTAGGCCCTTTGGCTGGATGTTCCCCACCACTGCTTTAAAGTGAGGAGGCTATTTTGCCACTGACAACATGGTGCACTTATGTATAGCTTTATCTTGTGCAGCACAGAATTGCCATGTGGTGTCCATGGAACTTCCTAGACCTTCAATACAATTTCACACTTGTTAATTCACAAGTCTATTCCATCCTGTTTCCATCTGCTAATTATTTAAAACCTGTAGGAATATTAGCACAGTGCACATTGTTTATAAATTTTATGGTTTTGTATGCATTTTATCCTAAACACAGATGCTTTTAGTTCTGCATTTATTTCACCTTCCAGTTTCTTGCACTTCTCTACTATTGTGCTAAAGGTCTTCTTACTAGCTTTCCTGTGTTATCCCACCACTCCCAGGAAGTTTTTTATATGTGTATTCATTTCCATTACATCTAATTTCAGAGTTTGGGTGACTGGCTCTAGCACTGAATAATATTTTCTTATAATCACAAGACAAACAATGTATGTGATTCACACAACAGCTGGTATGAAAGTTGTCTTTGTGTTGCTTGATCCCGATTGCTTGAGTTGTGAGACACTACTTATGTAATGTTTTGCAAACACAGAGATGCTCTTGTATTTATCACATAGCATTGGTACTCTACACTGGGTATTAGATATCATCTTTGGATGCTCTCAGGAAACATTTTGTGATGGCTTTAATCTGTGCCTTCTGTATTATTCACATCACTTACACTTTTCAGATCATTTACAGTGAAATTATGGTGAGAGGATGATCAGTGGACAAAGGTTGCTTGAACATAGTTGCCCCAATTCATGTTTGAGCACCACCTTCTTTCCCTACCATGGTTGTCCACCTAACTTATTGGGATCTAGTACAGAATCAAAACCAGCAGATGACATTGTGTTGGCTATGCCTACTGCCATTTGGCCTGAGACTGGAATTAATCCAAAGAATTCCTCATGTACAGATGGAATCAAAAGTATCCCAGCAGAATGGAAACCAAAAGTGGTGACAAGGTTCTCAAGGAAATGGGTAGCACTGAAAAACAGACACTTAGTGCTACTGTTTTGGTTGACTGAAGGTTCAATGAAAGGCCCACACTTTTTCTATATAAGGTTGCTAGCGAGAGAAAACAAAGAAGCAAAACTGATTCTATATATTTAGAAATGGGCTACTTCAGAAAGCAAAAGGCGGTTAATGAGTACTAGATACCTACTGCAGATTATATGTCATCAGACATGGTTTCTATTCTTGGCTACTGCTCCCACCTGCCCCTCAAAAAGGCAGGGCTGGGTCCAGCAGCACCCCCAAAAAAGTACCACAATTCTGTTTAAACTATCATAGTGTTTCTAGGCTTTCCAACTCTTATAGCATTTCCAGAAACCACAGCATTAGATAAGAATAAGCAGCATTCATCTGGGTTGCCTGCTGGCCTAGGAAGGTTCTCCTCCAGAAAACTGCAGAGTCCAACTCTGGCAGCCACTCTCCATACGACTGGTCTCAGAGATCACTCTAAATCTCTTGTTGTGCATGGATGGGTGTTGACGGATATGCCTGTGTCTATGTACATTCAAATAAAGATTGATATGCCTGTGTCTATGTACATTCAAATAAAGACAGTTGCCCCCAAGGACACTCATGACCACATGATGATATGTATCATATGAATGAATCCAAAATGGAAGTGCACAAAGGACATGGAGAACAGAATTGGCCACTGAGTGCTGGGCTATGTTGTTCATTCTGACTGTACAGAGAACCTGAGAGGGTTTTAAGGATCCAGTTTCCTGTAAATTCTAGCTGTACTTAATCAATTCTGATACCTAATTACATTTAGCTCTTGAAGATTAAGCTAACTCAATCATAAAAAATGGAACATTTTATCAGCAGTCTAAAAGATTTCTGCACTACTTTTGATTCCCTTTGCAATTTGTAAGACAGACAGGGTGAATCACATGTACATATATAAAGTAATAAAGGAATCCAGCAGTGTTTTCTGATCATGCTGGGTGACGTATGGAGAAATAAAGTAAGTCATTAGGCAAACGTGCTAATTATTTTCATGCAGTTGGTTTTAGTCCATAATTGCATGCGGATAGCTGACTAATTTGTGCATGTGCGACACAGCAATTTCTGTCTGCATAAAAGGCTGTATCTAAAAATTACATAGTTTAGTATGGTGTTAACCTTGTGACTGCAGCCTGACACTGCAAGTATGGAACGTCCAAGCGGAATGCCCCTGCTGTGCTGCAGAATGTGTCAGGTAGCTCCTAACACTCCAGCAACTTCCGTGGAATGTTAATAGCATGATAGCAACACAGCAGGTTCCGTGAAAGATCATTCCGAACAGAAGAGGGATGAGCACTTAACAGCTGACATTATAGGCACTTTGCTATTGTCTAAAATAATCTTGTGGAGGAAATGACCACATATTAAGTCAGAATATGAAGGTGGCAGAGGTGAAATTTGCCATTGCAAGTGGCCAGCTCACAATGACTGCAAATAGAAAATTGAATGGAAAATTCTTGCATACAATATTTATTTTGGGACACTTGCTTCCTCCGTCATCGTTCATTTTCGGGTTAAGAACAGCAGGACATCTTGGCTAAGTCAGACTGATGATCTATCATGGTCCTGTCTGAGAATGACCAGCCATGTATGTATTGAACGTATTGAGCTTGAGGATTTTGTTCAGTCTGCATTTTACAGCAAACTGCCCTGGTCCACATTTCCTGGACAGATGCAGGTGCCCTGCTTCAAATGAAGCTCAGCAGGTCCAAATCTATCCACAGGGACAATACGAAAAGCAAGGTCTGGTAGCAGTCCAAAGTCAAAACAGGGAGAACACAAGAGCAAGGTCAAAAAAAAGTCCAAAATCAAAACGCGGGGGATAGGGCTAGTAAACTGCTAAGTGAAAATTCAAGTCAAGGAGCTGGTGCAAGGATGTTACACTGGGATCTGAAGGCTTTTAACCCTGTCTTCAGAATCCCATCCAGAGTACAGCAGCAAACCATCTAGACATCCTGAGGAGCTGGTCTCCTTGCAAGAAGTATCTTATTAATGAGTAGCCCCTTACTCCTGAGGGGTCATTAAGAAGTCCCTGAACCTGAGGAAACATGAAAAACATAGAGGGTTGTATCCAACTTTGTCCTACTCAGAATAGACCCACTGAATTTAATGAAGTGATGTTAGATTTGTCCATTAACTGCAGTCAGTCTATCTTGAGTAGGACTAGCATTGAATACCACCCAACAAAGGCTCTGAAATTACACCCACAAGCTCCTTTAGTACCCTTGGATGCAGCTCATCAGGCCCTGGAGATTTGAATTCATTTACAGTAGCTACATGTTTCCTTACAACCTCTTTTCCTATCTTGGGCTGCAGCTCCCTCCTTACATCATTTTTTCTTTCTTTTCTTTTCTTTTCTTTCTTTTTTTTAATTAACGTTTTCTTGGTTTACAAAGGTATGCGCAATGTCTCTTTTTTCAAGTTATATTTTCCATAGGTCCGTTTCATTTGTTGAGACATTAGGGTTACATTAGGAAGAAAAGGGGGGAAGAGGTGGAGGGGGGAAAGGTGAGTGGGGGTGGGGTCAGGAGGTGATGTTTCTAATTTGCTTAATGTATGTGTGGGGTTTTGTGTCAGCGTCGTTTGTGCGGGTTCTCTTTGCTATCTTACATCATTTTTTCTGTTATCACCAGGTTGGGCATCACTTTCCTTTTGGGTGAAGACAGAGGCAAAGTAGGAGTTGAGTAGTTCCATCTTTTCTCTGTCACCCAATAACATTTATCCGTGTTCCCCACACAGAGGACCTACCACTTGGTTGTTCTTCCTCTTACTTCAGACACAGCTGAAGAAACCTTTTTTTATTATTTTTAACCTCTCTTGCAAGCCTGAGTTCATTCTGAGCTTTTGCCAGCCTGACTTT
The DNA here is from genome assembly GCF_964252035.2 of Podarcis erhardii. Classification (NCBI taxonomy): domain Eukaryota; kingdom Metazoa; phylum Chordata; class Lepidosauria; order Squamata; family Lacertidae; genus Podarcis; species Podarcis erhardii. The sequence goes on from NC_138508.1 coordinate 64,986,468, forward strand.
CCCCCGTAACTGTTGGCTACTCATGTATACTCCTTTGTGATTTCCCCTTTCTTCCATTCCTTATACATGCCCTTCTTAACTATCAGCTCATCTGTAAGCTCCTTATGCAGCCACACCAATTTCCTTAGATGCCTCCCACTTTTCTTTCTTGTTGGTATTGTCTGCATTTGGGCCCTCAATATTTTTCCTTTTAGAAACTCCCATCCTTCTTGGACTCCCTTCTCATTGAGTATTTCTGACCACGGGATCATACCCAGTAGCTCCTTCAGCTTTTCAAAATTGGCCTTCTTAAAGTCCAGAGTGTGTGTCCAACTACACTCAGTTTTCCCTTGCCTCTGTATCCTGAAACCCAGGAGAACATGATCGCTTCCTCCCAAGTTTCCAAGCACTTCCACTTCATCAATCAGTTCCTCCCTATTGGTGAGGAACAGGTCCAAGATAGATGATCCCCTTGCTGGTTCTTCCACCTTCTGGGAAATGAAATTATCAGTGATGCAATGGATGAATTTGTCAGACCTTACACGCTTGGCAGAGTATGAGTCCCAACAGATATCGAGGAAGTTGAAGTTCATCATGATTACTATCTCTCTCCTTTTTTGAATGTTTGGTAATCTGCTCTAGTAAGGCATCATTCAAGTCTTCAGTCTGGCTTGGCAGTCTATAGCAGACACCCATAGTAAGGTCACTGTTGTTTCTCTTGCCTACAATTTTTACCCATATACTCTCAATCTGCTTTTCATGCTCCAGGTCATGGATTTCTTCAGAGGTGTACACATCCTTTATATACAATGCTACTCCTCCTCTCTCCCTGTTTGGTCTATTCCTTTTGAACAGGTTATACTCAATTCCTACATTCCAATCATGAGTCTCATCCAACCAGGTTTCAGTAATGCCTACCTGGTTGTATTTGCCATCCTGTATTAAAAGCTCCACTTCATCTTGTTTGTTTCCCATACTCTGTGCATTTGTGTAGAGACAACTGAAACCATGAGTTGTTCCTTGCAGCTGCTTCCTTCCTGTAGTTTCTTGCCCTTTAGCAGGTTTCTGGAGCACCACCTCAGTTCCCTGTGCATCAGTGAAGCTATCCCCAGTGCCAGGTCCTCTTTTGTTGTTCTTATTGTTTTCTCCCTCCCCCTCAAGATCTACTTTAAAGCTCTCATGTTCAGATTCTCAAGACTCTTGGCACACACATTCTTGTGAGCTGCTATGAGGTGCAGCCCATCTGTTGCCAGAAGTTCTACCTCATGAAAGCAGAGAAGCCAACTCCTTCCTGACAACAACACCTGCTCAGCCAGTGGTTTACCTCAAGTATTTTCCTCTCTCTTCTTGGGCCATGACCTTCAACAGGAAGGAGTGATGAAAAAACCACTTGTGTCCCAAGTCTCTTCAGCTCCCTGCCCAGCATCTCATAGTCACTTGCTATGTGTTGCAGGCTACGCGTAGCAGTATTATTTGTACCCACATGAATAAGAAAGAAGGGGTAGTGGGCAGTGGGCTTTGTACATCGTGAATCTTTGCACCCGGAAGACAGCACACCTCCCGTGACATCCTGTTTCCTTCACACACTACTGCCTCTGTTCCCCTCAGTACGTGGTCATCTATCACCACCACTCGTCTCCTCCTCCTTTGGGAAGTAGCAGGAATCATTCTATGGGCTGTGCCTTCCAAAGGCTGCTTAGAATGTTCTGAGTTCTGCTTCTGTTGTTCTTGAGTCTTCCCCTCTTGTTTATTGGAGCTTATTGGTTTTAAAATAAATTAACAAAAGCTTCTTAGATTTAGGATGTCTTGGAAACATGAGAAATCCTGAATCGCTCTCTCAGTCCCACTCAATAGAAGGCCATTCAATATGATTTAGTCAACAACAACTCTGTCAGGTGAGTTAGGCTATGGTACAACATCATGGGACTTGCAGATTATTTCACACACTGCATAGCACTATAGAAATAACAAATAGGCCTAACATTTACCATGAAGTATAAGCTATATAAAGGCCAGCTCCCAACATTTTGTCACAGACCAAGGACTCAGCTATACAACTGCATTAAAACATTTTAAATGTTTTATAAAGTGCAATATACAAATGTGACACTAGATGGAGAAAGTGAGCTATGCAAAATTCAACGTATTTTTTTTTTTAAAAAAATAATTAAGCATTTTCACATTGTTTTTTATATGTGTGTAGATTCCACCCAAGAAGCAGATCCCATGATAAGGCAGTGCAGATAGGAGAGACCTTGATACTCCGTGTTTGGTGTCACTAGACTGCAGTCTTGCCCAGGACTTCCTGATTTTTCTCTCCCATATAAGTGAATATTTGCCATTCACTCCTATGAGAGAAATCAAATCACTTGGAGACACTGCTATGATGAGAGAAAAGCCTGGCCTGATGCATGGTGGCCTGGCACTCAGTGGCAGCCTGTCTTTGTGCATCCAAGGCACACATCACATTCCAGCACATTATCCATTGTAATGGAAGGTGTTAATCCTATTAAATAAATGCATTTGCTGTAACTGTTTATGCCTGCGAAACTCATTGTATTTATAAACCACCCACTCATACAGAATATATCAAGGGATAGTGTAACAATGTATACAAATACAATAGAGCATGCAATATCATAAAAACAGTACAAAATAATGGTAAAAATAGTGGTTCATCTTTATAAAAAATAAGGTAAGCAACTGAATAGGCCTGTCAGCATACAAAGATCTGCAAGAGACGCCTGAAAGTTAGTAGCCTGGTGAATTTTTGCTGGAAGAGTATTGCACTAAATGCCTGACTTCCAATTGAAGCCTGAAATGCAAGGAACAAATAACTCCTCTGAATGATCTCAGTGATCAAACTGAGATAAAAGGGCTTGGGCAGTCCTTAGAGGTTTGTTTGGGGCTTTGTATATTAATACAATAACCTGGCCTGGAAGTGTATGGGCAACAAGTGCAGATGTTTTAGCAAAGGTGTCACATGCTGTCAGCCATCTGCCCCCATCAGCCCTCTAGCCACTGCATTCTGCAGAAGCTGGAGCTTCCCTACCAGGTCCAAGGGTAGCCCCACATAGAGTGCATTGCAGTAGTCCAGTCTCAAGGTTACAAACACCTGGGGAAGTTGCTTGCCAGTTGTTTTCATTTTGCATTCTGTGTTAACTCCACAGTGCAATAATTAATAACAATAAACACTTTACTTTGAAAGCTTCATATAGTCAGATTTGTATTTGGGTAACTATTTGGAGAAACGCATTTTGAAAGCATAAATTTCAACCAAGAAAGAGAGCACAGAAGGTTTAATTCTCAGAAGTGTTTCATTTGGAGTGTTTATCATGGCTGCACCTGCCCTTTGGAACTCCCTCCTGCTACATATTAGACAGCTGCCACATCTATTTATTTTTCAGAATCTATGGAAGGCCTTCCTTTTTCAACAAACCTAAGTGGTGATTCTTATCCCTGTCTGTATCTGCAACAGACTTGACACTGCTTTTATGTGTGTTTTTATTGTTAACATTTTGTTGTTAGATTGCTTATGCATTTTTTATGGGAATCAATTCATGAATTGGTCAAACAAACAAACAAACAAACAAACAAACAAACAAAGTTGCATCTGACTGGAAAATTAAAGCTGGGATAATATTTGACTTTACTTGAATGACAGGGTGTTCTTCTGTAGACTAAGGTGCTGTAACAAACATATCTGCCAGCAGAGGGCACAACATACACATGTAAATGTCACAAAGACCACTTAAGTGAACAATCCAAGACTCCAGAAGGGATGTGATACTGTTTAATGTACCACACTCAAAAGAAAAAGGTGGGGGGACCCACCTTACTGTATTGAAAAAGAATATCCTCTGGATGAAACAAAATCTCTGTTAATTAATACCTGTCTTTCCTAAACACCCCCAATCCACACACCCCTCTTTTATTATCCGTTAAATTATCATGACATATTATGGAGTGAGGGGGGAAATACTACAACAGTCTTCTGCAGAGAATGCCACATTTGTTTCTACAAAAGATTTTTACCTCGGAGCAATGACCAAATTGAATGCAAAATAAATGTCCTCACAAACTGATTCTTTTAAGCACTTGACACTGGGAATTGGAATTTCCCAATGCTATTAACACTTAGCAGTTGGAGCTCCAGACCAGCCAAGAACAAGGGATTAAGGGGTATTTGTCTAAACTAATTTCACTCTGTGTACTAGGTCTATGGAGACTGGTGTTACTCTGCTGGAATTGTGCAACACTGCTAATTGGCTACAAATTTAACAGTGGCAGGGTTCCCACAGGAGCATGCTACGTATTCATTAACTGTACTTGCAGTACAAATCTATTTGTGGATTAAGCGTTTGTGGCATGAGGTTCCCTGGGCTGCTTCTGAACAGTTGGTTAGCGATATGCCATTGTATTAACTTTCTCCATTCTGTAAGTTATTACCAGCGCATAAATAATAACTGAACAGAGTCCCATGAGATCATTTCAGGGACCCAGTTATAATTTCATGCCCTCATTGGGATCCTCTGCATGCATCACGGAGATTGAAAGCAAATGATAAACGTGTTTACCGTCAAATTTTGATGTCCATTTCCAAGGTGTTGGGTTTTTTTTTAATCAGCTCCTATTTTGGTGCGTCTATAAAGTTCTTCCCTGCCATAGGAACATAGAAGGAAGCTGCCTTACATCATGCTGCACCTTGGGTCCAACAGTTCAGTATTATCAGCATTAACTAGCAACAGCTCTCTAGAATTTTCTAGCTCTATCAAGAAGTGGCAGGAATTGAACCTGGGACTTTTTACTTGAGAAGCTGAGCTATGGCCCTTTCTCTAAAGGTAAAGGGTAAAGGGACCCCTGACCATTAGGTCCAGTCGTGGCCGACTCTGGGGTTGCAGCGCTCATCTCGCTTTACTGGCCGAGGGAGCCGGCGTGACATGTGGCCAGCATGACTAAGCCGCTTCTGGCAAACCAGAGCAGCGCATGGAAACGCCGTTTACCTTCCCGCTGGAGCAGTACCTATTTATCCACTTGCACTTTGACGTGACGTGCTTTCGAACTGCTAGGTTGGCAGGAGCAGGGACCGAGCAACGGGAGCTCACCCTGTCACGGGGATTCGAACCGCCGACCTTCCGATCGGCAAGTCCTAGGCTCTGTGGTTTAACCCACAGTGCCACCCACGTCCCTTAGCTTGTAAAAGCAAGAGATTTGTTTTATTACTATGCTTGCTGAGATGAAGACCATATCAGAGGAGATGCAGCAGCTTATTAGACATGCAGTCAGGCATATCACACAAGCAGAGCGATTGCATCTATTGGGCAGGTGGAGCATTTGTCCCAGGGAATAATGCTGAAGGGCTAACCACTAGTGGACTACTGAGTCTCCCTGTTTCTCGTCTCCCCTAGAGCTTGCTGGCCCAGCCCTGGCACAGACTGCAAATGGGAATGCAGCAGGGTGGAAAATAAGGTTCTCTGCAATATTTGGATCTTGTGAATGCTAAGAGTTGGAAGCCAAAGCTCACCAGGAGGTAGGGTGAAACGTGGCAGACGTTTTAAGTGTGTGTGTTGATATAGATACATTTTACAATCTAAATTAAGTCAGTGGATGGGGAGGAAGAGGCAACAATAATGTTAGCTCCGTCTAAGAAAATATAATTACCTATATGTGTAGGTTTTGTTTCAGTATGGGATTAGAATTCCTTGCCAGCACTTCCTTACTCTCTCTAAAATAGGGGACGATGGAAAGTTCATTTCCTGTAACCTTGTAGATTATAATGCAAGCCTGCACCTGACAGGTGCTGCGTTTGCACGTGACAATAAGCTTATTTTTTCCCCTATGCAAAACACTATAGGCAAGCTAATTAAACAAGTAGCAACAACAAGCCCTTTGCTGAAGTTTCATGCACCCAACTCTTACACATTTTCATTCACAGGTGTATACAGTATTGCACAGTCCAGTTCAGATTTATGCTCCACCCTGTTCTGTGTGCTGTTAAGAGGTTACATTAAAAATTGCCATTTCACATACTGAAATAAGAACTAGCAACTATTCCTCGGAGGGCACACAGTTAGTTCATTTATGTGTTGTTGTTTTTTAAGCAAATAAACAATTCATACCAGTCACTGTCCCATGACATATGTTTCACCAGTGAACCACATGTGAAATGCCACATTGGATTCCACAATAAAAGAAAGGCAGAATTCATTCATTCTCTCTCTCTCTCTCTCTCTCTCTCTCTCTCTCTCTCTCTCTCTCTCTCTGTGTGTGTCTGTGTGTGTGTGTGTGTGTGTGTTTGGCATCTACACCTCCAGAAGTGAAGTCAAACAGTTGTATTAGCAGTACTAAAGTGATCTCCCCAGGGCACAAGCCTGGGCAGTGTGTCTGGAGGTAATGGGCTGCCCAAACTCCATCCCCTCAGCCTCACTGATTTTGTCCAAAGAAAAGCAGAGCAATACATTTGGCACCAGCTTGGCTGCAGGAGTTGCTGGAAGGTGGTGCCATCCAAATATCTTAGGGACCCCACTTCAGATTTGCATAGGTTTTATTCCTTAGCCTTTACTTCTCCTGAGGAGTTTCACAAGGCAGTGGAGGTTTAGGATCCGAGCTTTCCTTCTCCTAGATGGACTACCTTCCAAAGCTGACAAGCCCCATCTGCATCTCACTTCCCTCTACAGCACGTAAAGAAACCACCTTCTTGACCGTTGGACCCGCTATCGGTCTTGTCCACTCAATCCACCAGAGCCTGTCTTTGCAGAAAGGGAAAGTCCCTAACTCACCAAAGGTTTGAGACCCATTGGCTACCCTCACCTGGTTTAGCTAGCCAGTCGAAGTTGTTCCCAGGGAGTGGCCACTGTCACATGCTGACAGCTTCTAGGAGCCACAGATGAGAGCTGAGTGCAGGCTGGGGACCAAAGGTGGACAAACTATAATAATAATACTAATAATAATAATACTAATAATAATAATAATAATTTATTATTTATACCCCGCCCATCTGGCTGGGTTTCCCCAGCCACTCTACCTTAGAAGAAGCACAACGTGTCCCCACCAGAGATACTACTCCTCCCCTAACACCATAGATCTCAAATGCCATCCAAAACGAGCTATATGATGAAGTCTTTTTTGCTTTGTTTTTCAGTGTATGTATTCTTATGTGATTCTTTCTTTCTGTGCCTTACTCTTGAAATTTTTAGTGTTCACCATTATTAATGTCATTATGTATCAGTAATTAGCATGTTATTAATTGGTGTGCCTGCAATTTTGTACTAAATAATGAGGAAGGAACTGATTTTTTAAAAAAATATAATGATGGGAAACTGATAGAAAATATAGCTTTCCTCCAGCATTTGGTGGGAGCTTAAAGAAGGGAGGGAACACAGGCAAACCCTGCCCCGACATCCCTCATGCCTGCTGGTTCCACTTCAAGCCTCCCTTTATTGAGAGGGAAGGTCCAAAGTGGGATTCTAAACATGTTGAGGTGAATGCATTGAGACTCATCCCTGTGATCAATAACTCTGATAAGGCTGGATCTCTAATCATGTGGAAGATACTAAGCAACTTCAGCTGAACAAGGGATGGAAGAGAAATTCAATTTTGCTTGCTTTTTAATGAGAAACTATCTAATTTGTACATCTCAAACCAAAGCACAACTAGGAATTCAAACAAAACTGCTGCCATTTTACAGTTCAGCTCACATTATTTTAGGGGGAAATGTGCATAAAAATGAATGCATATAATTCTGAAAACATTTAAAGGGTGTTATATTAGAGGAAAATGTTTGCAAAAATGTGTATGTTAGGAGAAATTCACACTAAAATGCTGACATATAAAGTGGTACCTCAGGTTACAAACACCTTGGGTTACAGATACTTCAGGATACAGACTCCGTTAACCTGGAAGTAGTACCTCAGGTTAAGAACTTTGCTTCAGGATGAGAACAGAAATCAGGCAGTGGCGGCAGCGGGAGGCCCCATTAGCTAAAGTGGTACCTTAGGTTAAGAACGGTTTCAGGTTAAGAACGGACCTCCGGAACAAATTAAGTTCGTAACCAGAGGTACCACTGTATTCACAATGATTTCTTTTTTTAAAAAAACACAGATTGTTGTGGGTATGTGGAGAATGAATATACGACTGGCAAAATGACAAACTAGAGAGGAACCAAAATAGGCATTGATCTCTAGCAACATGCTAAGGCTCTCTTTTCAGACATGGTACAGTGGAGGTTGGCCCATTATGGCAAAGGAGGCACTTCCCCACCAACCTCAGCCTTGATTCTTCAAAGTCCTCCTACCTTCTTACTTACAACCATTCTGGGAGTAGCACCTTTCTCCTCTTTAGTCTTGGTGTCACCTTTGTCAGACTCAATAGGGAGGAGGATGGAGACAGAATTATTTGGTTCCACCTGCTATTGGGCTCCCTGCTTTTCATCCCACGAATCATAATGGACACCAGCCACCATTGATTGCCTCTCAACATGGGAAACTCTGAAGTGGAACAGGTGCATAGAGGGAGCTGGGGGTAGGGTTTGAGTGCACACCTTTGCCTCCTCCCAATCTGCAGCCCACCTGCATTCAGGTGAGCATCATAAGGCTTCTAACCATTAGTAAACTACGTTGTTTGCTCCAAGCCGAGAATGTCAGTGGTCTCCAACCATAACTCTGACATGCACAAAATTCTGTGGCACCCTAGTAAATAATATCCAACAACATTCCAATCTTGATCACTACCCCTATTAATAAGAAAATATTTATTTGAAAGAAACCCTTCCAATATCGTGACCTACCAAGTATACTTTTGGCCTCGAGCATGCACTGCTGAGTGGTGTCTTCAAAGCAAGACTATGGCGCGTAGGTCCAGATCCCAGCACAGCACAATAGCAGGAACCCCCCACTCCATGTTTAAAAGGATTAAAACATTTTCAAGTGAACTATACATGTTAACATCTAAAGAGGCGTGCCCCCCCCATAAGCCCCGAGTCTAAAATTACTTAAGTGCACTACATCCCATCAATACCTAACAGATTTTCACACTGTCTTAGCAGTCGAATCGTGTCCATAAATAAGGCAAGCTCAGAGTATTGGGAATAGGTGACTGTGAGGACCTAGGGCCAGGCGAGTTTCCTAATTTTTTGCCCCTCCAGCTTTAATTTAAAACAAAACAACACTATAGCATTTTTACCTTAGAGCTACAAGGGAAATGATGCTGACAGACCCAATTGCCTAGTAAGAAAGAAACTTTCCCCCACCTTCCTTTGTTTTGACCAGTGACGCTATGCTACTGAGATGACTGACAAGCTCCTGAGCACCAAGCACTTACTTTTTAATTGTGTTTTAATGATATTCTATTAAACGTGATTAAACGTTAAGTTTATTAATATTCAGTCATTTGAATACTGTTCATATAAACATTTAGGGAACTTGTATTTACATTTTTGGTGTTCTGCATTGGCATATGATGACCCTCTTGTGTACACCAGGGTCCCAGCAGTGCTGCTTATATCATTGCATAAGCCTCTCCCTTTCTTTTACCAGATCAACTGCAGGTACCGTCTTCTTCCCCAACCTGTTTGTGTCAGGGAAGAGGGAGCTTGTGGGAGAGCTATGGTGATTCATCTCCTAAGCTGTCTAGACAATCTTACTGCAAAGTCTAATACTTCCTAGATGAAAGCTCATGTTTTAAATCATCGAGTAAGTAATGAATATTGCACAGCATGTCTGGGTCTAGGTTCTGACATTCTTTTTTACAATGCATACCTCTAGCTTGTTCTCTTTTCTTTCATCATTTCTCATCTCCTCCTTAGCAGCGCAAAGGTTTCTGCAGCTAATAACAATGGGGAAGCATATTTGCAGCACATGGAGAACAAAATCTTATCTGTGACGGGAACAAAAAGTTGCACCATTATGTCATGCATGCTGGAAGGAATGCAGGGGAAGTCTGGCTACCTCAGGAATTCCCTTGGCATCCTTGCCTGTCCCAGTGGGCTCAACGGGTTAAGATAACAAGAAACAGAGAGCTGTGTGGATTTGCAGCAAGATCCAGTGAGGTAAGTGGCTTCTGACCTTTCCACCTGTCCCTGCACATTCCAGACAAACCTCATCTTCTGTGGCCCAGTTGGGAGGAGAGGCTGAAAGATCTCAACAAGGTCTCTCTTTAGCCAGCTGTCCTAATATTCTTTTGACAGTTGGAGGGGGGAAATAGTTGTCATACAGACATAGCACATCTTTTTCAAAACCACATCACTGGCTTCATTTCTGAAGTCACCCTTTGACTTTGATGCTGGTTTACTATTGTATTTTTAAACCTGTTCTACCTTATGACCTTGCATTTTCCATGCTTCCTTTCTTGGCATCATCCCCTGTTATTCTCTAGCTGTTACTCATTCAGAGTTCTTCCAGACAGGGGGGGAGGGCTTAACATTGTAAATGGGTTGTTCAGATACCGCAAATTGGCAACAGGTTTATTTAACTTATCAGATTGATCTAGAAAATCTGGATCAAATGGAAGGGAATATGAGCTGGCATTTTGATGCCAACTGTGTTGTGTGGCTATGGCAAAAACTTGCATGAATAAGAGGAGCACCGATCCCACATTAAACAACCACTTGGAAACACCCATAAGCATTTCCTATGGAAAAAAAAGTGCCTACTCATTGTATATCTATATATCTATATGCACAAGTAGAGCAGACTCCCCTCAACATCAGTTTCCCCAATTAGAAGTGATAAGGTCATGGAGATTCAACAGCAAGACTCTAAATCCCATCATCCCAAGTAAGCATGGTTAGTGATCAGAGAGTTATATTCCAACAACATCTGGAAGGTAACCCTTCCACCATTCATGTCCTATCCTTCAGAAGCCTAATTATAGCTAAGGCCTTAGTCCAGCTACCTTTGTTACAAAATAATTCACCTAGAGCAGGAATGGGGAACAGGATCCAGCCAAGAGGTCAGATCAGGAACTCCCATACCCCTAGCAGGTCACTTTGACAGTTGGGTGGGCTACCCACATGTCAATCATTTGACATCACCATGGCCTCCGATGACCCATTTTTGCTTTGCAGTGTAACTTGAACAGAAGCTGCACTGCAACACAATTTTTTTCCTCTGCAACATGGCTTGAGTTCAATACTGCCTCACAGGCCAAATCAGAACCTTTGCTAGGCATAATTAAAAACAAAGGCAAAAATCTTGTTGACAAGAATATGCTACTGTTAGAGACTGGTGCTGTTAGGGCAGGACTTTGTTGCAAAAATATAGCAGCAGAATGACTGGCATAGCCCCCTATTGCTTACCACATTTATAAGTAACTGAAGAGATAGACATAGCCATCCAAAGAGGAGTGTCTTCATAATAAGTCTAGACAATAAAATTACCTAACTGCCTACCTACAATCGCCAAGGATTTCCAGTCTGCAATTCTGAAGGATCATATGAGCACCTGGCTGTAGTATCAGCATGGATACACAAAGCTCAGCACCAACACTATGGTATATTGCTAACCTTCTTACTCCATTCCTCCCTAATGGTACAAAGCTAACAGAACTTTAGCATCATGAAATCCTTTCTTTTTGTGTGTTCAGAAATACATTTAATATTCCATGCCTCGTTACAAAACTACGCATATAGCAAATAAGCTTCCAATAAGTGAAGTGAAAAAGGAAATACCCAAACACTTCTACTTTCATATGTCCCAAGAGCTAAGAATGGCAATTACATTATCTGGCAGGATGCTCAAATGTTTATTACTCCATTAAGGCGTTATACCACTATCTGGTCTAATCCCAATAGAAACAGCTTTTATAGTGGTAGTTATTTTGCAGAAAATTCACATAAGCGGCTGACTTTCAGCCAAGGAAGGAAACTACTAAGTAGTGAACAACCTACATTTTTAGTCAGAAAGGAGAACCTTTATTCAAACCTTTTTATTTGTGCATTACTGATGCCTACCCACAAAGCTGTCTTTCAATGGGCTTAATTAATTTCTGGAACAACAGGCAACAACAGCTTACAGTATCTAATTGAAGCTTTGCACCACTTGATATGGAAAGTGAAGTCCAGAGGGACAGCTACCCCACACCCCAATTTTGAATCATGGGCCTGGAAATTGTGCAAGTGTGGAGAGCTCCTCCCTAAATAAGCGGGGAAGAGAAAGACAATCAAAGACAATGATAGCACCTATGTTTGGGTTTCCCAAATGAATGTTTGGCTAAAATTGAAACTAGCAGATGGGCAGAGGAAGGCAAGATTCTGTAGAGCAGTGGTGGGAAAGCAGCCATCCCAGGTTCACATGAGGCCCTCAGCCTAACCATGTGGTAGGAGGGCAGAGGGAGAGAAGGGTAGGAGGAAAAATATGCTATTATTCTCTAAGGTTAACAATTCCTGCAGTGAACTAGGGGTGGCCAGCATGGTGCTCTCTAGATGCTTGTTGGGCTCCAATTCCCATCAGTCATAGCCAGCATGGCCAGTCACAAACCATCAAATGGGATAAAAATCATCAGGGATGATGAGAGTTGTAGTGCAAGAATATCTGGAGAACATTGTGCAGTCTACCCATGCTGTAAACAAATACATCCACTAAAGCAAACTCCAGTTGGCTAAAGCAAGCCAGTTGTGTAACACATTAAAGGAAAAGGTGAAAATAATAATAATAATAATAATAATAATAATAATAATAATAATAATAAATCAACACTCTAATCAGATGTTGATATGAAGCCAATCAGATGCTTCTTGATTTCAAATATGGCAAGCTGTTAGAGCTTGATTATGAAATACACAAACCCTCCTTCCCAAGAGCTTTGCCTTGTCAGTTTTGTATCAAGTTAGACTGTTATGGCTATATCAAATGCACCAAGGGATTTCATGGTTGCGGTAATGAAATGAACTTCTGGCAATGATTGGTTGAGTTGCCTTCATGTCACAAAAGGGTGCGGGAGAGGAACAAGAATTTTAGGATACCAGTGGTTGAGCTACTCTAGGTAGAAAGTCATGGGCTGAGGGGCAAATTATAATGGGAATAGGGGCCCAGAAAAATGAGATACAGAGATCTGAGAAGACAACAGGCCAAGGAAAACAAGGGATCTTGAAAGAGGCTGGCAGACAGAGTGGTCCAAAGGCACAAGAGTCTCAGAAGAGAAGGAAAACTTAAAATGGGCAAAGAGGAGAAGCTGCAGAGATGACATGTGCTACCATTCACACATTCACTGAAAACACTGAAAACACTTTAGCTAGAGGCCTCTGAAAGAAATGTGCCAAAGCTCTGACCAGCTGGTAAGGGACAAGGAGGGAGGAATAGTGAGGTAACATTATTAGGGGGTATAATTCATTCACAATTAAGAATTCCACTACCAAAGATAGTTAAAAGTTTCAAAACCATCTTACAATGCTCACCTCAAATAATATCTCTTCCTTCTCTGAATATGTGATGCACACCTGTACATTTACTGGCATCATAGCATGGCAGGAGTCCGATATTCCTAGGCAAGCTTGCATCTCCTCTTAATTATATGTAGACGGGTAATTCATTAAGTGGATAGAAGAGACCGTGCTTTTCCCAGCTTCACTAATGAGAACCTGTTGGACCTAGGGCAAATCACCTGACCTTTGCGGCTGTGTTTAGCCTTTAGAAAAGATATATTAAGAAATAGTGCTTCCACAAGTGTGGTTTAATTAGACATTGTTAGCAAAGTACTTTGATCCGCCTATTCAAAAAGATCCACCTTGGTTGTAGCTCTGATGTCTCATTCTACGCATTAGCTCCCAAGACTTGGAGTTTCATTAAACGTGTCATATTTGTGTCATAACCACATTAAGGTTGCCAAGTTTTTTTATTGACCTCTGCTTCTGTGCCACTTGCTCTCCAGCTTGTGCCCAGCTTGCTCTCCAGACATGATCAGAATTCAAAGTCCTATGAATGTCCACTTTCTGTTTATTTTTAAGAAATACGTTTCTAGCTGTTACATGAAAGAGACAGGGTTTTATAGCTGTGTTCCTTTCCTATTCTCCATAATAAGCAAGCCGACAATACATTATATGAAATAATAAATGTTAAGAATACATTAAGCAAAATAAAGGGGAAAATTGTCATTTTGTTTAAAATGCATAATATATGGAGGGTGCAAAATTCATCTTTCGTTAAAGAAGAATTTGAATTGCACAGGTGCAGAATTTTATTTTATTTTTCACAATTTGTCATTATTGGTAAAGTGCAGCAGCACCCAAGTGCAGTTTAAAGAGTCTCTGCTAAGAATCTTCACTTTCAAGTTCTGGTTCTCAAAGATCCCAGACATGTGTGGACAGGAGCATCTTCCAGGATCTTCCAACATGCTGTTTCCTTAAACTGGAGACCTACCTGTTTTCTTGTCTGCTCTAGTAACCATTGTCAAGTCCTGTGTGTCAGACTACCTTAAAAACAGTTTGATTTCTCCCTGTAAGCTGACAAAATATGTCACATTCTCCCATACACACACACACACACACACACTGCTTTGCTTCCAGGTGAAATTAATGGTGCTAGTTCGAGCCTTTAAATCAGGGTTGGAGAATCTGTGGTCCTCCAAATATTGTGTTACTAAAACTCCCATAATTCCCGATTGTTGGTCATGCTAGCAGGAACTGATGGAAGTTAGTCCAATATGATCAGGTTTTCCAGCCCTGTGTTTAAGCCTTAAACAGCCTAGATTTGGGGTGCCTTAGAGAGCACCTCTTCCCCCATATCCATCCTGTACATTGGGACCATGTAGAGATGTTAACATCATCTTTGACTAGCTTTTTCTAGGGTGGCCTCTTCCCAATGGATATATCCACAAGGCTACTTCTATTTTATCCTGCAGGCAGATGGAGAGAAACCTATATTTTTCCATGCTTCCAAAGTTTGCATTTTGCCATATTAGACTGGCACTTGGGTGGAATCTACATATAAAAACCAATCTAAAAATACTTTTTTAAAAAAGTGCTTTAAAAAATACATTGAATTTTCCATAAGGCTCATGATCTCCATCCAATGTCACATTTTATATTGCACTTAAAACACACTTAAAACATTTTATTTGCAACTGTATAGCTGAGTCCTTGGTCTGTTCATTAATTTTAACTGCACTTTTATAATGTCTTTTTATGTTTTTCATCATTTCTTGTAAGCCATCTTGGTGATTTAAATATGATGACTAATGATAGATAAATAAAAACCTAAAAGCTTGCATTTTGTGAGTTTTAAGTCAGGCCTCCTCTGACATGACATATGGTAACCTGAAGTTCACCAAAAGAGTAGTGGCATCAAGCAAGGCAGGGTAGCTGGGAGGGGACATTTGGGCAAGCGGGGTGGGGAGGAAAGCAACCAGATTGCCTCTGAATCGTTTAAAGCCACAACATCCCCTGGATCCATACACAAGTGTGTTCTCTTTTTTTGCTTTTCAGAATATGGCAACTCTAAATTCTCCCTTTCCCCCAATAGCCCCTGAACCCTCTTCTGTGCTCTTTGGTGTTAATTTTCATGGGGCTGCTGAAAGCTGCACTGGCAAAAATTGCTGCCAACTCCCTCTTCAATTAATATGAGCATTCCACCAAGAAAGTTCACAAAAATAAAAAATAATATTTAAGGTTTATATTATGCACTACATTTTAGCAGTCATCCCAAAATTACTCTGAAACTAATACCTTTTTCTTTTCAAAAAAATTTAAGGCAATTTCAAGTATTCATTTAACAAATGTTCACCATGCAAATTTGTGGAAATAAGTAATTTTCAAGTAGTCGTGCATATATTAATTATATCTGTATTGTGAGGCAAAGGAGTAATGTAACTGAAGACTTTATTCCCATCATATTATTTCTCTCACACACTCACACTTTCATTTCCCTTAAACTCTGAAACTTGTATCCACACTAAAATCTTGATATTTTAAATAACCAGAACTTGATTCAAAATTGAGATGCTTCTAGATAAAAAGAATTCAGTGTTTTGTGTCGAGTTGTAATACGTACTGCCAAACATCAAGGGAGTTTTAAGTGCTACTGCAAATCTGTAGTCCCCAAAGGACATTATCATCAATGTTCCCATCTATTCTGCCTAAATTGATCACTTGACAGCAACCTGTCCTAGACAGATATTTTCCAGGGGCTCATCTCCTGAAATCCCCTTACATTTTGCTCTCTGTCTCACATTGATCAAGGCAGATAGAAATAATATTTAAACGTTTCCTATTTTAAGTTCAGGCTTTCTTGGAAACACACAGTAGAAATGGCAAGTTAATGCGAGGCTAAGCATTCCAAAACTCTTCGTGCTCTACACAACCAAGATTCAAGGTTAATTTCTTTGTGTGGTGATGCAGCTGCTAGATGGTTGCATTGAGATGTGGAAAAATCAAGTTCACATCCCTGGTCAACTACGATGCTCAGCAGTTGATCCTAGAATCACTAGAGCCCAATTCAGGTATTACTGCAAATGGGGGTTATGCGGAATGCTAACTCACTGCCATCCCTTGGTTATGTCACCATCACCTGGCCCTAGTAAGAGGAGAATGTCCACAGTGTGGGATGCTGTTCTTGTGGACTGCTGCTCTCTGCAATGATGACAGGGCCAGGTGACTTGGAGGCAACAGAGGAGGCAGACCAGCAAACCCACCCCCACTTTGTGTCATCTCGTGGACCCTTTAACACCTGTATAGGATCATTCCACCAGTAAATTCATTGATATACTGGTAAAATCATACAGCAAATATGAAGCAAATTGTTATTAGCCCAAGAGAAATAATTGGTAGGCCAAATTTACAAGTAATGGATTTCAAGAAGAGGTTTCCGTAAAGCCCATTAAATCCCCTCTAACTCTTGAAAACACTCTGTCTTGAATTGCTTTGGAGGAGAGGGTAAATGGTTTTAATAATATTTGCCTGACTCTCTCAGACAGCAGTAAACAGCTCTATACTGGCGTGCCCACTTTGTTTTTAGGTGGAATCTGAGACTTTCAAAGAGAGATATGCAAGATCCAGTTTTTATTTTGATCTACCTAGGCTCCTTTTCTTCCTGTCTCTTCAAATGCTCTTGCTGGGGAACACATGGAATGGTTGCATTCTGTCAATCTCCAGCATCTCCTGGTAGGGCTCAAAGAGACTCCAGCCTGAAGCCCTGGAGAGCCATTACCTATCAGTGTGTGGACATTACTGAGCTAGATGGACCCATGGCCTGATAAAGCAGGATCCTGTGTGTGTTTAACAGCTGTCACTACATATTTCCTTGCCACCAGCAAATTTGGTAGCTATACTGAGGGAACAAATAATGGATTGGGGGTTAGGCCACCACCACTCCTGGGCTAAAGTGACCGGTCATTGTAATTGCATTATAAGCTTTCCGCTGCATGGATATAGAAATGGCAAATAGTTATCTGGGGATGTCCTGCTGGATTGCTGCTTTTTTCCCCTTATCACAACTGTTGTAATACATAGGCAAAAGAGAAATAATATCCACCTCTTTGTTACTCAGAGCATATATAGATTTCTGGAAAAGCAAATCATCACTATGTATTTTTATTGTTATTTATACATAACGGACCGAAACAAAAGCTGCTAGCTCCTCAAATAGCAAGTGTCAAGGTACTGCATATCCACCCAGTTGGTAAAATAAGTCAGTTAATTTGGCAGGTAAGTATTAAGTAATCATGCTGTCAGAATAAGGCAAGTGGCTAAGAGAGAAAGACAAAGAAGAATGAAAAAATTATAAAGGGAGAAGGAAACAGGAGAGAACTGAAGAGTGTGGAGCAGCGATGAAGGCTTTTGTTCTCTGCCTCATTGATCTGCTGCTTATCTAATTACTTTGGCACTCATAAGGCCTTCTCTAGCACAGTGTCAGAGAGCCTGACAGCCTTCTTTACGAAAGGACCACTATGCATCTTCCCAAAATAAACAGCATCACATTATCAAGCTCACCTAGACCTTATTTTCCTTCACATACAAAAAAACGATTTGCCTTCCTCAGCCTTCATATACACACACCGCTCAGCACTGTTTATCTGATGATATTTGTCAATACCTGGTTTAGAAGGGCCCTTTGCTTCACCACATGCTTTCCCTCTCTTTCCCCAGACCCATTTTCCTTCTCCATTTTGTCCCCCCTTGCTTCACCATAGCATTTCTCCTCCCCATTTCATGGCACCATGCTTTCCCTTCTTTTCCATACCTCTGTCAAACCGCTAACCCACAGAATCTCACGCAAGTACCACGCTGAGTGCACAGCTGCCTTCTGGTGGGCATGTGCCAAGCTCTGCAAAAGAGCAGCTTCAGTCTCCAGCTAGTAAGCCATGGTGCAAAGCTGAAAGGTCATTCAACAAAATGGAAAGAGGCAACATGGGGAGTGGAGGCAAGGAAGCAGGGCAGAGTGCTGTCCCACCACCCCAGCACCTCCTCTCCATCCAAATACACATTTCAGTCAGTAAAACACACTCAAAGTAGGTGCAAAGCAGGAGAAAGGGTAGCCTGAATCCTGACAGAGAGGCCTGGAGGGCTACAGGTGGTTCTTGAGCTCAATAGTCCCTGATCTAACTCAGCACCCTTAACAAAATACAATTCCCAGGATTTCCGGGGGTGCCATTTTCTGGTTCCCCTCAAGCTGCAAAATGTCTTGGGCTGGCCCTGCTGGCAGACCAGGTTTGGACAATGGCAGTGGCGTAGCGTGGGGGTGCAGGGGGGGCCGGCCACACCGGGCGCAACATCTGGGGTTAGGGCAAATCCACGGGTTAGGGGGCGCAAATCCACGGGTTAGGGGGCTGACAACCCACGCTACGCCACTGGACAATGGGCTAGAGGTTCTGCACTCCATTGTAGAAAGAATAGCATTTTGCCTTGAACATATGGGAAGCAATTCACATATGAGTGGTGTTGGGGTGAGCAGTAAGGTATCCCAATAGGCTGATGGTATCAAATTGTTCAAGGTGGTCTAGATTAACATTGCACATAGTCAGGGGATATCTAGAGGATAAAATCTGTTTTGTCCAGATTATTACCAGATCAGATTTGAGCAGGTCCTTTTGTTTATTTCAACCAGATCCTGTTCTATGTTAATGTAACATTATTTTATTTTAAGGTACAAACAGACTGTAAAAATAATGTCCCATAGTCAGCTCCAGTATCTAACTTATTGGAGCCTGTATCCTTTACCCAAGTTATGCTTCCAATAACCTGTCAGAGGCAAAGACACTCATTACCACTTTAGACCTGTTCTGATAAAAGATTTTCTTCTTTCAGGCTATAAGAAGTGAAAAGGCTGGCACTTTTATTTCATGATGCTTCATTGACAGAAACCCCTTATCTGAAGCAGCTTAGTATCCCATCCACTAAAGCTTATTGCTTCTTTTTTAACTTGCCTCTTTCAGTCCAAGAGAGGTATTTATAACCACTGCATTCAGTCTTGAAATAAGTATACATTGCAAGGCTACTGTATGTTACCAGTCAAGCGGAGGGAGACAAAGACAAATAAAGAGCAATGAAAGATATGATATACAGATCTTGACAATAGCAAAGAGACGGTGGCTTGATGATTCTAAGAATGGAGTATTCCAGCCCTGGCAGGAGTTTTGTTCCGATTCATCGGCAGTCCATTAAAATATTATCCTGTTATTTATTTTTCCTTTCTCTTTCTTTTTCCCTTGTCTGATATTTACGGCTTTTTTATCCTTTTAGCTTTTACTCAAAATTGTACACTGATGAGCTTGTTACATGTGGAGGGGGTTGCAAATCACATGGTGCTTGATTATTGTTGTTCAATACTAAATGTAAATGGAAACGATAAACCCGAACAGGAATTTTGTTTTCCTTCCTTTTATTTATGATTCATGAATATTATTCGAAATACCTGAGAGAAAGAAAATCCTGTTTAATGCCGACATCGTGAAGCTAAAAGAAATGCCACCACCTGTGAAGACCCGTTTTAGCCTGGTGCTCATGCTAAAATGCCTTAGAGATTCTAGGGAGCGCATTACATGCAACAAAATGATTATTGTTTCACTCAGAAATCATCTAGATAAATAGAAGAGAGATTAATGTAGAAAAGGGGATGTCAACGCTGTAACTAAGAAACTGTTTTCTTCAAGACTTATATCCTTAGCCCAGAAACAAACCCAATCCTTCTTTAATCCATGTGCAGCTAATGTAGTGTCCTTTTGACCTTTTTTTAGTGCCCTCCAGCCCAGCCAACTGGGCACCATGTTGGCTGTGCTTTAAGGCTTTATGACATATTCTTCCAGACATCCATTTCAGCAGCTGTCTGGCAACATCCAGGTGCTAGTACAATGTCCAGCATTGCTAGTACTTAGGATGGTATGCAACAAAGTAGTTGCACATGTGCGGAGACTTGCCCATCTCTCCATTCCCCCCGCACTCACCTTAAATCTGTTTTGGGGGTCCCCATCCCTCTAAAGCCGATTGGGGGGGTTGTATGCATGGGTGGAGAGAGGAGGGGAGTCCTGCTGCTGTGCAAGTGGAGGTCATTCTGCTCATGCCATTATTTAGTTGAATACTGCCCATAACCTTTAGCATAGATGGCCAGCTTTATTCTCTAGCTATATAATGCCTCCTATCCTTCATGAGAAATTCTCTATAATCCAGTTAATTCATATATAACTCCCTTTTAAAATAGGTTTTACCTTTTAAGATATGTTTACTGGGGCAGAGTTTGCTTTTTAACATGGGGAATGGTCCACCCTTTGCCCTTGGAAGAAGCTGCTGCAGGTGAAGGACAGTGAGCAACATCATGGGACGGGTGCTTCTAGGACCACGAAGCTCACTTGTTCTTTTTGCAATTGGGTGATGCATGCTATTGAAATAAACTTGTTAAGTTCAAGTATTGGAATGTGGGGTTTTGGGGGGGTTATATTACATCTGCTATTGTTTGGCTATGTTATTGCTCTGTTATGGTATTACAAAATTGTTTTTGTACTGTTTATTTGAAATGCATCCTTGTTTCTTTGTTCTTTGTTCAGAAAAAGGGTGAGAAGCTTTCTAAGCCCCACGGGGTGCTGCAGAAAGAATGTAGTAGATCAAGGGAGCCGTGGACTCAGAAAGATTGGAAAACCTCGGCCCTAAGGAATTGCTAGCAGCCATAACATTCAGCATGGCTTCAGAGTCCCACCTGACTTCAACCCTTTTGGCATCCACCAAGCCACTCCCCAAAGTCAAGGATGTTTTTGGTGATCTTCATGGCTATTTGGATCTCAGCCACAGTCTAGACTACAAGCTGAATAATACTTAAATATAAATGTGGTTGTTAATCTAGTCCAGTATCATTTTTGCATCAAACACCTTGACCTTGACATCTCAGACATTTGTTTCAAAATGTTCTGCAGGTTAAAAAGGTAGCTCTCGAGCCTGATTAACCAGATAGTCTCATTCTTCAGAATGCTACTTGGGTTCTGAGGGGACAATGCCAAGAATCTTTTGGAGGGTCCTTGTTCTCAATTCTTAGCCATCATTCAAAGTAGAAACAGTAGTTTAATGATTTAATGGGATGAGCAAATCTAGGCCATAATGCATCAAGCACATGAAGCCACTTCTATTAAGCAAATTTTGTGAATTAATCTTAATTCAGATCTACAGACACAAGCAGCAGCATGACACAATACAATTTTAACCAATATTTTATCAATTTGCCATCCAATTAAATTGGAGTTTTATTGCACAACAGGAGAAGAGCATGGAGTGGCTTAGCAACATTAACAGACATCATCTAAGTATCTGAATAATGGCTGGGACACATTATACATGAGGTAACCAAACCTTAAATTGGGGATTATGTTTCACAAATACTAATGTCATATGCATATGTACTCAGAAGTCAGTCTGAATGCCAGGTAAATGGGTACAGGATAGCAACCCTAAATTGTTAGTAACTCAAGATACTTCTGGTTCCTGATATTTGGAAACTTTCACTTGATTATCATTTTATAACAACAAATAACAGCTGTAAATCCAGAACTCGCCCTTCCGGGACAACCACCCACACACCCACACACACACTACAAGGAACTCATGTCACTTACTCTCAGCAGCTAGAAATATCATAACTAGACACTGGAAGCACCTATCAGGAGTGAACATAGACCACAGGTACCAAAACATATGGGAAATGGCCCTACTAGAAAAGTTAACCAACAAATTCAAACTAGCACAGGAACAAGCTACGGAGGATGCCTTCAACCCAGAATGGTTCCCCTTTATTACATATGCAGTACAACAGGACAATGACCTATCCTCTCCAATAGCATACAAATCAATATGGCTAACCTGACCCAACAACCTAGCCCACCTCCCTCACACAAATAAGCCACATCACAATCAGCTAAATACCCCCAACCAAACTCAGGAACCCCTAACCTCTTGCAAAATCAATAAAAATAAATAAATACAGAAACAAAGCATCTACTCATGTGATGCTGACACAAACCCCCCCCCACACACACACACTAATAACAGGGAGTAGAATAAAAGAACAATATCCCCATCTCTCTCCGCCTCTCCTTTCCCCCAACTGTAAGATGTCTATGACAAAAATGTCTCTCACCAAATGTAAATGAACCATGAAAAAGACTATGAATTGCAAGTGGAGACAAGAGATGCGTCATTCCCTGTTTATCTGTTTGCTTTGTAATACAAAAAAAACCCCCAATAAAAACTAATTAAAACAAAGAACAATGTGCGCTGAGAGAAGCAAAAATGATAGATTCATTCATTCATTCCTAGCAACTACAGACCATCTATTAATACATTATTTAATAACCATGTTCCTGTTAGAGCCCATAACCCTCTTGGTGATCTGTCAATTTAGTAAGTCTGCCTGTTCTGTGGAGCTCCAGTTCTTCCAACATAAATTAATGCCTACAGATATGTAATGGGTGTTCTAATATGCATTGTTATTTAGATGATAAGGCTTCATGCTATTTCCATTTAAACATCTTCTCCAATGATCGTATGAAAATTTATGCTTGTGATAAATGTGTCCTCAGTGACAGGCTGGGTAGGTATCCAACATAAGATTCCTCCTACCCAGACTTGAAGACCCAGTGCTCCCCTGCAAACAAATACTTAGATAAATCATGGTGTTCTTTAAAGCTGAAATACTTTGTAGCACTGCTGAGCAATTATTACATTCCAGGATAGCGGAAAGGGAAGGGGCTTGATAAGACATAAGATCAAAGGTTGACAATCTAATTGGGAGGGAAATAGAAACACTTGTCCTGAAACACAAACTACGGAGCTGCTCTCCTCTGTTGCAAAATGGAATCTTAAAAGAAAATTAAGCAGAAAGAGATCAACCCATTATGGTGACAGTTATCGCCCTATTTTCACCCTATTACAAAACTTGTTCCACATTCTAAAGCTACTCCATAATGTTATATATCAAAATGAATAATATATACGCTCTTTGCCTACTTTCATTTGTCTATTATGAAGACAGTGTATGAGGCATCATCACACATGTTTATGGATTGCCTTTTTCGTTTCATAGGGGGAGGGAAAGATAGGGCAAAGTATTCGCCTTCCCCCATTGTAGATGACGTACCCACCAGAAACTGTCCTCTATAGACTCCATAGCTGCAATATGCTGTTGGTGAAAGAAAAAAATGTAATCTTGGAGGAGGGAGCTAAAAGTATGACCTTGCTTCTCATTCTACATACTATGCCCTGTATTAAGGTATGTGCACACATTACATTCAACAAGTGTGCAACCTGTGTACATTTGTAACAAATTGTTGAGCTGTACACTTGCATAACTATTCACATGCAACAATCAACAAGGGTACAGTTCTCCCCTTTCTTCTCCTATACATTTCTGCCTGCTGACACAGTCTTTCTAATTCTCCCTTCCTCACAATAATCTTCACTTCTCTCATAACAACCACATTGTTACTTGAAATTATGTCACTGAAATTTCATTCTAGGGATTTGGTACACGCTATAACTTTAGAGCAAATTCAAAACACATCCTCTCCTCCTGCCCAAAGAATTCTGTAGTTTGTTAAAGGTTGCTAGCAATCATAGGAGCCAACACCTAGGGGCTGATGTCCCTTAACCCCAATAAAATATTTGAGGGCACTGCCCCATCGAATTTGATGGGTATTGCCATTCAAATGGGGGGTGCAGAGCAGGGCTTACCTGCCTCCCCCCATATTTCATTCAAGTTGGCACACCTTGTACCTCTGAGGGGGAAATTACAATGCCCCCAATTCTTTGCTTCAAATGTGCTTTAATGAAAGGTATCATATGTATACAGTCTTAGAATGACATCATAGCAATTCAGTCAATCACTGGAGCAGATCACAACTGATATGCAACAAGTTTTGGGGCTGTTTAGAACTGTTTGTTCATAATTACAATATTAAATATTTTGATTATTTTGTCTGAAAAAAACATATCTCTAGGGGATGACCTATATCATTATTTTGGTGTTGTCTAGGTTTACAATAAACAGCATTGTCAAACATGACAGACCTGCATAACTAAGCATCAAGCCTGAAGAGGCCCATATTAAAGCTATACTAAAGCCACAAATAATAAAGTATTACTCTTTAAAAGGTTATACCATTAATAAATATTGAAAAAGAGTTTCCCAGCTGCCAAACTGTTCCACCTTAGATATTTCTGCATAGTAAGTAAGGTAATCAACACATGGGTTTCAGGGATCATCTCACAAACCAAAAGTCTTCCCTGAAGTTATTTATCATGTTTATACAGTGGTACCTCGGGTTACATACGCTTCATGTTACATACGCTTCAGGTTACAGACTCCACTAACCCAGAAATAGTACCTCAGGTTAAGAACTTTGCTTCAGGATGAGAACAGAAATCGCGCCGCAGCAGCAGGAGGCCCCATTAGCTAAAGTGGTGCTTCAGGTTAAGAACAGTTTCAGGTTAAGAACGGACCTCCGGAACGAATTAAGTACTTAACCCGAGGTACCACTGTAGTTCCTTATGGTTTACACATGGAAACACATGTATAGTATTGGCTTCAAATATCCAAAAAGTGACCATCCGAACCATTCTGATAGACAAAGATGCAAGTGAATGGGAGTATTATTAAGATAAAAGTTTTATACAGATGGGGGAGAGTGGTTAACACAGAATGGTCCTAGATCATAGGGCAACACGCAATCTGTTATACACAAAAGAGTGGAATAATGCACAAGGGGAGTTTTGACTATTTAGTTTTAATCAGGTTTCCTAAAATGAAGCCTTGCCAATAGGAAATGAAAGGATCTTAAATGAGACGCAGCAATAAATTCAGATAGCAATGTTTCCTGCTTTGCATTCCAAAACATCTCTGTTCTCATTAGAAGTACTAAAAGGCTACCCACACAAGGATTGTGGGAGGCTATTCTGATATCTGTATTACCTTCTTTCATGTTTTTCCATATTATCTCAATGTTCTTCTCAATGCTACCAAGGAGGTACAGTATTTATTTATTTTTTGCATCTGCTTATCTGTGGGTTGTTCTTCAAATCACTTCCTTCTCTTTACACTTTCAAGCAGCTGGGTTTATCCATCACAAAGTTCTGATTTTGCTTATTGAAGCCGATGGAGAAAAGCAACATTTAAAGTGTATTTCTGTTCAAAGAAATCTACTTTTAATACTGCAGCTGCCTAAATTCATTTGAGATGCCTTCCCAGCAGTACAATCACCACCACAAACAAGGTCATGAAGAAAATGCAGGCATTTGGGAGACAAAATCATCTAACCCTCCACCTCCATTGTGAAACCAAAAATTATACAAGTTAATATGCAAGTCTCTTATGGAAATGATGCAATAATCATGTGTCTCTACATTCATTATGAGATAATTAGTTTTAATTGCATATTAAATTCTGATTGAATTAAAAGAGTTCAGGAGTTTGGAATTTTATTTTATTTTATTTTATTTTATTTTATTTTATTTTATTTTATTTTATTTTATTTTATTTTATTTTATTTTATTTTTAGCCTTCACTTGTAATACTTCTGCTGTCCATGCTGTTTTGTAATGCAAATGAGCAACTGTTCTTAAGCAATTACAATGACTTTCAGGTGCCTCTTCATAAACTCTGCTCTTCTGTACAAATGTCACAATGACCTGCTTGACACAATTCTCTTAAATAGACCATTTCTAACTCATCAAATCTATCTACAGTTTCCATGGCTATTGTACCCAGGTAAGTGTTTATAAGGAAGGTTTCACCAGTATGGTGCCCTCCAGACATTGCTGGACTTTTGTTGGCATCCATCTGTCTCGAGAAACAATGAAAGTGTGCGCCATCAGGAGCAAAGTCAAACCATTGGAGAGTTACAGTGCCTTCTGCGGGCATACAGAGCAATATGGAAGAGACATGTTTTATTGCAGGCATAGGCAAACTCGGCCCTCCAGATGTTTTGGGACTACAACTCCCGTCATCCCTGACCACTGGTCCTGTTAGCTAGGGATGATGAGAGTTGTAGGCCAAAAACATCTGGAGGGCCAAGTTTGCCTATGCCTGATTCATTGCAACTGGGGCAGATGAAGGCATCTGGTTTTGCTGCTATAGTTGCCCCATGGGGTTCCTTCCACAACTGCAATATGCTTGATATTTGGTCACGCTGGCAGGGTTTGAAGGGAGTTGGGAGTTCAACAATATCTGGAGGGTACCACATTGGCTACCCCCAGTATAAGATTATTTCTGGAATACCTTTCCTACAGAAAGCCATCTGACATTCATACTTTATATTCCACTAGCTTCACTGAACCCTTACCTTACATGCTTCTGACTACATTCCTCTAATCCATATACATTAATATTTTTGTAGGCTGTTGGGGAAAATTACTCTTTTTTCAACTGTTGGTTTTGGTTATGAGATAAAAATGGTACTACTACAAAAGGTGCTATGGGAACAATCATTATCAGCATAATGTTTCCGGACACCCACAGCTACATTGTCATACCTTTCCAGCTCTCATTGGTTATCGTGGACTGTGTTTAGTGCACATGTGGGCAATCCAGGGATGAAATAGGGTAGGGGGCTAAATGGGCTCAGCCTACCTAATTCTTGTTGTCTTGTTGTCTTTGAGTCTCTCTCGCTCTCTGAGGATCACGTGGCAGTTTCCCAGTCATTTTGCAAATAACAGGAGTTGCTGGTTCTGGGAACAAGAAAGGAGAACAAAGGCCAAAAGCACTTTGGCAACTTGTGTCAGGTTAACAGAAAATAAATATATAGTTATATAAATATATATATATGTTGTGCACACGCAACAGCTGTCTCAAATGTACACACCTCAGTTCAACTGTGAAGTTAATGTACCTTACATTTTCAGTTCGAATGGAAACTGTTTTGAGGGGAAGCACATCTAACAGTAGTGTTTTTTAAGAAGCTACAGGATTGGATTGTGGCTATTGTTGTGTGCACATGGCTTCAGAAGCAGTGGCAGTGATGCACTGGATACAGAGTAAATGATAATATTTACACAGCCAAAGGGACATACAAAGACATTGAAACCCACTCTTAGTCACATTAACCTATGGGCAGGGCCCATGTCTTGCTTCAGTTTGCTCACCTCTGTACTTCTGAAGCAGAATATCACAGCAACTGTATCACATTCCAGGTTGGATGTAATGTTAAACCATAGTTTTGTATAAGAACAAGTCGAGTCACCCCACAAGCTTGTATAGTTCATCCTAAACCTGGTCTGCCCTTAAGGAGGAGTTTGAAAGCTTTCACTTCCATCTTAGATTAATCACTGCTTGCAGTGTTATCCAAACTTGCACAATAAGTGATTAATATTCCTCTCCCCCCCACACACACCTCTCTCTCCCTCCCACCACCACCACCCTGCAAAAAAACCCCACATTTTAAAAGGGCATAGGATGTCAATCAAATCAACCAAAGGCCTGGTTAAAAAGAAACATTTTTGCTTGGTGCAATGGTGGTGGAAACAAGTCAACTTCAAACCATAGGTTATGAAGCTGGCTTCTGTTCACTAAGCAGAGTTCAAATTAACCACAGTTTAGGATTCAGATGGCACACTAAACCACAGTTAGTCAAATACAAGTACAGTATGAACTTCCTATCTTTTCACAGGTGTGCAGGAGAAAGGAGAGGGTGCGAGTTTTGGAGGACATATAAACAAGTAATTAGTGTTGCATGTAAATGCAGCCATTAAGACAAAATTAGTAGGAGTAATCATCCTAAGGTCTCGGGAAGGGTTACAACAATTCAAAATACGATTTAAAAATGTACAGTCAAAATACAATACAACATAAGTAGAAAAAGTGATATGCTCCATGCCTTCCCTCATTGATGTCTGCAGACTTCTCTTTTGGTTGTTTTTTTTGGTTTGAGGCTTTTTTTGTTTTGGTTTTTTCACTGAGATTTCAAGACAATGGGAATCATTAAGATATTGATTACCTATCTTTGATGTTCCGACAATATGGCAGCTATTGCATGCCCTTCATGCTAGGTTAAGTGGCTAACATGTCAGTTAATTCACCACCTCTGCAATACGTAGAAACATGCAGGGTATGGTAGGTAAAATAAATTTATTATATATATTGAGCCCCTCCCTCAGCCTGGCACAACTCCAATTACACTTTCGCATTCTGATTTTGATACTTCTAACAGCCCTTGCTAAAGGTGATTTGTTGTTACCGGGTGTGCTATGTTTTAAAAGTTAACAAGCATCTGTTCTTAGATGAATGGTTTCAACAAGATAGGCATTGAACTATTACATTCTGCAATGCACCTTGCAAATAGGGTGAATGATCATTTATTGCTTAGTTTTATCTGGCGATCGGTATCTCATAGCCTTACTCTGTTCAATAAAGTGTGGAACAAAAGGGTATTCTGGCATGAAAACTGTTTATGTTTCATGGTGGATTATAGATCAATTTCAGCTGAAGGTCCTTGGAGCTGTGATTGTCCCCTCTCACTGACAGTATACAGTCTTGAAGCAAAGTCCTCAGACCTCCAGCTAAGTGCATCAGACTCTCATCTGTCTGTGCAAGCTGGTGAAGAACAAGGTGCCTAGACAATGGCAAGGGGCTTTTGATGCCATACACAAAAAAATATTAAAATACATAATATAACTTGTCTTAATATACTTTTCTGAGTCTAAAAATATGCCAGACCAAAAGAAACATATTTACATAAAAAGCAGACAAGGTCAAATAACAAAGAAAGCCCTTAATTAGTTGTAATCAACTTTAATTTGCATACCGTATATAATTCCTAAATGATTGTTAATAATAACTTTATATAATGGACTTCCAATTTTCATGAAAATGGCACATTTTGATAAGCAGACACAAAACCCTAGTACTAATAAGGTTTAATTTGCATACATTAGACTGATTATCCAAACAAAAGGATTACAGTATTACTTCCCCATACCTTTATGTCCTTATTATGCACATTTATTAACTTCACAAAAGCTAGCTGTTACTGACAAACAATAGCCATGGGTGAAAGAGAAATCTTCAACATGAATAAAAACATTTTAATGCAAAAGAGCAAAGTTTATATGGTATAAATGCTTCACTTAACTCTTTCTTAGCAAAAGGCACACATTAGGTAAACTCTATTCATTAGGTAGATTCCGCATTTTCTCATGCATAACATTCCCAGCTGGCATAATATTAAAAATCTAACATTCACTATACCAGTCTGGGCCACAGACTAGGGCACAATTATGCAGAAGGAAATGTCCCTATAGGATACCTATGCACAAAACTCTACAATGAATTACAGCATTTTAAAGGAATGCATCTAAAATTATCTATAAAAATGATTGGCTTATAGAAGTACACAGAACATGTTTGCAACAGGAAGACTGAACTCTGAACTCATCCTCTCATACACACACAATAGTGATAAAATGTTTCAAAAGGATGCTTTTCAGAAGTATTCCTAATAGCATAGTTAAATAACTGGCACTTTTGTGTTGGGAATGTAAAAAGTAATAGGAACATTCTACCATATACAGTTGTACCTTAGTTTTCAAACTCCTTGGTATTCGTACATTTTGGCTCCCGAACGCCAAAAACCCAGAAGTGTTCCAGTTTCTGAATATTTTTCTGAAGCCAAATGTCCGACGGGGCTTCTGCTTGAGTGCAGAAAGCTCCTGCAGCCAACTGGAAGCCGTGCCTTGGTTTCTGAATGTTTCAGAAGTTGAACGGACTTCCAGAACAGATTACGTTTGAGAACCCAGGTATGACTATAAATTGGTCCCATGCAATCATCAAGAAAAGTGGACTTCAGCAAAACAATCAACCAAAGAAGTGGAATATACACTAAGATTCTTTTTTATTCCTAATAATAGACATAATGTACAACAAGTTGGCATAAAGGAAGAGCTATAAAAGAAGAAGAAGAAGAAGAGGAGTTTGGATTTGATATCCCACCTTCCTCCCCCACAACAAACACTCTGTGAGGTGAGTGGGGCTGAGAGACTTCAGAGAAGTGTGACTAGCCCAAGGTCACCCAGCAGCTGCATGTGGAGGAGCGGAGACGTGAACCCGGTTCACCTGATTACGAGTCTACCACTCTTAACCACTACACCACACTGGCCTAAGCCTGAGAGAAGGGAAATAAGCCTTTAAAATAGTGTTCTACGCTAGATTGCTTGGTCATGTGATCAAGCTGAACAGGCTTAGTTTAAGGTTTATTGAAAAATGATAACCATTTGTCATTTACTGGAACAAGAAAGCTTATTCTCAGCATCTTATAGAGCTCTAAAAAGACCAATGTTGTTATAGTGAACTCTTTGTTTTATTTAGTTATTTGATACATTTGTCAAAGCAAAGCAGCCAGCCATCTTTAACACTAAAAAAGCAAAAGTTACCCCAGAAAATAAAAATAGAACCATGGTGTTCTCTCAGCCTGATAGCCCCTTCATGAGCATGCCCTGGGCATCTTCACTTTCACAACTCTATACAAATGTTTTTAATTTTTTATCTCAGTGAGGGGGAAAATCTTATTTTAAAAGAGTAGTGTTAGCAATAGGAGCACTTATACAGTATCAGTTCCTCACCGCATCGCAGACACCCAGCAATTAACACTGATGGCAGAAGGGAGGGAGAGGGAAATGTCGTGAACAGATCTCATATCTGAACACAAATGAAATTCACAAGGACTTGGAAAAAAGCCAATGAACTTGAAACTTAAACAGAAGGCTACTTCAGTATCCCCTCCAACTTATGTTTTGTGACACAGAGCTCTCCTGGCGTGCCGTGGTGTTAATAATGCGGGGGAAAGGGTGGGGGAAATTAGAAAATGAAGTGTTTTTCACTGATGGCTCTCCTGACAAAGGAAGTTGCACACAAACAGAATGATAGCTCTGTGCCTACAAAGTCAGTTATGAATATGTTAATTCTCAAAGGCCGGGTCTCTGTACACTCCACACCTCACAGATCTCTCTCTTTCTCTCTTAAATTTTGCAGTGCATTTAACTGAACTGGTAACAGCCACAGTCAACATTGATTATGATCTACAGGTAAGCAGGTACCTACGAGCCACATGGTCAGACAGGAAGCCTGTCAAGCAAGCAACTGGTAAGCTGGACTGAGGAGCTGGGCACTCTGAGAATAGCTCAGTCCTTGCCTGTATGATGAGTTGTTTAGTGTAAGGAACTAGGCCAAACATAAAAGCTTTACACGACCAGGTGGAGTGAAATGACACAGCAGGCACAGCACAGACCCCTAAGAGAAAGGGTTTCAGTGAACAGCTATAGCAAAGCTGCAGAAAGGTACATTGGCCCCATAAGTCACATACAGTGGTACCTCGGGTTAAGAACTTAATTCGTTCTGGAGGTCTGTTCTTAACATGAAACTGTTCTTAACCTGAAGCACTACTTTAGCTCATGGGTACTCCTGCTGCCGCTGCACCACCACTGCACGATTTCTGTTCTCATCCTGAAGCAAAGTTCTTAACCCGAGGTAATATTTCTGGGTTAGCGGAGTCTGTAACCTGAAGCATATTAACCTGAAGCATATGTAACCCGAGGTACCGCTGTATATTTAAGTTTGCACCATCCTACCTTTTGCCTGTTCCAAGAGCACATGATGCAGCCACTGTGCTGAAGCCATGTAGATTCAGGCTGCCCAGTGCCTGGATAGGACCCTACTCTGGAAGTCCTTGAATTGTATGATGGATGGAAGGTGTGATGCAAATGTAATAAATGAATAAATATTGTCCTCTTGTGTCACTAGATCCCTGTGATGCTGGTAGTTAGTACCAAGAATGCCTTCTGCCCATGTACAGTAGTGGCACTGAAATGTAGCAGAAAAATCCTACAACTACTTCCTCTAACAAAGTACAACAGAGGCACTGCCAGCATCCCTACTTTGGGACAACCATAGCTGGAGCCTTGAATTTTCTATCTAGAAGCTCCATGATTATTTAGCATCCAATTCTCGGGACCCCTGCAGTCCATACTGCATGCAAATTGTCCACCCTAATATGGGAGGCATCCCTACCCAGGTCTACTCATACTACAAATGAGTATATAAGCAGTCCTTCAAGATGATTCAGCAAACTCTTTTGGAAGAACCTCTATTTGCTTGTTTCTAAAAGTTATATTAATATTATGTAGTCATTTAGAAAGAATGGGTGGGTACAACAGTTAAATTAATACAGAACACATTAGCATTTCCCACTCGCCAGTCAATTTTCTTCATTAAAAAATCAATTTGTTCTTATTCTAGAATTAATATGCAAATCAATCACAGTGTTACTGTGAACTAGTGGAATGTCTTCCCAGTGTGGAAGTCTCAAGAAAGTTGATCACTAAAGCAAATTGCTTGAAGGCAAAACAGACAGACAAACAAACTCAAAACATCTATTCCAATGGTGGCATTTTAGAAATGCACACTTTTCTTATGAGAAACAATTCATGAGTGGAATGCCATGGCATGGTAAGCTGTTGATTTACTAGGATTTTACACACCACCCAAAAATCAACATCATTTTATACATTCCCTGAGAAGATACATTTTAGCTGCTTTACGTGAGCATCTACACAGTGTACAGGACTCAACTTAAATATATGCACACTTTCTACAGGATCCGTCCTCTATATAATGTGCACATTACTTGAGGCACCAGTTATATGTGTAAGTAAGTCTGATGTCAACTTAGCCTATCCCACGTCCTGCTTTCACAATGATGTCTCTGGGCTAGTGCCATCACTGATCCAGCCAAGATAGGACTATATCCTTATGATAACAATAGAACGTCAAAAGAAGCCAGAGAAAATTTATGTTATCAGTACTGTTTTACTGATGCCTTGGTTGTCCACTCAGTTCATCATTACACCCAGATTTATATTATCTGGAAGCTCAAGGCAGAAACATATGGAATTGGAATGAAAGAGGTGAGGAAACTTGTCATTGTTTTAGCATCCAGGATAAGATGTTTACAAATTTAATGACAGCCATCTTTGAACTATGGAAAGCACTGCCAAGGATAAACCTGAAAGTAAATGGTGTCACCTTCACAAGTAATAGATTATTGATATATGTGGTATATATTAATGCTATATTTTCTTTTGTTTTAACATTTGTGTTAAACATGTGTTTAACGTGTTTTTACATGTGTTTACATGTTCTTGTAAATGGAAATGCAGGATATTAATACTTTTATAAATAAAAATAAGAGAAGTCAACTGGAAAACTAAGGAGGAACTCTCTAAAGTGGCTTCAATATTTTCAACTAAAGAAGTAAAAAGAGCCAGTGTGGTGTAGTGGTTAAGAGCGGTAGACTTGTAATCTGGGGAACCGGGTTCGCGTCTCCGCTCCTCCACATGCAGCTGCTAGGTGACCTTGGGCTAGTCACACTTCTTTGAAGTCTCTCTGCCCCACTCACCTCACAGAGTGTTTGTTGTGGGGGAGGAAGGGAAAGGAGAATGTTAGCCGCTTTGAGACTCGCTAGGGTAGTGATAAAGCAGGATATCAAATCCAAACTCCTCCTCCTCCTCCTCTTCTTCTTCTTCTTCTTCTTCTTCTTCTTCTTCTTCTTCTATTATAGCTGTCCTCTTTCCCAATTCTGGTTTTCAATAGAGGCAAATTAAAGGGCTTATTGTCTCAAATATATGGCCTCCTTTTTCTCAAAAAGCAAGTGAAGGTAATATATTTAAGGTCAGGTGAGAGTGTTTATCTGTATCTGACCTGGAATGAGGGGGAGGGGATCTGTATCAGAAATAGCTTTCTCTCCTTCTATAAATATAAAAGGAAATCACTATAAAATACTATATAATTGAACATATGAATGCTAGATACAGCCTGAAATTGAACTAATATAGGAGCTTTTCCATGGCATGAATTAGGATGTTAAATATGTTTGGGTACTATTCTGAAATTTCATTTATATATGGATTTCTTGTAGTTTATTTGTACAAAATAAATAAATGTGGCTGCAATCCTACACCCAACCTAATGGCTGCCTGTGGTGCTAATGTAAAAACAGCAATGGTAGCCAAGCAGAGGGCAGTCAGATCCAATAAACAGCAACATATCTATACTTAGGTTCCTGGTTCTGTGGCAGAAATATAGCTTCAAAATCCTGATAAATGTTAAATTTAACTGTCATCAAATAATGTTTGGATTTCTATAAGATCTTCTCAGTCTTGTCAATAAAACCCAAAGAAAGCTTGTGTGGCAAGGCATTTAGAAGTTGCCTCTAGTCATAGACACAAACTGTGGAGGGAGGAACTGGCAGACACAATTTCTAATGTTCATGTGTCCATGCTTATAACACCTTTGTGTCATATTGTGCAGAGTTTTCCAGCTTAGCAGTAAGCCTGCTAGGTGCTGGCATTTGTTTTGTGTTCAGTTTTGTATATCAATCTGACCCTGTTCAGTTCACTTTTCTTTAAAAGCTCAGGCCTATTTATACTGGGACAGAGTTTCGGCTGGTCTGAAATGAAACAGCTACACTCCATACCCTTAATTCCAAGCTGCAATTATGTACTCATGAATCAGAGACTTTTACTACACAGCACAAAAGCAATACAAGGGCTCAATTCAATATGCAGGCTCCAACTTTCGCTTTAGGGTGGGTTTCTCTTTGTACACAGCCCTCTCCTTTGCAAAATAAAAAATAAAAACCTGGAGCACTCACACTGAAGGGAATGCATTCATTTGACTTCAGTTCCCCCATCCCTTCCCACTGTTTTTCTATATTCCTGCAGAAAAGAAGTAAATAATTTTTCACACTGCGGGGATATTCCCTTTCACATACTGTACTCTAGATCAAAAAACCTACTTCAAATTATATGGAGAACAACAACCATTTTGCCTATTTGCTTGATTACAAGGAAACATTTGGCTTTATCAAAGCCCATTTTGCTATATGTGTGACACAATCATTTTCTTCCCTTGAAGGTATGAAACCTACCACACATTTCGAGATGAGGAGAGCTTTTTTTAAAAAAAAAATGTAACACAATATGCAAATTATTATCCTATTAATCCTCAAACACAACAAAATCCCATAGATAGGATTAGGAGCACCACAATATTTCAAATGAGCCAGTCAGACTTAAATGGGAATAAGCCCCATTCAACTCAGTGGTTGTTAGTAGACTCAAATGAGCTCAAATCCTCATTCATTTACTTAAATGCAAGTCCCAATTATTTCAATGGAAATTAATTCCTTCAAAGTATTTTAGGATCATAGCCTAAGTTTTATGTAGTCAAGTAAATTTTTTTTCTAGTACATGCCACTAAATGCACTAGAAAGAATTAATCATTGAGATTATTTTATTTACCTTTATGCCTCCTCTATAGCTGAAGAGGAAACCAGTGCCTTCTAGATATCTTGAACTCCCATCAGCCCAGACAGCCCAGCTTGCCTGATGAGAGTTGAAATCTAAAACACCTGGAAGGCTCGTTAATGAAAAAGCTGTTATACATTGTGTTATAGCCTGTTGGGATGCACCAGCTAGCTAAAGGTTGAACTCTTTTCAAGAAGTTTATAAAGCAACTCCCTTAGATAGCCTTGTCAATCTAACAGAAATATAGGCTCAGCCCTACAAAGGAGCCTAGAACCCCCAAAAAGCCAAACACAAAGACAAGTAAGGGTCTCAGCTGTGCACTATTTTTAATGTGTGTTTGTATTTCAGGATTTTTTGCCCTAATACCTTTTTTTTAAAAAAAAAAAAACCTACCATGGATCAAGTTTGTTGTCTGTATCTTCTATGAGACAAAATTGTGCAGTCAGTGCTATCGTCAGTTTCAAAAATATGTATCTTAAAAAGGGGTGGGGAGGGCCTTTGGCCAACAGCAAAAAGCAACAGAAAGAAAACCCTGCTAGAGAGACCAAAGGTCCATCTAGCTCAGTGTTAAGAGCTGAGGGGGCAGAGTAGGCTATATGCCTGAGCCCCTCTTCTAATTCCTGGATCCAGCACAGATTCAATTGTTGAAATAGCCAAGCCAGCCTGGTAATGACCCACTAAAGATGGGTTGTTAAGGGAAGAGACTGCCTGGAGGCAGGCAGGCAGGTGACCAGAGGAGGAATGACCGCTGGGAGGAGCACACAGAGAAGAAACACCATGACACACCTGCATCAACACAAGCAGACGCCTTCCCCTTCCCCACCTGCAATAAAGGACGTCTCTCCCGTATCAGCATGCGCTGTAACTCTCCAACTTTACCTGTCCCATCAAAGGTGCATTCTTCCATTGTCTCCTGAGACAGATGGATGCCAACAACAAAGAGAACAAAGGAAGTGGCTCTGTGCCAGAGGGCAAATGTGTGGAGCCCTTCCTTCAGCTCTTAGACAGTTAGAAGGAGAAAATCCAGAGTTTAGAGGGCTGCTTACAGCATATCTAAAAACATAATAAAAACATCAAGCATTAAAAACCTCACAATACAGGGCTGCCTTCAGATGTCTTCTAAAAGTTGTGTAATTCTTTATCTCCTTAACATCTGAAGGGAGGGTGTTCCACAAGAAGGGCACCACTACTGAGAAGGCCTGGTTAAGCACCTGGAACTCCTGGAAACTGTGGGGTGTATTATTACTAGAGCAGTCAAGTACAACATTTTCCTGTTGCCTAGAATGGATACACAGGGGAATGTGGCTCCAGACAGGGAGGACTTCCTTTCATACTTGCTCTGGAGCTTCCTCCCTCTGTGTGTGACCAGGTAGATGGGTGTGACTCTAGCTAACATTATGATTTACAAACATCTGTTTAAACATATGCAGTGTGGCTACATTCTCTGCAATGTGTGAAGCTAAGCTCAATCTTGCTGCTTTTCCTCAAATAAACAGGGTGAAATCCAACGTAGAGCTAAGGCAAACATTCCATCAGCACAAGGATTTCTCCATACTCTACGGAACACTTTCCCTCTCTCATCCTCTTGTGTGCCCCCTAAATCTGTTTCAGGAGTCTCCCCATCCCCTGGAGTAAATCTGGGAGGGTGTGAGGGGAGAGGGTGAAAGTCATTTTTTAAGCAGAAGTTATTTTGTTGAATACTGTGCATAGCAAGTGAATTTTTTCCAAGCACACATCTGACAAGGCTTTTAGGCTGCTATATTGTCTTCAAGTGTGATACACAGGCATTATTCCCAGTTGTGCCATGTTCCTAACCTCTCTTTTCTCCCAGATTTTACTACCACTGCTTAGCTACCCTTGGTAGTTGGGTACACAAGGAAAAAAACCAGCTGCCATTGTCTCATGAACATTGTAAGGAGAATAAAATAGAGAACCATGATACAATGATGCCAGGAAGAACAACTTGGATCTCATTCACAGTTGTTTGTCTGAATGGAAATATCTCATGCACAATCATTCATAGCCTTACCTAAATAATTAGGTGATGAGCCTTACCTAAATAATTAACAGCTGACCATACAGCCCTTTCCAAACTCATGTTAAAGTGCATGCAAGTGATCTGCTCTCATATTTATTTGAGAGACAGGGTCAGAGGCTGCTTAATTGCCAAGGTGGCTTCTAAGCAGGTTACATGTATAAAAGATCATTAGGAAAAACTCAGGAAGCTTTGCAACTGAGCACCTTCATGCAAAGACATTCAGTTTCAACATCTATCCTGCTTGAGTCCTAGAGGTAGAACTTCAGACTTCCCAGAGGTGCCTATTCAAACAAACCATAAGCCTTAAATATATTAGGGAGATGGGGAAAGTAACTGAGGAATACAAGAAATTAGAAGCAGTAAATATTTGAGAGAAAACACTGTTTTGCTCATAGATGTCCCATGAGTAATGGAAGTGAATACATTTGACAAATAAATTATTTGTTCTGAATTGTTCGCCCCATTCTGGTTGGCATATATGACAGCAAAGACCATTTGAAATTTAGCATTAAATGAGCCAACCTCCTCAGTAATCATGATGATGGCAAAACTCGTGACTCCCAGTTGAGCAACTGTCTTGATGGAACTGTTGGGGATAAAATCAGAAGCTGAAAAGGCAATGTGACAACAAATAAAGCTTTTTAGATGTTTGGGTGGGAATGTTCTCATCATAAAGGTACAGAAGACATGGAGGGGGAAAGAGTGGGGAGAACATAAGAAAGGCAAGAATCAGCCAAAGGGTCAGAGATATTAAACTGTGAAGAGGTTGCGCAAGGGCAGCACACAGATGCAAGTAGGTAAGAAGTGAAACAGCATTAAACAATTCAGTGTTATTAGCACACAGTACTGAAAATGAGGAGCCTCCCTAAACATGAATAAAAATTAGGGATGTGCTGAAGTTTCAGATGTTTCCATAATCATATGAAAATTTGTATATACAGTGGTACCTCAGGTTACATACGCTTCAGGTTACATACGCTTCAGGTTACAGACTCCGCTAACCCAGAAATAGTGCTTCAGGTTAAGAACTTTGCTTCAGGATGAGAACAGAAATCGGGCTCCGGCGGCGCGGCAGCAGCAGGAGGCCCCATTAGCTAAAGTGGTGCTTCAGGTTAAGAACAGTTTCAGGTTAAATACGGACCTCCGGAATGAATTAAGTACTTAACCTGAGGTACCACTGTATAGTGAACTTATATTGAATAAAATCACACTCATCAATATAGTCAACTTCCACACAGTAAAGGGACTTCACCTAAAACAGAAAGTCATCTAATGATGAGGTAAGTCTGAGTACACAATTCAAAAATTTAATGGACAAAATTCCATTAGGGGTGTCAAAAGTGAAGAGGTATTTTGGGAAATGGGTTGACAAATTCAAACACAGAGTAGTTTTGGTTTATCCCAAACAAAGATGTTGGCATCAGTAATATCATGAAAAGCAAAGCTTCAAGAATCATAATAGCTGAACAGTTTGAGAGATTTTAGAACCCAAGCTTGCTGAAAATATTTTATTTCTTTTAAATGTTTAATGCTTAAAAATATTAAGACACACTAGCCATAATAACTGGACAGAATAGTATGAAGTCGTAATATTTAGAGATGACAGTCCACGATTCACTAGCCTTTGTTCAAAAATCTTCATGCATGTTCTTTTCCCAAATGTATTGAGGCATTATAACTCGGCAACTTTTAAGAAGTGGCTTAGAAATGATAAACACAATGTATTTAAAATAAAATGGAATTTTAAGCAAGGCGCTTCTTTTCTTGCAGAAAATCATACACAACCAAGACAGCTTTACATTATCACATCATTTCAGATCACTTTCCCATCTTCTTTGGTAGTTGTTGGATTGCAAGCAGAGATTTGTATTGCAACAGTTATGTAGAGCAGGCTTCCTCAACCTCGGCCCTCCAGATGTTTTGGGACTACAATTCCCATCATCCTTGACCACTGGTCCTGCTAGCTAGGGATCATGGGAGTTGTAGGCCAAAAACATCTGGAGGACCGAGGTTGAGGAAGCCTGATGTAGAGCAGGGGGGGGGTTAACTGATTCTAATTCTACTGTAATCGAATTAGGCTTCAGGTTTTACTTTTTAATAGAGCAGACAAGTTTTTCCACATGGTAAGAGCCTTGCATAGCTGCTTTGCACCTGCATGTCTCAAGAGGATAGTATGCCCATGGTCACCACTGTAAGCGGGCAATGTGACAGACACCTATAAATGTATGTGCATAATCAGTGAGTCCTATGTACATACAACAGGGTGTATGTCTGAGTAATCATGCACAAGTTTGCATCACAGTTCACAAATACATAGGATGGCCGTACATATGTCATTGCCGTTTATATGCACATTTAACTGGTGTGATGTAAATGGCGGCATCCTTACACAAGTTCAGACAAACATGTTCCCCCCCCCCTGTCTTGATGTGGCTGGGAATGTGCCTTTACGTACAGTAGTTGCCTTCTCCCACCACCCCCCAAAAAAACCCACCATCACTATTAGGGCTCCAGTGACAACTGAGAGATGATTATTGAACAAGTTTCATAAAAGATTCGTAAATATTTAATGATTCCTTTCTTCACCCAAATATGTTACATTCCAAACAAACCTGCTTCCCCATCCCTTGTTTTTCATACACTGAGATCTTACTATATTTAGTTAAATGCCAATATCTAAAAGATTATTGGGATACAGCATTTTTTTAATTCTTCATCTCCTGCAGAAATGCCCTTGATTTTTGGATTACTTCCATTTGAAAT
Source organism: Podarcis erhardii (assembly GCF_964252035.2). Taxonomy (NCBI): domain Eukaryota; kingdom Metazoa; phylum Chordata; class Lepidosauria; order Squamata; family Lacertidae; genus Podarcis; species Podarcis erhardii. The sequence continues at coordinate 65,026,997 of NC_138508.1, forward strand.
CACCAAAGGCTCTATGCGGTGTGTAAATAAGTGGGGTGACAGCAAACATCCTTGTCTTATAACCTGTAATAGTAAAAAATTCCCCTATCACAAACATATGAGAGATAAATATGACAGCTACAAAGAAAGCAGACAAAGACCCAGGAATTGTCAAGAGAGTGCAGGGAACAATATCAAGAGTAAATGGAGATCAGAAGTAGTGTTATAAAGAAGCTTAAAGCAAAAAGGATTTGGAAGGTGATGCAATAGGTCACAGAAGAGCCATGTAAAGAACATAGTTTGGAAAGGAGAAAGCTGAGCCTGTGGGTAATTCAACGTTGATATATCTCTCGTAGGGTAGTTTACTTTAGGCCATCCGGTAACAGTGAAATCCTATGAATGTCTACTCAGAAGTAAGCCCATTTAATTCAGTAGGACTTATCCCCAAGTAAGTGTTTACAGGACTGCAATCTAAAGTATCTGACATTGAAGCAGGGCCGGCTCACCCATGAGGCAAGTTGAGGTGACCACCTCAGGCCTCAGGATCCACAAAGGCAGCAGATTGGGCCTCTAAATAATGCATCACCCACTGCTGCTAGTGGGGTAGCAGCAACAGCTGTGTAGCACTCCTTAGAGGTCAGATCTGCTGCCTCCTCAGCAGCCTCTCCTCTCCCCATGCTGCCTCTACAGTGGCCACTTGGCAAATAGGAAAAACTGCTGGTCTCCTCCCACACTTGTTCCTGATGTAAGTCTTTATTGCCCTCCCTCCTTGTTGCTGATATAGATCTCCACTCACACTTTCTTCCCTAGAAAGGGCACCATTTTGTGGTTTGACTTAGGTGCCAACATGTCTTGGGCCAGCCCTGCATTCAAGCAGTATAATTTGTTTTAAACGTTGTATTTTAAATTTGCTGTAACCAGCCCTTATGGTGAAGGGTGGGTTGGAAATACTACTAATACTGTTATTAATACTACGACTTCTCATCTTCATCATCTAGGAAAGTATTTTCTTGGGAACATCACTTATAACCTCTGTAACTCCTTTTCCTACTAATATAAACTTGAATCACACCTCCTGAATCTGGAAGATGGGGTGGGGGAACCTTACTTTTTACATTCATATTTCTCACGCTGTCTCCAGCACAACCGTTTTTTCCTTTTAAATTGGTTGTCTTAAAGAAGAACAAAACAATGTCAAGAGGGGAAATAAACTCAAAGAGGCAGTTAATAACAGCTGTACTTTATATTGGTCAATGGGACATCAAACAGTCAAATGGGGAAAGGTTGCAGTAATGTGAGGGAGCTGTCTACAAGCAGGTGTGTCTAACCTGTGGCCTCCCAGAGGTTGTTGGATTCCAACTCTCCAGCCAGCATGGCAAACACACCTTCGTGCTCTCCCATTTGAAGATGTTCAAAATGACTAGAAAGGGGACCAGCTCTTATGAAGCTGTCAGTTAAGTACCCCTGACAGTACCCCTGACAGTACCCCTGACAGTTAAGTCCCATCACGAACGACTCTGAGGTTATGGCGCTCATCTTGCTTTACTGGCCGAGGGAGCCAACATTTGTCCACAGACAGTTTTTCCAGGTCATGTGGCCAGCATTACTAAGCCGCTTCTGGTGAAACCAGAGCAGCACACGGAAACACCGTTTACCTTCCCGCTGGAGGTATGCAGATGGTGACAGCAGTCACGAAATTAAAAGACACCTGCTTCTTGGCAGAAAAGCAATGACAAACCTAGACAGCATCTTAAAAAGCAGAGACATCACCTTGCCAACAAAGGTCCGTATAGTTAAAGCTATGGTTTTCCCAGTGGTGATGTATGGAAGTGAGAGCTGGACCATAAAGAAGGCTGATTGCCAAAGAATTGATGCTTTTGAATTATGGTCTGGAGGAGACTCTTGAGAGTCCCATGGACTACAAGATCAAACCTATCCATTCTTAAGGAAATCAGCCCTGAGTGCTCAATGGAAGGACAGATCGTGAAGCTGAGGCTCCAATACTTTGGCCACCTCATGAGAAGAGAAGACTCCCTGGAAAAGACCCTGATGTTGGGAAAGATGGTGGGCACAAGGAGAAGGGGACGACAGAGGACGAGGTGGTTGGACAGTGTTCTTGAAGCTACCAGCATGAGTTTGAGCAAACTGCGGGAGGCAGTGGAAGACAGGTGGGCCTGGCGTGCTCTGGTCCATGGGGTCACGAAGAGTCGGACACGACTAAACAACTAAACAACAACAAATATCTACTTATATACCTATTTATCTACTTGTACTTTGACGCGCATTTGAACTGCTAGGTTGGCAGGAGCTGGGACCGAACAACAGGAGCTCACCCTGTCGCAGGGATTTGAACCGCCAACCTTCTGAACCCTAGGCTCAGTGGTTTAGACCACAGTGCCACCCGCATCCCATTATGGCCCCATACCAGGTTATTTGATAAGGAGCACAGTTTGAATGATGCCTTAGTATTGCAAGCAATGTAGTACATATCTTCATCAACTTATTACCTATGGTGGATTTTCCTGGGAAACTCTGTTTTGAGAGCCAAGGATTTATCAAGAAAGTATACCTCAGGCAACATAACAGTAAATCTACTCATTTCTTTTTCAGGCTTACTTGCACCATTGGGAACCATGTTTAAGACTTGTAACCTCACACACACACACAAACACAAACAGTGTTTCATTACAGATAGCTCATTAGCTATAACCTTTATGCCTTACTCTTTGCACTCTCCCCAAAGGCAGCATCCCAATTCCTTGAGATATTTAAAACAGGAATAGGAAATAAATTATATAATTACTTGGTCTATTATACAATTAGCTCACCATAGAGATGGAAATAAACCTGTCTTCAAAAACGTTTGAGATGCGAAGGCATATCAAATGCTTCTTTTTCAGTGCCTGTTTTCCAGAGACTTGTGTTCTCTCCATGTCCTTTTCCATTTAATTTCTTGGTCCACCTCTAGACCCTCCTTTAGCTCTTTAGAAACCAAAAATCCCTCTCCTCCTTTATGTCTCCCCACAATTTTTTTCTCTTTGTTTAAAGAGCTAGAGGTAGCACAAACACTGGCCTCCCCCCCACCCAAGTTTGAGATGAGATCTCTAGTACTAATATTCAAATGTGCAGCTTCTGGCCCTCCCCCAGACAAATCTGCCATTGCTAGCCAAGCCCAATTCTATTACATCTGGTACCTCAAGCCCCATAGAACATAAACTACATGAAGGGACAACTGTTGCCAGTCACAAGCCAGTTTGGAGAAAGGGGCTAAAATTAACAGCAAGGTTCCAAACCGCAGGCTTGGGCAGAATCAGCATTAAATTCCAAAAATAAAATGAAAATGAAACAGTGCATTTTAAGTGTTCGTTGTAGCTACACTTTATACCTTGTAAGAACCAGTGCAATATCATCACCACTACAGCCCAATCACCTTTAAGACCTTAAGCAAGCACATAAAACACCAGCTAAATTGTTTATAACAATGGTAATTCAACCTGTAGAATGAGTGAACTGGCCATATATATGGAGTGTTCACACACTGCATTCAATACTGTCTTGTATTTCCCTCCCTCACTGCATAGAAATTCTGGGGGGTTGCTTCCATTGATTTAGAGAGGATAATTCTGAACATTAACAAGGGTGGGTGAGTTACCACCAAAGACCAGCAAACAGACGGCTTCAATAGGTGCTAGGAAACAGTTAATTGAAATGAGCCCAACACATTTGGGTTCTATACCCCCCGCCCTTCTTCAGAAGCAATTCTTCCTTGCTTGTTTCTTCACGGAAAGACCTCCTGCGTCTAAGCAACGAAGGATACGCTCCACTTTGTGAGAATTAGGCAAGGAGACTTGCCTCTGGAGAAGGCAACCAACGCACATTGGGAAGATTTGTTTTAGCCGGGAATGGCAGTGTTGGGCTCCTGGAGGAAATCGATTGTCCAAACATTTTCTTGGAGTGACTCCTGCATTGTTATAAAGCAGCTATATCACAATGGTTAATATGAAACAAACAAATTAGAAAATATGGAATTCCTTGATTTCAATAAAAGAGATACCAGCCTTACTTGAGACACAATTTGATTATTAGCTTTCCTGCAACTAACTACTTTCACTACTAGCGTTTGGGGAGGTTAAAATGAAAAATTAGATCAGCTTTATGCAGAAACAGGGATCTGAACCTGCCTTATCCTCATCCACTCGAACTTACACGGCAACCCTTAGGCATGCAGGCAGCCTAATAGACATGTTAAAACTGGCTTCTGTCTCATCTCCTGCCTTTTATTCTTTCTCCAGACAAAGCCACCGGGGTTTACGTCCGTCCTATAAGAACGCGGCAAGATTGAAAGGTTGGAGTTCTGCGCGTCCACTAGGGCGAACATATCTCCTCCAGGCGCTGGGGAGTCCCCACTGCCCCCCGGTCCTGCAGGAGGGCAATTGACATGTGATTTACAGAAGATCCGAGCTCTTAGTTTCAGCAGAAGCACAATATGGAATACTGTTTGGAGTTTCTAAAAAGGGCACGTGAGGCTAGGGAGGAAGGGAGGTGATACTAAACGAGATGCTAGGAAAAATTAACGAACATGAAAGGAACTGGAACATTTGCAGTGGCTACATAAAAGAGCGGCGTCGCAATGAAATCGCGAGGGATGCGCGTGGGCCCTTTCTATGCGTGCATCTAAGAAACGCCCGGACCTCTAAAAACTGGACCATGGAAAAGGTCCCAAAGGTGTTTTCCATTCCGTATTAAAAGCGAACACGGGTAATAAAGTTGATCCAGGCAAGCGCAAAGCAACACGGAAATGGAGGCTTAATGGAACGGCCCCCGTGTTAAACTGCGGGCCTGTTTGATCCCACTGAAAAGCTCGGAGAGGAAGGCAAGGGCTCCGAAGACTAAAACCGCAGCAAAGCAGCGAGGAAAGATCCCGGCATAAAAGTGTCTAGAATGGAGTGACAATTGTCTGAGATTTCTCGGATTGGAACGAGCGAGAAAAGAAAATGTATTGAGTGGAATAAGGATGCTTAAATTGGATAGATCATGGATTTGGTAATGGGCGTAGCCAGGATGGGGGGCAGAACCTCAGTTTGCTATGTATTTTTATTGGGGGTTTTTATTTGGGGGGGCAGCGCCCCTCCTTGCCTCCCCCGTGGCTACGCCCATGGTTCTGGTGCGTAAAGTGGTATGGCAAGGGGCTGGGCTGCACTGAGAATGGCAAGCAGGCATACTCCTGTATTGTTTAGAGTGGACAGATGTGTTTGGAATTAAGGAGGAAAAGCAGTCCGGTACCATTCCGGAGTCATAACACCCCTCCCTCTGCACGTGGACTTTATTGATCCCTCTTACAACTGCAAAGCCATTGGCACCCCGGCTACATCCCTCTCCTTTCCTTCGCTCCACTGCCACCCTCCATGCCCCTGGTGTAAACGAGGGGCCTGGAAACACCTATAGCTCAGGCATCCGGTCCACTCGGTACTCCAGGGGAGCCCGTTCTCTTCCTCGTCTCCGACAGCAGTCCGTACATCGTCAAGTAGGAAGGGCGCTCCGAGGTACCCCAAGGCCTGACATTCCCAACGGCATCGCCACCCCTTCCGACTTGGTCCAAGGAGCCAACGGGCAAATACTTTCCCAGGCGGAAAGTGAACCCCCACCGAAGACGGGGGTGTCAAGCTGAGAGCTGCTGCGCACTTGACCTGGATCTATCATGCTGCAATCCTATGGAAGCAAGCAGTCCTCAGTCGGTTACGACTTCCGACGGTTTGCAGAGCTTTTTGATCAGAGCTCAGCACCACCCAACTTTCCCTGGAAGCCCCCCAGGTTTCGACCCAACCTATTCCAGAGGCAAGCCGTGGAGAGGTCTAGCCTAACTCAAAGTTCAGGCCTCGCTTCTTATCACCATCCAACAAGAGAGGCCTGTCTAAAACCGCATTGAAATCACGAAGGCTCCCCCCACTAGCCCAGAATCCGTTTGCTGTGAAGCGCATTGCGATAGAAGTGAGAGATCGGTCGCTAGATGGATAGGGGGGTGCATAGTTGGGCTTGCAACTTGCAAGGTAATCTATGCCATTGCGTATCACTGACATGCTTGGGCCCAGCCGAGGCTTGGCTTTCCACGCCGCTGCTTTTCCGCGGCCCGCCCGGACACATCCTGGCCCCGCGGGAGAGCGAGGCGCACGGATGTTCGCCTCGTTTGTCAGCCTTTTCGCGGTGAAGCAGGGGCGCCCTGCCACGTACAACGGGAGAGGAGGGTGGGAGAGAAGAAGGGATCCCGTTTCCTGCCTCCTGTGAGCATATTAGGGGGGAGCTGAAGTGGGAAGCCCCATTCCATGAGGTGAATCCCGGCAGATTGGAAGGAAGAGGAAAGTGGAGCTGGGGGGGTGAAGGAAACCTGCCGGCGGGCGCCCTGCTGCCTTTCTCAGCGCTGCCTGTCACTCCCCAAAACTTGTTATCCTTACAAGGCATCCGTTTGTTTGGCTGATCTCAGCAAGGTTTTCTCCTCCAAGTAGAACTCTAATTGCTATAATTCGACTGTATCATTTTGGATCATTGCACTATTGTTGTTTTCTCTCTCTCCCTCGCTTCCCCCGAGCCCGGAAACAAGGGCGCTCCGGTGTGAAATTAGCAGGTTGCAGGAGGGAACAGGGAAAGGGAGACCATCAATAAAGGGAAGTTTGTTTTTATTTAAAAGGCTAAGGAGAGAAGGGGGAGAGACAAAAAAAGAGCCAAGGAAACGCAAAGGCGCGCGGAGGCGAGATCGGTGGTGCAGACAGCAGGCAAGAATCCCCCTCGGCCTCTGTGCCGCCGGGACCAGGGCCAGTGGTAGCTGGACCCCGCTTGTTCCGATGGGGCATCGAAGATGGCAAGGCGTGGGATGGGGAGAGGAGGCATGGGGAACGGAGGATCTGGGCGGCAAAAAGCTTGCTCGCCCTTCTGGCGGGAACCAAGCCCGGGAAGGATTTGGAGGGAAACCCCACTAGGGGTCATGGGGCTTAGCTACCCTTCCCCAAGAAGAAATGGGTCCGAGGTGAGGGAGCAAGAGTCCCATAGACAGATTTGGGGTGGAGGGGCGCTTTAAAAAGTCCATGCCAGATCAAGTGCCACACCCAGTCCTACTTACGCAGAAAAGCCATCCATTTATTAGTGGCATGCAAACGGTTGCTTCGACTCTACGGAGAGCAAACCCGGTGCAAACGACGTCAGTTTTGTACCAACACACACACACACACGGTCGTTTGGCTGATTTGAGTTGAGAACCTTGTTGGTCTTGAGAAAAGAAGAGCGCACGACTTTCCAGCTATGCTTTCTCGCCCTCTTACTACAACCGTGGTTCCTTAAAAAACGGTCAAACAGAGAGAGGTATATTTTGCTTGGGTTTTTGTTTTAGGCTCCCTTCGAAAAGGGAGTGGAAGCGCTGCTTAAGGTTACCCAGACCTGCAGCTCAACTGCAATTTATTTGTTTAAATCGACCTCGGAGGAGCTCAAAGGCTGAAGGCATTGTGGAGAGCCCCTGGCAGGGACTTTCGGGTCCCTCCGTCCAAGTAGCTTTCGCATCTGAATAAAAGGGGCGAGTGAAAGCGAGTCTCCCCAGGTTGCGAGGTCACGATTTCTCCCCAGTCTGCCTAAGACTCAAGGGGAGAAGCGGGTGGCTGTGAGCCAAGAAGACGTGTTGTGCCCACCGTCGCCCAGCAAAACGAGACCTGGAAGTCGCCCCGTGGGACAGAGCATCTCCGGGCAAAGCGGGGCTTGAGGGAAGGCCGGGACTTTCCCTCTCCCTCTCCGACACAGCACTACACCAGTCGGGCGGGTTTGTACCAAGGAAAAGGGGAACCCAACACAGAGGAGGAGGGAAAGAAGGAGGGTGTCGCATCGGAGCTAAAGTGGCGACGCCAACCAGCATAAGTGCTCCTCTGCCTGGTTTGTTTGGGGCATCTCTCAGGGGTGGTGGAGGCGCAGGCGGAGAGAGGCACAACCTGCTGCGGGAATTGCTCGGTCGGGGCTTTCCCTGCCCTTCCAATAGGTGGCCAGGCACCTCGGTTGGTTTCTTGGGTTGGCCACAACAATAAAATTCCCTCTCTAAGTCGCGATCGGATGGATGGATTTGGCTCTTCCAGTCCCATCCTCTGACTTAGCCCTCCTCTCTGCGCCCCCATTTGTCCTCTTTCTCTAGACTTGAGAAAGGCAGGTGGGATTAACTCCGATTGTGGCTGTTGCTCTTGTGGTTGGTATTATCATCTTGTGGTTGGTATTATCATCATCCGCATCAGCATTGTTACTGCTGCTACTTAAAAAACAAAAACACTATTCCTGCTAATAAAGACCTGCTCTCCCAGTAAAGTCAACCTTATTTTATTCATTGATTGCTTCTTGGTCGGGTGCGTTTGGGTGGGAAGACCAGGATGGCGAGGAGCTAAGACGAAGGGCGGTCTCGTGTTTCTTTAACTGCTCCCCATCCTCATGGTCTTCTTAAAACTCTGCCTTTCCCAGGGCGAGAGAAGAGGGGGCCGTCTCAAGCAGAGTGAAAGCCTGTTTGGTTTCTCCTTTCTACAGCAAGTGTCGCGCTGTGAGGAGGAGAAGTGGGACGGGGGCAAAAGCAACGGGGGCGAGGCGAGGCGAGCTGCGAGAGCCGGGCCCCGTTGTGGGACGACCCTCCTGTGCGGAGGTTCCCCCCCCCTCCGGGTGCAGGCGCCCCGCTCCGCTTCCCAGCCCCTTTTTCCCTCCGTCTCCAGTGGCGGATGAAACGCTTCTGCCAAGGCAGCTCCGGAACGTCGATGGCACATTAGCATTTGAAAGAGTTATCCAGATGTTTATTACAGTTTGAGAGAGACAGAGGGAGAGAGAGAGATCCCAATTATAAATCCTTGTATTTTTAAATACCCAGTGTAAGCGATTCAAGTAGATGCCTTTGTAAATTTCTTTGACACGTTCAAACGAGGAAAGTTGAGCAGAAAGAAAATCAGGCCTGGAGTATTCCCCTTGTCCAAAACCAGGATTTTTGTTTTTTAAAATTAACCATTATTTGCTCCCTCGCTCTGCCTCCGCTGTTCACGCTGCCTTCGCAGAGCAGTGGGGAATCTCGTATTCCAGAAGCAGCAGAACGGAGAACACGGCGGTATTGGGCCCCGATCCCGGTCCTCCGACGGTTACACATCCGCATCTGCCTACCAAAGAAGGCCCACTGATGCCAACGTGGGGTTATTCCCCAGTCTTGAACGAGCTTTAACACTAGGGGAAAATTCTCCCTGACAAAATACTTGTTTGAAGTAGCAACAACGACAATGAAATGGATCTAGAAATCAGGGTGGTTTAGGGACGGCCACCATCGTTGGGAAGGATCAGATACCTGGCACTTTTATCCTCTTGTTGGAGAAGGCCGGTGCCAGTGGAAGCATCAAAGCATCCTTAGCCCGCTTGGTTTCAAAAGAGAGAGGCTGCTGGAGGATAGTCCCGGGTTTAATGCCATCGCATTCGCAGCCGGCCAAACCTTCCCGGCTTCAGGCGAGGCTTTCAGCCTTTGACTCAGTCCCAGCCACTCAGAATCCTTTTGATCTCGTCTGGTCCCATTTCATTCCAGTCAAATCCCTGATCTGCCACAGACCTGTCTTCACTCTGAAGGCAAATACAGGATTCTTCTGGGATCTTGGTCGGTTTGCATACTGGATCCACTACAACAGCAACAGCCAAACAAACAAACAAAGCAACAACGACCCTAGATTGAATAAATAACGAGGAATCGGTCGAGGAAAGTCTATTAGGTCCTTTTGAAAACTCCCTTATCCCGCTCGTGCCCGCTCGTGCTGATGAGCTTTCCTGTACCCATTCACTTTAATCGTTTGATAAATCGAAATTTGTACGCAAAATGTGTTTCCACACGGGCCACCATTGCAAATTAATCTGTACCAATTTGTTAGTGAACGAACTTTTTCTGATAAACAGTCTCAAGTGTTTTTGATATTTCTCTCTAGCTACAAAGAGAGGTCTGTATTTTTATACATGAATGAATGCATGTGTGTGTGTACACACTCGATGTCCCACACATGTTCTGTATTAATGTTGCAATCCTAAACACACACTGTAAGGTTTATTGAACATAGTGGGATTTACTTCCAAGTAGTTCAGGACAGAAGTGCTCTGTGCTCTATTTAGGCAGCACTTGTATCAAAAATTATAGAGCTGACTAATGAAGATCAGCACTAACGGAATGCAGTAATAATTAATCCAGTTAATCCCTCACTAATTTAATAGTGCCCAACAACCCACTTTTAAAACAAAAACAAAATTAGGGTAGGAGGGCTGTTTCTTGAATGGAACAGTAAGTTATTTGGGAAGATCGGGACGAATATATGACATAGTTAAGACTCCGTTCCCTATATAATATAGTTAAGACTGTAGAGTCTGAATTATTTGGGCTCATCGTCCCTGGAAGTGTCAAGTTGGCAGGAAACTTTTCCAAGGAAGAGGAGTTGAACGAGATGACCTTCGCCAATCCCTTCCTGTCCTTCAGCTCCAGCAAGGACGAGGTCTGGGCAGGGAAAGTTAGCCTGCCAACTTTTTGTCAAGCAACCCGTTCCCGTTCCCTGCCCCCTCCCCTCTCCAGATTCCGGACCGCGTTTTCCCCTTGGCTGGGAGCCGAAGGCTGCCCAGCCTCTGGAGAGAGCCAATCAGAGCGCGGCTCCCAGCACGTGGAGGAGAGGGAATCAAGAGCCAAGCTATTGCGGCTCAGGCGCTACACTTGTTCCCAGTGTCCTGGGCAGGAAGAGGGGCGACTTTGCCGGCGCTGCTGCTGTTGCCTGGTGGGGGGGAGGGGTGCCAGCCCAGCCCGGAGCCCGGAGCCCACACGCGCCGCCACCCGGAGCCCGGCCAGGCGCGGCGGCGCGGGAGGGGCCAGCACGCCCAAGCCATGAGCAACCAATATCAAGAGGAGAGCTGCTCCGACAGGCCCGAATGCAAAAGTAAATCGCCAACTTTGCTCTCGTCCTACTGCATCGACAGCATCCTGGGCCGGAGGAGCCCGTGCAAGATGCGGCTGCTGGGAGCGGCGCCCAGCCTCGCGCCGCTGGCCGGCAGGATCGAGCAGGACAAGGCCGGCCAAGGTAAGCCCAGCCCAGGGGGGCAGAGGAAAGAGCAAGCGGGCCTGCCAGGCAACTTCGCTTCTCCGGGCAGCTCCAGCGAGCTCCGCGGAAATCCTGCGCCCGGAGAGCGGGCCTAGAGCGCGGAGACCCCCTTGCAAGTGGCGTGGATGGGCGCGTGGGTCTGAGATGCAGGCGACCCACCGCCCAGGCGATCAGGAAGGTTAGGGGGCAGAAACGGACTGGGAGGAACTCCGCTTCCCCGCCACTCTTGGGGTCTCTTTTTTGCCTTGCCTTCCACCACCAGCTGCATCCCAGGCACGCCCGGGTCGCCTTTAGCTTGCTTGGGGAGAAGGGAGGTGGTGCCCCAAATGGGGCTCTCCTCTTATTTTTTTGGAGAGGGTGGGTTGAAGGAAGATAAGTAACGGCGGCAAGTCAGCAGGTCCCTGGCGCGTCTTTTCCGTTGCTGCTTCGGCGGCGCCTTTCCGCTGCCAGGCCTGCTTGGGAGGGCGAATAGCTAGGGCGTCCTTTGGCGGGGCTCCCGGTTGTAAAGAAGTGGGGCTCCGGGTAGAATGTGTTTGGAGGGGACAGAGAAAAAGCGTTTCCCCCCCCCCAACACGCATATATAGAGTTTTAAAATATTTTAAGCCTCTTTCTCTCCGGCCTTCCAATGCATGGGGATCTTCGGGTGCCCGCAGAGCCGCTGGAAATGCTTTTGACGAAGCCGACAGGTGTCAAATTGTCGGCTAGAGGAAGGGGACTTTTAATGAATGCACTTAAAAGAATAGTAATGTTAATAAGTCAACTAGTTGGAATAAAAACTAATGCGGAGAACAGTTAGCTTTTGCTTTCGTCCAGACACAATCCTCAAATTTATCTCTCCGTACAGTTCCTACAGGGGTGGGTTTTGATAGAGCTTTCTGTGAAGGATGTTGGTCTCGGGACGGGAAAGGGAGACGTCGAGAGATTCGACCTGGTTTGGCAAAAATAATTGCAGCTGCCCGCCTAGAAAGTTGAAAGCATCTGGGCTAAATGGGGGGGTGTATTTACACCCGGGCCCCCCACGCACAGTCTGCCCTTTGCTCCGAGTCCCGGGGCCCGTTTCTAGATGCAGACTGAGGGTCCCCCGGCTGGGCGGCAGCGAAACGTGCCCGGCCAGGTCGGTGATGGGTGCGTGTCTGTCTGTGTTCGTCTCCCCGGCAGGACCGGCCAAGGGCAGCCCCGGGGGCTTCGAGGCTGCCGAGCTGCACCTGCCGCCCAAGCTGCGCCGCCTCTACGGGCCCGGCGGGGGCCGGCTGCTGGCGAGGGCCGAGCGGGTAGAGGCGGGCGCCTCGTCCTGGGACTCGCTCAAGATCAGCCAGGCGCCGCAGGTCAGCATCAGCCGCAGCAAGTCGTACCGGGAAAACGCGCCCTTCCCGCGGGCCGCTGCCGCCCTCGACGAGCTGTCCAGCGGAGGAGGAGGAGGAGGAGGCGGCGGCCTCGACGGCAGGCCCGGCCGAGACGACGAGTTGCTGGACGACGAGGACGACGAGGATGACGACGACGACGACGAGGAAGAGGCCGAGGAGCTGGACGAGGAGCTGGAGGACGACGAGGAGCTGCTGGCCGAGGCCAAGGAGGCCCGGCGGGCCGCTGGGGGCCCCGTCGGCGTTGTCGGGGGACCTGGCGCGGCGCCGGGGACGGAGGGCGCCGACGGCTGCTCTCCCAAGGAGGAGCTGCTGCTGCCCGTCGACGAGCTGGTGGAGGGCAAGGACGGCGAGGACAGCGTGTGCCTGTCGGCCGGCAGCGACTCCGAGGAGGGGCTGCTCAAGAGGAAGCAGCGCCGCTACCGCACCACCTTCACCAGCTACCAGCTGGAGGAGCTCGAGAGGGCCTTCCAGAAGACGCACTACCCGGACGTCTTCACCAGGTAGGTGGCGAGGCGGTTGGGGAGGGGAGGGGGCAGCTGCCCAGCTTGGGGGTTCCGCGTGTCCCCAGGGCGCAAAGCGAGGTCAGCTGGTGCGGCTCCCCTGGCCACTCTTCGCTCAAGTTAGACGGGGCTGGAAGGAGACAATCAGTATAAACTCTTAAGATTAAAATCGACGGAGGGGTGTCTACGGGCAGAATCGGAAGCCTTGGGACTTGGGGATAAATGTACACGGCAAGAAGAAAAAGTGCGCGCGCCTGGGGATAACTTGGGAAGCTGTGAAACTGACGGAGTGGGATATGTTGGGAAATTCCCTTCTCCCCCCGTTGTGTCCCAGGGCTTTATTCAATCCACTCCGCGTCCAGAAGAAAGTCATTCTTTTTTTGAGGTTCCCTCTCCTCAGAAGTCCAGACACCCCATCCTTAGGATAGGAGGCGAGAGGGGCTTGTGTGGCTCAGCCCGAGTTCGCCGGCAAAGGACAGGTTAGAGGTGGGTTTTGGCCGCGTCTTTGTCAAACCCTCTCCGGGGTCTATTTTTGCCTTGATCCTCTGGCTAGTCTGTCGGGTATCAGTTTCAGCGCTCTCGGTGGAAGCTGGAGCGCTGCCCTGCCGCAGGGAAGCCCCGTGCGTATATATAGATAGATATAGTTTTGAAAAGATCAAAGTATTCCGCTTGAGAGGGCTAAAAATATGGGACGAGAATGGCAGCTTGCTTGGAAAGCTTTGGCAGAAGCCCCAAGCGCCCTAAGCGTCCGCCCGCCGGTTCAGGACGTTTCTGGGCACCGTCCAGAAAGAAAAAAGAAAAAGATTTTTTTTAAAAAGGGGGAGGGAATCCGGAGGGAGAAAGTCATTCTGATCCATTGCCTTGGCCTTGAGGTCTGCTCCTTACAGGGGTTTGAAGCAGAAGCCTAACCGGGCACGCTTACTTTGAAAGGAACCGGGCTGTTCGTCTTCCCCTGAAGCGCTGTATCAGACGTGTATCAGTTTGATCCGAATTAAAGCGGTGTCAAGTTGCATTTGCGCTTTCAAGGGGGAAATCCCTGCCTCCCGTTAACTAGAATCTGCTTGGGAGACGAACTTAATTGCAGTGAAAATGACAATAATGCAAATCCCCATTTTGTTTGCAAGTCTGTGCCTAAGTGGTTTGGTGGGTTTTTAATTTTTAAATCACTCGGTATCAGATCCTTTCCTTTCCTTTGGATTCCCCCGTACTCCTAAAATGCTCCCATTTGCAATCCGGAGAAAAGGAGCGGAGAGCATAACGCTATTAACGGGGTTACGCTCTCAATAAGTAGGCGAATTTCGTTTTGAGCTGCAAAGCCTCTTCTGCGAGGAATTCCTTTTACTGCATCCGGATCCGAGAAGGGTCGCTTTCAGCAATATTTGTAGCAAAGGTTTTGCTATTTACCAAGAGGAAAGGAATTACTGATCCTCAGAATAAAGAGATTCGTTTTGGCTTCTTATTAAGAGCGACCCTAATTCCCTTCCATATTCTACCCCTCCTTGGGGCTGCAATCCGGTTCCCATTTTAACAGAGTAGCCCACTGAAGTCGGTGGGATTTACTTCCGAGGAGACCCACGTAACTCAGTTTATTGCACTGTTAAAGTCGTTAGCCAAGGCTCGCCTCACCTCTAATATGGGGGGTGGGGAAGAGTATTTCCGTAGAAATGGGATGGGAAGCAGCGTTTATTTCTTGGCACATTTGCTGGAATCTCCTTCGGAGCCAGCGGGCGTAAGACGCAGCTTCGCCGGCGTGGCACAGGAAATCACCGGGATCCCCTTGCTTAGGAAACGGAACTGCCGGCTTGAGCGAAAGCTGCTGCCTTGCTTTGCCTCGCAGCCACTCAAGGCAACGGCCTGCCTAGGCAGCGCCCTTCCTCTGGAAGCCCGAGCGGCGTATGCTCCGATTTCGCTCGGAAAGGTCTTTGCAGTGGAATGTGCCGGCTGAGGCTGGAGAGGTTTAGCCAGGCCGCTCCTCCCATGGCGCACATCGGGGCAGAGAGGCTTTGGGGCGGCCATCTCTGTGAGGAGCCAGACCCTCGGGCTGGAGATCTTTTTTTTAAAAAAAGAAATAGTTGGCAGTCTGGAGGAGCTGGGCAAGGGCGAGCTGGTTCTTCCGCTCCAGCCCGGCCAGGCTCCCTCTCTGGCCAGCGCGGCGCTTTTCTTCCTAACGGAGGGAGAGCCAATTATCCCGGGAGCTCTCATATTCGAGGTAAACAGATTATAAGCAGTTTTCTAACATAGTAATGGTTTCCGATTTGCCTTAATTGTTGCAATAATAATCGCAATGAAGGGCTCGCGTTGCAGCTCAAAGGATCTCCTCTGTGCCGCGGCGCGGCGTTTGGAGGGGGAGCCTTGCTCCGGCGCGCGGGGCTGCGGGCCTTGGCCGGGGTCGCGGCCCTTCCCAGCAGACTGTCAAAGCCCCTGCTCGCAAGTTTTCCTCTTTTCACTTCCTCCAAACATTGTCCCCTTCGTAACAACAACGGGAGGAAAGGTATTTTTTTTGGGGGGGGGGAGGGACACGCAGATCAAAACAAGAAACTTGGGAGGTGTTTTTTTTTTCTAGTCTGCTTTGTGCACCCGATTTCAAGCTAGCCTTCTCAGGATGTGGAGAGTGAAACGCTTCCTGGTTTGGGATATTAATTTTTTTGCGGGGAGTGGGGGTATTGGGGGCATTCCGGGGCGATCCAGCGTCAGTGCCAGTAGGAACTGGAGCGAAGGGTAGGAAACTGGCCTTGTTTGGGACTTTGCATGTGGATGGCTCTCCCCTATATGGGCAAAGAAGGAAGGAGGAGTAGTAGCCTTCACCAAGGCGGTGAGCCGCGGGACCCTTTCTTTCCCGCTACCCCGCTTCACAGGGCCTCACCTGAGCGTGTGTCTTGTTGTGCTTGTTTCCCTCCCAGGGAGGAGCTGGCGATGCGCCTGGATCTGACCGAAGCCAGAGTGCAGGTGAGTCCAGGGGCAGCTGCGATGGGGACTGGGAGCGCTCTCTCGGCGGGCTTGGGGTCCCCGCAGGTGGGGAGGGAGAGGAAATATTGTTTAAGACCCTTGAACCCAAACAGGCGCTCGCTCCTTCTCTCCTCCCCCACACCCCCAAATTAAGACCAAACGCTGGGTGATGGGTGCCAGTCTGCCCTTTCCCTCGTTGAAACCAGTTAATTTCGTTCCGGCTCTGTACGGGGGGGAGCAAGCCCCCAGCAGCTTTCCTTCTGCCCCCTTTCCACCCCCACCCCGATGAAAGAACTAGCTGTGGTTGTCAGCCCAACGCAGCGAGAAGTAGGTATTTGCCTGCGCTCTCAAATGGCCCATCGGGCCTCCATCAAAGGGCACTTTGGCGCTCGAGCAAACAGGGAGGGGCTGTTTGGTTTCCTCTCCGCTTGGCCCGAAGAGAGTCAGCTAATGCTATTTGATTTCCTCGATTTTGTTTTTGGCTCGACGGTGCAATGCTATTAGAAGGTGTTTGCTCCCCCACCCCGAGCCTGGAGGCTACGCAGCGCGGAGAGCCAGGCGCTCCACTCGTCCCTCTTCGGCCAACCCCCCGACAGATGGCGGCGGCCTTTTGCCTCCGCGCAAATCACTTTACACTGAAAGTCAGGCGCGGCGAAAGCATCATAAATTCCATATGGCTCATTTAATACACAACAGCTTCTCGCATTAGAGGGGCTAATGAAGAGCCCGGTCCCCTCCTTTCTGTTGACACATTTCTCCATTGTCAAACAGAGATGTGACAGCAAATCAGGATTTTCAGCTCAGGGGAATGAGTCGTGGGAAAGTTAAATAACTAAGAGAGAGACAGAGACAACCCCCCTTTTCTTTCTCGCCCTCCCTTCCCTCCCTATTCAGTGGAGAAGATGTAATTAAGGGGAATATGAATTATTAGAGCCCCTCGGTTTACCTTTGGGTGTACTCAAACTTATTAATTCAATAAGAGAGGGGGAATTTGCAGTGGGGCCAAGTTGCTAATTGAGTTGGAAACGGAAAAGACGCGCCGAGACGCCACGTTTGCCGTTGCCTTGAGCCGCAGTTCCTAGGCTGGCTGCGCTGGGACCTTCCTATAGGCGAGTGGAGCAACACAAACGAGAAGATGGTCCCGGTCTCCCTGCCCCCTCCCCCCCCCGAATATGTGGCTCTCTTTCTCATTTTCCCCAACCTATTTCCAAATAATTGCCTCCTATGGAAGCCGAGGCTGCAATCCTATTATATATCCTCACATGGGGAGTAAATCCCATTGAACTCGGTGAGATTTACTTCTGAGCATACACCTATGGGGTTGCAATTGTCAATCTGTTTAGATTTTAGAAAGTAGCCCTCCCGTTTTTATTCCTTTCCAAATTTGGAGAGGGATATATTTTCGGTAGTATTTCAGCGCTTTGGCTCCAAAACTGGAGAAATATGTCGATGGCTGATATGACTATATAGAGAACCCCTCCCTGTTTTTATTAATAACTAGGAAAGGGGAGGGAAGCTTGTTTATTGCTGCCCCTTTTGCTTTTCATCTCCCCCCGCTGAAAAGACCCGAGCTCTTTGCAAAATGTGAGCGTTCTCCCCGAGAACGGCTCTGGTGGCGGCTCTGAGTGTGGGTGGCTGCGGAGATGGCGTAATAACCACAATAATAATAATGAAAAATAATTTGCACGGACTGGGAAATTAGCGTTAGAGCCTTTTAAGTGCCGCTAAGAAGGCATGGGTTTAAAATTGTCATAAAAGAAAACATGATGTTTAGCGTGTGTGGCTGGCGAAAACATTCAACTGTCTGTCAAACAGTGGAGTTGAGAAAAGGCGGGGTGTGTAGGGGGGGAGAACCCGCTGAAAAGGCTGTATACGTGGAAGCTTTTGAAGAAAATAGGAGAACATTAGGCGAGGTTGCTTGAATGCAGTCGCATTGGTTGTATTATGTATTATGAAGGAGCGTCTTGCAGAAAGGCAGCCGCTTAAGAAGGAGCTGTTGCGTGTGTTTCTACCTGTAGCCCAGGAAGCCCAGCCAAGTCAGAGCCTGCTCAAGCTGATGGATCACTCCCGTTAAGAATAAATAGATCTATATTAAGCCTGCCTTGGCCAGGCCAAGGGCTGGATCCACTTTAAGGTCACCACCAGAGAAACAAGATGCGTTTAATTATTGTCTTTATTTCCAATAGGGCACCATCTATTTGCATGGCGCTTTTACAGATTCCCAGGGACGCGGGGCGGGGGAGAGAGGCAGGTCTCTGCCAGCGAGGAGCTTGGCGTCTAAATTTCTACCGTGAGGGGGACACTAAGGAAGACACGGAGAAAACTGATTTGTGATGTCACTGTCACGTAGTTCTGTCCCATTTTGGGTCTGCATGCTCAGCAGTGAAACTTCCCACCCCTCTGCCCAAGCCATTTGCTTCGACATTCTCGCCCACCGATCTGGCAGGCACGAAAGGCATGGAGGAAAGGCAAAATGGGGTCTGGGCGCAGAGAGGTGGGCGCTCTTTTGCCAAGCCAGAAGCCCTTGCTTCCCTTTCTCCTTGGTTCCCTTTCCTCTAGGGGCCTCTCCCTGGGCAGGAGCGCTGGGTAGTTTCAGACAATGACTGCCCCAGAACCGCCACGGAGGCCCGAAGATGTGCGCTGCGCTTAGGCCCAGGTCCCCCGACGGCCTTGGCGCCGAAGCGAGCGCTGGGCCTTCCCGGAGGAGGGGGAAGAGGAGGCGTCGTCGTCGTCGTCGTCGTCTCGGGGCTGCCGAGGAGCCGCGCTTGACTAACCGCCTTGCCCCCCTCCCCACCCCCTTGTTTTATGTTTTGGCTTCCAGGTCTGGTTCCAGAACCGGAGAGCCAAATGGCGGAAGAGGGAAAAGGCCGGCGCCCAGAGCCACCCGCCCGGCCTGCCTTTCCCTGGGCCCCTCTCGGCGTCTCACCCGCTCAGTCCCTACCTTGATGCTAGTCCTTTCCCTCCTCACCACCCAGCTCTCGACTCCGCCTGGACGGCCGCCGCCGCAGCCGCCGCCGCCGCCGCCGCCTTCCCCAGCCTGCCGCCTCCTCCTCCCGGCTCGGCAGCTCTGCCCCCCGGCGGGACCCCGCTAGGCCTCAGCACTTTCCTGGGAGCGGCCGTGTTCCGACACCCGGCCTTCATCAGCCCCGCCTTCGGCAGGTAAACTTGAAGCAGGCGCGGCCTAAACCTCCTTCTTCCCCCCCCCCCCACGCTGTCAACTAGAAGACCGTTACCGACGCGCGCACGTGCCGCGGCGGCGCTTCCTCCCGAGTACGCATGCGTAAGGCACGCTTCGGTGTCGAAGTGGGCGGGGCCTCAAGGGAATCCTGAGGGTGGGAATGGCGAAGGCAAGTCTTGGCCTGCCTGGTATTATATAGATTTGGGCGCGGGTTGTGCGCTGAGGGCCTCGCGCGTGAAGGTGCAGCGGTGCTTCTGAAGGCATGGGAAGGGAGAGTGGCTCTGTCTCCCACAGGACTAGATCATGGGCCATTCATTGGCCTCATCCAGCAAGCTCTGTCTGGCCATTTTCTAGACCTGGCGCAGGAGTGGTGGAACTTTTTCTGCTTCAAAACTTCAAGGGACCTGAGACGCTTCCTGCTCAAACCTTCAGAAGTTCCTTTCAGGGTTCGCTGGGCCTAACTCCCGCACTTATGGGCTTGGTGGCGCTGGAGAGGTTCCCTCCTTGTGCTGACAAGAATGACCTAGATGTCCATGCCTGGACAGGATGCAATAGTTCAGTCGCTTTGCTTCTGGGTTGCAAGTATAGCTCCCCAGTCTTTAGAATATGGAATTCGTATGAGTTGGGAATAATGATGATGATGATGATGATGATGATGTGTGCAAAGCTCATGGTACCCTCCTGTTCCCTAAATGGATAGAGATAACTTTAAAGGAAAAGGCCAGTCACTGGCATTTGCATTTAGACCATGATCTTAAGCTCACTGGCTGGAAGGTACTCCTAAGATTTTCTTCTAGCTAGATGGCTTGGCCACATAATATTATTTAGGTGATTGGATGACAGTCCGTTTATTAGAATAATCTTAACTTTTAAAATGGTCTACGTGCGTTTTAACACATTCATTTTACCTTTCATCTTTGTTGATATTTGATCCCACACTAAATAGTCACAGAAAAGCATAAAATGAAATCGAGAAAGGGGTTTAAAAAATGAATAAAGACAACTTAAATCCACTGAAAAGTCACAGCAGTGCTGTCTAGTTTACACCTAAACGGAAAACCAGGCTTGTTAGTCAAGGATAAAATAAAATAAGTGATACTGCAGCTACCTTTCTCTAAACAATAACCAAACAATTAATTTAAAGAAGTCAATAGGTAATTATAAAGTGACAAAAAAGCATTGTCGGGATTTATGGAAGCCGGAGAGAGGTTGAAAATGGAAGGGCAAAAGAACTGCAGTGATGTCTCTACTGATGAGAACAAAGAAGAGATAGATTCATCGCAGGCGAGACGCCACTTAACACAATTATGTGTTGGAGGAGGGTTGGGGAAAATCCAAGTAAAATTTAGTTTTGTGTCGTGGGGGAACGCGAGAGCCGCCCAGCTACAACGAAAGCGTTTCTGCCTTTCCCCTAAGCCCCCGAGTGACTCAGTTTCCCTCAAGGCAGACAGGCGGCTACGGGGTTGTCACGCCCCCTACTTGCCGCCGTGATTCTACACTTGGAGCGCTTCTCTCTGGCTGCATCAGCCGGAGCCCTTGCGCTACCTCCCCTTGCGCCCCCCATCAGATTGAAAAATGAGTTGTAAAATGCTTACTAAACTGCCTGGCTAATAGGCTGTGCGATCAAAATAGGCAGGCGACGAAAAAAGAGAGCGAGGAAGTAGTGAAGGGAGCAGAAGAGGAAAGCAGAGACTTTCCTCCTCGCGCTTCCATCTTGCTCTTAAAATGCGAAGTTTTTAGGAAAGCTTTTCGCCTTCCATAGAAACTGCCTTCTGAAAAGCCAAGCCACTGTGCATATAGGGTTCCCCGTTTTGCTATTTGTGTTTTTTTAAAAGAAAAACACCCTCGGAAATCGTAGCCTATAAGAGAGCAGCAAGATGCAGACCGTCCCACTTCAGGGCTGAGCTGCGCGAAGAATTTCAGGAGCAGAGAGTCGGGGAACCCCCCCTCCCCGCGCCCAAGTAATCCTCCCCAAGGCCCTCCCCGCGCCAGCCAGCCAGCCAGCCAGCCAGCCCGCAGTCCGGGAGCTTAGGAGGCTCCGGGCTTAGTATGTAGCCCCTGTTGCCTTCCAGGCCCACAGTTCAGTTCCTAGCCGTGATGATGTCAATAATCACCTCCTTGGTTAATGGAGAGTCTGTATATCTCGACGTGCCAGTCAAGGGGGTCAGTTGCTCTCTTCAGAGCGGCTGCTCCGGGGAGAGGTAAGGAAGGAAAACTAGAGGGGAAGGCATTTCCAAGATTGTGTCATTGAGCCGGGATGCTAGGGTTGCCGGAGAATAATTGGCATTCCACTGTGCGGAAATCCACAGGGACGGCGCGCCCTGCTGGGCGTGGGCATCCGCCCCGCGAAGGAGCCGAGCGGCAGACACCGCTTCGGGCATCCAGGACCTCTAATAAGGCGGGCCGAGGAAAGTATAGACATCGGAAGGGCAAGGGGAGGGGCGCCCGAGAAGCGAACGCGAAGGACAAGGGGAAAGAGCCCGCGGAGGCAGCGGAAAGAACCACCGCTGTAGCTTGGGGAAGATGGAAGTGGCGGGAGAGGAGAGGGAAAAGTCTCGATTGTTACTACTATTTATTATTAGCAATAGTTTTTTAAAAAATATTATTCTCTCTGATCACAGTATAAGTCGCAGGCTCAAGCGTCGCCTGCCAGCGAGCTCCTGTCACTAGCAAATGGGAGAGGATTAGGCGCCTTACAGACAATCTCGTTGACTGGGCGTTTCTCTTCCAACCCCGCCTGGCTTATGCTGCCCCGAGAAGGGCCGCGAGTAGGAACCGGCCAGACCTTAAGCTTGGAAAACCCAGGATTCGAATCGAGGCCCGGGAGGGAACAGAGGCGGGACCTTGTTTTGCACACCGCCCCGGGATCCAGACAGGGTGAAGGGCGGTATAAAAGCACTGATCAAATACATAAAGAGCATGCGGCTGTTGCCCGGGTCGGGATTGGCCGCTCTTTCACTCGCAGCCCTCTAATTCTGGGGTAGCCAACTTGACGCTCCCCATAAAGTTGTGGAACGACAAAGCCCAGGAGCCCCCCGGCAACGGCTCAGTAGTAGTGGGAATTGTAGTCTCAACTGTATGCGGAGGGTCGCGGGTTGGGCTTTCTCCGCCTTAAATTGTATAAGCGGAGGTTGAGAGTCCTCCGGAGGCCTGTTTCCTTGCCTTTGAAAGTGGGTTTGCCCTTGAATGGACTACAACGCCCATGAGCCACACTCCCTGGGCCTGATGGGAGCTGGAGTCCAGCAGCCCCCCGGCCTGTTTTAAAAGTAGCCTGAGGCGGATGATGCAATGTAGGGGCGCTTTTGTTAGTGACACGGGGTTCTGGGGGTGTCGCCTGGTCGCCACCCCCTCTTCCGGGCCAGGGCGAAGCGCGCGCGGAGGCGAGTGGGCCTCGCACTGACCGCCCGGCCTGTGTCCTCTTGGCTTGCAGGCTCTTCTCCACCATGGCCCCGCTGACGAGCGCGTCCACCGCGGCCGCCCTGCTGCGCCAGCCGGCCCCGAGCGTGGAGAGCGCCGTGCAGTCGGGCGGCCTCTCGGATCCGGCCACGGCGGCAGCGGACCGGCGCGCCTCCAGCATCGCGGCGCTGCGGTTGAAGGCCAAGGAGCACGCGGCGCAGTTGACGCAGCTCAACATCCTCCCCGGGAACAGCACGGGCAAAGAGGTGTGCTAAGCAGCCCCGACGGGGCGGGGCGAGGCCGGCCAGAGATCGCCTGGCGGAGGAGCGAAACCCAAGACCAAAACGGGAGAGCGAGAAGCAAGACAGACACATACAAAAAGAGATCGAGGATCCGCGGCGGAGAGCTTCTCCTCCGGTTCGGTACTCGGAGCAAGCCAGGCTCCTGCTTTTCATGCTTCCCTCGGGCCATTCAGCAGAAGCTCCTTGGCTGGGACTACCCCACGCACCCGCCACCCCTTCCCCAATGTCATTCCGTTTCTTGAACACCCAAGTACATCCCAAGGAGGAGAAAGGAGAGAGGACCTTTCGGAGCGGGGCGCGTGGGCAGGTACAGCGTGGCGGCGCAGCCCACGCCCCTCTCTCTCCCTTCGCCACATCTAGTCTTGTCACCCTGGGCCGATCTTAAGAGGAGCTTTGGGAGGACGTCGAAACCAAGGATGCTGCTTGGGCCAGGCCAAAAGGAAGCCAATGATGCGATGCTGTGTTAAAACGAACCGGTGCACTTAATAAGGCAAAAGGGGATCGGGGTGGGATCGGGGAGAGAGTCTGGTCTTTTCCTTTTCCTTTTCTTTTTTTTTGTCTGTGTGTGGAGGGGTCCTCCTATCATCACACCAACCAAGGGTTTTATAGCAAACCAAAGGGAAAAATAACAGTGCTAGAATATGGACTGTTTTAAAAAAAGAAGTCACTAAACTGTGATGCTCTGTACATACCATTGTTATTAAAAAAAATAAGAAAAAGAAAAAAAAGAAAAAAGAAACACAGCAACCCAGAGCTTTGTATATTTGAAATGTTATATAACAATTGCACTCCGTGTAGTGTTTGTACAAGTTTGTCATTTCTGTAGATTCTTACTGTGTTGTAGATATCATAGGGTCCCTAGACAAATATTTATGTACAAACCCTTTATTTAACTTATTAACTGTAGAGGTTCCTGAAACCAGAGAGAGAGAGAGAGAAAGGGAAAGAGAGTTGAAAAAAGAGAGAGACAGGGCGTCGGTACAGTGCTTTTGTGTAATGTTGTTATTGCTCTCACTTTCCCTTGCGACCAAGTGGAAAAGTGTCACCCATAGAAAATAAAATATATATATATACATTTATGAAGAATTTGAAAAGATACCTGGAGATGCAGCGTCATTGGAAGTAAATTGTGCTTCAGCACCAAGGTGGGGGAGGGCTAGGGTACCAAGGACTTGATTGAACTCTCCAGCTTTACAGATATTTGTCTGATAGATGCCTAAAAATATATGTAAACAGAAAAAATGAAAAGATTTTATTACTTTCACAAGCTTTCTAGGCAAGATTATTTTCCCCCTAACCCAAATTGGTTTTAATGTTAAAAGACACTCCCCCTTTCCCAACCTGGTGCCTCCATGGAAGTCCAAAATATCTGGAGAGCACCAGGATATATGGAAAATTGGCCTAGGCACAGGCTGACAGCTGTGGGCAGGTAACAGGTTGGCAGCACAAATCTTTTCCTGATCTACTGGGAATTCAATCCCACTGAGCTCATTGGGGCTTTCTGGGTGTAGGATTGTAGCCTATGTCCATTTCCCAGGGAATGACAACAGAGGAGACTGACTGATGAGTAAATATACATAGGGTGGCACTGCAAGGCTGCTCATCCTGTGCACACTTAGACTGGGAGCAAACCTCCGGGGGCAGAATTTTGTGCTGTAAAGCTGCAGTGCTGTGCCCTCTACCCTGAAAGTAATCCTCATGGAACACCGGACTGACTTCCGAGTAAAAGCGCGCAGGATCGTTCTGTACAAAAAAAGGGGGGGGCGGTAGCGCATCTGCGCCGTTTCATTCTTTTGATGGCCAAGATGGTTTGGGTTCCTTATCTGACCAGATCAAGCGACTCGCCTCCGCCTCTCTTTTCTTTCCCGCTGCCTAAAGCAACAGGAATCCCGAATGTTGCACACTGGCTTTGCATGTGGCGTCCTCTTTACTGGGTCAAGGCGAGCAGCTGTCTTCTCACGGCCATTTCCAGAGAAGCGGGCGGGCGGGGGAAGGGACAGGGAAGGTGCTGCAACTCCGCTGCTCCAGCCAGAGAAGGTGAAAGAGAGAGGGGGAGATCGTGCTTGGCCAGAGGGTGGGAGCCTCGGTGGTATCCTGTACCACCATCGGACCACCTAGGTTGGGGGTGGGCTTGCCAGACGGAGCTGGTGGCGATGGTGCGCTCTTCCACCGGATCACTTCTCGACTGGTGATCTGGTGGGCGAGATCCCCGGCGCCCAAGCCTCCCTCCTGCAGGCGAGCTGGGACTGGGACTGAGGCGAGGCCTTGGCTTCCGGCTTGGAAAAAGAAAGCCAGGTCCGGGGCCCGTTGCTGCTTTGGTGTGCGCACCGACGAGTTTCTCTCCCTGTCTCTCTCCCTGTCTGTCTGCTCCCTCCCTCCCTCCCTCCTTCCCTTCCTCTCTCTCTCTCTCTCTGCGCCTCGGATTTGGCGCTGAGCGGCGGAGGCAGCTGCTGCCGGGCTCTCCTGCGCGCCCGCGCCCCCTTCTCCGCCGGCCGCCTGATCCCTCCTTTGGCGAGCCGTTTCTCGTCCCCTCTCAGTTGACCCTGCCATGGAGCAGAAGCAAATCGCGTGAAATTACCTCCGAGGATTACATCGCCGGGCCATTGAAAGCCCCCCTCGCCCCTGGTTTACAAACCTCCTAATCCCGTGTCATTCGGCGGCTGCAAACAAACCCCGAGCGAAAAAGGCCCCCTATTTAGGCTTCCCAGCTGGGTCGGGGGGCGCTTGGGCGACGGCGATTTCTCTCTCGCTTGCTCGCTCGCGCGGGCTTTTTCTTTTCAAGGGAGCCCCGGACTTCCTGCGAGCTCCCCTATATATATATATATGTATATTTAAGAGGTGGGGGTGGGATAGCACGCCTGACAAGGCCTCAAAGCCGCCCCAGAAGCCCACGACCTTTTCCTTCCCTGAAAGCTGGGCTGCTCTGGGAAAAAAAGGACGGGACCCACCACCAGAAGCTCGCCTGGCGGATGGCTGAGGTGTTCTCGTTTTCATCCAGCTGTGAAGATCTGCTCATTAATGGAAGCCGCCTTTGGCGCCAAAGGAGTGAGGGAGGCTCCCCCGCAGCCAAGCCTTCCCTCGAACTCGAACCCTCATTTCACTTCTTCTGTTTAAGAATAACAAAATGACAGCCGAAGCTGGACCAGGCTGGCTAGAAATCTTAAATTGCACCCCCGCGCCCTTTTTCTTGAACATCCTGTGGGAGGTGCATTTCCCCCCTCCCCTCACAGGAGGCAGCATCTTGGGCTGCAAACAGCAGGAGTGGCTCCTAATCACGGTATTGTTTTCTTCAGCCGTGAGGAGTGGATGTGGCAGTGCTGTTTCACATTCGTTGATCTGGTGGACTAGCTAAGAACAATCCGTCCCTGAATATGGGTGGGACTGCATTCAACTACAGAACATCCTGCAAAATTCTGTGCATGGGATGTTCACTCAAATTTTGTATGATGAAGCTGGCTTTATGTAGACATACATAACGCAACCCAGCCTAATGCGCAAGGGGGAATCTAAAGTTGAGGTTACTAGATCACAATGCACCCAGGCTTCTCCAGTCTGTAAGAGAGTCCAGTTTACCCACCAGAGGAGGAATGTGGGCTGATGTTTCCACAAGATGACTCTTCTGGAAGACTTCTGAGATAGGATGGCAAAGGCCTGGCAGGTGGATTATCCTCCCCTCAGTTCACACTCACACACGGTGGGCTCTTCAGCATGTTTGTTTTTATGAACCCACTGCAGTTCTTCCAAATAACCATACATTTAACTGACAGCATCTTATACACATATATATTTTGGAGTGTAAAAAAAACCATAGGTACAAAAATATTTTTATGGAAAAAGAACATTTGCCCCTGGACATGATTAACAGTAGAGTTTGAAGTGCATATTTTACTTTAAAGAAAAGGGAATCATTATCAATCCATTACACATTAAGAAATGTCACTCAGTCATTTTTATTCATTCGGCAGAAATCTTTGTAAAAGCCGGAATCATACTTCTGCAAGCAGCAATTTTGTTAATCCAGGGGGGTTATTACTCTGGTCCCTTATTAGGATCTATACTACTGCCAAGCAATCCTATAACCGTCTCAAAAGAAGTTTACCTTCATGTTATAAAACCAGTAGTGGTATTTATACTGTGCAATAATTAGTGTATTACTTGAATCCACTAACAGGTTCATTTTATCTCTGCACAAAACCTCTAGTCTGCTTATAGAAAGCTTGTGCCTCCTTTGGCGCTGTTAAAGTGGTGAAAGAGTGAATGAAGGCTGGTAGCACTTTCTCTTTTTGCCTTGCCTTAATTCCCATCTCTTTTTGCTCTCATCCAATTAGTGCAGTGTATTAAGCAGTTTATCATCTCATAGTCAGCTATTGAGAGAAACAAGGCGAACACTTTGCAATAGAGCCTGCTCTCCTTTGACACCCTCAGGTACTTACATATTCCACTGTGCTATGAATAATAGAGGAAGAATAGAGCACTAATTCCCTCATCAAAGAATGCCTTGTCTGCTGCTTTGCTCAACAACACCATTCTGATCAAAAGAAAAGCAATAAAGCTTAGCATAACAAAACGAAACCTACTTATTAGCTTAGTGGTTAAATTAATGCAGAGCCGCTGCTATTCAAAACCAAGGTTTGAAAACAGCCTCCAACAACCTGATAATGCTGCCTTCGGGATGAAGGAATTTTAATCTGAAATTTGAAGCTGGCACAGATGAGTTAATCTATTAAACAGCTATAAGAGGGGCGCAGGATGAGCGGTTCAATTAAGAAATATTTAGGTGCTCAACAGAGGAGAGGCAAATAAGGCCAGAAGAAAAATGGGCTGAAGTTGAGAAATAGGAAAAGTCAGTTTTCCTCCCAGCAAAATATTATTCTGGCATAGGACAAAATAATTTGATGGGTTCCTTTCTTCTTTACTAACACATAAACACTTGTTGTGAAGTCCAGCCTCTGGGCTTACATACTGTATCAGAGAATCTCACCCTCAACAAAACTTTAGAATATTTTTTATCAGCATATGGGACAGAAATATGAGGAGTGTGGCCAACTCAGTCTAGAACATCTCTGGGAAAACCAGTCTTGTTTTCTTAGCAACCTCAATTCAGTTGTAGCATGTATTTTACACCACGTATTTTACATATTTATGAAAATCAGCTTACATATACTGTAAAAAGATGGCTTCCCATTTCCCAGCCTTTCAAGGGTTAAAATGAGGTGAAACATTCAAAGGCGGCTGCTTAGTCAAGGACACACATCTGGACTCTTCAGATTTTGTCTGTCTTAAACTCCACATGTTACATTAAGTTGGGAAAACAAGGTTTTATTTAACCTATTCAAAACATTCTTCCTCTAATAATTGAAGATAAATGCGAAGTGCCATTATGGCATAGGTATCCTTCTAGATTTTCAAATTTACATTTTTAGAGAGAGAGAAGCATGCTTGAAGATGATCTTTCGTCTCTTTTTTTCTATGTGATAATTGGAAAGTTTGTGAAAAGACAAGTCTTGCTGGAAATAGCTCTAAAATGTGTATCTGTATACAAATAAGTTATTTTTCATTTTGATCATTAAGACATGCCTATTTCATTTCATATTTTACAAGTACATTTATTTTGCTGGAAAACGGAAAACACAATACATGTGTAATGCTTTTAAATATATATGGCATTAGCCAACATTTCTCATTAGACCCATTGAACTCAGTGGAGATAATTAACTTATATGCCCGTTGATTTAATGGGTCTGTTCTTGACTATATGTAAAGTGAGCATCACCCATTGCCTTTTTCTTACTCCATTAGAAATGATGACACACAGGCTAGGTTATTGCAATAGGACTACCTGTATGATGTGAATGGAAGTAACCAAGCATGACTATCCAATAGGCATGTTGGGGGTAAGACTAAAAATGGAATATTTGGCTCTTTTGCATATAGGAACTCATTTGCAAGAGGGTTTCTCCATTCACTTCAGTGGAAAGGTCAGACATGCATATGCCTTTCTTATGCGTGTGGGTCTTCTCTACCAAAATAGAGAAGCCTTTGCAGGCAGGGCAGTTCTGCAGGCTCATGTTTCCACAAGTGGTACCGTACTTGAAGCAGGTATAGTTAAGAGCACACAATAACTGATTTCTGAATAACCAGATACATAAACTATTAACAGCTGAATTAGATGTGACATGCCTGCCCAAGTCTGTTTATTTGTGTCAGCTCCACTCAACATGGGGATATACGCTAGGTTAAAATTTGCTTCACAATCAGTCCAAGGCTATTTTACAGTATGAGAGGGATATTCTTAAATCCCTGAAATGTGCCACTGTGTCTGTATGTTGATGATGACCAAAGGTTTTTATGTCAATATATTAAGTTTGCATTCTGCCAGAAGATATGTGCTCCTGGCTCCCACCGCAAATTTCACCACCTCCAAGTTGAGACTGGTTTGGAACTCCCAGAGCTTGCATTTCATTCAATGTGCTTATTAGGTTGCTTTGTACTAGAATGCTGGCCACAGTTACGAAGCAGATTCTATGTCCCCAATTTAAAGGAAGAGAGATGTTTTATTCTATTAACTAGGAGGTATTGGATTACATTCAGGATTAAAGTGCCTTATTTCATAAGAGCATTGGGGAAGTACCCTAAATTTTTTGCTGTTTGTCAAAGAGCAAGTAAACACAATTGAAAAAGGCTGTAGTAGCAATGTCACCAAAAGTGTATTCCCCCACCCCTGAAGTAAATAATTTAAAGATGAAGCAACAAAATGTGTAGTGTAAATTGATATCACTGTGATATCTCACTGATATGTTGTCACATACCACTGCAATTTTCTTACATTAGAAAACTTTATTATTTTCCTTTCAACAGTATAAAACTTTACACACACATTTAGAAATACTTTAGCATGCACCAATAAATGACATTAACCTTTCTGTTCATTATTTTACGGGAGGTAAACAGATTAGACACCATTGTTAAATCTCTCTAAAAACTTTGCCTTGGCTTTATTTGCTTTATACAATATAGAAGTTACTTTTATTTGTTGGCTGAAGTGAGTTCCATTTTTATGTCTTGTTTCCATTTTCTCGCCACAGCAAGCACTGATGTTTATTCTGCTGAACCCAAAGGAACCAAAGTGTAACGTTTAGATATGTGTGTGTGGTATGAAGAATCTGCTGCATACATACAGTCTCCTTGCCCTGTACAAAAGTCAATTGGTGCTTTAGCATTCATTTCCATGTGGTTACTCTGCGTCTTTACAGCACAATATTTATTGTTTGAATGAATACTGTTTTGCGGAACAATTCCCTCAAATATAGGTTCAAAAATAAATATCACATTAGAATCAAGTATTAATGGGAAGAATTTGGCTTTAGCATTGTTTTTAACGGCTGTGTATATGATCATGAAGTAGATAAATTGTGAAAAGAGAAAACATTAGTGCTCCTACTGAGACCTCCACTAACCTCTTTTCCTGAAAGCACCTCTACTAACTACCCTGGAGCAAAGTCTAGGATCACTTACATTCCAGCAACTCTCACTGGGAATTATTCAATTAAAGAAGCTATTTCTCCACCCCTTTCTTCCCTTCTAGGTCCAGATATACAACAAATAGATATTTATTGAAAAGTAAGTGGTACAGGTGTTTAGTATATATACTAACTTTTAACATGACATTTTAAAATTTTTTACCATCGAATAAAGCCAATATTTGACGTATACTTGTGTGTTTTTAAACAAGATACAACAACACTAGTGTGTATCTATAGATGGAAAACTAGAAATGAAAACAAGGAAGATATTTGCCTACAAAAGAGTCCACAAAAGCCTTTTGTTCCATTCTACCCACACACAGTGCTTAAATACTGGGATCTCCCACAGATTTTACTATATTGAATGTCTGAAAGAGTTTGCCGAGGTTCACTTCAGAGTAGCTGCTCACTGACAACCATTTGTCTACTGTGCTCTTCAGTTTTTTGTAGTTTTCCTTGGTTTCTTCCAGCCTGTTGTTATTCACACAACCTGTTGGTAGAGAGAAATAACAAACTGAAAGATCAGAAAAAGGAACTCATCATTTTATAGCCACTAATCCCAGGACTCTCTGGCCTTTTAAAACACACTCTGGTATAGGGTTACCAACTCTCAGAACCTAAATTTCCCAGACTTCTATTCAACATGCTTTTTTACTGAGCTTCCTCTTCTTCTGATGCTTACCTTTTTTTTCTTTTCTTTTTTTAAAAAAGTACATTGGTCAGCATGTTTAGGAGAGTGTCAGACTTGTTACTTACAAAGAGACTGAATCCAGCTCATCAGGGAATTAGTCAACCCACCTGTCATGCCCTAACTGAATTGGTGCTACACCTTCTGTCAGTAAATGTCAGGAAACACTGTTTGTCCATTAATGCTGAATAAATGGGGGTGGGAGGGGGAAGAGAAAGAGGACGAGGGAACAGTTTACCAGAACCAACAGATAGTAGCTTCTCTTTAAAGAGTTTAATTTTTTTAAAAAAAGCAGAATGCTGCTTAATGGCATGGTTGCCTGGCAATCTGCTTTCTATGTACTGAACCCTCTTCATTGATCGGATTACTGAAAATATTTGCAATAATGCAGGATACTGGGAATTTGCCTTTACACGCTTATTGCAAAGCATGCTGATGTTACTGCAAAAAGGTACAGTGGTACCTCGGGTTAACCGAGGTTAAGTACTTAATTCGTTCTGGAGGTCCGTACTTAACCTGAAACTGTTCTTAACTTGAAGCACCACTTTAGCTAATGGGGCCTCCTGCTGCCGCTGCACCATCAGAGCATGATTTCTGTTCTCATCCTGAAGCAAAGTTCTTAACCTGAAGCACTATTTCTGAGTTAGCGGAGTCTGTAACCTGAAGTGTATGTAACCTGAAGCGTATGTAACCCGAGGTACCACTGTATTCCCAGAAACTATTAAGATAAGATGCACATTCTTCCCATATCTCAAACTTCAACTTTTTTTTTATTTTACAAGTCCATTTTAAGTGAGAGGCCTGAATCAGAACATATGAAATTATCTTGATGCATTTCTTAATGTACTTGTGTATTTACACTTGAAAAAATACTTGCAGATACTCCCCTGCCCACTGTAGGTGTTGTGTGTATACTTTAAAGACTGTGCAAGTGCAGTGGAATAGCAAACATGTTCCGTGTTTTGTTTAGCTTTCTAGGGAGCCTTGTTTGCTTCCCTGGCTATCTTAAAAAAACAAGTTAAAAAATAAGAATGCCAAAGGGAAGAAACACAGGTCACACTGTTTATCCTTCTAGCTAATACAATGCACTCTGCAAGCAGCTCTCTAGGTTCTCATATAGAAGCATTTCACATCACCTGCTACCTGGTCCATCTAACTGGAGATGCCAGATACTGAACATGGAACCTTCTGCATGCAAAGGCATATATGTTTGTTCAACCACTAAGCTAGGCTCATTTCCCCAAAGATTCAGTGATTCAAACTTCAGCATTTCATCATGTTTTCCCCACTAATAACTCAGAAAAAGTGCACACATATTGAGTATAGTGAGTTTAAGCGCCTGAGGACTGCAGGTTACTTTTGTGCTGGGATATTTCAAGGGACTGAATTGTTCCAAGACATAGAAGCCTATAAGAGGAAAACAACATCACCACCAATTGCTTGGTAGTGAACATCTAGTTTGTGTCCTACTGAACAGATGGGACTGATTCCAATTTGAATGTTTCTGCTGTTTTACTGAAGGTGTAAAATGGAGAAATAAGCAATTTAAAAAGTAGGAAAAGGATCATATGACTAGACATTGTATTTTACTAAAAGAAAGAAACTGAGATGCGTGTTCAATAGATCACTCACCGATAAGCTAGCACAGCATAATATTGAATAATATATATATAACCACTGAACAAGAAAGCCTTCAGTTGAAATATCACCTTTGCTAAAGTCAGTAGTTGGTCTTAGCCAAACCACTATTGTCAGAGGCCAAATTTGCCATCTGCAATATGGGAGCGATAATACTGGCCCTTTTTAAAGGGTGTTAAGAGGATTAGCGAGATAATGCATGTTAAGTGTGTAGGTACATAGTTTGAGAGTCCTCTTAGATCTTGCTTTGTACTTAGAATCTCAGCATGGAGTCAGGAGTGCTTTTGCATAGCTTAGGCTGTACTTCATTCTTGGAGCAGCACCTGGTCACAGTCATACAAGGCTGGATTATTATAATAGGCCGTATGTGGGGCTACCTTCGAACTGTCCCTCTGCCCTTACTAGTAGAATCTACTCTGTAAACTATCCTTCAATATTAAAAGTGCAAAACAGGCAAGATAAAGGACTGAATCCAGAATTCCATCAGTGGAGTTCTGGCCATAGAATGAGATGCTCTCCGATCTGAGCTCTCCCTTTCCCCCCACAG
The DNA here is from genome assembly GCF_964252035.2 of Podarcis erhardii. Classification (NCBI taxonomy): domain Eukaryota; kingdom Metazoa; phylum Chordata; class Lepidosauria; order Squamata; family Lacertidae; genus Podarcis; species Podarcis erhardii. The sequence continues at coordinate 65,060,163 of NC_138508.1, forward strand.
CCCTGTGTGATCCCTGAAAATGGGTTGAGGCACCCTCTGGAACAGTGTGGTAGGTAGCACAGCACTCTTCAGGAGGGCGTGTTTGGATCCAACCTAATCAAAAAGCCAAGGGGATAAGAAGTCTTTTTGTAAATTCCTTTTGGTAATCCAGCAGTGTATAAATTTTATGAAATGAATAAATAAATAAGTCACAGGCTAGTCAACTGAAAGAGCAGCTGGAACAAATAAATGTTCACTTGGTATTTAAATGCCATTAAGCAGGGGATAAGAGGCCACTGTCTGAACACACATAAGACCCTCTGACACTGAGTGAACAGGCCGACTTATATGGGATATGGTCCTCAACTATCCTAGTCCCAAGTCATTTTGGGCCTAAATGGTGATAACCAGTACTTTGAATTGGGCCTGGAAATGGGCCAGAAGCTAGCGATACTGCTACCAAAACCCTCACCCAACTCTGGTTAAAATGGCTGCTTGTGTTTTGCACCAAGTTCCCAAACGCTTTTAACTTTAATAATGCATATTATACTAGGAAGTCAGAAAATCTTAAAATAAATTCTAACATTTTAAAATCCTTTTTGGTGGGCAATTCTTAATCTTAATTCAAGGTTTTACTGAAAACTTAAAAGCTGTCTTACATGTATTTCTTTATGTTTTATCCCACTCTCGCTCTCAGGGTAATGTTGACGGCTTTCTGCTTCCCTTTTTTCTTAGCAGTCCTGTGAGAATGGTTAGCTTGAAAAAGAGTAACTGAGCTAGGGCCCCCTGTTAACTTCATGGCTAAGTAGGGATTTGAACCTGACTCTACCCCACTCCTAGTCTTAAAATTCTCCACCAAATGGGCAGTGCCCATCGCAGATATGGGAGTCCCAAATCCTGGAGCTTGAGAATGCCATGTACTCAGTCTTAGTTCTTTCTCACTGCAAAATAAGGTCTGAAGAGGGTTTTGTTCTTCAGACAGCATACTCTCATTTTCTGCTAACTGACTGCTTCTATTTTGTTGGTAAACGTCTTTGCACCTATCACTGAGATATGAATCTAGTGTTCCTCTGATGTGTCCATACAGCTCTGCATGGGGAGATATTAGCCTGTTTACTGGCACCAAAGAGAATGGTCATTGGCCTGATCCAGCAGGCTCTTCTTCTCATTCTGCCATTAAGCCATTATCCCAAAACATTAAGAGATCTGCTATCATTAAATACCCTGTACAAATTGGAAGACCAGAATGGTTGAATATCCAATACATCAGGATATTCTTTAATTGCTGAAATATGCCGAGGATCAAAATTTTAACATCTAGTGTTTAACAAAATGAAGGCCACTATATATGTCACTATATTGTAATGGTGTTGCAACATCAAATTTCAAAATGGGGGTAGAACTGTCCAGAAGCAGTCTGTTGCATTTGGAATACAGTGGTACCTCGGGTTACGTACTTAATTCGTTCCGGAGGTCCGTTCTTAACCTGAAACTGTTCTTAACGTGAAGCACCACTTTAGCTAATGGGGCCTCTTGCTGCTGCCGTGCCACCGGAGCACGATTTCTGTTCTCATCCTGAAGCAAAGTTCTTAACCCGAGGTACTATTTCTGGGTTAGCGGAGTCTGTAACCTGAAGCATCTGTAACCCGAGGTACCACTGTAATGTGTTACTGAGCAAACAATATGATATTGTTCAAACCATTTTTAGTCCCATAGTCCAGGTACGTGTGTACACAACTGCAGACTAAGAGTTGTATCCAACACAGGTCTGCTCAAAATAAGACCCACATAAATGAATGAACCTAAGTCAGTCATGTGTATTAACTTCAGGGGGTCTACTCTGAGGAGGACTAGCAGTGAATACAACCCTACAACTGCAATCCTAAGGAAACTTAGTATGGACTTATTTCTGAATAAACCTGCTTTGGATTGCAGGGTTTCCCCTCTACTGTTTTCTACGCTCTACCTTTGTGTTTCTATTCTGTTTGACAATATCAAGCAACATTTTCTCTTCATTGGCTTTGCCATATTTTATACAGCATGGATTTTGTGAACTGCATCTAAATATACACATTTACTCATATTAGATATGTTAGTTATCTCCTTCGTTTTTTCCTTTCACCCCCCTTTTTATGCTATCTTAATTAGATTGTAAGCCCGTGAGAAGGGCTTTGTCTGTTTTATCTTTGTACAGTGCTTTCTTCTTAGGCACTGTATCAAATCATCACATCATCATCAAATTTACACTGGGAGACACAATTAAAAAGCGTTTCTGGTTATCACTACAGGAGCTGCTCAGTTTTGTTCACTATATTTAAACATCAATGATGCAATCCAAACAGAAGTAAAATATAAATGGAAGGAAATTAAGCAACGGCTTGTATACAGAGAGTTATATGAATGTGTGCAAAGTGCTACACGCACAGAGGCTGTGTTGCCAGGTCCCCTCCTCCCGCAGTGACAGTCCCTTGAACATAATAAAATTACTCTGGAGAGCTCTAACCTTTGGGTGGTCATCTTAGCACACATGGGGAGCTGCTGCCAAAAAAACAAGGGAAGGGGTTTGAAAAAGTCTTGTGCAGGGAACTTAGCTAAGATGTCCAAGGTAACCCCCTCTTACAAACATTTAAAAATATTACTGCTACCGAGAGTCAAAATTAAAAAGAAAGAAATCTAATGAAGTGTGCTAATGGTAGAAAAATAAGGAACTATGTGAAATCAATGAGGGGATGTTTCATTCTGAAATATAAAACAACAAAGAGGATCTACAGTACAGTATTAAATTCAGACCACAGCTATATCTGCAGTATAGCAGTACTATGCATTTGAATGACAGAAGTGCATCCGATGACTGGGGAGAATAGATTTAAAGAACTGTAGTAATATAGAGGAGGGAAGATGAGAGAGGACACAGCTCCTGATGTGTTTACCTCCTCTGCTGATGGGATATTGACTTTTCCCACCAGGTTGGTTAGAAAGGGGACTATTTGCGCTGCCACACAGCAGAGTAAGAATGACAACCAGCATCACTCTGTGCTCTTCTTAGTAAAAGACAATTGTGACCGCTGTATATCACACAGCCAGTCAATACTTTCAGGTTACCATACCATCCAACTTGGAGATGCATATAAAAGCTCACTTTTTCTTCCTAAATGAGACTTTAATCAATAGAGCAGTTAATCCTTTCTGAGAACAAAGTTGTAATATGACTGAAGTGGCATGTGGAACATTTAAATATATGTATGGAATACGGTTTTATAGCAGCTGAAACCATAGCTCTCACAGACTTTCTATATTTATATTAGGGAGGGGGTGGGAAAACCCAAATACCTCTTTCACAATATCAATACAAAATGAACACAATGTAGACCAAAACAATTTTTAATACATATAAAATAAAGACCTTAAATATTACTAGGATTTTAATGAAATAAACAAAATAAAATTCAGACAGCATCAACAAATCTTTAAACTTAATTGGAAAATGGCCCTTTTCTGGTAACTGAGATGAAACACTGATTGACTTAGTTTGATGGCTGAGGCTATTATGATTGTGATCGTGCAATCTTGTTTCAAAATATCTAAATTATATAATTTTCCTTTCAATAAATGGTGCCCACATAAGCTGAAAGTAGAAACCAAGTATTTTTAATTGCTTTCATTTATATGGAAGGCTTTTATATTTTACATATAACTGAATGGACAACCAGGGTTTTTCATAATATTATTATTAATCAGCAAACCCACTCAATTATTGTGTCAAACAGCTTAGCTTTTATTAATGTTCAGTGTGTATGTTGTGTATGCATGCACAAAAATATATTGCGCATATATTCAGTTTCAAATAGCTTGACATGCACACACATACATACTTAACATATACTACTACACTTGTGTCTTAAGACCCAGTTCATCATTCATATTTAGTTCTCATGCTAACAGTTTTATTTGAAGACTTAAAGAATATGCTAAATTAGAAACCATTAGGAACCATATTTTTACTTCACCTACTGGTTATTGTTTTTTAATTATAGCAAGCACAGGCACACAGGCAGCACTCTGTTCTAAATATCTGTGTTTCATTTATTTCTTTGCAAAGGTAGCAAACAACAGTCAGTCATAATTGGTTCTGTCAGATGTTATACAGTCAGTCATAATTGTCTCTGTCTAGAGGTGTGTCAATTTACAGCAAGTTAAATAAATATTCTGTCAATTATGAAATCAGTTAAGGCAAGCCTTTTTTTTAATTACATGGGTTCCCCACTTTATAATACACAACACCCTTATTCATGGCGTTAACCTTAGCTTTGCCATTTCTACTATGTCAATATGAAGGAAAACATAACTAGCAGCAATACTAAGAGATGAGGCAGCTATATAACATAACTGCTGGTAGAACATCAGCCCGTTAGATTAACATAAATGGTGTTCTACTGTGTAGACTCTCTGCTAACCTATTCGTTTGTAGACACAGACCAATGAAGTCTTATATCTAGTTCGAAAGACATGGCACAGAAATGAAGTTACATCTATTTCAACAGGACTAATTTACATATAATATGCTGAAGATCAGAGAAAGTGACAACTAATACTTAAGGACATCTAAAACTGTGTTACTGGTTTTGACAAATGCACTCAAAATTCTCTCCATTCTTCACCGCGTCCCAATGTTTCGTATATACTTTGGGTTAGAGAATGCTATTTTTATTCTTCTATTTGGAAAGCACCTGACATACTACAAGTATCCAAATAAATAATTCTTCTGTTCTGTCCTGAATGGTTTTTTTAACAGCAAAACATATTGAATATATGAAGATTATCTCTCTCGTATCAACAAAACAAAGCGCTTCAAACAAAAACCATTGACACTATCACCATTGGCTGCCGAAGCCTACCAGCATTATTCCGAAAGCAGAATCCCTTTTCTTAAAAATAATTATCCTCACTTTTCTTATGCCAATACAAAAATACAGCTTCTAGGCTGAATAAGAAACAGGGTCTGAGTGCTTTATTACAGT